>NC_033794.1:74938095-75028429 GCF_001876935.1 Asparagus officinalis | reverse complement strand
AACCAATCCACTTATCGACTCTCTCCAATAGAGCGATAGGTCCTCGAAGTTGCTCCGATCGCAACATTCTCTTGTCACGTTAATATCAAACACCTCTGACAAAATCAACTTATCGACTCTCGTCAATAGAGCGATAGGTCCTCAAAGTTGCTCCGATCGCAACACAATCCACTTATCGACTCTCCTCAATAGAGCGATAGGTCCATAAAATACTGTTAGGTTAACATCACACCTCTAACAGTCAAACCCCCCAATGAACTTGTTAATCCTTTTTCAACAAGAATAGCAAGTTGTCATTATAAAATCCCCAACGGATTAAATATTTTCTGGAATTATCCTAGTGATAATAAAGAAAATTTCTGAATTTCACTCTAAGTGAAAATTCATGCCAAGTTAATATTACACCTCTGGCACTTCCAACTTTCTTTCAGTGTTTCAAGTAACACAGGAAGAAATAACGACAAAGTCTACGTATTCAACATCGTAGCACCAAAATCCGGATTAAAGATTTTCTGAAGTTATCCCAGTGATAATAAAGAAAATTTCTGAATTTCACTCTAAGTGAAAATTCATGCCAAGTTAATATTACACCTCTGGCGCTTCCAACTTTCTTTCAGTGTTTCAAGTAACACAGGAAGAAATAACGACAAAGTCTACGTATTCAACATCGTAGCACCAAAATCCATGCCTTTTACGCATGGGGGACTTTATCTCGATCCCTAATTAGAGATAAGCCTACGCCTAACACGCGTTGCCGGTTAGTCGTTTCCCGTGAAAATGACAAAGTCTATGTATTCAAAATCATAGCATCAAGTCTAAGAGGGTTCATTCTCTTAGCACAACGTTACATGTGGAACAGACTTAGACAATCCACATGCTAGCCCGACTCAAACGGTAGTCAGTAAAGGCTTATCAAATCCGTTGATGGCTGAGGGTTTGCCAAAAATCCTATGCACGTTTGCTTAAGTCAAAACGCTGAGGTCAGACCCGCGATGCAAAAACCAAACGCTTAGGTCAGACCCGCGATGCAAAAACCAAACGCTTAGGTCAGACCCGCGATGCAAAAACCAAACGCTTAGGTCAGACCCGCGATGCAAAAACCAAACGCTTAGGTCAGACCCGCGATGCAAAAACCAAACGCCGAGGTCACACCCGTGTCTCAAGTTCAAAATGCAGGGTCCACCCCCACATTCCAGAAGCAGGATTATGGCGCATACCTTCACACAGGTCCTATGTGGCAAATCCCTTCAACCATGGTGCATTCGAAGCAAGTGCAGAGAACAAATCCTTTACCACAAGGAATCAACAGCTCCAAGATCAGAGTTGAGATCCAAAGTATTCTGAAAATTCGTCCCAGTCAACCGCGAACTTTCGAAAACTTTGAAGGGGGTTCTGTAGGCTGTCTAAAAAATCACAATAGATAGCTGATCCCCATCAAACACCGATGATAGAAGTTACAATCTGACGACTTCCAGAAGGCTACAATTTGAAGACTTTCACGTAGATCGCTGAAGGTTATAATCTGACGACCCTTCACGACAACCGATAAGAGCTCTAGTTTAACAGCCTTCACCATCAACATCGAGAGTTACAATCTGACGACTCTTGCATATCAAAGAGCTAAAGTAGAGATTACAAAATGACGATCTTTGCAACGCTTCGACATAAAGAGACTACAAATTGATGGTTTCTTCAAATCAAGACGTGGAAGTCCTCCCCGCGTACCAGCATCAAGATGCGCCGCGTTCATAGCCACGAACGCAGCTCAAATGCAGCACCAAAAGTTGCAAACGCAGCTTAAATCGCCACTGGACGCAGCTCTATTCGCTGCCCGACGCAGCTCAACATCGCTGCCCGACGCAGCTCAACATCGCTGCATGACGCAGCTCAACATCGCTGCACAACGCAGCTCTATTCGCTGCCCGATGCTGTTCAACACAGCTCCAAGCGCTACCCAACGTAGCTCTATACCGCTGCCAAACGCAGCTTTCATCCGCTGCAAACGCAGCTTCCAATCACTGCGTTCAAGCTTCCAGACACTGCGTTTGAATTATTTTCGGTTCCAACAACTCTATCATTAGAGTTTGTTACTTGTTCTGAATCACAAAACTCGACAAGAGTTATCAACCGGCCAAGACAGCTGTTCCAGTGAAGTATAGATATTCGGATCGTCAACGAGAAGCAAACTCGACGCGAGCATTCGAGGGAGGCACTCCATCGCTACCGTGAAGAACCCAGAATTAAACAAAGGGGAGAATCCAGATCATTCTCTTCTCTTTTGTAACCAGGAATCCAAATTATAATCGAGAGTTGAGAGAATTGTAATCATTCTTTTTCTAAGCAGTTAGAGAGAATAAAATCAAATACAGTTCTTTCCTTGTTTTCTTATTACAAATTTTCCAACAAACAGCGTGTTTGTGCGGGAATAATTTTCATTGTAGCTTCCATTACAACGTTTATCGTTTACAACGGAAACAAAAGAGTGAGCTTTTTTTTATAAAACTTCTCTTTACAAAGAAAATAAAAAGAGGTATTCCCTAGAAACACACGCATAAACTATTTATTAGTCGCTACTTACGTGGGATCTTTGCATGTACCGGGGACGCTTTAATCTGTAGACCACCGATTCAATGATCTGCATTGATCGTGAAGAAGGATTTATGTTAATGTTTCATTTTAGAAACAAGAACAGAAGTAGATATCTCAGCAAGGTAAGATAAACACTCTTCCCGATATCAAATCGATGTTTGAGATCGGGGGAACGCTGAAGGCCTTTAAGATCTGTCAAAAAAATGACGAAGAACTCTCTCTCTTTATGATCGAAGTTCACCAAAATTGTCGTCTCCCTCTCTCTAAAATTCGTGGGTACTTGCTCTCAGATCTGCCCGAAACCTCAGTACTCGTCCGTACTTTTTGTCCCTTCTTCATGCATATGGGCACCAAGGGGGTATTTATAGCCCTAGGAAGTCATTATTGAAGATAAGAATTCGAAACCAACCGTGATTCAAACGGATTTTCAGTTTGTAATGGTCTCTCCATGTTTATGGATGTTCCTAAATAGTTATGGAGCCACGTGGACCACATGAAATTCAAGAAAACCATCGAAAAATGTGTCACACTGTCTCACAATGGCCGAGACAGTGTTTCCTATCTCACAGGCCGAGACACTCTACACTATCTTAGTCCACGAGACAGTGTATACTATCTCACTAATTGTGAGACAGTTTCGAGTCCATCATTTCGTTGTTTTGCGCGCTTCTTCACTTCTTCTTACATTGGATGATCTTTCGTGACTTAAATGATGACGTTCTTCGTCTTCTCTTCATCTTGAGCTGTGCTTGGGAATATATAAGCAATTTTTGACGCATATAGCAGCCCATGATATGACATTTCTTGGGGCTGAACCACATTTAAAAAAAGTAAAAGGGTTGCAGCACATGAAAATATTGCTTTTGGGGCATTAACATAATTTTCCCAAAAAGTAATGATTATAATATTTAAAAAGCACATTGTTATTTACAAAAAATAAAATAAATCTACAAAAAAGAATGAATAATTAGACTATTTAGATAAATCAAGTTGTTATCTAAAAAAATAAATCTACAAAAAGAAGGAATAATTAGAACATTCAGAAAAAAGTAAATCATTATTTAAAAAAATAAAATATATTTGAATAAATAATTAGAATATTCAAAAAAATACAAGTAATTTCCTTGAGGTCCTTTGAAAAATTTTCAAATTGGATTACAAAGAAACATGGCGTATGTTCAAGAAAGTACTTGTAACAGTATGAAATTATGAATATAGTTTATGAGAAATATGATACAACTCTAAAAATATAAATTTACCTCTTATAGATTAAAACTCCATAGTAGCAAAAAGTGTTGAATCTATCAAAATTGTAATAGGAAATGGCTCTGATATTCTATAAAGAAAAAAAAATCATGTAGAGGAAGAAATAGTCAGAGATGGAAATATGTAAAAAAAATAACGCAAGAGGAAATTAAAGAAAAAAAATTAAAAACTAATAGAAATTTTGGTGAATCGCGATATATTGAAATTTCTCACCAAAATTTATGGTTGAGTGGAGAAGATGATCATGCAAATCTGTAATCATGAAGAACAAATTAGGTGATGAATACATGCGAAGCAATCTGAAGCAAATATTGTCAAATGCGAATTTTTTAAAAAAAATCGGTGATTGTGAAAATTCTTACTAAAATTCAATACTAAAAGAGTCTCAAATTCATCCAACAAAATTTATGTCTGTACAAATTTTTTTTGCTCAAGCAGAGAACTGTGCCAAGGACAACCTTGCTACAATCACCTGATAAAATAACCGTCAAAATCAAATACACAAATGATTCCAAATGCTAAGTTTAGATTATAGAATGTGAGACAAAGCATGAATTAACTTGATGGGATTTCTTTTGTTTCACTAAGAATGTCTAAAACAAAATTTAAATGGACCCAAATGTTGGATGAGATTATAGAACTGAAATAAAATAGAAATTAGTTTTGATAGGTTTTGATTTACTTACTCACAGAGTTCCATGTGCCGATATTAAAGGAGAAGGAAGGGATAATGTCGAGGGTGAGTGAATCTCTGAATTAAGAAATGGCAAAGGAAGTGTGACGATGGTACAAGAAGGCAAATGGATCAAACGACAGATATACTCCAGCTTGGTGGAGGGTATGGTAGTGAACGTGGTCGATGTTGACGGCCAGAGAGTAGGTGCTGCCCGAGGAGGTCATTGTCGAATTGAATGGAGGGGAATTAGGATAGTAAAAGGAGGAATGGGAGAGAGAGAGATCTAGAGTTAATTTGACAGAGAAATATTTATTTTTTCTAATTTCCATTGTTTGATTTTTGTTAATTTTCAAAACAGGATCACATCAAGTTTTTTGGTAACAAATTTTTTGGTAATTGATTTTTATGAGATTTCATGCTATAATGTAATTGTGATTGATGATATGAGAGAGATTTGGTTGGGTTGTTTGAAACAAATGGCTTGGATTTAAAGTTATTTTTAGAATTTCAATTAGAAGATTGACGGCGCAAAAGGATGTACACATAGCACAAAAATTTGCATATGAAAAGCTAACGTGTTAAAATGTGGGAGGTTTTGAGGATGAGGTTTTTGCCTTAGGGGCTGTTTGTTAGCTAAAAAATGAGAAGCACCCCCCGCCCGCCACGTCAGATTTCAAGAAATCCCCCCTTGTCACGTAGGATTTTGGTTTCAACCGATTTTTAAATCACATGTTTGTTTTATTTTGTGATTTAAAGAAATGAGGGTGCCACGTAAGATGCCACCTCAGATTTTTAAGAAAAATGTTTTCACACCAAAAACCTCTGAAAACACTTGGAAATATCACTTCAATGAATTTTTAATTACTAAAAGCACTGTTAAAACAGTGACTGTGAATAAAACAGATTATTTAATTGCTGAAAACACTATTACTATTGTAGCTGATTTCCATTTCCTTGTTTATGTTCAAACAAACACAAAAAATAGAAATCGAAACACTGTTACTATTGCATCTGGATTTGTTTCTTATGTGATGTGGCGGTGACATGACGGTGATTTCATTGTGAAACAAACAAAAAAAAGAAATGCGGGAAATATCTTGAAACCTCTTGAAATGAGTTGAAATGTAAGTTTTCCATTTTTAATTTTTTTGGAAAATAACCAAACAGACCCTTAAGGTATACATATAGTAACAAATTATTATTAAACACAGAGTAAAGATGTAGAATAAATGCTTGAAAATGAAAAGTTCACATTCTACACCAATTTCTACCTTATTACTAAAAATTCTACTTTAAATTATAAAGAAGTCTAAAATGATAAACTCTATTATGTGCTTAAATTATGTACTTTCTGAGATTTTTAATAATTTCTACAGCATTTGACGGAAGGTCACTAGAAGGTCTTGCATCTTAATTTTTTGATCAATCAGAAAGCTTGTGTTAGATTTAAAATCAGCTTCCATATGAACGAAAATTTGTTCTAATACAACTAGTTTTTTTTTTTAATTTTATCAAAACCAAGTATCATGGTTGATGCATGATAGGTTGATTTTTTTCATATATTCTAGAAACCTAAGTTCATCAGCAAATAATTCTTTTAAATTGAGATAAATGAAACTTGTGTGTAACTCAATGCTTTTCTTTCTACAGACTTGTTCTGATTCTAACTCCTCTAACTGTTTGGTTTTCCATCAAAGATGTCCTCAAAACTCATGTCTGACTCACATTCTTCTTCTAATCCTTCACTTGATATTCCTTGAATGACATTCACTTCTAGGGATTGATCTAATGGATCATTCGGCTGATTCTCTAGATTGAAAATGTTGAGATCTACAATCATATTGCTAAAGGATAACTTTATTTGACTGGTTCTCAAATTGATCAAGATATTTAAAGTGGCTAAGAACAGTCTTACTAAAATCACCAAAATCTGACATTTGAGATTGAAAATGGGCTGCGTTTTGAAGACTATAAAATTAACAAGAAATATGAACCCCCACCCCTAATCAAAATATCCACTATCTCTCCTTTAAGCATCTTCACATATATATGAGCTAGTCGGAGGGTGCATTTGATTGGTTTTATTCTCTTACCCCTAGCTGTTGGTAGACTGAATAACGAAGAAGATTTACTCTAACTTATAAATCTAGAAATGTCTTATCAATATAGGTATTTTCTATGATACATGAAATAGAGGATAACCTGGATCCTTATATTTTAGGTGTATGGGCTTTGAAAAAATATCACTGATATTAGTAGCTAAAAGACATTCTTGAGAACATTGGTCACCTTTTTCTTACTGCACGAATCCTTCAAAATTTTTACATAAGATAAGATTTGTTAAATGACATCTACTAGTGGAATGCTGACATTGACCTACTTAAATATTTCTAAGGTCTTTTCCACCTGAGAAAAGTTTTTCTTATGTTTGAGTGTATCTGGAAAGAGAGTAATGAGCTTATACCTATCTAGATTGAGCTAAGGTTAGGGTTCATGTTCTTGGTCATCAAAAGAGGATGGTGATTGCACAGAGTCATTAGAAGGAGGGCGTATTTGTTTAGGTTTAGCAGATTGAATAGGAGAAGAAGAAGGAGCTAGGTTAGTAGGCATTCTAATTTGGCTATCAATTTGTTTTCTTAACCTTAATGTGTGGATTGTATTTACTTGAGCCGAATAAGATGAACTTGATCTAGTGTCTTTAGAATTTACAACCGGTTGACTCAAAAAAATTTCCTTTTCACTCTCACTCACAACACTGGCTAGTTGTCCTAGTTGAGTTTCTAATCTAGCCCTAGCTTGAGTATTGGAATTTAACAATTGACATGTTGTTTGTATGAAGGAATTTAGAGTGTTAGATGACTGAGTCAACATGTTGGTGGTCTGTGTAGATACTTTTATCATGACTTTTAGATCTTTTACTAAGACAATGAATCATTTTTATTGTCAAAACTCGGTAAAATAATATTTACTAATTGATGATGAGGAAGCTAGTTTCGGTATGAAAGATTGGGTTGTGGAAAATTATTCTAGGTGTTGAATGGACATGTGTTTTCACTAGGAAGTTGTAGAGTCAAAGTGAGAGTAAAATTTTAATTTCTTGAGAATTTTCCATAATTACGAAATTCAAATAATTTCTCCAACCCAAACTATAGATTGGAGAAAATGGATCATTCCTAAGCTGTTGAAACATAGCGTTCATCTGATTGAGTGGTTGGTTGTTTTCTAAAAGAAGACACTCTTCTGAAATATGAGTCTGAAATAAATAATTATAACATCTTGGGGAAGAAATTTGGTTGATATGAGTGATGGCTCCTTGTTCGGGTCTTCTAGCGACTTGCTAAAGCGATGCATACATTGTATCAATCGTTAGAGTTGTGAAATATCGACTCGTAGGGGAGAAGCACACTGGACTGTTGGTTAAGGCCCGAATATAAAACTTTTTCATCATAGTATTCTCATTGCATGGTTTTCTCAAACAAATTCTCTAAATATTCTTAGGCTTTATTAGCATCTTTTTCATAAAATCCCCTTGACACATAGGTTCTAATAATGTCTTTGAAGAATAATCCAATCATTTATAGATGATTTAGCATAAACGCAACTTCTCTAAACTATAATGAGGACATTGGATAAGAAGATCCCTAAACCTATCGAAACACTTTCAAAATAGTTCCACTAAAATTTTCCTACAAGACTGAATGTTATTCCTAATCTTTACCATCTTGCGAATTGTGAACAATTTTTTTTAGAAAAGCGGTAATAAATCCATCCCAAGTAGAGATAGAATTTATGAACACACTATACAACAACTTCTTAGCATTGTCCTTACGAGTAAAGGGGACAAATCTGAGTTTAATTGCATCCTCAGATAACTCTCTAATTTTAATTATAAGACAAACTTTCTCAAACTTGGATATAAAAATATAGGCATCTTCAGACTCATTTCCTAAAAACTTGGGAAACATATTTATAAAGTGAGGTCTAATCTCATAATTTCCACTATTAACATTAGGAAGTCTAATGAAAGATAAGATTGTATTTCTAGTAGGATAGCACATACCCTAAAGAACAGGTGGATTCTGTTAGTCTAAGTGTAGACCCAAAACTAAAGCCGAAGCTGGAATCAAGAAGATGAAGCAAAACGAAGGAAATAGGAAAACTGTAGTACGGTCGACTACGGTGCTCTCGGCGGTCGACCGCGAACGTGCACACGACTGAGAAAAGTCTCTGGACTTTTCGTGGTCGACCGTGATGGGTTCTACGATCGACCATGATGGATTCTGCGGTCGACCTGTAGGCGTTTTAGGTTTCTGTCGTTTATCCGGTCGATCACGACTGGTTCAGCGGTCGGTCGTACGAGTCGAGCTGGCAATTTTGTAATCTGTTTTGAATTCTATTTAGGCTGGGATTCATATATACATATATATATATCTACATGTTTTCTAGGGCTAATAAGAATGTGAATAACATCAGAAAGAGAAAAAACAGAAAATCTCAGAGAGATTAATCCTTTGTTTGAGTACTTGTATTCCTTCTTCAATTAATCAAAGAGATTGTGTAGTGTGGCTCCCGAGGACGTAGGCACGTTGCCGAACCTCGTTAAATTCGTATGTTCTCCCTTGCTCTTATTTCTCCAAGTTTTTATTTTTGATTTGTGGTGAATTTCTTTCTTACTCAACTTTCTAATAAGGTCCGGAAGGGCAATTGTTCGATTTGATTGTTTTAAATCCCCAACAACTGGTATCAGAGCTTCATTCAGCAATTTGTGAGAAATCCATGGTAGAGGAAATTAAATCTAAGATCGAGAAGTTTGACGGTTCAGACTTTGCCTACTGAAAGTCATAGATGGAGGACTATTTATATCAGAAGGACTTGTATCGCCCGTTGATGGGCAAGGATAAGAGATGGAAGAAAAAGGAGTCAGACGATGATTGAGAAATACTAAATAGGAAGGCTCTAGAAAAAATCCGGTTGTCGCTCGCCAAGACAGTAGCCCATAATACCTTGAAGGAGAAGATGACGATAGGGCTTATGGAATCGCTCGTGAAGATGTACGAGCAACTGTCTACAGCAAACAATGTGCATCTGGTAAAAACTCTTTTTAACCTCAAGATGGCAGAAAGACGGTCATTCACAACGCACCTCAGTGAGTTTAACACGATTGCTGATCATCTTATCTCTATAGACATCACGTTCGATGACGAAGTACAGGCCCTTTTACTACTATCGCAGTTGCCGGATAGTTGGGCAGGTTGTGTGACGGTAATCAGCAATTCAGCGGGAAGGAAAAGTTGAAGTTGAATGAGGTGGTCAGTATGATTCTACCCGAGGATGTTAGAAGAAAAGCATCCAAATCAGAAGCTTCAGGTTCAGACCTAAACTTCGAGCAGAGAGGCAGAAGCTATAAGAAAGGGAACTAGAACAGAAATCGGTCGAAGTCGGTGAAGAAGAGGTCGAATTCGAAGGTTAGGCCTATCAAAAAAAAGTGTTGGAACTGCGACCAGGAGGGTTATATGTCTTCAGTCTGTAAGAGTCCAAAGAAGGATACGGGTGAGCAAGAGGCTCATATCGTGCAAGATGCTTTGATCCTTGCTATGGACAGTGATTCGGATTCTTAGGTTATCGACTCAGGAGCCTCTTTCTACACCTTGCTATGGATAGTGATTCAGAATTATGTAGCAGGAGACTTTGGAAAAGTGTATTTGGGGGGACAATGAGCCCGGTAAAATTATTGGAAAGGGTGATGTGCAGATTCAGATGAAATGCTCTAAGTGGAACTCGAAGAACGTGAGACACGTATCGAAGCTGAAGAGGAATCTTATTTTAGCGGGACAACTTGGAGAAGAAGACTATGTTTCGATATTCACAGGGGCTTCATGGAGAATCTCCAACGGTATAATGGTGGTTGTCCGAGGCAATAAATTAAGAACTCTCTACCTCATCTTATTGGCCTTCTTGTTTTGATAATGATTTACAAACAATTTACTTCTAATGTTATTTATCTAGTGTTTGTGTATTTCTATTTATTATAGACAAACAACGTGTTGGAGGTTAGATGGAATTGCGCATTCACGATCATATCCAATGGAGGTTGGCGGAATTGTGGAGTGAAGCCTACGCAATTCAAAGTTAAAGATTCAAGTTTAAGCTTCATCCGTAAGTATACCAAGATAGAGCTTCGTTGAAGATCACAAGCTTCGGTAAATTTAGTTTTAGGTTTTAAATTATGTGTGTTAGTACTTTAAGCTCAATCATATACACACATACACGCTTTGGTTTTGTATATATATAGTTATATATATACATATATGTTTTGGTTTGATAGTTTTTAAGTTTTAATATGAAATAATTCAATATAATTAGAAAACATATTTTTGTTTCATAGTCTACTAGAAACATTTGGCAAACGTGATTTTCTTTTCAAATCAAAACAATACTTGGCCAAATGACCAAAACGACCACAATGATCACACTTGAACACACTAGCATGCTTATGATGAACTTTGTGAGAATGAGCATGTGAATGTGTAAGTGTACATGATGATGAAGCTACATGAGATGCACAAGGAGCATTAACATTCTTAGGCTTGTGTGCATCATAACAAAAATTACCTAAATGGCCTTTTCAGTCGTAAATAGAACACTTGTGAATTTTGCTATACATGTGTGCATGATGTGTGATATGTTTAGGTGTAGTAGCATGAGACTTAGCACATTGAGTACTTGTATTCCTTCTTCAATTAATCAAAGAGATTGTGTAGTGTGGCTCCCGAGGACGTAGGCACGTTGCCGAACCTCGTTAAATTCGTATGTTCTCCCTTGCTCTTATTTCTCCAAGTTTTTATTTTTGATTTGTGGTGAATTTCTTTCTTACTCAACTTTCTAATAAGGTCCGGAAGGGCAATTGTTCGATTTGATTGTTTTAAATCCCCAACAACTGGTATCAGAGCTTCATTCAGCAATTTGTGAGAAATCCATGGTAGAGGAAATTAAATCTAAGATCGAGAAGTTTGACGGTTCAGACTTTGCCTACTGAAAGTCATAGATGGAGGACTATTTATATCAGAAGGACTTGTATCGCCCGTTGATGGGCAAGGATAAGAGATGGAAGAAAAAGGAGTCAGACGATGATTGAGAAATACTAAATAGGAAGGCTCTAGAAAAAATCCGGTTGTCGCTCGCCAAGACAGTAGCCCATAATACCTTGAAGGAGAAGATGACGATAGGGCTTATGGAATCGCTCGTGAAGATGTACGAGCAACTGTCTACAGCAAACAATGTGCATCTGGTAAAAACTCTTTTTAACCTCAAGATGGCAGAAAGACGGTCATTCACAACGCACCTCAGTGAGTTTAACACGATTGCTGATCATCTTATCTCTATAGACATCACGTTCGATGACGAAGTACAGGCCCTTTTACTACTATCGCAGTTGCCGGATAGTTGGGCAGGTTGTGTGACGGTAATCAGCAATTCAGCGGGAAGGAAAAGTTGAAGTTGAATGAGGTGGTCAGTATGATTCTACCCGAGGATGTTAGAAGAAAAGCATCCAAATCAGAAGCTTCAGGTTCAGACCTAAACTTCGAGCAGAGAGGCAGAAGCTATAAGAAAGGGAACTAGAACAGAAATCGGTCGAAGTCGGTGAAGAAGAGGTCGAATTCGAAGGTTAGGCCTATCAAAAAAAAGTGTTGGAACTGCGACCAGGAGGGTTATATGTCTTCAGTCTGTAAGAGTCCAAAGAAGGATACGGGTGAGCAAGAGGCTCATATCGTGCAAGATGCTTTGATCCTTGCTATGGACAGTGATTCGGATTCTTAGGTTATCGACTCAGGAGCCTCTTTCTACACCTTGCTATGGATAGTGATTCAGAATTATGTAGCAGGAGACTTTGGAAAAGTGTATTTGGGGGGACAATGAGCCCGGTAAAATTATTGGAAAGGGTGATGTGCAGATTCAGATGAAATGCTCTAAGTGGAACTCGAAGAACGTGAGACACGTATCGAAGCTGAAGAGGAATCTTATTTTAGCGGGACAACTTGGAGAAGAAGACTATGTTTCGATATTCACAGGGGCTTCATGGAGAATCTCCAACGGTATAATGGTGGTTGTCCGAGGTTGTTTTGATGATGTTTAACAAACAATTTACCACTAATGTTGTTTATCTAGTGTTTGTGTATTTCTATTTATTATAGACAAACAACGTGTTGGAGGTTAGATGGAATTGCGCATTCACGATCATATCCAATGGAGGTTGGCGGAATTGTGGAGTGAAGCCTACGCAATTCAAAGTTAAAGATTCAAGTTTAAGCTTCATCCGTAAGTATACCAAGATAGAGCTTCGTTGAAGATCACAAGCTTCGGTAAATTTAGTTTTAGGTTTTAAATTATGTGTGTTAGTACTTTAAGCTCAATCATATACACACATACACGCTTTGGTTTTGTATATATATAGTTATATATATACATATATGTTTTGGTTTGATAGTTTTTAAGTTTTAATATGAAATAATTCAATATAATTAGAAAACATATTTTTGTTTCATAGTCTACTAGAAACATTTGGCAAACGTGATTTTCTTTTCAAATCAAAACAATACTTGGCCAAATGACCAAAACGACCACAATGATCACACTTGAACACACTAGCATGCTTATGATGAACTTTGTGAGAATGAGCATGTGAATGTGTAAGTGTACATGATGATGAAGCTACATGAGATGCACAAGGAGCATTAACATTCTTAGGCTTGTGTGCATCATAACAAAAATTACCTAAATGGCCTTTTCAGTCGTAAATAGAACACTTGTGAATTTTGCTATACATGTGTGCATGATGTGTGATATGTTTAGGTGTAGTAGCATGAGACTTAGCACAAATGTTCAAAAGCTTATCATGATTTACTATACATGTTTTCAAGGTTGAATCTAAACAAGATATGCGATGTTTAACTTGACTCAACTCATCATTTTGCATACATGTATTGGAAATAAAAGTAGATGAAACATGATCTGCCTAAGAATGTTAATGCTCCTTGTGCATCTCATGTAGCTTTATCATCATGTGCACTTACACATTCATATTCTCATTCTCACAAAGTTCATCATAAGCATGCTAGTGTGATCATTGTGGTCATTTTGGTTATTTGGCCAATTATTGTTTTGATTTGAAAGAAAATCACGTTTGGTAAATGTTTCTAGTAGACCATATATTTTTAAATGTGATTTTTGTGGTAGATTTGGACATCTTGTAAAATTTTGTTATGATATGTAAAAAGCTTCTAAGTTGCAACATGTTCCAAATAGACCTTTGTTTAATGATGTTTCTCATTTACAAAATAATTTTAAAAGACAATCTTTATTTTCAAATGATTCCCGTGCACGAGCTAATGGTCCACAAAAACAAATGGATCTCTTTCATTGCACAAATTGCAATCAAAATGGTCATTTGAGCGATTATTGTTATGACCGTGTTAGTGCACCACATGTGCCTAAGAGGGTTCATAACCCTAGGGCTTTGAGCTTTATTGATAGGGGTCATGTCCCTAAACAATCCGTCACTAAGAATGCTTGGGTGCTAAAATAATTTTTAAACCAAGAATTTTAATTTTTCGTTATTTTTCTTTTTCTTGGTTTTTAAAATTATGCTTTAAACTTTTAATATGAAAACAACTTTTAATTGATTAAATCTTTTGTTTTCATGATTATTAGTTTCGCTTTTGATGAGAGGTTTGTGTTTATATAACCCCCCGGGTTCATTGAGTGTTTATTCCCAAATCTTGTTTATCGGGTGCTTAAATATTTATATGGGTTGTTACTAGCTCAAGAGCTAGATATGGTTGCCTCTCTTGATTTTTGAAAATCAATGATAGTTTGGTTTGATACTCTTAAAAATGATTTTTAGTTTTTAAAATCCATAAGCTACATTAAGACCCCAACCGAAAGGGAGGCTCGTATTAGGGAAGCGGCGTGCGTAAAGGGCTTTTATTCATAAGTTTTCAATCAGAAATCAATTTCAGTCCTATTCGTCCTATTTGCGGTTGCAGTTTCGGCATTTGTAGCTTCTTTTGCTTACTATATTGATAAGTAAATGGTAGAAATTCAAGAAAAATCTTCCTTCAGTGAGAATCCCATTGTGAAAGTTACTGCTGCTAGTCTTTTGCCCGTATCCGATGCTCTTAGCGCAATATCCGCTGCTAGAGTAACCGCTCATCTTTTCTTCCTAGATGCTTTGAATATCCCTCGTTGATTGCCTTTATGATTTGATTTGTTCTTTTGAATTCATTATATAAGCACAAATAGATGATTCAAATTTCAAATATGCTTTATAATGTATTCTTTATGTGGTTTGATCAAGTTTTACAAAGAAAATTTCCTTTATTGATCAAATATCATTTTTGGGCTTAAAATTTGATTTATGATTTCATTTGGTTGATTTGTTTTCATTTGAAAAGATTTTGCATGTTTTTCATGCTCCTTTTCTTTTGATTTCATAAATCTACTCTTATATATGGTTTTTTATGTTCTTCGATATGAGACACGATGTTCATTTTGATATATTTATATATGTTTTCTTTATCTTATTGTATGTGAGTTAAATTTAGCATATTTTTTCATTTATGCTTGCTCACATGTTTTTGTTTTGATATTGTCAAAGGGGGAGAAATATTATGAGTATAGCCTTTCTTGTTTATATGCATGATAATTATAATTTACAATATTAATTTTCTTTCATGCATATATCTTTTTGTAAATTGTTTGTCATCATCAAAAAGGGGGGAGATTGTTGGCCTTCTTGTTTATAATGCAAACACACAATATGATCACGGAGTTCGGATCTTACGTCCTACGTCTCCGCTCCCCACTCCCGGGGAGAAATCCACTATCACAACCGGGTTTTCTACGTTCACCCGAATAACATTTACACCTCACAATGTAGGTTTTTAATGTTCACCGATCAACGTTCACAATCACTCACAATGTCGGTTTTTAACGCTCACCGATCAACGTTCACTCCTCACACTCGGTTTTCTAGCTCACCGAAAACTTTACAACACTAACAATATAACAACAAATGATTTATTCTCTAATACAAGATGAGAACTCAATTAAGCACATTGAGGTAGAGGAAGAATAACTTAAGGGAAATTTTTATATTTTGGAGTAATATTTGGATCATAGCCTAAACGAAATACATTTATATTGATGATATATATGTGAATATATGCAAGCAAGATAAATACAATCATAACTAGATTAGCACAAATAAGATAACTTGGATCTTTAACTCAAGGTGATTAGACCTTAAATCAAAGAGCACCAAGCTCTGATACCAATTGTTAGATCCTAGAGGGGGGGATGATTAGGGTCTATTGTTAATCTAATCTGATTTTATGCCAATTAAAAGTAATTCATCCAACTATTCTTCCTCTATCTCTTGATCTATTGAGAAGTTTTCTAAACTCTATTTCTAGCATTATATCTATTTGTTTGATTATCATTTTGTTAAAGCTAGTTTTATATTGAGTTTAAGATTTGATTAATCTCTTTGTTACACACACTCACATTGAGCTTTTAGTATTTACATACATAGTATATTAGGGTTGTGAGAGATTGTAACATTAGGTTGTGCTTAATTGAGTTCTCGCCTTGTATTAGAGAACAAATCATTTGTTGTTACAAGTATTTACATACATAGTATATTAGGGTTGTGAGAGATTGTAACATTCAGTTATGCTTAATTAAGTTCTCGCATTGTATTAAAGAACAAATCATTTGTTGTTACATTGTTAGTGTTGTAAAGTTTTCGGTGAGCTAGAAAACTGAGTGTGAGGAGTGAACGTTGATCGGTGAATATTGAAAACCGACATTGTGAGTGATTGTGAACGTTGATCGGTGAACGTTGAAAACCGACACACCTCATAGGCGAGTGACACCCTCGCAATTGTAGCTGGCAAAGAGGGTATAGATCTATGGCACAACAAGCTAGGGCATATGAGCGAGAAGGGGATGAAGATCTTACATTCACAGGAAAAGCTAACCGGGATCGACTACGTAGAAGTCGGGGTTTGTGAAGACTGCATCTTTGGGAAGTAGAAGAGGGGTAGTTTCTAGAAGGGTGGAAGGCCACCTAACGCTTAGAAGCTAGAGTTATGTATAGGATCCAGCCATTGTGTCTTCTTTTGGCGGTTCAATATATTATGTCACCTTTATCGACGGTCACTCGAGGGAGGTGTGGGTTTATTTCACGAAGCATAAGCCAGAGGTGTTCGGAGTCTTACAAGAAGTGTAAGGCTTTGGTGGAAAACGAGACAAATCTGAAGGTAAAATATTTGAGATCAGACAATGATGGAGAATACGAACTGGAGGAGTTCAAGAGGTTCTGTACTACGAATGGTATTCTCTTAGAGAGTACTACTCCAGGAGCGTTACAGTAGAACGACATTGCGGAGAAGATGAAGAAAACCTTGATGGAGCGTGCCAGGAGCACGTGATTACATACAGGTCTGCCTAAGATTTTTTGGGTGGATGTGGTGCATACGGCGGCTTACCTTATTAATCATGGGCCATCAGTTTTATTGGATTTTAGGACTCTAGAGGAGGCTTGGAGTGGAAAGAAGATAAATCTCTCATACTTGTAGTATTTAGTTGCGTGGCTTATGTTCATATTAGTGACCATATTAGGGACAAGCTAGAGGCTAAGTTATAAAAGTACACATTCATCAGATACGACATTGATGAGTTCGGGTATCGTCTTTGGGATGAGAAGAACAGGAAGATCATCAAGAGCCGAGACGTCATATTCAATGAGGAGGTGATGTACAAGGATAGGAAAAATGCCAAGGATAGCCAAAGCAGTGGGAGCAGCACTTCGGATGAAGGTGGATCCGAGTACATGGATTTAGAGGAACTTCCAGATATGGGTGATGACGTTTGTTCTGACCAAAAAATGGAGGAGGCTCCAGGTGCAGAAGAAACTACCTAGGGCGTGGAGCTTAGGTGATCATCCAGGATACCCAAACCGAATCCTAGATATCTTTCATCTCTTGATTACTTATTGTTAACAGATAGCGCTGAACCGAAGTGCTATGAGGAGGCTATGTAAGTAAGTGAATCTCAACAGTGGGAGCATGTGATGCAGGAGGAGATGGATTCTCTAGTCACTAATAAGACATGGGAATTAGCCTAGCTACTTGCATAGAAAAAGGCCTTGCATAACAAATGGATCTACTGGGTCAAGCAAGAGAGTGATGGAAGCAAGAGGTTTAAGGCCAAATTAGTTATAAAGGGGTTCTAGTAGCGGGAAGGAGTTGAGTACACGGAGATATTTCCCATGTTGTAAAGCTCACAACCATCAGGGTGGTGTTGAGCTTGGTGGGTACAGAAGACCTCTTCCTTGAGCAGTTAGATGTGAAGACTGCCTTTCTTCATAGTAACTTGGATGAAAAAACCTATATGAAGCAACCTGTTGGCTTCATTGAAGAAGGAAAGGAAGAGATGGTGTGCAAGCTCAAGAAGAGCGTATATGGTTTAAAACAGGATCTGAGACAGTAGTACAAGAAGTTTGATAACTTCATGCAAAATAATGACAACAGAAGATGCAATTCGGATCATTGCTGCTATTTCAAGAGGTTCGAGTCCAGTTTATTATATTGTTATTATATATTGATGACATATTAGTAGCAGGGCCGTGTTTAGATGAGATAAATAGTTTGAAGAAGCAGCTGACAAAGGAGTTTGCAATGGAGGATCTCGGTGCAGTAAAGCAGATTCTAGGGATGCAAATCAGTAGGGATGAAGATGAAGAGACATTAAGGTTGAGCCAAGCTGAATATATCGAGAATGTACTTCAGAGGTTCAATATGCAGAATGCTAAGGTTGTTAGCACACCCCTTGGAAGCCAGTTCAAGTTATCTGAGGAAGAGAGAGAGAGAGAGAGAGAGAGAGAGAGAGAGCATATGAGCAGGGTGCCATATTTTTCGGCCATTAGGAGTCTCATGTACACGATGATTTGCACAAGGTCGGATATTACTTATATAGTGGGAGTTGTGAGTAGGTTTGCGAGCTATCTAAGGAAGCATCATTGGGAGACCGTGAAATGGATATTACGGTACTTGAGAGGGGCAACGAACAAGCCACTATGTTTCAGGAGGAAGGAGATGGTGCTGCAGGGATACGTAAATGCGGACTTTGTCGGTGATCATGATATGAAGCAAAGCACCAGGGGGTATGTTTATACCTTAGCGTCGATAGCAGTGAGCTGGATCTCACGTCTATAGAAGATTGTGATTTTATCTACAACCGAGGCTAAGTATGTCACGCTGACTGAAGCAAGCAAGGAGATGATCTGGTTGAACGGGTGCTTGGAAGAGTTGAATCTGAAGCAAGAGAGAGGAGTTCTTTATTGTGATAGCCAGAGCGCTATACATCTTGCCAAGAATCTAGTTTATCATGCCAGAACAAAGCACATTAACGTACAATGCCATTTTATACACTCGCTGATTGAAGATGGAAAGTTATACTGAATGAAGATTTTGGGGAGTCAAAATACGATGGACATGTTGATGAAGGCAGTCACCATTGAGAAACTAGAGTTGTGTGTAACTTCAGTTAGCCTTCACAAGTAGAAGATGAAGGCGGAGCCATACTAGGAGGATCGGCGAGATTGCCAGGATGTTGATAATTGAAGAAAGGATTTTTCGGGGAGGAGAAGATACTTGCGAAGAAGGGAAGAGTTCGGGTAAACTTGTTGATAGTGTTTTGATCTCCAAGTGGGAGATTATTAGTCTAAGTGTAGACCTAAAGCTGAAGCCGAAGCTAGAATTAAAAAGATGAAGCAAAACGAAGGAAACAGGAAAACTATAGTACAGTCGACTGTGGTGCTCTCGAAGGTCGACTGCGAATGTGCACGCAATTGAAAAAAGTCTCTTGACTTTTCGCGGTTGACCGTGATGGGTTCTGCGGTCGACCAGAGATACCCTATAGATGTTTTAGGTTTCTGTCGTTTATCCTGTTGACCGCGACTGGTTTGATGGTCGACCGCGAGTCGAGCTGGCAGTTTCCTAATATGTTTTGAATTCTATTTGGGCTGGGATTCATATATATATCTATATGTTTTCTAGGGCTAATAAGAACGTGAAAAACCATCAGAAAGAGAAAAAAGAGAGAGAATCTCAGAGAGATTAATCCATTATTTGAGTGTTTATATTCATTCTTTAATTAATCAAAGAGATTATGTGGTGTGGCTCCCGAGGACGTAGGCATGTTGCCGAACCTCGTTAAATTCATGTATTCTCAATTATTCTTATTTCTGTAAGTTTTTATCTTTGATTTGTGATGAATTTCTTTCTTATTCAACTTTCTAACAAGATCCGGAAAGGGCAATAGTTCGATTTGATTGTTTCGAACCCCTAACAGATTCAGATTAGCCATTTCTTTTTCTTTAAAAATAGATTCAATACGAATTAAGTGATTTGTGTATCCCTAATCTAAACTTGCATACACCAATACAAACTCTTTTTGTAATTTTTTAATTTATAAAACCTAAGAAAAAGATCTAAAGAGAAAAAGTTTTCTTTTATTATTATTTTATTTATTATGAGGGAAATAAAAACTAAAAGATCTAAAAGATTTTTGAAAAAGAAAAAGAATTAGAAAAAAAACTAACTAAACAAATCAAAGACAACCACTTGAACAATTACCATTAATTTTGCGGTTAAAACTAATCTCCACTAGACCAGATTCTAACCAAAAACTTCTTTAGTGAAAAGATTCATGTTTACTTGATTAGTTAGCTAGATAATGTTAGTATTATAGGAAGGTCAATGATCAATTAAGTACCTCTTTCCTTGCGGGACATCTTATATAATCCATAAACCCTACCTTAGACACCAACAAAGTCAAATAAACTTAAACCAGTTCACTCAATAATTTATTATTTCCTATTGAGCTCGAATTCGTAAGGACCAAAGTATAATGATTCCTAGGCTTGGATTTACGTTGTGAGGAATTAGTTTTTTTGGACTAAGGAAAAGGTGATAAAATTCCTCATTTTATCTTGATTTGGGGTTTTTGCCCTAAAAATATTTTCAAGTATGCACTCCATTCAAAATGCTCAAATCACTTTGGTGAATTCCTACTAACTATATGTAATACAACCATAATAATTAAAAACAATAACAAGAGGATGCTAAATTTTTTAAATTAATCTCAACAAACAAAAAAAAATGAGAGAGAGAGAGAGAGAGAGAAAGCTCTTGTTTAAATTTGTTATCTTGCTTAGTAGTTATTCAAGTGGAGGATGGATTTTGTTGTGATTAACAAAAAAATTAGTTTTTTAATTAGTTCCTAATTATCTGTAATTGTGAAAATGTAACTAGAGAGTGAAATTAAAAATTACAAGAAAGAAGGCTCACCTTTTAAGGAGTTGGCCCATCTTGAAGCAAATCTTCTTCTAGGTCAATCCTTCACAATGAAACACACAAATAAATGAACCAAAATAAAAAAACTCCTAATTACAAGCACCTTCCCCTACAACAACGCTAAAAACTTGATGCGAATAAAAATAAAATGTTGCAAGTGTATAATAATCAGGTTATAGGATAAAAATATTGGTCCGCAATGAATGAATTATATTAGAAAGAAATTTCTAAGTCGGTTCTTGAAATGTGTAGAAAAAAATAAGAGTATAAAGACTGGTTGGGTTGAAAGTTTATCATAAATAAAAAGACTAAAACAAGAGGGAAGAATAAAGAACAAATAAAAAATAAAAAAAATTGAATCAAAACAAGAAGCGAATAAAAAATGGAGAAAATCAAGTGAGAAGACTAGGAATTTAGGATTGAATACCCTAATTAAGACTAGGAATTTAGGATTTAAGAATTAGTATCTTATATTCTCACATTACTTGAAATTATTAAGCATAGACATCAAGTTACTAAAATCAAGCATAATCTATCAAAACATATTAAAGCAATATTACTACTCATAAAAAAATAAACAACTAGATAATAACCCTAGAATTGAAAAAGTATAAACTATCAAACCATTTAAAATAAGTATAGCCTAAAAATATTTTCCTATTAATTAGTTCTCTAGTTGATTATCCTAATCATTATCATTTTAAAAATAAAAGAGAGCAATTGAAAAACCAAAAAAAAACTAATTTCATCTAATAAAACTTAGAAAATAAAATCTAAGAAATTAAAAATCTAAATATAAATGATGACAAGAAAATAAATCTAAAACTACAAAGCAAGAAAAGTAACAAAAATAAAAAATCTACATTACAAAACGTGAAATAAAAGAGCAAAAAAATAAATCTATGTTACAAAGCATAAAAGGAATCTACACTACAAAGTAATAAATCTATGCTATAAAATATGAAATAAAAATAAGAAATAAAATCCTAAAATAAAAAATAAAAGAAAAAATAAAATAAAAACTTGCATTGTAAGGAGTTGGCCCCTTGTGAAGCAAACCTTCATCATCATCAAAAGAGAAAAAGAATAAAATTTAAAAAAGGAGAAATTTTTATTTATTATAAACTAAAGTTTACAATTTTAAAAGATCTCCTCAATTAAGAATAACACTCATCTCCAAATACAGTTTACAAAATTTTTACCCGCTAAATCTCACTCTTTACCCATATTTATAACATAAAGAAATCAACAACAACTCTTAGATTAAACTTTGTTGGATTGAGACGAGGTGGGGGCCACGACTAGGAGCAAAGGAAAACCAAAGCCGACTTCGAGGTCACGTGAATGTGAGGTCCACCTACACACATGAGGTGGAGATTTAATTGTTCGTTTGTGGTTTCGTTTATGGTGCGGCCTACGAACCGCAACAATACAAATACCCTTCTAGGGTTTCATGAAGATGTGTGCAAGGAGAGGACCTTTTTTCAGCTGTGTTGTTTTTGGCAGATCAGGCTTGGTTTTTGGAGAAAACGCAGCAAAGGAAAAAGGTGCAAATTTAAGGGGGTGCGGCGGCGTGCAAAGACTGAGGTACAAAAGTGTTGGCAGCGTTCTTTTTGGACGGCGTGCAAAGAGTCCTTTTGTGCTTTTGAGAGAGATTTTGTGTGAGGGATCTAAGAGTTTGTGAGAGAGTTTAGATTGTGAGATTGTAAACCCTAGTTGTATCTCTTCCTCTAATAGTAGATCTCCCCTCCTTGGCCCGTGGATGTAGGAAGTTTGCCGAACCACGTAAAACTTATGTGATTTGCTGTTTGTGGCCATTGTAATAGTTTATTAGGATCCCTCGACAGGTCAGTCCTAAAACTGATGAGAGGAAGAGCCGATATCTCACTTTGTTGAGATATTTGCTTCAGATTCTTATTTCCTTGGTGAGACAAGAATTCTTATTGATCTTTCTCTCTTATTGTCCACAATAAACACTGCCAAAATTTTCGCTACGCACAACAAGTGGTATCAGAGCTCGGACTATGCTTGGGCTATTTGGAGGAGTAGATCAATTTGAAAGCTCGTCTAGGGCTTTGTTTGGTGATAAGGTAGGATCTTTTGGTAAAGTCTCTATCTTTTAGTCTTGGATCTATTCTTCATTTGTTGGTGCGTTGAGAAAGATGTCGGGGAAAGAAGGTGCTTCGGGTGTCGAGGGTGGTGCTTCTGGCGTGAAGACCATTAGAGTTTGAATATCCACTCTATAAAGATAGATGTGGAAAAGTTTAATGACACAAACAACTTTGGATTATGGAGATGTGAGGTTTTGGATGCGCTGAACACGTAGAATTTGGAGGATACCTTAGAGTTAGATGCAAGCCAGATGATATTGAAGAGAAGGTTTGGAAGAAGATGAATCGAACGACGTGTGGTGTGATTAGGTCTTGTTTGACTCAAGATCTAAAATATAATATGATGAATTAGACTTCTGCGAAGAAAATTTGGGAGATTCTCGAAAGCAAGTATCTGACAAAGAGTGTTGAGAACCGCTTGCATTTAAAGATGAGACTTTATCGTTTCCAGTTGAAGAAGGGAACCTCAATTAGTGATCACATGAACACCTACACAAAGCTTCTTGCGGATTTGGCGAATGTGGATGTCATAATTGAAGATGAGGACAATGCGTTGTTATTGTTGAGTTCCTTACCCGACGAGGAATATGAGACATTCGTTCTTACTCTGATTAATGGGAAGGCATCTCTTTCGTATAGTGAAGTGACTGCTGCACTTGTGAATTATCAGCTTCGAAAGAAGGATAAGAAGGCTTCAGTTGAGCCGGTAGCAGAGGCGCTGGCCACAAGAGGAAAGGGTCCGAACCGGAAGAATTGGAAGTCATAGTCTAGAGTAGGTCATCCTACAATTGAAAAAGATCAGTGTGCTTGGTGCAAGGAGACTGGTCATTGGAAGAAAGATTGTTCAAAGGTCGACAAATGGATGAAGAATAAGCAGAAGGGAAAAGGGAAGCAACCATCATCAGAAGCAAACATCGTTATGTAGGATGGTAATATTTCTGATACTTCTATTTATTCGCTTTCTATCAGTCCTACAGGTTGCTATTTGGAGGAATCCGAGTGGATGTTGGATAGTGGTGCGACCTATCATGTATGCCCTAGAAGGAAATGGTTCTCCAGTTTTGAGAAGCTGGATAGTGGTGTGGTGTACATGGCTGATAACCGTGCATGCCAGATCCTTGGAATAGGAAGAATTAGCATCAAGATGTTTGACAGAACTGTTAGGGAGTTATATGATGTGAGATATGTTCCTTATTTGAGGAAGAAATTGATCTCGATTGGAGCTTTGGTTGGAGAGGGTCTGAATGTTCGAATTGAGGACATTGTTCTTAAGATTATGGAAGACTCTAAGATTGTGATGAAGGGCGTCAGGAGGAATAACCTGTATTACTTGACTGGAAGTATTATGGCAGGTGGAGAAGTGCGACTTCTATTGATTCGACTAGACTACGGCATTTGGGGCTTGGTCATTCCAGTATTGATTCCTCGTATAGATTAAAAGAGGGTGTGAAGACCTGCAGTTGAAGTCCAGTGAACATGTTGATGTGAGCAAGAAGACCGAGGTGAAGTTTGGCACCTCTATTCACCGTGCTAAGGGTCGTTCTAGAGGAGTTCACGTGGATGTTTGGGGGCCTCCCAAGGGGGCATCATTGGGAGGTAATAGGCGTTTGGTTTCCTTTGTTGGTGGCTGTTCTAGACGTGTTTGGGTTGCAACCAAATCCCCATTGGAGAAAGTCCTAGTAGTCTCCAACAGATTGAAGAAGTGTGTAATAGACAATAATGTGAAGATACTTCATTCTGATTTTGGTGGGAGGTACAAGATGGACCTGTTTTTGTATTAGAGCCAAGCTCACGGCATTTCGAGATACTTCGTTGGAAAGGAAATCTTGGGACAACTTGATAGGGTGACAAATTTGGAGAACTGTGCATTGCTGGAGGAGGATCGGTGTTTGTTGTCAAGCAATGGTCTACAGAAGAGTTTCTGGACTGAGGCTTCGACATATTTGAGTCATCTTATTAAAGAGTTGTCAACTGCTGTGATAGGAGGTAAAACTCAATTGGGTGTTTGGTCTGGTAGTATCACTTCGGTTGAGGCTTCGATGATGGAGCTAATTAACTCTCAGCAGGTGGAGAGTTTTGGACAGACCTTAGATGTATCGCAGTGGGTGGAGAGGGATGCTACTCCACATTAGGTGAAGATTACTCCAGATCATACTATATTATTTGGGATTCCAGCTGAGGTGACACAGTTTATGGATCATTTGGATTTAGGTGCAGATGATGAGTTGAGTTTTGATTCGAGTGCAGCTGATAGATATAGTTTGGATATGGCCATTGGTTCACCTCAGGTGAAGGTGTTTGAGGCCATTGGAGGTGCTATCAGCGGCAGAGTTGATGATATTGGAGGAGGGTTGCGAACTCTTCTACTGGATTGAGGTCGTTCGCGACCATTTAGGTGAACTACGTAAGGCTTGATTCCTTGGGCAAGAGGATACGTAGGCAGTCATTTATGATGCAGCCGATTTGGTGAGTTGATACCGACATTTGGAGAATGTTTGCATTCTCATTTGGGTTCTCGATTTGTTGTGGATTGAGTCCGTTGTCGTGAATTATTTCACTTCGTACTGGACGTAATAAGTGAGACATTTGGTTTGGTTGGTGTCGGCTCAGTTTTGGGAAAACTTCACCGAGGTGGAGAATTGTTGGATTGAGATGAGGTGGGGGCCACAACTGGGAGCAAAGGAAAACCAAAACCGACTTTGAGGTCACGTGAATGTGAGGTCCACCTACACACATGAGATGGAGATTTAATTGTTCGTTCGTGGTGCGGCCCACAAACCGCAACAATACAAATACCCTTTTAGGGTTTCGTGAAGATGTGTGCAAGGAGAGGACCTTTTTTTTGGCTATGTTGTTTTCGGCAGAGCAGGCTTGGTTTTTGGAGAAAACGCAGCAAAGGAAAAAGGTGCAAATTTGAGGGGGTGCGGCGGCGTGCAAAGACAGAGGTGCAAAAGTGTTGGCAGCGTTTTTTTTGGGCGGCGTGCAAAGAGTCCTTTTGTGCTTTTGAGAGAGATTTTGTGTGAGGGATCTGAGAGTTTGTGAGAGGGTTTAGATTGTGAGATTGTAAACCCTAGTTGTATCTCTCCCTCTAATAGTAGATCTTCCCCTCCTTGCCCCGTTGATGTAGGCAGTTTGCCGAACCACGTAAAACTTGTGTGATTTGCTGTTTGTGGCAATTGTAATAGTTTATTAGGATCCCTCGACAGGTCAGTCCTAGAACTGATAAGAGGAAGAGCCGATATCTCACTTTGTTGAGATATTCGCTTCAGATTCTTGTTTCCTTGGTGAGACAAGAATTCTTATTGATCTTTCTCTCTTATTGTGCACCAGAAACTCTGCCGAAATTTCCGCTGCGCACAATAAACTTGACCTCCAAGAAAATTAAAATCAGCTATTGATCGTTTCTGTTACAAACTAATCGATTGGCTAATCGATTTTTTTTTAACAAAATTCGTTTTTCTTGTGTTAACTTGACTTCTTCTTAGGCTTTTGTCATTGTGAGCTTCCTCTAGGCTTCTAGTGGACTTCAAGAAGAGGTATATTGGACTTCTTTTAGCTCTTATTTGATAAATCCGTTTATTATTTGCAAATTCATAAAACAACCACTATGAACAAGTTTATTTATTCAATAAAATATAGTGATTTTATATATACACACACATATGTGTATATGTACACACACACACACACACACACACAGCCTGATATATATATATATATATATATATTTATATGATATATATATATAATATATGATATTATATAGAAAATGGGTATGCTTCTGGTGTGAGGTGTCATATTTACATCCACTTATTCCAATCTCCAACCACTCCCAAACTCATATGAATGTGGTCGCCTGATTTCAATGAGTGAGAGGAGAATATTGCCACATCACTACTAAGCGAGAAAAATTGTGCTTCGGTACAACATCCGATTTCTCTCTCTCTCTCTCTCTGTCTCTCTCTCTCTCTCTCTATCTCTTCTCTCTCTCTATATAGTATATATATATATATACTATAGTATATATACTATATATATATATATATTATATATATTATTATATATAATTATATATATATATGATATATATATAATATATATGCTATATATATGATATCAGTTAACGAGCGGCATCGCACAAAAATTAGGAAATGATGTTTGATTTTAAGGCCGCTGTCTTTAAGGTGGGAGCCTATGGTGTCACCTTAGATTCACTTTTCCATGATATAATATATATATATATATTATATATATTATATATATTAGCTAGAGAGGAGAGAGAGAGAGAGGAAATATGGGAAAACTGGTACCAAGTTTCTAAATTGACTTGGTAGTTAGGTGGTCAAATCTAGTCCATTGACACTCATGCATTGGAGAGAGAGCCTCATTCAGCTACTTCACCTAATTTAAAAGAGGCTGCCATCTCCAATGCTGATATATGGTCTAAATTTGACACCTTTTAACTAGCCACAGTTCAGATGAAAATAATTGTACGCCAAGTTTCTCATATTTCTCATATAATAATATTATATATATTAATATTATATACTATATTCTATATATATATATATATATTATATAGTATATATATACGTATTACTATATATATATATGGAGAAAATGAGTATGCTTGGTACTAAGCAAAAAATGTTGTGCTGATGAGTGACGAGTGGCATAATCGCTTCCATATTCAAATGATTGCATATCCATTGTACTCATTAACCGCATGTCGAATGTGGTCCCCGCATTTGATGAGTGGGATGGGGTATTGTGCACCTCAGCTACCGATGCACAAATTTGTGCTCTGGACAAGCTACCATATTTCTCTCATCTCTTTATAATATATAGCATTATATATTTATATTATATACACACACATATGATAACTTTGAATTAGAATCTCTTTGAAGCATAATGTTAAGGGTGTTAAATTAGATGGCTACAAATTACGATATATTGACAGTGCAGTTTGTGTATGGAAGTTATTTTACATCCTTTTGTCAACAGTAATTAGTTTGGTTAGATGCCATTTGGCCCATTCTTCTGCGTAAATTTAATGCTTTATTATTAGACAAATTAATCCCTTCTCTTATTAAATAACAGCTCTACCAATTAAAATCATCCACTCTGTTTATATTACTCCTCACAAAGATTTATTAGTTTTCCTAGAGAGCATTTCCTCATCAGATCACAATCATTTAAACCAAAAACTTCACCGTTAATATCATCTATTATCATTTTGTAGTAGTTAGCGGCTCTCATTTAACTTAATTTAATATGCAGCAGAATATGCTACTTCATTAATTTTGCCAACAAAGTATTATTAGTTGCAACATCAATCTCGCTATCAGTCGAATGATGATGTTGTATTTAGAAAAGGATGGAACGTACATTTGACAGCCCAATTATTTAAAGGCTATAGTCCTAAGATCTCATGATAATGGTCTAACCTTCATTAAGTAGTCTGAATGCGGGTGGGTTGTGGGGGGGGGGCAAATTATATAACAGTAGTTCTTATGACACAATAATTAGAGTCAGATTTCATTTTTCTTACAAAACCAAAGGAATAAAAAGAAGAGAAAATAAAGAATAATATGATTAATTGAATTTTAAGAAAAGGATAAACAAATATATTTTTGAAGTAAATTAGACAAGTGTTTGTGTTTTAATAACTCTTTTGATGATTAAAACATATCCATCTTATCCTCACTTTTGTACAAGTAATTCATGGGTGAGAATCAAAATAGAAGGAAACATGAATCACGGGGAGTTTTAAGTCAAAATGTCTACCTCACGTTATGGGTAACATTAATATACTACTAATCTCTATTGTTAACATACACAACAAAAGAATAATGAAAGAAAAACAAAAAGTAAGATAAAAATAAAAATCTATATTTCGACAGCTTATATTGCTCGTCATACATTTAACATTTTCCCCTCCAATTTATCTCAACATAAAAGGACAAGGTCTGTAAGCTACAAGAGAAGAAAGAGTGCCATTTCATTATGTTTCTCTCGGTGTTCAGTTTATTTTTTTTTGTTTAAAAGGTTTCTTCTTCCTTGTTTATCAGAGGTAAAAAAAAGGACACCATAGAAAACTTGGATGAATATGCCAAGAACATAATTTATTCTTACATCTTTTGAGCATAGTTTAGACTCCACGAGCATGAATGCTTCTAAGTATTTTATACTCCACGAACATAGTTCAGGCTCCACGAGCAGAAAACTTGGATGAATATGCAAACAAAAATATATGAGAAGAAATTGCAAAAAAAGAAAAAAAATATACATATAACGGCAAAAATCCCTCCACTTTAGTCAACTTCCCAACCGTTTTTAAATCGGAGATAATTAAACTCTCTTTCACTTTCCCAACCGTTTTAAACCATCTTTTCCCTCCCCTATCTCTCTCTCTCTCTCTCTCTCTCTCTCTCTCTCCTCCCCTTGCACAAAACGGAATACAAGACCCAAAACCAGAGAGAGGAGAGAGAAACTAGAAAAAAAGGGGGTTAGAGAGAGAAACTCATAAATGCGCTGCTCAACAACCACATCTCCCCTCCAATTTAAGACCCCCACCCCCTCCTCCTCTTCTCATTGCAAACCTGAGGCCAGACTTAGGGTTAGGGTTTGGATAAGGCTTCAATGTGGAACTCGGCGGCGGCGGCGGAGGAGGCGGCGTTCTCGCAGGCGAGGGTTTCTGAGGGATTCGGCCGGGGATTGTTCGGAGATCAACGTGTCCGGGCTCAGCGCAGTCGATCGGACCGCGCTTCTTGATCGGTTGCTTGGGGACACTGGCGATTCTGAGGAGTTCTTCCGGCGGATTCGCCGGCGATTTGATGCGTGAGCTTTTCTTTCTTGTGCAAAATGATTTATTTTCGGGGTTTATTTGGCAAATTCTGGATTTTGTGAGAGGAGTAAACTTCTTGAGGTGCTTTTGTGTTAGTTTATTGAATGCAGATGACACATGGAACGTTATAATCTTTCACATTTGTTGTTATTTAAGAAAATGCGCAGTAAATGATACCGGTTTCTAGTTTTATATAGCTTAGTGTCAATAAATTTGGGATACTTTTCATTTTTCATTCTAACCATTATGTATGAAGTGCATTCCTCTCCTATTGCTGCACTTGGTGGATCCATAATTGAGGCTGTGAGTGTAGTTTTTGTCTATTCTCTCTTTCAACTCGATGACTGTTTCTCGTCTTTTGTTTTTTCAGAGTACATCTGGAGTTTCCTACAATTGAGGTCCGATTTCAGAATCTGAAAGTGGATGCCTATGTTCATGTTGGCAGCAGAGCATTACCCACCATCCCTAATTTCATCTTTAATATATCTGAGGTAGGATTAGCTTTTGTTCTGTAAGATTTGTTCTTTAACTCGGTCAATTCTGATCCTTGAGCATATAACCATATACAATCATGTAAGAATGCGTATATTTGATCTATACTAGTCTTTATGATGAGTTGTAGTTGTTGCCTTCATTTATCCTGTTCAGCTACAATTCTCTAATCTTTATTTATTTGTATCCTCAAAGTCCTTGCTGAGGCAATTGAGGATCTTTCGAGGCAAAAGGACAAAGTTGTCAATTCTGGATAACATCAGTGGGATTATTCGGCCTTCGAGGTAATATTGCAATACCAAATACGAGCTTCATCACTGATGATTAATTATAGATTCTTAGTATATAGCATTTGTGCAGAATGACACTGCTTTTAGGCCCTCCAAGTTCGGGAAAGACAACTTTGCTCTTGGCTCTTGCTGGACGCCTTGGTTCTGCTTTGCAGGTTCATGGCCTAAGCTCTAGTAGTCGTTACATTTGAACCACAATTTTTGAAAACGCTGAGGATAAGGGCATAAGTTTCTTTTATTAATTCTGGTTAAACCTGTTTACAGTCTATGTGGTTCCAATCACTACAATTCCCTTTTCTTTTCTTTTCTTTTTTCTTTTATTTGTCTTGGGAATGAGTTAGTGTAAGTAACATTTCCGAAATTAAAGTTTGCAAGGATATATTATTTGACCATTATGCCAATTATGTGTGCATGTGCATTGTCCATATGGATTAATTAGTGGCATGCTGGTGCGGCATGGTTTACATTCTCATTGGGACGTTGCTGTTTCTGTTCATAGTTGTACTTTTCTATATAAATTTCTCATATGAGGTGACTGCTAAGTTATTTTCCATTTACGTTCTAATTACTTTTAATGAATGTCCTTTTATGTAGTTAGTCGACGCCAAAAAATCGAGATAACTGCTATGCTGTTGTCCATTGCAATATAGTATGGTCAATATCTTTTCAAAATTTTTATCTCAAGTAATATGTTTTTAGTTTGATACAGATGTCAGGGAAGATTACATACAACGGCCACGGTTTAAATGAGTTTGTTCCACAAAGAACATCAGCTTATGTCAGTCAGCAAGATTGGCATGCTGGAGAAATGACAGTAAGAGAAACTCTGGAATTTTCAGGTCGTTGTCAAGGTGTTGGAATAAAATATGGTAAGTTTAGAACAGCAGTTCTACTCATAGGTTTCTTTATTCAGCTCCTTAGCAAAACGTGAAACTTTCTTCTAGATATGCTTACGGAACTTGCAAGAAGAGAAAAAGATCTTGGAATAAAGCCTGACGAAGATCTTGATATATTTATGAAGGTAACTGGTGATGCATACTGAAATACTGCCTTGTTTGGTGCAGTTGGTCAAATTATGCTTAGTAGTCCTTTTTTTCTTCTTTTTTTTGTGCAGGCAGTATCACTAGAGGGCAAGCAAACTGGCCTTGTAGTGGAGTATATATTGAAGGTATATATTAATATGGTTTAGTTGACACTTTCCTTTATAGATATGCTAAACAGCTACATTTGTGTGCCAAGCATCATCATTATTTCGATTTAAATTCGCTCTGAAGAAAGTTATCTAGCAGTGTATGCAAATCTATGCTTCACAAGGATGTTTAGTAAGGTTATTACAAGTAGGAATTATTTCGATCTAAATTCGCCCTGAAGAAAGTTTCGTACCAGTGTATGCAAACCCATGCTTCACAAGGACGTTTAATAAGGTTATTATAAGTAGGAATTATAGGGCTAGAAATTAGTATGTAATGATGTGAACTTTTCTCCATCAAAGAACCAGATGATGACTTGTCCATCAAGAAAGGGCGACAGTTCTATCTAGGGTTGAGGATGTCATGCTCAGGCTGTCTTGCTTGAAGGGCTTGAGAAAGGAGGTGAAGGCTAATGCTAACATGGATTAAAACTCTAAGCAAGGATCAAACTATTACTCTAAGATGTGTTTTCCAGATGTGATAGGTCTACGACTCTACATGATTCATTATGCCAATCTCACATAATCAGGGAAAAGCTTAATGATTACTATTGTTTATTGATATTTTCTCTCATATTTCTCTAGAAATAAGGAAATTGATTATTACCTAATTAAACTCATTCTCTCTGACCGTCTCCTTTAACAACCTGTGCTATCAGTCTTGTTTTATTAGTCTAGCAGACTTTTATCTTAAAATACATTTCTTTATTGCACTAGGAAACTTATTACATCTGATACATACTAGCTCACTCTTTATATTCCTTCCGTTCTGCCAGTTGAGTGCTAAAGTTTTAAGGTAAGTTAAATATTTGGGGAAGTTTTCTTCAGGATTCCGAGTCACGTCTACACTAAAATTATGAAGCTGCAATCAGAGTCAGGTGTTATAATTTTTATACTCTTAACATTAGTCGTCCTTTTTTGGACCGCAATGGCTATTTTTACAGGGCGAAAACTCTTCATTTATAAAAAATCCTCTTCCTGTTCATGTTTGGTGCATTTGAACCTTAGTTGCCCTGATACCATTTAAAGTCCTTTGCACTATTAACTCTGATGTGGTGATGATGGATGAGGGTTATTATTTTGTACTCTAACAAGTGTAAAAGATTTTTTTATGTCTTTTTTCCCCGCCTCCCCTTACTTGCAGTAGACATTTTTTTGTTGCTTATCTTAGTTTGTCTTTAACTCCATTTTTTGTCAACGTAGTGGAGGCTGGTATTGTAATATTTCATGGGCAAATATATTTAAATTTTAAGGAACCACTGCAAATCATAAGAGGCGCTCCTTTTTGAGTGCACAAATTGCCTCAATAGAAATTCCAAAACCTTGGTATTATCTTGATCAATATTTAGAATCCATGTTGAAGTATTTTCACGGCTCGACAGATAATTTGATGTCTCCTTTCCAGGTAATTTTTTGGGAGCCAATTTCCTATGTTGATTTAAATTACTATTTAATGTTTTATATGTGGTGGTGAAGTCATGACTGAAGCTTATGTATTGTTCATTTCAATTATTGTTTTGTTTCCTTGCAATTATATGGTTATTTCTTAGTTTTTCTGGTTTTGGTAAAATCTGTTGAAAAATAATATGTTAAGTTTTCTGAAGTGTTAAATTTCACATATTAAAGATTTTAGGGCTTGACATCTGTGCTGACACGCTGGTGGGAGATGAGATGATTAAAGGTATCTCAGGAGGTCAAAAGAAGCGCCTTACCACTGGTAAAAGCTGTTATTTGTGTATGCATGTCCATTCTTTCCCCTCAATGTTTAGCACTAGATTCTCCTGCTTTCAGTGCAGAGTTACTGGTAACAGTTTGTGGATTGTTATTTTGAATAATGATTGCAGCCTTTCATCTAACAGGTGAATTACTAGTTGGGCCGGCTAGGGTGTTATTTATGGATGAGATATCAACTGGGCTTGACAGTTCAACTACTTACCAAATAATTAAACATCTTAAAAACTCGACCCATGCCCTTGATGGAACTACAATTATATCCTTGCTCCAACCAGCTCCTGAAACATTTGAGTTATTTGATGATATTATTCTCATATCTGAGGGCCAGATTGTTTATCAGGGACCTCGTGAGGCTGCTATTCACTTCTTTGAAGCCATGGGCTTTAGATGTCCTGAACGGAAAAATGTGGCAGACTTTTTGCAAGAGGTAACTAATCCATTTATTGGTCCTTAAACATTCGGTGGATGTAACTTTTTAGCATTATCACTCATTTCCTCTTATTTTTGTTCCAGGTTACATCTAAGAAAGATCAGAGACAATACTGGTATGCTTATGATTGCCCATACCAATTTATACCAGTGACGAAGTTTGTAGAGGCCTTTGCTTCCTTTCGTGTTGGCAAAAGACTGTCCGAGGAATTGACCGTTCCATACAATAGATGTCACAACCATACTGCAGCTCTCTCATATTCTAGTTACGGTATTAAAAGGTTTGAGCTTCTGAAGGCAAATTTTGATTGGCAGTTGTTACTGATGAAACGGAACTCATTTGTCTACATCTTCAAATTTGTTCAGGTAGTGATGACAAACTTAGCATACTGAGAGGAATTTCAAATTTGAAGTAATTTAGACTTTTTCTGACAGTATACCATATAATATCATTTAGTGCATAATTTATGCAATCCAATGTTTTATATGTCAGATGTCGGGTTCATGTCGGTCGGCCAAAATTCATGTCGGATAGCGGAAATCGGGGATATATCGGAGGACATGAAAAAAATATTGGATTGCCGTATCGGATAGGTTGATATAATATCATAAATGGAATCTTCACATACTTGATAATTATATTGTCTAAACATATGAAAAAGTACATAACTTATTGATGTTAGGATCACTAACCAATTGTAGACACCTGATTCCCGAGTGCATATTGACACCATCCGAGTGCTTGACCTACAAAATATGAAGATGTTGTTAGTAAACATAGAATAGCATATAAGGAATGAAGCAAGTGACATATAAATTATAATATATAGAATGAAAATCACAAGATTCATATCCATAGAGAAACATAAACAAAGCAAGCAGACAACCAAGTTTTCAAAGTTACAAATAGCTCATAATTGTTTAACATCCAAAAGTAATTCCAAAATAACATTGAAACTAAGATGACTATAATCAATCCTCATCAAAACCGCTTTTTCTGAAATTTGGCCGATTTTTCTTGGCCGCAATGACGCCCGACATACCCGATTTTTTCCGACATGTCCCCGACATGACCTCAGAAACGCAATACGCATTAAAATCAAGGATTTCGTTGCGGCCCGCCATATCGGCCGCCATGTCGGACATGGCGGCCGATATTTAAAACATTGATGCAATCCAACTTATATAAGTTTTTTATACACTTCAGACTCCAGCTGAGTTATCTTAACCAGCTTTTCAATTGGATCAGTAAGTCACCTCAATGATCTGGTGTGTCAGACTCGCTGTTAATCTGACAGCGAAATTGATAGTTTGACATGGAAGTCATGCAATTTGTTTTACAGTTTCTCTGCTAAGATATTTGAAACTGTGATTGGTTGTAATGTTGTTCTTTTCTGATGTTTCTAATCTACGGCGCTGTAATCATCATGGTATCATAAGGTAGACATCATCTACACAGTACCTTATGCAAAACTAAGCACTTTGCTGAACCTCTTAGTCTGGTTTTGTTGACTAGAAAGTTATAGAAGGAGTAATAAATATTACAAATCATGAAAAGGTGGTCCTAAGATTATAAGATGTAGCGTTCAAGAAGTGGATATGAGTCATATGTTACTTCAAGCGTGCAGATGTTTTTACAAGTAGATATGAATGGCTTTTCAAGTGAAATCTGGAAATGCAATTATTTACATCATAGTCAATTATATAGGAGCTTTTTTTTATGTGTCACATTTTTATCCATAAAGGGCCTATTTTACTTAACTTTTCATGTCTCTCAAGGTGCTGCTGTAAATTGATCATAGGTTTCATTGTTTGAGACTGAGTTTTTCAGACAATAAGTATTCTAATGTTACTGTTTGTCATGGTTGCAGCTTTTGCTTGTTGCGATTATTACAATGACTGTATTTTTCCGAACCACAATGCATCGTGATACAGTAGATGATGGAATAATCTTTCTCGGGGCGCTATATTTTGCATTAATCATGATTCTTTTCAATGGGTTTACTGAAGTTTCATTGTTAATGACAAAGCTTCCAGTGATTTACAAGCATAGGGACTTGCATTTTTATCCTCCCTGGACATATACACTTCCTTCTTGGATTCTAAGCATTCCATCATCACTTATAGAGACTGCGATATGGGTGGGAGTAACATACTATGCTGTTGGATATGATCCACAGATAACAAGGTAATAAGTTTCTCTGGTTTTTTATTAATACATTCTTAAATTTGGAATTCTCTATAAATAATGTTGTGTTACATGCAGTTTCCTGGGGCATTTCCTTTTACTTTTCATTTTGCACCAGATGTCTTTGGTGCTTTTCCGTGTTATGGCATCATTGGGCAGGAATATGATAGTTTCCAACACCTTTGGATCTTTTGCAATGTTGGTTGTCATGATTCTTGGAGGATTTATCATTTCTAAAGGTCAAATCTTATTCGATTCTCTTTAGTTTCATGCTATTTAAAATTGTTTAAAGGTTTGTGTTTCTTATCTGTATTCGTTTGATTGCTTTATATCGTTTACTTGAAACAGATAGCATCCCAAGATGGTGGATTTGGGGATACTGGATTTCTCCTTTGATGTATGCGCAAAATGCTGTTTCAGTCAATGAGTTTCTGGGTCATTCTTGGGCCAAGGTGAATAAATTTTATCAATTTCTATTTCCCGTTCAATCTTACAGACTCAAAAACTATATTGTTTAGTTTTTTATTTCAGGCATGTCCAATAGGCAGTTAGGTCAAACTTACGTGGTCATTGCTTTAGTAAATTTTCTCAGTGGCATTTTTAAGGAATAAGGTCACTTGGTTTGTTAATGTATCTAACCTGAAACATTACTGTCTTATTAAAAACAGTTCACGTTAATATAGCTTATGGAGTATACATGCTGTAGAATAAATCTTTAGCATGATTTATTTACATAATACTCACTAAGGGCATCTCCAACAGCTTCTCTAAAATTTTCTTCAAAATGGGGAAGCAAAAATCATATTCTCCAAATTATTTTTACACCAACTCTAACAGCTTCCCCATTTTGAAGAATCCCTTTTTTTCTCCAAAAATTTGGAGAATGCTGCAGATTTGGGGAAGCTTCCCCATTTTTTCTTCTCCACCCCTATTTTGGGGAATGAGATGGGGAATCTGTTGGACCAAAAAACCTAACTAAATTCTCTAAAAGTGGGAAATGGGGAAGCTGTTGGAGATGCTCTAGAGGCATCATAAGTTCCAACTCTTGGTTCTTTTCTATGTAGAACATGATGACTTTCATATTTCTGCAGCTAGCTGTACGCAGAAGTTGAGGATTGTTTGGTTGGCTTCTGTTCTCTAATAAGTCTTTAAGATAAATTGGTATCTCTTATCCAAACATGATTGTAGTGAACTGTTTTGTTCAAAGTTAAGCTTTAACAGATGAATTGGTTTTCAAATGTGAATTGGATAAAATTTAGTGGCTTTGTACTGACATGTTTAACTTTTCATATTTCTGTAGCTTCTGTAGGTATCTTTGATTTTCTAAGATTTAAACCATATATTCACCTCTTTCCATTCGCCATACTTAATGGTAAGCTATTAGAATTAGTAAAGGATACTCTAGAATCCAGCATATATACATATGTCACATCTTGAGTTTGTACTAGTAGAACCCTCCATGTTTTGGCTCATACGTAATTAGACTTTTGGTATGTTAGAACAAGTTTCTAATTTTTTGTTACTTCAAGAATGAAATATTTTGATTTAGTTAGAATGCTCTATTCGTAATACTTCATTAGAGCAAAAGATTTCTAATCTGCTTTTACTTTTCTAATTTGCAGAATGTTGAAATGCTAAACATGCCACTTGGACATGTAGTACTGAAAGGATATGGCTTAGTTACTGAAAGATATTGGTACTGGATTGGTGTCTGTGCTGTGTTTGGTTACACTGTCTTATTAAACATTCTATTGACCTTGTTCTTGACTTACCTTAACCGTAAGCTATCATATAAACTTGCCACTATGCTTCAGCTCTTGACAACAGTATTAGTACTGAGGACTGTTTAATTCTTACTATCCAATCTTTATGTTCTACAGCTCTAGGGAGACCACAGGCAGTTATTTCCAAAGAGGAACTGTCAAAGAGGAATGGAAAGAGGAAGGATGATTCTCTTGTTGTTGAGTTAAGGTCTTATTTTAGATCAGATTTATTAACAGGTCAGAAATATTCATGTATTTTTTTAATAAAAAGTAGATCTTCAACTATGTTGCTTGATAGCATGATTATTTGTGGTGATACATCTGATGGTGCAACTACAACATATATGTCCGTCTATGTGTACCTAGATTTGTCAGACTCAGTTAGATTCAGTATACTTCTTTTTCAAAGATAATAATAAATCTGCAAATGGAAAAAAGTGAAGAGATATAATTGATTATGTTGAATGCTGGTATTTCTCAAACGAGAAGAAAGAAAGGAAAATGTTGAATTTGTTTGTCTGAGAAAAGCATAACCTACAAGTATTAACCAGTTCTTGCAATTATGCAACTTCTCTCTCTAAATTGCCACCTATATCACGCGCATTATCAAACATAATCATTCAAAATTATTTTCTAAGTCTTCTTTGTCAAAATAGTATCAGCTGTAGAGCTCAGAAAATCTAATGCAAGATTTAACCGCATTTATAGTTCACTGTCCGCCTCTGTGGTACATACAAATTCCCTGACCAAAGCACCTATGAGGAAGATAGGGTCATACCATTGCTCTTGAGTATGTCATATGTACCCTTCTAAATACATCCTTTTAGTCGTTGGTAGGATAAACAGCATTTGAAAAGCTTTCTGAGGCCAGCTTTGAGGTACACCTCGAGGCATTTTTGAAGGGTGATTGCCTCGTCATTTGAAGGATCACTGGAGTATGTACGTCATGTCCCATGAAGTGCTTAAGCAAATGCTTCAAGATGGGTAGAGGGTTAAAAAAGGATGTTTGACTAAAAACTAAAGAAGTTCCTATTTCTTCATTTTCTTTTCTCCAATCTCATAGATTTTCCCTGTTTATTTTTATTGAAAGTAAAAAAATAAAAGCAATCATCTTATTTAATCCTGTCACAGGTTCGCTTCTTGTGTGAGCTCGTTTTTTGCTATACTTCTTTTGACTTGTTTTCCAACAATTTAATTTTTAGGTTGATTTTTTGTATCTTTACTTGTGAATAGGACTCCTATTCATCTTTAGGAGTCAGCCTCTTCATTTGTGAGCTGTATTCATTTCTTTATGCATTTCATATGTGGACTGCTAAGTCAATATAATAGTTGAGCTCAATTTCCTAGAAAAACTGTAACTTTGAAGCCATGTGACCTAACATGGTGAAGGGGGCAAAGATTGGATAGATGTCTTTTGTATGTAGCTTATAGTTCATTGTAGCTTGTGTCTATACTTGATCTATTTTATTCATATTGTTCAAGACCTGAATCTATCTATTTGTAAATTATTATAACATTATACATTATACACTTACTATATTTATAAAATTTTTAAATTAAATTATAGTTAATTTATTAGACTTACGTATCGCACGTTAAAGCTTCCACCACACTTTATAAAAGGGTTCAACATTTCGCCTTTTGCTTTTGCCTTTTTAAATATTGGTAGATACATCTACCTTCTTGCAACTTGTGCACGAGCGCACATACACACACAAAGGAAAGTTCTGTTGTTTCACATGCCCATAATTTGAGGTTCTGTTGCAGGATCCTATTGGTCCTACCTGTAGAATTATAGATTTTGGTTTAGAATAGCCTACAACAAAACCATATCAACACTGTCCTAGATTTGTATCTAGAACTATGGTTATCTACCCTCGTAGACAATCAAACAATTGTGGTTTACTTTGTCAAACTTATTGGTTTTGCATGGTATTATCAGTCAATAATGATTACAAGGTTGAAGCTTTTTTAAGCTTTTTTTGTTATGTTCAGGATTGCGGTCAGGTAACTGTCCTAAATTTGCTAATATAGTTGTCTTAATTGCCAATTTAGAATTGGTAAAGAACCGATTTAGGGAAATGAAGCCATTTGTGGAAGAGATGAGAGAAAAAGTACTAAAATTCTTGTGTATAGAAATATGATGAGAAGCAAACCAAACTGAGGGAGGAGGCATAGTTCTACTACAAGAAATAACCCAATATTTCACTAATTTGTTTATCAGAACTTAAAAAAAATTCAGAACATATTAACCTTATTTATGCCGGCTTAAGAAGCATGGAAACAGACAAAGGTCATGAATATGAAATAATATGTATATAGATGGCTCATTGCATCCCTAAAAAGTAGGTGCACGGGTCTAGATATAGTACCATTCAACACGATACTGATACTGACATGCTGTATAGGAAGAAGAAAGTGAAATCTTAGCAAAACTCCTATAATTTCTGTTCAAATTACTAAAAATAATATAAAATCTAAAAGTCAAATGGCTCCTATCAGGATACCTTACCTAATTTAAGATTATGGATTACATGTTTGTGTGGTGTTTATCTTCTATTAGCATAAAAATCACAGTCAAAGGATCCTTTTATTTACCTGTGTGACTTTTCTCCATTGTGTCCGACACATGGTTCTTTACAATTTTTAAGAGTTTACACTGGTGTCAGGATGCAATTTTTTGATTTCCTTAAGATTGTGACATCTCAGGAGCTTTCAACACATGCCAGACAAGTCTCAGTGTCGGATATGTGTCTGACATGGCCACGGGACTCACTTCAAAATTTCCTTGCTCCATAGGTACAGGTCCACCAAAGAGTTGTAATTGAATTAAAACTTGAATGATACCAAGATTGAATGGTCAACTTAGTTAATTCCAACTCTGGCTCAAATTCCAATAGAAAGATCTAAAAGTTATTGAGTCCTATCCTACCTACGACGGTATCTGGAACAGGCTTTAACTAAATAGATAATCTCTATCTAATTAAAATTATAATTCTAGATAATTTAGAAAAGCTTTGTGGCTTCAGTAAATTAGCCTGTGATACTCTTCTGAATTATCTTCTTCTTGAAAGTGTGTTCTTGTTAACTTGACAGAAGCAGGAATAGAGACAAAGAATAAGCCCATGAATTTGTAGGTGCAACAAGGAATATGTTTTTCTAGAGTCTAGGCTGGGGTAACGGTAAAAAAAAATTAATTTGAGAAGAGTCTTAGATATGTGATGGTGGATGTTGCTCTTTCTGTTTTCAAACTATCGATGAAGTGCATGTGCAACTAGTTTGGGAAGAGGCGGTGTTGCCTCTATCCATCACTTAAACATTTTAACTTTGATTCACACAAGTAGATCCTGACTTAATTGCATTATATTTGGGTGTTTAAGTCTACTAGCTTGCAGCATAGGATCAAATCTGTCATTGGATATGAGATGAGAAATGTATCCCTTCAAAGATAGATGTCAGAAATCTATGTACACCAATTATAAGAAAATTAGGTTAAAAACAAATGTTAAAAGATGCAAAATTGCATATATTGAATGTGATTTAACTGATCGAGATAGTTGGCTGTTAGGTTTGCTTGGTATGCAGTGTAAGCTTACCAAACAATCAGTTTGAGTTTTTTGTATAGTTGATGCTAAATTTTTGGAGGTATTATAGATTTATATTTTCTATGACAATTTACAAATATACATTCACACTGTTTATCCTACCTTTCCAAGCAATTCATGTATGTGCTGGACACCTTTGAACTTCACCCAAAAGCCCACATGAGGGAGACTGTTAACTATTAGTTCTGATATACATTGCTAGCCCAGAGCTTATAATAAGGTTTTGGAGACATGGGCTACCTAAGACTGATGGTATAGGATGAAACCAAGACCCAGGATGCAAAATATTTCCATTATTAGAATTCCAGTACCTATATGACATTGGCTACTTTGAATTAATTGATGTACTCTTAACAGGTATATGGACATAAAAGTAATTTTAAATATCTAACTCAAGAACTAATGATTGTGCTAGTTTCCATAAGAAGGGTTTGTGAACACCCACATTCCTAGATATGATTTTGATTCGGTATCTTTTAACTGTTATAAATTGCAATGTATAACGTGTTTCTACTTTGGTCACTGCTTCATATCTCTTATGACCTTTTTCTGGCTCAGAAGCAAATGACAAACCACAGCAGGGAATGGTCTTGCCCTTCCAACCTCTTTCCATGTGCTTCAGCGATATTAATTATTACGTGGATGTGCCAGTGGTAGGTCTATGCTGCATTGTCTTTTATGCTTCCATTGTTAAAAAAGCTTTTAAGAATTTCTTCATCCTATCCAGTACTGCTAGCAGGAACTTAAACAGCAAGGGATACTAGAGGATAGGCTGCAATTGCTGGTCAATGTAACTGGGGCATTCAGGCCTGGAGTGCTCACAGCACTTGTTGGAATCAGTGGCGCTGGTAAAACCACTCTCATGGATGTTCTAGCTGGTAGAAAGACTGGAGGGTATATAGAAGGGAGCATAACTATTTCAGGCTACCCAAAAAACCAAGAAACTTTTGCAAGAGTCTCAGGATACTGTGAGCAGACCGATGTTCATTCTCCTTGCCTGACTGTTGCGGAGTCACTATTGTACTCTGCATGGCTTCGTCTAAGCTCTAATGTTGACTTGGACACTCGAAGGGTAACAAAACTCCAAAGATTTTGGTTCACATGCTCCTAATTTTTTTACATTTGTTTCTCTTAAACTAATGCACCATGATCCTTTTGTAGGCTTTTGTGGAAGAGGTGATGGAACTTGTGGAACTCACAACATTGGGTGGTGGTCTTGTTGGTTTACCAGGGGTTAATGGGTTATCTACAGAACAACGCAAAAGGCTGACAATTGCTGTCGAACTTGTTGCCAATCCTTCTATTGTATTTATGGACGAACCCACTTCAGGTTTGGATGCAAGAGCAGCAGCCATTGTGATGAGAGCTGTGAGGAACATTGGGAATACTGGGAGGACAATTGTGTGCACTATTCATCAGCCAAGCATTGACATTTTTGAGTCTTTTGATGAGGTTTTCCTCTTTTCCTAAAAGTTTATTGTCTTTTAAGATGTCATTTAAATATTCTTAATGTGAAAGATGTTCTTGCAGAAGTTTATTGCTTATATCATTGTTCTTTTACATAAGTCGGTTGTTTGATTATCATCTCTCGAACATTATTTCACTTCCATAGGAGGTCATTCTTTTGCTCTATACTGTGTTGCATTATTCTATGCCTCAATAATCTTCAAGCCTCGGACCTATTAGTCTATATCTACTTCTTCGTTGTCAAGTACCTTACTGAGTTTCCCTCTGGAGTTTGCTGTCAATACTGCTCTTTTATTTTTAGTTGCATTTCATTGTTCCTTCACTCTATGTCAACTAATTTCTTGATTATAACATTAGTTTGGCGATTTTCTTGCATGTAGAAATTGAATGATTGGCAGATTAGAGGCCAGTTAAGAATTATCAATACAAATGCCTATGACAGGTTGTGAGTTTTTATTTCTTCTATTTCTTCAGCTTTTGTTCATGAAGCGTGGAGGGAAACTTATATATGCTGGTCCACTAGGCCCTAATTCTTACAAACTAGTCGAATTCTTTGAAGTAAGTTTCTCTTTTTCTTATCATAGATATATAAAAATTCTTCTTATTTGTTGCAGAGATACCTATGCTGTTCTTTCTTACATAAATTACTGTGAATATCTAGGCAATTCCTGGAGTTCCTAAAATCAAGGATGGTTCTAACCCAGCAGCATGGATGCTCGAAGTTACATGCCCAGCAATGGAAGCTCGTCTTGGTGTGGACTTTGCAGAATACTATCGTAATTCTAAATTATTCCGGTACGCGGAGTTATTTAAGCATTGTTAAGGGCTTGTATGCTTCTATTTTCTAATCATGTTTCCTCCACAGACAGAATAAGGACTTGGTTAAAACTTTAAGCAGACCAAACACTGAAGCAAAAGAGCTTACTTTTCCAACCAAGTACTCTCAATCATTTCTTTCCCAATACTTCGCTTGCCTTTGGAAGCAGAATCTGTCATACTGGAGAAATCCTCAATATACAGCTGTCCGTTTCTTCTACACTGTGATAATTTCTTTAATGTTTGGAACAATTTGCTGGAATTTTGGCTCCAAAAGGTAATGTTTAAATTGTAGTGCTTACTTCTTGCCGTAACACTTCAGAGTTCTTAATGGTGCATACGAGTTGTAAAAACTTATATATATATATATATATATATATATATATATTATATATATATATATATATATATATATATATATATATATATATATATATATATATATATGAGATTAATGAGTATCATTATCATAGGAGGGGATTTCCTCCTTGACGCTATGTGGCACAATCCCACCATCCTCATAAAGTAGGAGAGAGAGTGTGAGATGATGGGGATTTATGCCTATTTTATGAGGATGGTGGAGATTGTGCCACATAGCCGACAAGGAGGGAAATCCTCTCCTATGACAAGGATACCCATTAATATATATATATATATATATATATATATATATATATATATATATATATATATATATATATATATATATGAGGAATATGGGTATACTTGGGCCAAGGATCCTTGTAGTGATGTGGACACATCTTGTCCATAATCACACCTTGGAGTTGGTGATGCTCCATCTTCAAGGTGTGATGTATGGACAAGATGTGTCCACATCACTACCAATGATCCTTGGTACCAAGTATATCCATTTTCTCTCTCTCTCTCTCTCTCTCTCTATATATATATTATATATATATATAATATATATATATATATATATATTCAGTCTAGAATTTTATTTGATGCTTCATTAATTTCTACTGTCTGATTAATGTAAATGAATTTAGATATTCTAAACATCATTTAACCAATGAATCCATAATATTCACAAGGAACATTTTCTATCTTTATCTGAAAAAGATGTAGTTTTAATATACTCAATATAATATTTTGATTGTGCACTGAACTTCATTAAATTTTAGTAAAAATGAGTACAAGATATCGTTCACAATTAATACAGGATTCTTCTAATAAGGATTCGATTTGACTTGAAAAAATCATAATTTACTTTAAAAAGAGAGAATAAAGCTTTGGGTATTTGATCATTACAAACTCAACAACTATAAATTTTCTTCCTGATTTCTTGTGGGTACACCCGAAACATACATTCCCAGTTAAGACATATGATAGACATGTCTCTTATGCATCAGCAGATTGCTTGCATGTAAATATCCGTATCCAAGAAAATATCAGTATCTGTATCCATTAGGATGCAGATATGCTTGCTAAAATCTATAACCGATAGGATATAGTAATGGGTATGGTTATGTTAAGATTTTTAAATATCGGTTATCGGGGATTTATCGGACGGTCAAAATCCTTATCGGATAGCAAAGATCGGTGATATATTGGGGATAAGTAGTATTAATCGGAGTGATATACTGGATGATGTATATATATAATATAATAACTGAAAAATGTAATCTAACTATGCTTAATGAAATATAAACATACCAAAATGTAATCTAAATTCTCACAAGTAGACAATATTTGTTCAAAGAACAACAAAAATCAACTTAAAAAAACAGAAAACAGCCGCCAGAGACGAAGGCGAGAAGAGAAGAAATGAACCTCAATCTAGCAGTTCGAAGGCGAGAAGAGATGATACTTGTTTGACAGTTCGAGTAAATCCCGCTGTAGTTCGAAGGCGAGGCAAGCAAGGTTCATGGAGATTCACGAAGGTGAGGCGACCGCACGAGGTTCACGAAGTCGAGGCTAGCGACGAGGTTCATGGAGGGCAGGCGAGCGACGAAGTTTAGGGTTTGAAGTTTACAAAGGCTTAGCGACGAAGAGGCATGGAGAACATCCGCCAGAGACGAAGTTTAGGGTTTGAGGTTTCATTTTATTGTGAAAATGGGTAGGGTCAGGTTTAATATCTCAACAATCTAACTAAAACGATTAGGCCGATAAACCCGATAATTTTAGCCTCTGTTATCGGTCGATAATTGCCTTTATTGGCGGTAAATCACCGATAAACTCTCCAAAATAATAACCGATTACAAAATCAACTTATCCTAGCGGAAAGCTTCCAAATCCGATAAATAGGCGATAATATCAGATTATCGGCCGATATTTAAAACAGTGGATTATGTAATGAAATATCCGTATCTATATCCATATCCAAAATATCCAAATATATGTTGGTCATATAGTTGCAGCAGTTTTAATCCTTAGATTAATGTATTTGAGGCTAATTTTGATGATCGAGATATCTAATCTTAGCTTCTCAGTTATAATGAACATATTAATAAACTCGACTGTATCATATGGACTATATATTTTTCATTATTATCTAGTTTTCTCGTAACTATTTTATGTATATCCGCTTATATATCCGCATATATATATCCGTATCCATATACATATACATATCTGATTTTAGCGGATATGGTTATGAATTTTTTACCGAGACATATCCACATCTGTATGCTTATCCGTAATTGATAAGAGGATACAAATATGGTAAATATCATGTCAGAGGCATACCTGAAACGTGCCCTACTTGCATGTGTTGATGTCAGATGTGCACTGGAAGTGAAACAAGGGCATTATATAGCTTGATGTGCAACATAGTTTATATGATCAGAATTTATAAGTCAGATGTGCACTAGAAGTGAAACAAGGGCATATATATCTTGATATGCAACATAGCTTATATGATCAGAATTTATAAAAGATAGATCAGAGTTAATCGAGAATGTTAAGTTGAATTTGAAACTTAGAAAATTGTTTGAAAATACACTGTGCACTTAAGTGTAAACAGGGTATTTCGGGAATCAGATATTCTAAAATAAGCTTTGCAAAATAGCCATATGGTATTCTGTTATGTCTTTTATCCGAAGGTTCTCTAAGCTCTAAAATCTCTGATTTAAACATAAGTGATTGATTTAAAAGATCCTTTTTTGCATCTCCAAACTTGTGCTTTTTATGTTAGTGTTGATTTTATTTGGCTTATAGAATGCTCAAACAGTTGCATAGCATTCTAGAGATTTATCTCTTTATTAGGATCGTGCCTCTAATAATTTTAATTTGTTATTAGACAATTGCAAAAGTTGAAATATGATGTTCCCATAAAAAATGTGGATTGCTCTAGTGGGTCCCTCCCTCAAAATTGTATGTACTTCAAAGCTATAACGGACCTGGTTAATCCTTACCATAAATTTCAAGCGGTCTACTCATCCCTTCTTTTCTTATCTCCTCCCTGTCTTTCAATTGAAGCATGGAACATATTTCTTTACCTGTTCCCTTGCCCTCCAAACACATTTCTTGGTCTTCGGCAGAGGAGTAAGGTAAATGTTGGAGGAAGGAGATTAGCCAGAGCAAAAAAATTCAGGGAGTGAAAGTTGAATAGGAAATAGAGTACAGTAGAAGAAGAGAACAGGAGGGAAGAATAAGAATACGGAATACTGAAAATGCAGATTGTATCTTAGATGAAAAAGATAATGAAAAGATAATGCTAATGGAGTTGAATAGCTTTGCGAAAATAGTCATTTGAAAGCAGGTTCAAAATTCAAATGAAGGGTGTGCTGTAACAGAATATTGAAAAAGCACTTACAGCACCATACGGAGATTAAAGAAATTGTTTGGTTGGGCCAATTGTGGGAGACTTGTGTCAAATTTTAATTTTACGAGGGACAAGTATACTAGAAGGTAGTCTTAGGAACTCGTACAAAATAAACATTATCTCCTTAACTTTGTATATTTAAATTAAATAGAGAGTATTCAGTATCAATTTCAGTATTTGGTTGCTATCCTCATATATCATGTTATTTCTTCTTTGTTCTTTGTTACGAAATCTAATTCATAGTCTTTGGAATTAACAGGGACTCTCAGCAGGATGTCTTCAATGCCATGGGATCCATGTATGCTGCTGTCCTCTTCATTGGAATTACTAACGCCACAGCTGTCCAACCTGTGATGTCAATTGAGAGGTTTGTGTCCTATCGAGAGAGGGCAGCTGGAATGTACTCGGCACTACCATTTGCATTTGCCCAGGTCTGCTCCACTCGTGAAACTTAAGAATGATATTTAATGATTATATATGCTTAAGATTAAGAGTAGCTGAAGGTGAGTTGTATTTTGTGGCCAGGTTTCTATTGAATTCCCTTATGTGCTTGTTCAGACAGTTATCTACGGAACCATATTTTATAGTATGGGCTCGTTCGAATGGACCATTATGAAGTTTGTATGGTATACATTCTTTATGTATTTCACTCTCTTGTACTTCACTTTTTTCGGCATGATGACGACAGCCATCACACCTAATCATAATGTGGCACCAATCATCGCTGCTCCATTCTATACTCTATGGAACCTTTTCTGTGGGTTTATGATTACACGAAAGGTAATAAGCAAAAACGAACAACTGTATACTCTGTTGAAGTTAATTACTCATTGCCCTTATCATGCTAGCGTACAATCTCAATATTAAAAGTTGGGAACCTATTGGCTTCAACGGAAGAAACCACAGACTATATATTACTATATCCATCTCATCCTTCCTGCCTCTGCAATCCATCGTCCCTGCTTTGTACACCTTTCCTGTCATGTTTTTCCCTTTTCTTAGATGTCACATTTTTGTTCATGAAATAATGACCCTTGTATGACCGTCTCTTTGATTGATGTGCAGCTTCCTCTAAACTTATTTAACGGAGCATCACTTAGATACCACAGGCACTTGCAAATCATTTTATGACTTATTTCCAGAATTATGGAATAAATCAAGAGATATGACATCGACTTTAACTGGGTATTATAAGAAAAGGACGGTCACAAACTGTGAGCAGAAAAGTATTAATTATAACAATTTTCCTTAGCACTAGATATGTGTACTTATTGGGGATCTAAGAAAAAGGGATGTGGAAAAAAGTTGGGGAAACAATAAAAGATAGGATAAGAAATGAGAATGTTGTGATATGAGCACAATGTAATACAAGTTAGGACCAGAAATAGCGCTTTTTAAAATTAGTTTCAGTTGATAATTAGTTGAAATGAATTACTTGAGATGGTGGAGAAAGTCATAGGAAACAGAGGCTGATGACTGAGCCCTATAAAAAGTGATGAGTCCTATTGAAAGGGCTTCCATGACTATGGTATACAAAAAGAAACAGGGGCGGATTTAGATTCATGTATTGGGGTGTAGTTGCACCGCCAAAAAGGTCGAAATTGAATATAAGCTCTAAGAATACTAAATAAGTTAGTAGCAAACATAATTAGCCCATTTAAAGTGTATCGAGTGCATGCACATTAGGTACTATAGTTTTAGAATATTATATTTTTATTTTTATACACATGTATTGGGGTGTAGTTGCACCGCCAAAAAGGTCGAAATTGAATATAAGCTCTAAGAATACTAAATAAGTTAGTAGCAAACATAATTAGCCCATTTAAAGTGTATCGAGTGCATGCACATTAGGTACTATAGTTTTAGAATATTATATTTTTATTTTTAAAGATGTAGGTAGGCCGTAAATATAGATATGATGGTTGCTATTTTTACACAGTAAAAATGTTAGGCTGTAAATACAGATACAATGGTTGCTATTTCTGCACAGGTGGTAGCCTTGAGGAAGCTAGAAATAGGATAAATGCAGGTGACACAAAAAATTCGAGATGGTGTTTTCTTTGTTTTTGTTGGAACCAGAAATGTTACCGATGATCCGTAGTATTTCACCATATATAGGGGTACCAGCAGAGCTTTAAGAAATGCTTCTTGAAGTAAGTGTAAAAAGAACAAATAACCTGGCTATTATTGCGTTCATGCTTGTTCCATTATCTCATTCTTCGGTTGGGATTCCTACCAAATGAGTTGCTCTTCTTCCTTGAAAATTTCAGTTAATAAAACCTGTGCAAAACCACCTTCTGCACTTTGAATCTCGGTCCTATATTTAAAAAGCATAGATTCATAGTTCCCCTCGGTAATCTCAAAGTCATCAGTAAACCTGCCATGACTGAAAAAGTACTTTCACATGGTTACACTTTTGCAAACAATTCTACTGATGTTTTGGAGATTCTTTTCGTATTTGAGATTGTTGGGAGATTGGCTTCTTCTGCTGTGCACATTGGCTGACAAAAAGTTGCCTACTTGTTTTGTAGAGAATACCTGGATGGTGGAGATGGTACTACTGGGCCAATCCAGTGTCTTGGAGTCTATATGGCCTTCTGACTTCTCAATTTGGGGACATTGATAAACCCATGGTTCTTTCAGATGGTGTTAACACAAAGACTATAAAAGCATTTCTTGAGGACCACTTCGGTTTCAATCATGAATTCTTGGGTGTTGTAGGAATCATGGTGGTCGGTTTCTGCGTATTATTTGCTGTGATTTTTGCTCTGGCCATCAAAATCCTTAACTTCCAACGAAGATAGAAACGAGAACAGACTTGTATAATTTTTTCAAACAGACACTTGATGTGTTTTGAGCTATGGAGAAGGTCCTGCCGAGAGTAAACTGTATAGTGGCAGCAATTATTCGTAATGAGATTGCCCAGTCCTAAATTAATTCCTTTTTCTTTTTACTAAGAGCTGCAGTTGCCACAGTCCTGTTTGTGTAATTCTGTCCTAAAAAAAGATGTGTACTTGTAGCATACTTTCTCCCCCCCTCTTGAACTCAGTGAAATCTAAAGGCATGAAGATATGTATTATTTTGGGTTTGTATGTACGCACCAAAATATTAAATGAAGTTCTATTGGCATCACATAGTGAAGGAATTGTCATTCTTTTTCTTTACATTCCCTCCTCCGTAGTTGAATGATTCTCACGCAAGGCAAAGTTATGTAATTACACACTTATCCACACATTACAGGCACAATCTTACCTTAAAAGCGTGAATCATGTTCCATGCCTCGCCAATAAAATTTCAGGCACATGATATGCATTCAGCATTGGCATTTGAAGTTTTTATTAACCGATGTTGAATTAGTCTGTTTCATTTTCTGACGTGGGGTTCTGATTGCATTGTTGCCTCCTAGGACATAAAGATGACAAGTACTGCAGCAATGGAACACAATAACCAGGGGAAATGAAATGTAGAATAGATTTCATTTCTCGTTTGATCCACTCAGTTTGTGGCATTTTCTGGAGCCAGCATTTGTTCTTCGAAATCGCTTCTCAGGTCAGCATCACCTGGAGAATTCCCTTATCTAGCTTTCAAGTGTTGATGTTTGTGCATATGCTGTCTCGTTGTCAACATGAAAATGTTGTCTACCATCTATAGATGTGTCTTTCATGTGCTGCGTCATGCCTATTCTTCTCCTATTTTATGTAAATAATGATTTGTTAATTGCCTTTATTCTGCTAGTGAAACTCTCCTTTCCGATATTTGTGTGCATGACTAATTTTGGAATAATGAGGGTTGACTAATCACATCCACATTCAACCGCAATATGAAAAGCATCCAAATTTAACATACTTCCATGTAATTTGTAAAAAAATTTATTAGGAGGTTCAATTAAGTGGTAGAATGATGCATTTTCATTTTGGATTGTATAAGCAATTTTATCATTATCCATCACTTAATATAGTTTATGGCTGATTTAGAAATCCAAACACCTGCAATTTTAAAAGTATTTCTGTGTAGACATATAAAGTTAACCAAGGAAAACTTTTTAACAGATAATCTTCTGTTCTCCTTGTTTGTGAAATCGGGTGCGGTCCCTTATTTAGATTCTTAAAACCATGATCAATTAAAATTTTGATTTGAAGTATTAAACTATTTGCTAGTTAGTTTCATTAATCATCTTTAAACCTTGAATCCTGTACAAATTGCATCATTCTGACCTTAGCCCATTGCCAACCTTCAGGAGATCAGATTTGTATCCTAATATATCATTAACTGATGACACACACACACACACAAAAAGGAAAAAAAGATTTTTTTTTTCTGGATCTGCCACTGAAAAGAAGATGTAGGTAGGCCGTAAATATAGATATGATGGTTGCTATTTTTACACAGTAAAAATGTTAGGCTGTAAATACAGATACAATGGTTGCTATTTCTGCACAGGTGGTAGCCTTGAGGAAGCTAGAAATAGGATAAATGCAGGTGACACAAAAAACACACACACACACACAAAAAGGAAAAAAAGATTTTTTTTTTCTGGATCTGCCACTGAAAAGAAGATGTAGGTAGGCCGTAAATATAGATATGATGGTTGCTATTTTTACACAGTAAAAATGTTAGGCTGTAAATACAGATACAATGGTTGCTATTTCTGCACAGGTGGTAGCCTTGAGGAAGCTAGAAATAGGATAAATGCAGGTGACACAAAAAATTCGAGATGGTGTTTTCTTTGTTTTTGTTGGAACCAGAAATGTTACCGATGATCCGTAGTATTTCACCATATATAGGGGTACCAGCAGAGCTTTAAGAAATGCTTCTTGAAGTAAGTGTAAAAAGAACAAATAACCTGGCTATTATTGCGTTCATGCTTGTTCCATTATCTCATTCTTCGGTTGGGATTCCTACCAAATGAGTTGCTCTTCTTCCTTGAAAATTTCAGTTAATAAAACCTGTGCAAAACCACCTTCTGCACTTTGAATCTCGGTCCTATATTTAAAAAGCATAGATTCATAGTTCCCCTCGGTAATCTCAAAGTCATCAGTAAACCTGCCATGACTGAAAAAGTACTTTCACATGGTTACACTTTTGCAAACAATTCTACTGATGTTTTGGAGATTCTTTTCGTATTTGAGATTGTTGGGAGATTGGCTTCTTCTGCTGTGCACATTGGCTGACAAAAAGTTGCCTACTTGTTTTGTAGAGAATACCTGGATGGTGGAGATGGTACTACTGGGCCAATCCAGTGTCTTGGAGTCTATATGGCCTTCTGACTTCTCAATTTGGGGACATTGATAAACCCATGGTTCTTTCAGATGGTGTTAACACAAAGACTATAAAAGCATTTCTTGAGGACCACTTCGGTTTCAATCATGAATTCTTGGGTGTTGTAGGAATCATGGTGGTCGGTTTCTGCGTATTATTTGCTGTGATTTTTGCTCTGGCCATCAAAATCCTTAACTTCCAACGAAGATAGAAACGAGAACAGACTTGTATAATTTTTTCAAACAGACACTTGATGTGTTTTGAGCTATGGAGAAGGTCCTGCCGAGAGTAAACTGTATAGTGGCAGCAATTATTCGTAATGAGATTGCCCAGTCCTAAATTAATTCCTTTTTCTTTTTACTAAGAGCTGCAGTTGCCACAGTCCTGTTTGTGTAATTCTGTCCTAAAAAAAGATGTGTACTTGTAGCATACTTTCTCCCCCCCTCTTGAACTCAGTGAAATCTAAAGGCATGAAGATATGTATTATTTTGGGTTTGTATGTACGCACCAAAATATTAAATGAAGTTCTATTGGCATCACATAGTGAAGGAATTGTCATTCTTTTTCTTTACATTCCCTCCTCCGTAGTTGAATGATTCTCACGCAAGGCAAAGTTATGTAATTACACACTTATCCACACATTACAGGCACAATCTTACCTTAAAAGCGTGAATCATGTTCCATGCCTCGCCAATAAAATTTCAGGCACATGATATGCATTCAGCATTGGCATTTGAAGTTTTTATTAACCGATGTTGAATTAGTCTGTTTCATTTTCTGACGTGGGGTTCTGATTGCATTGTTGCCTCCTAGGACATAAAGATGACAAGTACTGCAGCAATGGAACACAATAACCAGGGGAAATGAAATGTAGAATAGATTTCATTTCTCGTTTGATCCACTCAGTTTGTGGCATTTTCTGGAGCCAGCATTTGTTCTTCGAAATCGCTTCTCAGGTCAGCATCACCTGGAGAATTCCCTTATCTAGCTTTCAAGTGTTGATGTTTGTGCATATGCTGTCTCGTTGTCAACATGAAAATGTTGTCTACCATCTATAGATGTGTCTTTCATGTGCTGCGTCATGCCTATTCTTCTCCTATTTTATGTAAATAATGATTTGTTAATTGCCTTTATTCTGCTAGTGAAACTCTCCTTTCCGATATTTGTGTGCATGACTAATTTTGGAATAATGAGGGTTGACTAATCACATCCACATTCAACCGCAATATGAAAAGCATCCAAATTTAACATACTTCCATGTAATTTGTAAAAAAATTTATTAGGAGGTTCAATTAAGTGGTAGAATGATGCATTTTCATTTTGGATTGTATAAGCAATTTTATCATTATCCATCACTTAATATAGTTTATGGCTGATTTAGAAATCCAAACACCTGCAATTTTAAAAGTATTTCTGTGTAGACATATAAAGTTAACCAAGGAAAACTTTTTAACAGATAATCTTCTGTTCTCCTTGTTTGTGAAATCGGGTGCGGTCCCTTATTTAGATTCTTAAAACCATGATCAATTAAAATTTTGATTTGAAGTATTAAACTATTTGCTAGTTAGTTTCATTAATCATCTTTAAACCTTGAATCCTGTACAAATTGCATCATTCTGACCTTAGCCCATTGCCAACCTTCAGGAGATCAGATTTGTATCCTAATATATCATTAACTGATGTGGTTTATCCTAGACGATGACCTTCATAACTTAGCGGCATCGCTGATTGACTCTTATGAGCTTTCAATGATAGAGAGTGAAGGATAGAAATACTTTCAAAAGGCTATATAGTTTAAGGAAATCGCTGCAAAATATATCATGAGGGAAGACATCAAGATCATGTCTATGTACTCCCTGAAGACATCAGAATCATGTCTTCACGTCTGCATATTAGAAACAGATAGAGATGAGACAAAATTTTAAATGTTGATGATTAGTTTGAACTTCACAGCGGAGAATCTCTATTTATCATGGTAAGATCTTGAATAATGTGGTTTATCGATATGTAATAGATATTTGGACAAATTTTCAAAATAGACTCATTTAGAAACTTATTTGCAAAAAAAATAACCTATTTTAAAAATATTTACCAAATTCGACACAGTTTCAGCCAATTGGTTGAAACTGAATAGAATTTGATGAAAAAACATCAAAAACTTCACGGAATTTCAAATCCCGTAAAGTTTAAGCCCCTATTAGTAACTTGATTAGGGAAGCCAAAGCTTCACAGGATTTAAAATCCCGTGAAGCTTATAATTTCACAGGATTTCAAGTCCCGTGAAGCTATCGCTCTCTGGAATTTAGCCTGCAATACCACAAGATTTGAAATCCCGTGGAGTTGCAGGTTCCAAAAAACATGCACAGAATGTGTACATGTTTTTTTTATATATGAAAATTTTCACAACAATATACATGAATATTTCCGCCTCATTCACAACAATATACATAAAATTTCCGCCACATTCACAACAATATACACGAATCAAACAATACACACGAAAATCACATATATACTAAATTACAACAATATTCATAAAATTCAACCATGAACCAAACAATACACACGAAAATAACATATATAAACAATAAACGATCCACAAAAGTAACAAATTTGAACAATCTAACCATATCGTTCTTAAAATTCATAATCATACTGTTAAATTTCACATACATCCCAAAAGTCCTCTCCTTCCTCTCCCTCTCTTACCCCTTCCCCTCACTCTTCTCCCGTGTCCCCGCTCCCTCTGTCCATACTGATGAGCCTTGATGATTTGAGTATCTGGTTGTGTATGAGGCTAAGAAGTGCCGGTTCTATCAGCATGCGTTGTGCTATGAGAAGTGTCGGCTCCATCGTCACGCGTCGCCCTTTGACCTGTCCTACGTCTTCACGTGTACATTTGACCAAATTGGCGTGACCTGTCCTCAGGGCCTTCAAACTCGTCGACATGATTTTTATGGAACATGTTTGCTATTCTCTGTTCGATCCTATTGAAGATCTCTAACATCGTCGGATCCTGAATGCCATTGATATGCTCATTTATATCAGCATCAATCTCATCAAAAGCATTGATCTGCGATTTAATCAATATATACATAACTTAGCAAATAATATCTTAATAAAAAAAGAATTGCCGTTTTAATTTAGTTTAAAAACTTACATAATCTCTTTCGATCATGGCACTGGGGATGTAACTATCTATCAGTGGGGGTGGTATGTATCCGGCTGCTGTCTATGGGTCACGTCCTATCCATCTGCGTGTGATATTCCAATACCAACGTATATACGTGGTATAACATCATTTGGAATTCTCTCATTCTGTATAAAATTCCACCTATTATTCCACCTGTCTATGTAGGCCGCAGGAATATGGCACAGCCCGTACGATGCGATGTTATCCGTCGCCTACGATCGATTTTCTCAACAGGATCCGGCACATGCTGAGAGAGAAGAAATTATTGTAATACACGATCTAGGACATGCATCTCTACAATCTCCCAACATATCAACGAGACTCTGACTCTCCACAAAGCAACGCTATCTCGACAGATAGGTACAAGAATATGCATATCGAGATCTTGCGAAGAATAGAGCGTCCATTTGAATTGAAATTTTTTAAAAAACTTTTATCAATATTTACAAAAAATTTAAAATATTCATAATGAATTGAGTTTTATATTTACTAGTTGGTGTTGGAGGCCATCAAGCTCATTTCGGTAAAACTCTATACGTCTAGTCGATGCTTTGTATTTAGAGTACCTCACGTTATACCTATTTGGCATAAAAAATATATGAGAACAGATTCAATATGAATAAAATTTACGCATAATTATACCTGCATCCTAAAGGAAACTGACCTTGTAGATCGTGGTGCACATGCAAAGTAGGTCATCCAATATGAATACATTCTCATGACCAAACCTGAATTAATGTCATGCATCACTTGAATTCTTTATTTTGCATCAAAAAGACCTTGCCTATTTCTCGATAAAGGTATGTCAAGACCACGCTACCCCATGATAGAGTGTCACATATATCAAAATCCTCAAGTAGTGGCAGCCATCATGCATGTACAAGATTCTTGCTCGCATCAGGAAATAACATACACCCTATCATGTGTAACATATAAGCACGAGTGTAATACTGAGTCGTCTCATCCGTGGCATCAACTGGTATATCTCCCATAAATATCGATCGAAGCCACGATAGCTTCATCGCACTACTCCTAAAATCGGGAACCTGCCCAAGAAGCCTCTCACATACTTCAGCCTAATTATGGTCATTGGTGCATGTAACAGTCGGGCCATCAATACGGAGCCTAAGTATGATGGCTACGTCCTAAAGTGTAATGGTACAGTCTCCTATATGCATATGAAAGGTGTTGGTTTCCGGTCTCCACCTCTCAGTCAGTACACTGATAAGGGCCAAGTCAAGCCTAATATACCTCACCGATGAACACTCCTAAAACCCGCCCCGAGCTACTAACTGTAGTACTTAATCATCCTCCATCTCCCAGCCCGAGTGACTCTGAGAATGGTCCACTATGTTGATTTCTGCTACAGGCTGTACATTAATAAAAATTGATAAAATTTATTGAAAAAATTTGAAACTAGCGCCAAAAATAAGGAATATATGTACACCATATTTTACCTGTCCCAAGCCAATCTTGTGTGAACGATGATCTGTCTGAAGGTATAATACATCAGGCTGCATCGGTCTCGGATCCATAATGGATATCTCTAAGATTAAAATATAATATGTTAGATTTTTCAGTTGAATGACTTAATCATATGTATTTTGATGGCCAAAATTAAGTAAAGAATACATCTAGTATAGAAAAGAAAAATAAGAATAGAACATGCATAACGATTGTCACATATTCAAGATTCAAAATAAAATGTTATATATTACAAAAATGATTGTCACATGGGAAAAAGGATTAAAAATAAAAGTTTATATATTACAAAAATTATAAGCTATATATTCCTACAACTGTCTCCGGATAATCAACGCCTAAGCCTAGTTGGACAACTGTTTTTGTTGTGGCTCGTTTGATCGCACCTACTACACTTGTTTTTCCTCATGATTCATTCTCGATCATCATCTATATTATTTCTTATTCCTACAGAACGAGGTCGCCTAGCTGATCTTTTATACAAAGAAGGTAATATCCATGGCCGACCTTGTGTCTAATATCGACTATCATATGATGGATGAAAACACTCTTTGTATGTTTGTTGATAGTTATAAGTTGAAAACCAATCTGCGGCGAATGTATAATGTGAAATCCTCTCACCACCCTGTAGATCCGAGCAAGTCATGACAACATGAGAATAAGGAAGCCATTGTAATTGACGTATATTGCAAGTGCATGTACAAGTTTAATCCACTAGCATATTAACTTTGTAAGAGCGACTTTTTCTATGTGATATTCTCTCAATGACCTCTCATTCATTAAAACTGTATCTAACGACACGAAATGATCGAGCCTGCACAATTTGATCCACTAATATGCCTTCAACCTTTGGCCTCAGCTCTGACGGGATATTTGCACCAAGTGTGCATCGCCTGAGGAAGAATTTATTAAGTCTATAAAATATTTTTGCAACTAATGACTGTATTGGCATAATGTGTGCTCCGCTAAGCACACTATTGAAACTCTTAGAAACGCTAGTGGTCATCATACAAAATCATTTCCCATCATCTTCACATAAAGCCTACTTATTAACATTATTTAGACCCAAATTAGTCTCGATCCAATCATGTGCAGCTCGTGAAATGAACTTAATCCTCTCCCGTAATTGCTCATAAACTAATTTTTCCGTTACACGTCCAGCTTACCAAAGAAGATCTTGAAGCTGTACTTGTCCATACTTCTTCTTGAAGTTGTCCCTAATATGTTGTAAGCAATAGCGATGTTGATGACGATGGAAAATATTGTTGAAGTGCTATTAGAATTCCTTTCATCCTATCAGTATGAATGTAATTGACAGTGTTTACACACTAGGGATATGATATCTAATGCATGTAAAAAGCCATGCCTAATTTTCCGTGTTTTCAATATCAACTACTGCAAAGGCCAAAGAAAATAAACTATCATCTGCGTCTACTCTGGTTGTAACAAGCAAAACACTTTTATATTTACCGTACAAGTGTGTGCCATCAATGCTAAGAAGATGACGATAATATCTGAATCCCTCAATGCAAGTAAATTACACTTGTGAACCGTCTATCTCCGCCATTAACAAGGTTTGATGATACTTCATATATTATCCCCGAATTTTTTTTGAAAGCTTCAAAATAATGTGGTAAGATCTCATAAGATTTTGTCCCAATCTCTGAATATTTTTATCACTGTGTTCCTCCGAGCATTCCAACACTTGTTGTTGTTAGGTCTTATTTTTATGAGCCTATTATCTAATCTGGTTTTGATGATTAACAAACAATTCATAACATCGGTTGTTGAGTGTTTGCATTTGATTTTTAGGTATCCTACACAAAAATCCTATGTTAGAGGTTGGTTAGAATTGTGCTTTAACGAGGATATCGTAGAGGTTGGAGGAGATTGGAATAAAGTCATCGTAATTCAAGTCAAATACAAGTTTGTGCTTCATCCCTTTTATCAAGAGGAGGATCGGCCAAGATCAAGCGTCACGAGTTCATTTAGCTTGGGTATATTAGTTTAGGTGTTTATACTTTGTATGTTTATACTTAAAAGCTCAAATTATTCATATACACACACATATTGTTTTATACATTGTATTTTTAGATTATAGACTAAATAATATTATTTTTATATCCTTTCTAAAGTCTAATAATCCATTAGAAAGAATCTCAAAACTCGTATGAAAGAATTTCATCAAAATCATATTTTTAACGAGTTCGTATTTTGAACATTTTGTAAAACAGTAAGTTTTCACAAATGGGAAATGATATTTCAGAAATTTCTTTTCCAATATGTTCGTTTTTATATGTATAAACATTCCCCCAAGTTTGACTATTTTTAGAGATGTTTTGTTATGTTAAATTAAATTTATAAAATCAAGTTTTCAGAAAAATCAATATCTGAAATATCAGTCCATCAGTCGACCGAGTAACACATCAGTCGACCAACCAGAACAAGTTTTCAGTGTCTGCTTTTTCAGAATAATTAGTCAACGGACTACAAAGCATCAGTCGACTGATACTCTTTCATCAGTCGACCGATACAAAAGATTAGTTGACCAACAATGTATTGTTTTCCATCATTTAGCCAACGGTCGAATGACCAGTTGACCGATCTATTCGACTAGTCGACCGATCAACAGTAATATGCCAGTAACAGCTAGCTTGGCTGATTTGTTTTGTGAGGCTATAAAAAGCCTTCAAGCCTCATTTTTCTTTTGATGGAAGTTTAACTGAGTTTTAACAGTTTTGTTTTCAAGAGTTTAAGTGTTTGTTTATTTGCAAAAATAGTTGACAAAGAGAAGAATCAAAATTTCATCCCTGAGGAGTTCAACCTCAAATCTTCATCTCTCTTTGTTTAGACAAGTTTTTCTAAACTCATTCTCTAGCTTATTTATATTTTGATTATCATATTTGAGCTAGATTTAATTGAGTTTAATTTTATTTTGCTCATTGATTATACACACCCACTTGAGCTTTAGTATTTTATATATTGTATATTTGTGTTGTGAGGTTGCATCTTTGAGTGAGCTTAAATTTTATTCTCGTCTTTGTTAGAGAACAAATCTTAACTTGTACAAATTGTCAAAATACGTTGTAATACACAAGGACACTTAGATGAGTGGTTGGGAGAGACCAATGTCAATTCCAAGAGGAGTGGCTTGGTTATAAAAGCCTAGGCAGAGATAGTAATTCCAAACACTTGAGAAAAGTAATACGGGTAGGCCAACACTTAGAGGAGTGTCTTGTGGGATTGACAATCATGTATATTATAAAAGTTTTTGGTGAGCTTTGAAAACCGATGTGTAGTGAAGAATTTGTGATTAGTGCAGAATCTCCTCGAGGTGAAGAACAGAGACGTAGGTCGAGAGTTGACCGAACTCTGTGATCATATTACTTGTTTGTGTTTGGCATTGGCACACTTATTCTTATGTATATTTTCATATCGCCATTTGTCTTATAGTTTATATCGCCTTTCGTTTATTATATATCCTTGCATATATCACTTGTGTATATCATATTACTAGGATATTGTTAATAAGTTTTAATTTGGCACCGTAATTGGATTAGATTAGCAATTACCCTATTCACCCCCCATCTAGTGTTCTTTCAATTGGTATCAGAATTTGGTGCTTTTTGATTTGTGGCTTAATTGCCTAGAGTCAAAGATCCTCGCTTTGTATTATTGCTAATCTATTTTTATGATTTTTATCTTTCTTGCATAGTCTATCATGGATATACACGGTGCACCTAGTTTAGGTTATGTTATTGATATTGCTCAAAAATTCAATAATTCCCCTTATGCTTAATGGTGTGTTAGATTTAAACTATTTATTAGATGTAAACATATCGATTTATGGGAAATAATTGATTATGCTTATATTGTGCACACTTTAGAGAAATCCAAGTGGAGCAATAATGATAAAAGAATGTTTACAATGAACAAGTTATTGTTAGAATTTTTGCTCAAAGCTTTTGATTCATCCATTTCTAACAAATTTGCTTCTTTTGATAGTACTTACAAATCATGGAATTTTATAAAAGCACGTTAAGAAAACTTGGAGGAGATCCGACGTGTTTTGACGGATTCCACTTCAAGTGCAATTGGAGATTCATCATGCACACGACCACTAGGCGATAGCCCTAGTGAGGTATGTGAGTCTGATTCCGAATGTGAACTCTTTATTAATGAACTCACTTGTGCATATGAGAGATTAATGCATGCCTATAACAAATTGCACCATAATTTTGTAGATTTAAAAAACAAGCATATAAATTTAAAATCTGATCATGATTTATTAGCAACAAAATTTGATATCATTGCCAAAGAAAATGTGACTTTTAAAGAAAGCAATGATAAATTAAATGCATGCCTATAACAAATTGCATCATAATTTGTGCATATGAGAGTTTAATGCATGCCTATAACAAATTGCATCATAATTTTGTAGATTTAAAAAGCAACCATGTAAATTTAAAATCCGATCATGATTTGTTAGCAACAAAATTTGATATCATTGCCAAAGAAAATATGACTCTTAAAGAAAGCAATGATAAATTAAAATTGGAAATTGCTAACGTATCTAATGAGAAGAATGATGCCATGTTAGAGGTAGAAACAATTAGGAATGAATTTAATTCTTTCAAAATTATTCATGATTGTTCTACTTCTAATGTCAATATGATTGTCCCTAATGATGAGTTGGATCATATGAAAAACCACATATCTTCTTTAGATTCAACCCTAAATAAATGCACTGACAATAATAAGAAACTTATGGACATATGTACTAGGTCACGAGCTACTAATTCAAAATCACCCACTCACTATGCACATATGTATAAAAAAGTTTACAAATACACTAATTACGATCGTAAACAACATCTTGCTAAATTTTGCTATGATGCACCAAAACCCACAAAATCCATTAGTATCTTCATCACACACACACATGCACACAATATTCATTATAAGCATGTACATGTGTATAAGTGTGATTATTGAAGTAGATTTGGTCATTTGGCCAAATATTATTTTGATTTGAAAAAAGTTTCACATTTGCAAAATAATTTAAAAAGACCATCTTTATTTGTAAAAGTTTCTCGTGCACAATCTCATGGTCAACAAAACCAAGTGAGTCCATTCCATTGTACTTATTACAATAGGATGAGTTGCATAATTATTGTAGGCGTCAAAATTTTCCTATAAGTCCCCACACGCGGCTTGAGGCAGAGAGAATATGATAAACATCGCTATTCGAGTCACAGAAGCTCATGTAATGATAACAAACGCACAGAGTGAGTCGACGGACCATACGAAGCAACGGAACTTCAGAATAATGGAAACACGAACTGATCGGGAGCCCCGCGTCGCTTACGAAAGGCGAAGCACCCCTCGTATCCTATTTATTCCATATATGATTCAATCATAGGAACTTATAGATCTCCTCCTTAGCTTTCCAACGCATTTTAAATCACGCAATTCCGAGTTTGAACAATGAAGATACGGCGGAAACGGACAGAACGCGCGAATCGAAGTTCAGGCCAAAGTTGGCCAAGACACCAAATGGTGTCTCGGCCAAGGCTTGGCCGAGACACCCATGAGTGTCTCGGCCAAGTCTTGGTCGAGACACCAAGAGGTGTCTCGGCCCAAGCTTGGCCGAGACACCCACGGGTGTCCGCAGACTCGAAAAACTAAATTTTGACAGTTTAAAGCTGTTTTTCGATCGTTAACCATCTGTATTTGTTTTAACTGATAGAATATCATCCAAGAACATGGTTAAGTGGTTATAACTAAAGATAAGAGTAAATCGATCGTTCTTATCTAAACACAGGGCTCCTGAAGCCTATAAATACAGCCCCAGTGCCTTCATTTTTTCAGATCTAGAATTCTCGAGCGTTGGCGAAGCCCTACTGAATTGAAGACTGAAGAGCCACGAATTTCAGACAGGAGGAAGAGACTTCAGCGAATTCTTCGGTATAAAAAAGGAGAGTTTGATAGATCTGCAGCCCGGTTCTTTTTCTTGAGATCGCCCCGTTGCGGTGATCTCAAGAAGAGTGGTTATCTCGCTGTTGCTGAGATAATTGCTTCGGTTTCTTGATTCCTTCACAAATCAACAAAGCTCTGGATCTGATCTGATCATTTGGTGGTCCACGGATATCAACATCCCCATCACAGGCTAAGATCCTACGCAAGCAGAAGACTAATAAACGATCTCTGCGTTTGTTTTGATGAGAATTGTATTTTCATTGTGTAAGAGTCTTATAAAAAGACTATCTTTTTATATTTTCATTGTAATGACTGAAGTTGTAATGATTACCTCAATGAAGAAACCAACTTTCTCCCCAAACAATCTGGCGACCACAGTGGGAGCTAACAGTCTCGTCAACGAGGCTGTCGTATCGTAGCCGACGATCAAGATCCTCATGGATGAAGAGGTCAAATACGAGTTCAACCAATAGAAGTTCGAGGAGTATGTCTCCTCCTCCTCCTCCAGATCTGCCTCTCCTCGTAAGCTCAGGAAGGTCTTCCCCGCCCGAAAATTCTGCTGGTCTTCAGATCTGAAGACTCAAGAAGGTGAATTCCCCGCTACCGTTGCTGCAGCCACACCTCACAACGATCTGCCAGCGTCCAATAAGACTAGATCTATAGATCTGAACTCCTCCGCGATCAAGGAGTTAACTGCTGAAGGCGCGCCAACTCTATCAAGGAGAGTACGTCAAAGGCAACGCCAACGCATCACGCACCAATTCGCCAAGGCTTTGGATCAGGTGGACAGACTCCATTACCAAGCGGATTTGGAGTTCAGAAAGCGCCAAGTGGCTAAGCCATCTCCACAGCAAGCTTCGGGAACCTCCTCCCAACCACCTACTAACAAATGGGTTCGTGTCAAACGGAACTGTTCCACTCTTAAGGAGCGTATTTAGAAGCATCGCGCACTTCTTGCGCATGCCCAGATCCTTGTACAAAAAGCACAAGAAATGCAAAAGAAAGAGACGGTTAAGAGATCGTCGAGATCCAAACAAATTTGGATGCCAAAGGCCAAATCAACGCCTAAGGTAAAAGCAAGCAACGTTGCTCCCCAGCCTTCATCAACTTTGAATCCCGCTCCTTCTGCCACCACACCTTCGGTGAAACCCTACAGCGACGTGGACCTCTCCAAATTTAGAATTCCGTTGAAGGATCGTCTGGGTCCTTTACACGAAGATCAAGGCAAAGCGCCTGTTAAGGAACGCTTGGGACCGTTGAAGGAACCCTGAGTAACCATCCAAATTGGGGGTTGTACGCGACCTCCTAACAAGTTGATTCCCATAACTATCCGAGTGGGGGTGCCTGCACAAAACCAAGAGCCCGTTAAAATTTTACCCTCACACGGGTATGATTCCAAACGTGTGACTCCTGCTAAAGCTAATAAAGCACTACCTATTCAGAAGAAGACGCGCCGAACAAACAACAGCGGTACACCTGAGGAATCAAACCAACAGCCAATCTGACGGCAACGTCGATGAGTTGTACTATCGGGTTGGGGGTACGAATAAATCTCGAAAGAGAAGTACCCGGGAAGCAGACTCTCACTGTCCATATACCAAACTTATCAGAGCAATATTATCAGTGTGTAGCTGCCCCAAGACCACTCCACAGAGGGTCTCGGTATTTGAAAGGATCTCTACCAGAACGTCCAAGTCCAAGCCAAGACGTTTCTATAGAAAAAGATCAGCTGCGCAAGATGATGAACTCTCAAAGGTCACCATCAATATGACCGATAAGGAGATGTCAACGCGAAGTTTCAATCCCCGATATTTTTTGGACATATCCCAACGTATAACTTGGTTACGCGTGGGAACTACTAGGCGTAGGGACTATCAGAGGATGAATAGTGGATTTTTCTCAGAAGATGAAGCATCAGATGCAAACTCTGCCATCGCTTCTAACAATACAGTGTCCAGCATAGGACAATCCCGTGAGGTGTTTATGGTCAACACCGAGCAAATGGCCAAAATCATCGAGGACGCCTTGGCTAGACAAAAAGAGAACTTTAAGTTCAAAATAAAAATGGCTATGCTGCAAATGAGGGAAGAGCATGATCAACAGATCCGAGCATTGTCGAATCAGATAGGTAAATCCAGTCGTCACAACAATGTCAGTCAAGCAGCTAGCGATTCAGATGTGGATGAACACCTCGATGCAGATAACCCTCCCGTTGACTAAAAAGCTAGGAGTGGCCCCACTGAGAATAATAACATCAGGGGTGGTCCCGCCAATAATGACAATACTGGGGGTGGCCCCATTATTCCTCCTCAAAATCGACCAATGAAGGATACGAGCGAGGATGAAAAGATAAAAGACCTCGAGAGCAAAGTCAACGCTCTGATGTCTACTCAAGAGGTAAAGAAGACCGGTATTCCGTATCCTTATCCAAGAGAGTGGGATTCGATACCGTATCCGGCAAAGTTCAACCTGATCAACTTCACGCCATTTGACGGAAAGGGTCTCCCCACTCAGCATCTAATCTATTTCAAGTCTCACTTGGGTGTGATTTCTGGGAATGAATCCTTGATGGTCCCGTCATTCATCGGCACCCTTCACGGAGCTACCTTCGATTGGTACCGCCATCTCAAACCTGAAAGCATCAACAGCTAGGATGACCTGGAGAACCTGTTCCTCACTTACTTTTTTTATGATGATGCCGAGGTGTCAATCAGGACACTCTTCGATGAGAAACATGAATACGACGAGATGGTCGACGACTTCGTCAAGTGCTTCCGGAATAAGACGATGAACTGCCAAGATCCGATCACAGAGAACTTCATCCTCCAAACCTGTCATAACAACCTCTCTTTGGACATGTTGGAAGTTATGGGAGTAGCACCATCCAGCGCCTAGAAAGAGTTGAAAGCGCGTGAAGAGCAGGCCGAACGCTTCCTCAGAAGGAAGAAAGTCGAGAGAAGCCAACCGACGGCTAACCCTCCAAACTCAAGCTTCGTCTCCCGTGGTAAGGAGAAGGCGCCTACAACAGTTATTGATGTTAATCAGACGTCATAACAACAACCCCGAAGATGGCAAAAGACTTCGGATCCAAGACTCCAAACGGAGTACTCCTTCAAGGATGAAGACGTTCCAGCCATTTTTGAGTCCCTCCTTGAAAATAACAATATCAAGTTACCACCTATCGTAGATCAGAAGGAAGCTGACAATACTGCGGATCCAAAGTACTATGCGTACCACAGGAGGATCCTTCATTCTACTAAGGTTTGGTTCGCTCTCAAGAATAGCATCCAAACCTTGGTCGAAGCCGGCGTCATAATGCTCAATTAAGTCGAATGAAGACTCCGATAAGTATAAAAATATAAACTGCTCCTTTTGAGACTCCGACAAGTATAAGAGTATAAACTGCTCCTTCCGACAATCCAAAGAGTATACGAGTATAAACTGCTTCTCAATACTCCAATAGGTATACGAGTCTAAATTGTTTCCTAATTTTAACGAGAAGTTTCTGGAAGAATATCGTATGTGATATTCTTAAGGATAACCCGACCATTCAGCTGAATACAATATATTCCTCATTAGATCCAGTTTCATAAAGAAAGCTGGGGGTGGATAACCCATATAACGAGAAGTTCCTGGAGAGTGTCATATTTGGTATTCTTAAGGATAACCTGATTACTATAAATGGGGATAAATGAGAAACTCCCACTCGGACTCTGAATATTTCCAAGGGTGAAACACATCCCACTTCTGGGATCAATTCTACCAACTCCTTCTGTAATCTTTCAAGCACCCTTTTGCTGAGATGAGATTCGATCACTTTGTTGAATCAATCTTCCCTCATGAAACTCTTACGGTGTAATTGTGGAGTGCTTGATGATTCATAGTTCTCCACCACAAAATCCCTCACTAATCAAATCAATTGACAGTGAGACCACTAAAATTCTTTCTGGTCTAATCCACTCAAACTTCCGATGTATTTGTGCACTCAACATTAGAGTCCAGACATAGTACTTTGAATTTTAATATCCTGATCGTTGACGATTGTCAAACCCCTCCATGTTAAGTATTTATCACTTAACAACATGAACCCTCTTTGAATGATTTGTACGAATCAACACTCCTGTTGTAATTTGTACTCCCACTCTCACTGTCTATTTGGTCAAACCTTCTTACAGTTAGGACCACAACCAAAATCTCCTCTCGATTCCTTCTATGAACGAGAGGTCTACTTTTAAATCGAGTGATCAAACCTTCCTACAGTCAGGGTCACCTCAAACTCCTGCTTGGTCAAACCTCCCTACAGTTAGGGCCAAAACCACAATTCACTCTCGATAAATGAGAAAATCACATTTAGTTCAGTAATCAAACCTTCCGACAGTTAGGATTATCCGAATCTTTTCGATTCTCAGAGTGGAGATCCAATTCTTAGTTTCACTCTTCAGATTCTCAAAGTAGAGATCCAACTTTGAGTTTCCTTTGTAACTAGAGATAGAATATAAAATTCTTCCTCTCCAGCATCGGGTTCGTCTTTGCCCCAAGAGAAGACATTACTTTTCAACACCAAAATCTGTGCCTTACACATACGGGGAATTTTACCCCGAATCCTAAGTAGATATAAGTCAACGCCTAACACGCATTGCCGGTTTAGTCTTTCACCAATTAAAAAAGACACCAGAATCCGAGTCTGGGGACTTTTATCCCGAATCCTAAGTAGAAATAAGTCAACGCCTAATACGTGTTACCTGTTTAGTCTTTCACCGATTGAAAAAGATACCAGAATCCGAGTCTGGGGACTTTTATCCCGAAGCCTAAGTAGGGATAAGTCAGTACCTAACACGCGTTGTCGGTTAGTTCTTGACCATGAAAAGAACAAAATCCCACATATTCAACATTGTGGCATGTTGTTATTCATAACACCATAATCCGTGCCTCATACGTACGAGGAGTTGTATCCTGAATCCTAAGTAGGGATAAGTCAGCGCCTAACACGCGTTATCGGTTTAGTCTTTCACCGATTGAAAAAAACATCAGAATCCGAGTCTGGGGACTTTTATCCCAAATCCTAAGTAGGGATAAGTCAGCGCCTAACACGCGTTGCCGGTTAGTTCTTGACCATAAAAAGAACAAAAGCCCACATATTTAATATTATGGTAGGTTGTTATTCATAACACCATAATCCGTTCCTTACACGCACGGGGAATTTTATCCCGAATCCTAAGAAGGGATAAGTCAGCGCCTAACACGCATTGCCAGTTTAGTCTTTCACCGATTGAAAAAGACACCAGAATCTGAGTTTGGGGACTTTTATCCCAAAGCCTAAGTAGGGATAAGTCAGCGCCTAACACGTGTTGCCGGTTAGTTCTTGACCGTAAAAAGAACAAAAGCCCACATATTCAACATTATGACAGGTTGTTATTCATAACACCATAATCCGTGCCTCACACACACGGGGAATGTTATCATGAATCCTAAGAAGGGATAAGTCGACGCCTAACACGCGTTGTCGGTTAGTCTTTGACCGTAAAAAGGAAGAAAGCCCACATATTCGACATTGTGGCAAGTGGTTATTCATATGCCAAAATCCATGCCTCACACGCGTGGGGAATTTTATCCCGAATCCTGAGTAGGGATAAGTCAACGCCTAACACGCGTTGCCAGTTTAGTCTTTCACCGATTGAAAAAGATACCAGAATCCAAGTCTGGAGACTTTTATCCCGAATCCTAAGAAGGGATAAGTCAACGTCTAACACGCATTGCCGGTTAGTCTTAGACCGTAAAAAGGACGAAAACCTACATATTCGACATTATGGCAGGTGGTTATTCATAACGCCAAAATCCATGCCTTACACGCATGGGGAATTTTATCCCGAATCCTGAGTAGAGATAAGTCAACGCCTAACACGCGTTGCCGGTTTAGTTTTTCACCGATTGAAGAAGATACCAGAATACAAGTATGAGGACTTTTATCCTGAATCCCAAGAAGGGATAAGTCAACGTCTAATACGCGTTGTCGGGTAGTCTATTCCCGTAAAAAATACGAAGTCTACGTATTCAATATTATAGAACTAAAAGAGTTAACTCTTTTAGCATAACGTCACATGCGGAACGGACTTAAACAATCCGTATACAAGCTCGATTCAAACGGTAATCGGTAAAAGCACGTCAAATCCGTTGATGGCTGAGGATTTGCTAAAAATCCTGAGTCTGCATCTGATACATGTGCCCGGGTAGTCTATTCTCGTGAGAAAGACGGAGTCTACGTATTCAATATCGTAGCACTAAAAGAATTAACTCTTTTAGCATAACGTTATATGAGGAACGGACTTAAACAATTCGCATGCTAGCCCGACTCAAACAGTAGTCGGTAAAGGCTCATCAAACCCGTTGATGGCTAAGGGTTTGCCAAAAATCCTATACATATGAGAGTCATTAACACACCAGCTTCATTAGTTGGTCTCGTGACTTGAGCATCCAACAACTTCAGGATAAGATCCATACCTACAGATGAATCAGCTTTAATAGTTGGTCCTGCAACCTTAATACTTGAGACTACCACGCATTACGATGAAAGTCAATGTCGGTCAACGCGTTGCGACACAAAGTCAACACGAGGCGATCCGAAACCCTAAGGTCAACACCGGTCAACGCATAACCCTAGGTCAACGCTGGTCAATGCGTTGTGACGAAAAGTCAACGCGAGACGATCCAAAACTCTAAGGTCAACACCGGTCAATGCGTAACCCTAGGTTAGCGCTAGTCAATATGTTGTGACGAAGGTCAACGCTAGTCAACGCGTTACGATGAGAAGTCAACGCGTTGCGATAAAAAGTCAACGCCGATCAACACGTAACCCTAGGTCAACGCCAGTCAATGCGTAACCCTAGGTCAACACAAGTCAATGCATTTCCGATGAAGATAATCAGTTCAATGTCAACTCGACGATACGAGCCAAAATTAACTCACCAGTTTTGATTCGAGACTTCAACGACGGCCAGACGATAAACGCAGCGCCGGAACAACTTTGGTTATTCATTAAGATATTGAATAGACTAAAAATCAAAGAAGTCAAGAGTCAAAGCTAACTACAGGTGCTTTTATACCGACTGAAGGTTGGACCGATCATATCCAAAGTATTTCAGGCTTATCTATAAAAGAAACGAGACCAAAACACTTTGGAGGGGGTATCTGTAGGTGTTAAAAATTACCTATAGGTCCCCACACACAGCTTGAGATAGAGAGAAGATGATAAACATCACTATTCGAGTCATAGAATCTCATATGATGATGACAAATGCACGAAGTGAGTCGATGGACCATACGAAGCAATGGAACTTCAGAATAATGGAAACACGAATTGATCGGGAGCCCCGCATCACTTATGAAAAGTGAAGCACCCCTCGTATCCCATTTATTCCACATATAATTCAATCATGGGAGCTTGTAGATCTCCTCGTTAGCTTTCCAACGCATCTTAAACCACGTAATTCTGAGTTTGGACAATGAAGATATGGCGGAAACGGACAGAACGCACGAATCGAAGTTCATGCCAAAGTTGGCCGAGACACCAAATGGTGTCTCGGCCAAACCTTGACCGAGACACCAAGAGGTGTCTCGGCCCAGGCTTGGCCGAGACACCCACGGGTATCCGCAGACCCGAAAAACTAAATTTTAACAGTTTAAAGTTGTTTTTCGATCGTTAACCGCCTGGATTTATTTTAACTGATAGAATATCATTCAAAAACGTGGTTAAGCGGTTATAACTAAAGATAAGAGTAAATCGATCATTATTATCCGAACACAGGGCTCCCGAAGCTTATAAATACAGCCCCAGGGCCTTTATTTTTTCTGATCTGGAATTCTCGAGCGTTGGCGAAGCTCTGTTGAATTGGAGACTGAAGAACCACAAATTTCAGAGTGGAGGAGGAGACTTCAACGAATTCTTTGGCATAAAGAAGGAGAGTTAGATAGATCTGTAGTCCGGTTCTTTTCCTTGAGATCGCCCCATTGCGGTGATCTCGAGAAGAGTGGTTATCTCGCTGTTGCTGAGATAATTGCTTCAATTTCTTGATTTCTTCGCGAATCAACGAAGCTCCGGATCTGATCTGATCGTTTGGTGGTTCACGGATATCAACGTTCCCATCATAGGCCAAGATCTTACACAAGCAGAAGACCGATAAACGATCTCTATGTTTATTTTAACGAGAATTGTATTTTCATTATGTAAGAGTCTTATAAAAAGACTATATTTTTGTATTTTTATTGTAACAACTGAAGTTGTAATGATTACCTCAACGAAGAAACCAACTTTCTCCCCAAATAATTATTGCTATGACCAGTCACGTGCACTACATGTGCCCAAATTGGATCATAATCCAAGGGCTTTGGATTTTATTTATAGGAGTCATGTCCCTAAACTCTCCGGCACCAAGAGTGCTTGGGTGCCTAAACTTATTTGATTTTAAAGAACAAATGTTTAGATTTTTCATTTTTAAAAGATGATTTTTGGTTAGATTTTTGTTGTAAACTAATTGTGAATATTATTACAAAATATATAATAGAATATATTTTAACCATATTTAAAAAGGGAACTTGATATATATCCACTTTTGAATATAATATAAATGATGTTTTTTTAAGCTTTTCAATAAATGGTTTATGTTTAAATATGTACACAGTTTCTGGATGTCATCAGTCAATTGATCTTTTGTCATCAGTCGACCAATAAATGATCATCAGTCAACTGATTAGAAAATTTAGTCGACTGACCAGTGCGCTATTTTCTGGTTTGCTGAGTCTTCTTATTGAAGTTTTTGCTTTTGGTTAAGAACTTTGTATTGACATTTAGTTTGTTTAAAACTATTGAAGACTATGTGTTTGATGTTTGGGTTGTTTTTAAAACACTTTTGATTTTAAAAAAAATTACTAGTGAATCCGTTTTCTTTTTAAAGAAAAACATGCTTTTCAAATTTATTTTTAGAAACATATATTGATCAAAATTTTAAATGAAAACAGCTATCTTATTTTTTTTAACTCTTATACACATTTTGTTTTTCATTACATATCATGATTGGTTTTGATTTTTGAAGAAAAGCTAAAATGGTAACCAAAGGATACATTATGACGAAACCTTTGTACCAAGTTGCAAGGATGTAATCAATTCTTATGTATTCATATATTTTTAGCATTTGCTTGTCTTAAAATTTTCAAACCATTTACAATGAATGTTAAAAATGCTTCTCTAAATGGTTTTATCAATAAAGAGGTTTATTTTGAGCCCCCCCCACCCCGGATTTATTGTTCCATTCTTTAAAATCATGTTTACCGGGTACAAAAAAGTTTCATATGGGTTGAAACAAGCTTCAAGAGCTTGGCATGCTCACCTTTTTAGTTTTTATGTCGAAAATGATATCATTGATCTTCGTTTATTTTATCCAAAGCATACTTCTTTTGATCTTTGTGGACAAAAAATATAAAATATTTTGACATTACTTTTTGCATAATCAAGTAGATAGGAAAGATTTGTGCTTTATTTATATTAATTCAAAATCTCAAATTAGCGGACATCTTTACCTAACCTCTTTGTAAAGAAATTGTTTTGTTATATAAGAGGTGAATTTGAGCATGTTTATCATTTGAGTCATGTTTGCTTGATCATTTTCTTTATCTTTTTCAAAAATGATGTTTTTATGATTCTTGGCCTTCAAGGATGTTCATGATTTTCTTTTATTTTTAAATTTGGGTTTATATATTAGGATTTTCTTTTGGACTCTCATGATCTTCATGATTTTCATGATCTTCTTTCATTTGATATATATATATATATATATATATATATATATATCATAATTTTTCATGAATTTTTTAAGATTTGTTTTACATATATGTTTTTGAGACATCATTTTCATAATGATATGTGTTCTCTTGGTTTCCTTAAATGTGAGTTGTCATAATGTTTTTATCTATGCTCACATATTAATGCCGTAAAATTTTCCTTATATAGGCATTTTGATAGGGATAGCTTTTTCCTATCTATTTTATACTCACTTGTGCTTATATGTAGGGGGAGTTTATTGCTCTCTTTCTTCTTTTTTTTGCTTTTTCCCATTTTAATATTGACAAAGGGGGAGAAATAAGTGTATTGTGAGTATTTCATTTTTTTTTGCTTACCATTGGTATCATGCATGAGGATTATAAATTGTATATTGACTGGTATCATGTATGTTTTATATACTCTTTGTATAGATTGCTTGTTATCATCAAAAATGGGGAGATTGTTAGGTCTCATATTTATGAGTCTATTATCTAATCTGGTTTTGATGATTAACAAATAATTCCTAACATCGGTTGTCGAGTGTTTGCATTTGATTGTTAGGTACCCTACACAAAGATCCTTTGTTGGAGGTTGGTTGTAATTACGCTTTAACGAATATATCATAGAAGTTGGAGGAGATTGGAATGAAGTCATCGTAATTCAAATCAAATACGAGTTTGTGCTTCATCCCTTTTATCAAGAGGAGGATCGCCTAAGATCAAGCGTCACGAGTTCATTTAGCTTGGGTATATTAGTTTAGGTGTTTATACTTTGTGTGTTTATACTTAACGCTCAAATTATTCATATATACACGCATATTGTTTCATATATTGTGTTTTTAGATTATAGACTAAATAATACTGCTTTTATATCTTTTCTAAAGTCTATCAATCCATTAGAAAGAATCTCAAAACTCGTTTGAAAGAATTTCATCAAAAGCATGTTTTTAACGAGTTTGTGTTTTGAACATTTTGCAAAATAATAAGTTTTCACAAATGGGAAATGATATTTTAGAAATTTCTTTTCCAATATGTTCATTTTCATATATATAAACATTCCCCCAAGTTTGACTATTTTTGGAGTTGTTTTGTTATGTTAAATTGAATTTATAAAATCAAGTTTTTAGAATAATCAGTATCTGAAATATCAGTCCATCAGTCGATCGATGTAACACATCAGTCGACCGACCAGAACAAGTTTTTGGCATTTGATTTTTTACAACAATTAGTCGACTGACTACAAAGCATCAGTCGATAGATACTCTTTCATCAGTCAACCGATACAAAAGATCAGTCGACCGACAATGCATTGTTTTCCAGCATTTAGCCCATGGTCGAATGACCGGTCGATCGATCTGTTCGACTAGTCGGCCGATCAACGGTAATATGCCAGTAATGGCTAGTTTGGCTGATTTGTTTTGAGAGACTATAAAAAACCTTCAAGCCTCATTTTTCTTTTGATGGAAGTTTAACTGAGTTTTAACAGTTTTGTTTTCAAGAGTTTAAGTGTTTGTTTGTATGCAAAAATAGTTTATAAAAAGAAGAATCGAAATTTCATTCTTGAGGAGTTTAACCTAAAATCTTCAACAAAGAGAAGTTTTTCTAAACTCATTCTCTAGCCTATTTATATTTTGATTATCATATTTGAGCTAGATTTAATTGAGTTTAATTTTATTTTGCTCATTGATTACACACACCTACTTGAGCTTTTGTATTTCATATATTGTATATTTGGATTGTGAGGTTGCTGTTAGACCCTAGAGGGGGGTGATTAGGGTCTTATGCTAATCTAATCCAATTTTTTGCCAATTAAAATTTATTAATAAATTATTCTTGCAAGATAGATATATAATATGTTATGAGCAAGAATATACAATATGAACAAAGAGATATATCCTAGCAATGAGATATACTATGAGATATATGCAAGGATATACAACTTAACACAAGGGTGAAATAAATATAAACAAAACAAGAGTGATAGTGTGCAAATAAACAATGCAAACACACAATATGATCACAGAGTTCGGACCTTCCGTCCTACGTCTCCGCTCCCCACTCCCGGGGAGAAATCCACTATCACAACCGGATTTTCTACGCTTACCCGAATAACGTTTACACCTCACACTACGGTTTTCTAATTTATCGAAAACTCTATAATCAACACTCTTGCAATCTCACTCTACACCTTCTCAAGTGTTAGAACTAGACATGTCTCCCTCAAGTGCTCGGATAAAACCTCTCCCTAGGTTCGTCAACCGACGCCACTCCTCTTGGGACGATCCCCGACTCTCGCCACACACTTCTCTCGGTGTACAAGTGTATTACAAAGTGAATCTCACAATTAAGCACAAATACAACAATAGTTGTTCTCTACAATAGATGAGAACTCAATTAAGCTCGACTTAATGTTACAATCTCTCACAACACTATTTATAATATATATGTAAATACGATAAGCTCAATGTGGGTGTGTGTAACAAATGAGTGAAATCAAATCAAAACTAAACTCAAAATAAAGCTAGCTTTAATAAGATGATAATCCAACAAATAGATATAAAGCTAGAAATAGAGTTTAGAAAACTTCTCAATAGATCAAGAGGTAGAGGAGAAAGGTTGGATGCTCAAACACCAATGGTTGATCTCTTCAAGCTCTTGTAAAATTGATATCACAAAACAAACCCTCAATTTGCTTAAAAGCTTTTTAAACAAAACTTAAACCAAACACAAACCATTGTTAAAACTTGTTTAAAACACTCTCTTGGGCGTGTAAAATAGTATGACAAAGGGTATATATAGGGTAGAAGAAAACCGTTAGACCCTAGAGGGGGGGGTGATTAGGGTCTTATACTAATCTAATCCGATTTTATGCCAATTAAAACTAATTCAAACTATTCTTCTTGCAAGATAGATATACAATATGTTATAAGCAAGAATAAGCAATATGAGCAAATGAATATATCCTAGCAATGAGATATACTATGAAATATATGCAAGGATATATAAAAACTAACACAATGGTGAAATAAACAATCTACAATTGTGATAGGGAAATTTACGATGGCGACAAGAATGTAATGAATACTAAGCACAAATGAAATGCCAAAGCAAACTCAAACACAAGCAAATGATCACGGAGTTCGGACCTTCCGTCCTACGTCTCCGCTCCCCACTCCTTAGGAGAAATCCACTATCACGACCGGGTTTTCTACGCTCACCCGAATAACGTTTACAACCACACTATGTTGGTTTTCAACGCTCACCGATCAACGTACACAATCACTCACAATGTCGGTTTTCAACGTTCACCGATCAACGTCCACTCCTCACACTCGGTTTTCTAGCTAACCAAAAATTTTACAATCTTACAATTATAACAAATAATAAATTTGTTCTCTACAAAAGATAAGAACACAATTATGCTCACTCTCAATTGTTACAATTCCCCACAACCTAATTATACAATGTATGTAAATACAATAAGCTCAATGGTTGTGTGTGTAAGTAATGAGAAAATAAAATCAAATCTAAACTCAATATAAAAACTAGCTTTAAAGAATGATAATCAAATAACTAAGCAACATGTAAAGCTAGATAGAGTTTAGAAAACTTCTCCAATAAATGACCAGAGAGAGAGATGGATTTGAAGCTCAAATATCAATGAATTGATCTCCACTTCCTCTTGTAGAATTTTTCACAAACCAAACCCTTAAACAAACTTAAAACCAAACTTAAACTCTTTTAAAACTTGTTTTAAAACATTTCTAGGGTTAGGTTGAGAACTGAGATCAAGGGGGTATTTATAGCCTCCCAAAAACTCAGCCAAGAACCCCAAACAAAAAGACCAAAAGCCCCAATAACGGCTACAGAAAAATAGCCGTTGGGAATGACAAGACAGTGCGGCGGTCGACCGTGGGAAACTCGCGGTCGACCGCGAGCAACTAAAAGGCAAAATTGGGCTTTTGAAAAGCGGACGGTCGACCGCGGTGGTCGACCGTGAAACTCTCTGGACTGCATACGGTCGACCGCAAACTGACATATGCAAAAATCTGATTTTCTGAATTTAAAACTCTGTTTAAAAATATCAAATAAATTCAGAAAAATATAAAACTTTGGAAAATGATTGTAGACATGATAATACACATGCTACAAAAACTGGTTTTCTAAAAGGACTTCCCAAATAAGAAATATCATCATTTTGTAAAATAGTCCAAAACATGAAAGTGTAAACATATGAGTTTTAACATTTTAGCTTAACCATATTTTGAAACATTACAAAATGATTTTATAGACTTGAAGAAAGATGTAAGCTATTGTTATGAAGTCTATAAATAATGAGTATAGTATTTTATCAAAATACACATATAATGCACTAAAACATGATTTAATTGAACTAAATAAAATTGATATTGATGAAATCATATAAATGCATATAAGTATGAAACAAAAATATGTTTTCCAATTGTATTCAATTGTTTCATAGTAAAACTTAAAACTATCAAACCAAAACATATATGTATATATATAACTATATATATACATGGAAACCAATAAATGCGTGTGTATAGAAAATTGAGTTTAGAGTACTTAACACACATAATATAAATCTAAACTACATTACCTAAGCACTCTTGATCTTCATTGTAGCTCAACTTGGAACACTCGTGGATGAAGCTAGAACTTGAATCTTTAACTTTGTCTTGATCTTCATTGTAGCTCAACTTGGAACACTCGTGGATGAAGCTAGAACTTGAATCTTTAACTTTGAATTGCGTAGCTTCAATCACGATTCCTCCAACCTCCATTGGATATGTACTTAACACACATAATATAAATCTAAACTACATTACCTAAGCACTCTTGATCTTCATTGTAGCTCAACTTGGAACAATCGCAGATTAAGCTAGAACTTGAATCTTTAACTTTGGATTGCGTAGCTTCAACCACGATTCCTCTAACCTCCATTGGATATGATAGTTGAAGCTCTATTCCATCCGTCCTCCAACTCGTTGTTTGTCTATAATAGATACAAAACACAAATACTAGACAAATAACATTAGAAGTAAATTGTTTGTTAAACATCATCAAAACAAGAAGGCCAACAATCTCCCCCTTTTTGATGATGACAAACAATTTACAAAAAGAATGTATGCATGAAAGGAGATGAATATATAAATTATAATTCACATGCATATAAACAAGAAAGAATATACTCATAATATTTCTCCTCCTTTGACAACATCAGAAAGGGGAAAACACTAAGAATGAAGAGAGCGAAAGCTCCCCCTACATATGAGCATGGGTGAGTATAAAAATATAGAAAGATATAGGGATTGCTCTCCCTATCAAAATACCTTAATGAATATATGCAATGAATGCTAAGGCATGCATATGTGAGCAAGCAAGAAACATGCTAAACACAACTCACATACTAAAAATAATGAGAACATATATAAATATATCAAGATGAACATAGTGTCTCATATCAAAAAATATAAAAACCATGTATAAAATAGATTTATGAAATCACAAGAAAGAAGACATAAGAATCATAAAAAAAGTTTTCAAATGAAAAACAAATCAACCAATGAAATCATAAATCTCAAGTAAATCATATAAGAACATAAAACCAAATCATCATTGATTTTCAAAAATGAGAGAGGCAACCATATCTAGCTCTTGAGCTAGTATCAACCCATATAAACATTTTAGCATCCGGTAAACAAGAGTTGGGAATAAACACCCAATAAACCCGGAGGGTTATATAAACACAATCCTCTCATCAAAATCAAAACTAATAATCATGAAAACAAAAGATTTGATAAAAGAAAAATTGTTTTCATAACAAAAAGATTTTAAACCATTATTTTCAAAACCAAGAAAAGGAAAAATAAGAACACTAAAATTCTTGGTTTAAAAATTAAATTTGTTTTGGTACCCAAGAACTCTTGGTACCAAAAGATTTAGGGACATGACCCCTATCATTTAAACTCAAAGCCCTAGGGTTATGAACCATCTTGGGCATATGTGGTGTACTAACACGGTCAAAGCAATAATTATGCAAATGACCCATTCGATTGTAATAAGTGCAATAAAGAGGATGCATTTGGTTATGTTGACCATATGGATGTGCACGAGGAACATTTACAAATAAAGGTAAATTATTTGAGGCTTTTTGCAAATGTGAAACATTATCAAAACAAAACTTTCCTAAGTGGCCATATCTACCACAAACATTACATTTATAAATATGTGGTCTACTAGAAACATTTGGCAAATGAGACTTATTTTTCAAATCAAAACAATATTTGGCCAAATGACTAAAACGACCACAAAGATCACACTTGAACACACTAGCATGCTTATGATGAACTTTGTGAGAATGAGCATGTGAATGTGTAAGTATATAAGATGAAGAAGCTACATGAGATGCACAAGGAGCATTAGCATTCTTATGGTTATGTGCATCATAGCAGAATTTAGATAAATGACCTTTTCGGCCGTAAATAGAGCATTTGTAAACTTTGCTATATATGTGTGCATAATGAGTGGATGATGACTTAGACTTGACACACATATCCATAAGCCTCTTATGATTATTAATGCATGTTTTTAAAGTTGAATCTAAAGATGAAATGGATTATTAATGCATGTTTTTAAAGTTGAATCTAAAGATGAAATGCGTTTATTCACAAGATTCAAATCTTTATTTTTAGGCACATATGCATTTTTATTAGAAGTAGAACATAAATAGTCATTTATGAAAGAAGCAGTATCATTTTGTATGTTCTCTACTTCTAACATGGTATTATCTTTTTCATGAGATAAGCTAGTTATAGATGTGTTTAATTTTTTATTTTCCAAAATTAACATGTTTTTGTTTTCTTTAAGCATGGTATTTTTTTTGCAATGACATCCAATTTTGACACTAGCTCCTCATGATCAGATTCTAAATTATCATGCTTGCTTTTTAAATCAATAAAGTCATTTTGTAATTTCTTGTAGGCATGCAATAATCTTTCACTAGCACAAGCAAGTTCATCACTAGATAAATCATTAATAGATTTGAACTCACAAACCTCACTAGGGCTATCGCCTAGTGCACGTGTGCATGATGCTCCTTTTGAACTTGAAGCGGGATCCTCCAAAGCTTGTCGGATCGCCTCCAAGTCCCCTTGATGCGCTTCTATGAATTTTCACAATGTATAAGCGCTATCAAAAGAATCAAGCTTGTTAGACAATAATGAATTAAATGCATTTAATAAAAATTCTAACATAAGCTTATTCATAATAAACATCTTTTTATCATGTTTGCCCCACTTGGATTTCTCCAACGTGGGTACAATATAAGCACAATCAATAACTTCCCATAAATCGATATTTTTAGATTGAACAAATAATTTGAATCTAAAACACCATTGAGCATAGGGGAAACATTAAATTTAGGAGCAATACTAGAATCATAGCCTAAACAAGATGCATCATTCATATCCATAATTTGTAAAAATATACAAACAAGATACAAATGCAATCAAAACAAGATTAGCACAAAAAGATAACTTGGATCTTTAACTCAAGGTGATTAGACCTTAAATCAAAGAGCACCAAGCACTGATACCAATTGTTAGACCCTAGAGGGGGGAGGGGGTGATTAGGGTCTTATGCTAATCTAATCCGATTTTATGTAAATTAAAACTAATTCAAACTATTCTTCTTGCAAGATAGATATACAATATGTTATAAGTAAGAATAAGTAATATGAGCAAATGAATATATCCTAGCAATGAGATATACTATAAAATATATGCAAGAATATATAAACTAACACAAGGGTGAAATAAACAATCTACAATTGTGATAGGGAAATTTACGATGGCGACAAGAATGTAATGAACACTAAGCACAAATGAAACGTCAAAGCAAACTCAAACACAAGAAAATGATCACGGAGTTCGGACGTTCCGTCCTACGTCTCCGCTCCCCACTCCCGAGGAGAAATCCACTATCACGACCGGGTTTTCTACGCTCATCCGAATAACGTTTACAACCACACTATGTCGGTTTTTAACGCTCACCGATCAACGTACACAATCACTCACAATGTCGGTTTTCAACGTTCACCGATCAACGTCCACTCCTCACACTCGGTTTTCTAGCTAACCGAAAACTTTACAATCTTACAATTATAACAAATAATAAATTTGTTCTCTACAAAAGATGAGAACACAATTATGAATTGTTATAACTCCCCACAACCTAATTATACAATGTATGTAAATACAATAAGCTCAATGGTTGTGTTTGTAAGCAATGAGAAAATAAAATCAAATCTAAACTCAATATAAAAACTAGCTTTAAAGAAAGATAATCAAATAACTAAGCAACATGTAAAGCTAGATAGAGTTTAGAAAACTTCTCCAATAAATGACAAGAGCAACATGTAAAGCTAGATAGAGTTTAGAAAACTTCTCCAATAAATGACAAGAGAGAGAGAGATGGATTTGAAGCTCAAATATCAATGAATTGATCTCCACTTCCTCTTGTAGAATTCTTCACAAACCAAACCCTTAAACAAACTTAAAACCAAACTTAAACACTTTTAAAACTTGTTTTAAAACATTTCTAGGGTTAGGTTAAGAACTGAGATCAAGGGGGTATTTATAGCCTCCCAAAAACTCAGCCAAGAACCCCAAATAAAAAGACCAAAAGCCCCAAACAACGGCTGCAGAAAAATAGCCGTTGGGAAAGAGAAGACAGTGCGGCGGTCAACCGTGGAAAACTCGCGGCCGCCGGGGAGCAACTAAAAGGCAAAATTGGGCTTTTGAAAAGCTGACGGTCAACCGCGGCGGTCGACCGTGAAACTCTCTGAACTGCATACGGTCGATCGCCACGGTCGACTGCGATCCAACTAAATTCATACTGAGTTTCTGAACTCAGGGGCGGTCGACCGTGGTGGTCGAACGCAAACTGACATATGCAAAAATCTGATTTTCTAAATTTAAAACTCTGTTTAAAAATATCAAATAAATTTAGAAAAATGTAAAACTTTGAAAAATGATTGTAGACATGATAATACAAATGCTACAAAAACTGGTTTTCTAAAAGGACTTCCCAAATAAGAAATATCATTATTTTGCAAAATAGTCCAAAACATGAAAGTGTAAACATATGAGTTTTGACATTTTAGCTTAACCATGTTTTGAAACATTACAAAATGATTTTATAGACTTGAAGAAAGATGTAAGCTATTGTTATGAAGTCTATAAATAATGAATATAGTATTTTATCAAAATACACATATAATGCACTAAAACATGATTTCATTGAACTAAATAAAATTAATATTGATGAAATCATATAAATGCATATAAGTATGAAACAAAAATATGTTTTCCAATTGTATTCAATTGTTTCATAGTAAAACTTAAAACTATCAAACCAAAACATATATGTATATATATAACTATATATATACATGGAAACCAATAAATGTGTGTGTATAGAAAATTGAGCTTAGAGTACTTAACACACATAATATAAATCTAAACTACATTACCTAAGCACTCTTGATCTTCATTGTAGCTCAACTTGGAACACTCGTGGATGAAGCTAGAACTTGAATCTTTAACTTTGGATTGCGTAGCTTCAACCACGATTCCTCCAACCTCCATTGGATATGTACTTAACACACATAATATAAATCTAAACTATATTACCTAAGCACTCTTGATCTTCATTGTAGCTCAACTTGAAACACTCGCAGATTAAGCTAGAACTTGAATCTTTAACTTTGGATTGCGTAGCTTCAACCACGATTCCTCCAACCTCCATTGGATATGATCGTTGAAGCTCTATTCTATCCATCCTCCAACTCGTTGTTTATCTATAATAGATACAAAACACAAATACTAGACAAACAACATTAGAAGTAAATTGTTAAACATCATCAAAACAAGAAGGCCAACAAAAAGAACCCAAAAAACCTCAAAAACCCACTAAAAAACCAAAAAACAGAAGTTACCGTTACTGTTTAACGATCGGTGTGCTACAGTAACAGCTGTCGACCACGCTACAGTACGGTCGACCGCACTGTTCACAAATAGTTTCTGTTTTTGATAAATTCTGGAATTTTACGTATCTAACTTTTTAAAATCAATTAAAAATAGTAAATGAACTCTAAAAATTATGAAATTTTGAGAGAAGGTTCTAGACATGTAGATAAACATGTTAGAGAAAGAATTTGTAAAATATCACTACCCAGTTGAGAGAAATAAATATTTGAACACAGATATATAGTTTCTGAAAAAACTATAGAAAATACGATTTTGTAAATTCAATTGAAAATAACAAAACAACTCCAAAATTAGTAAAACTTAGGGAAATGTTTATATATATGATGATAAACATGTAAACGAAGAAATTTTTTAAATCGCATTTCCCAATTATGAAAATATATCTGTTTTGTAAAAACATGCACGGACACATGCACGTACATGAACAAAAAACTTGATTTTCCAAAAACGAGTTCAAACAACTTGGAAACACTTTAGAATGGATTTGTAGACATTATACGAGATATGAAAATAGTGTGAACAAGTCTTTAATCCATAAATACAATATTTTTCTAAATACAATAGAATATGAAACAAACAAAAGTGTATATGAAGATATATATTATTTCATATCTACATAACTAAACCAAAACATCTTAACCATATGAAAACAAACATGTATATATATAAATATGTATTTGTTTTATATTTAAACTTAAAAATCAAAACTTATATATATATATAAAATCAAATACGTGTATGTGTGTATATGATTGAGCTTAATTAGAGTACCAACACGCATAATATAAAAACGTAAACTAAATTACCCAAGCTTGATCTTGATCTTCAATAAGCTTGACTTGGTACACTTGCGGAAGAAGCTTGAACTTGTATCTTTAACTTGAATGTACATTGCTTCACTCCACTATTCCACCAACCTCCCTTTAACTTGAATGTACATTGCTTCACTCCACTATTCCACCAACCTCCATTGGATATGATCGTGAATGCGTAATTCCATTCATCCTCCAATATGTTATTTGTCTACAATAAATAAGAAAACATAAATACTAGACAAACAATATTAGTGGTAAATTATTTGTTAAACATCATTAAAACAAGAAGGTCAACAATCTCCCTCTTTTTGATGATGACAAACAATTTACACAAAGATATATATGCATGAAACAAATGAATATATAAATTAGAATTATCATGCATATAAACAAGAAAGGCCATACTCATAATATTTCTCCCCCTTTGACAACATCAAAAAGGGGGAAATGATAAGAGAGCGAAGGCTCCCCCTACCTACAAGCACGGTGAGTATAAAAACAAATATAGGGAAAAGATCCCCCTATCAAAATGCCTCATGGAATATATGAAATGAAGTAAAAACTAAGGCATACACATGTGAGTAAGCATAAATGCTAAACCCAACTCACATACAAAAAGATAATGAGAACACATATGAATATATCAAGATGAACATAGTGTCTCATATCAAAGAACGTAAAACCATGTATAAGAGTAGATTTATGAAATCAAAAGAGAAGGAACATGAAAATCGTGCAAAATGTTTTTAAATGAAAACAAATCAACCAAATGAAGTCATAAATCAAATGAAATCCATAAAACCAAATCATCATTGATTTTTAAAAAATCAAGAGAGGCAACCATATCTAGCTCTTGAGCTAGTAACAACCCATATAAACATATTTAGCATCCGGTAAACAAGATTTGGGAATAAACACCCAATAAGCCCGGAGAGTTATATAAGCATAGTCCTCTCATCAAATCAAAACCAATAATCATAAAAACAAAGGAATTTGACCAATAAAAGGAATTGTTTTCAAAAAAATTTAAAAATATATTTTTCAAAATCAAGAAAAAGAAAAATAAAAATACTAAAATTCTTGGCTTAAAATTTTATTTTGGCACCCAAGTCTTCTTGGTGCCGGTTTGTTTAGGGACATGACCCTTATCAATAAAGCTCAAAGCCCTTGGGTTATGAATCCATTTGGGCGCATTTAGTGCACGGGTCTGGTCATAGCAATAATTATGCAAATGACCCATTCAATTGCAATAAGTGCAATGAAGATGATGCATTTGGTTATGTTGACCATGTGGATGTGCACGAGGAACATTTGCAAATAAAGATGGTCTTTTAAGATTATTTTACAAATGAGAAATATTTTGAAACAATATTGGTCTACTTGAAATATTTTGCGATTTAGAAACTTTTCGCAAATCAAAACAAAACTTAGCTAAATGACCAACTCTACCACAAAAATCATAATGATATACATTAGCATGCTTATGATGAACAATGGATGCATGTGTGTGTACATGTGATGAAGAAGAAGCCTTATGAGATGCACATGGAGTATTAGCAATCTTAGGTTTGTGTGCATCATAGCAAAATTTAGCAAGGTGGACTTTACGATCGCAAATATAGCATTTGTAAACTTTGCTATATAAGTGTGCATAGTGTGTGTTTGATTTAAAAGTGTTAACACGGGACTTTGCACACAAGTCCATAAGTTTCTTATGGTTAATAATGCATGAATTAAGAGTTGACTCTAAAGATAAAATGTGATTTTTAATAACATTCAACTCATCATTTAGCACATATGCATTTTTATTAGAAGTAGAACATAAATAGTCATTTATAAAAGAAGCAATATCATTTTTTATGTTCTTTACTTCTAACTTGGTATTATTTTTGTCATGAGTCAAGTTAGCAATATTTAATTTCAAATTATTATTTTCCAAATTTAACATATCATTGTTTTCTTGAAGAGCAATACGTTCTTGAGAAATGATATCAAATTTGGAAGCTAACTTCTCATGATCAGATTTTAAATCTTCATGCTTGCTTTGCAAATCAATAAAATTTTTATGCAATATGTTATAGGCATGCAACAATTTTTTACTAGCACAAGCAAGTTCATTACTAGATAAATCATTAGTGGTTTCGAACTCACAAACCTTACTCGGGCTATCGCCTAGTGGCCGTGTGCATGATGCTCCATATGAACTTGAAACGGGATCCTCCAAAGCTTGTCGGATCGCCTCCAAGTCCCCTTGATGTGCTTCAATAAGTTTTCATAAGTTGTAAGCACTATCAAAATAAATAAACTTGTTAGACATAGATGAATTAAGAGCATTTAGCAAATATTCTAACAAAATCTTGTTCATTGTAAACATCCTTTTATTATGTTTGCTCCACTTGGATTTATCCAACATGGGCACAATATAAGCACAATCAATGACTTCCCATAAATCGATATTTTTAGATTGAACAAATATTTTGAATCTAAAATATCATTGAGCATAGGAGAAAACATTGAATTTAGGAGAAACACTAGAATCATAGCCTAAACAAGATGCATCATTCATATCCATAATTTATAAAACTATGCAAGCAAGATACAAATACAATCAAAACAAGATTAGCACAAATAAGATAACTTGGATCGTTAACTCAATATGATTAGACCTTAAATCAAAGAGCACCAAGCTCTGATACCAATTATTAGACCCTAGAGGGGGGTGATTAGGGTCTTATGCTAATCTAATCCGATTTTTTACCAATTAAAACTTATTAATAAATTATTCTTGTAAGATAGATATATAATATGTTATGAGCAAGAATATACAATATGAACAAAGAGATATATCCTAGCAATGAGATATACTATGAGATATATGCAAGGATATACAACTTAACACAATGGTGAAATAAACATAAACAAAACAAGAGTGATAGTGTGCAAATAAACAATGCAAACACACAATATGATCATGAAGTTCGGATCTTCCGTCCTACGTCTCCGCTCCCCACTCCCAGGGAGAAATCCACTATCACAACCGGGTTTTCTACGCTTACCCAAATAACATTTACACCTCACACTACGGTTTTTTAGTTTACCAAAAACTCTACAATCAACACTCTTGTAATCCCACTCTACACCTTCTCAAGTGTTGGAACTAGACGTGTCTCCCTCAAGTACTCGGATACAACATCTCCCTAGGTTCGTCAACCGACGCCACTCCTCTTGGGATGATTCCCGACTCTCGCCACACACTTCTCTCGGTGTACAAGTGTATTACAAAGTGAATCTCACAATTAAGCACGAATACAACAATAGTTGTTCTCTACAATAGATGAGAACTCAATTAAGCTCGACTCAATGTTATAATCTCTCACAACCCTAATTATAATATATATGTAAATACGATAAGCTCAATATGGGTGTGTGTAACAATGAGTGAAATCAAATCAAAACTAAACTCAAAATAAAACTAGCTTTAATAAGATGATAATCAAACAAATAAATATAAAGCTAGAAATAGAGTTTAAAAAACTTCTCAATAGATCAGGAGGTAGAGGAGAAAGGTTGGATGCTCAAACACCAATGGTTGATCTCCTCAAGCTCTTGTAAAATTGATATCACAAAACAAACCCTCAATTTGCTTAAAATCTTTTTAAACAAAACTTAAACTAAACACAAACCATTGTTAAAACTTGTTTAAAAGACTCTGTTGGGTGTGTAAATAGTTATGACAAAGGGATATATATAGGGTAGAAGAAAACAACCCAAAAAACCATAAAAACCCACTAAAAAACCAAAAAACAGAAGTTACTATTATTGTTCAACGGTCGGGTGCTACAGTAACAGTGGTCGACCATGCTACAGTGCGGCCGACCGCACTGTTCACAGACAGTTTCCGTTTTTGACAAATTCTGGAATTTTGTGTATCTAAATTTGTAAAATCAATTAAAATAGTAAATTAACTTCCAAAATCATAAAATCTTGAGGGAAGGTTCTAGACATGTAAGTAAACATGTTAGAGAAAGAATTTATAAAATATCACTTCCCAGTTGAGAGAAATAAATGTTTGAATATAGATATACAGTTTCTGAAAAAACTACAGAAAATACGGTTTTGTAAATTCAATTGAAAATAACAAAACAACTCCAAAATTAGGAAAACTTGGGGAAATATTTATATATATGATGATAAACATGTAAACAAAGAAATTTTTCAAATCACATTTCCTAATTGTGAAAACGTATCTGTTTTGTAAAAACATGCACGGACACATGCACGTACATGAACAAAAAACTTGATTTTTCCAAAAACGAGTTCAAACAACTTGGAAACACTTTAGAATGGATTTGTAGACATTATACGAGATATGAAATATATATATATATATATATATATATATATATATATATATATATATATATATAACCAAATACGTGTATGTGTGTATATGATTGAGATTAGAGTACCAACACACATAATATAAAAACCTAAACTAAATTACCCAAGCTTGATCTTGATCTTCAATAAGCTTGACTTGGTACACTTGCGGAAGAAGCTTGAACTTGTATCTTTAACTTGAATGTACATTGCTTCACTCCACTATTCCGCCAACCTCCATAGGATATGATCGTGAATGCGTAATTCTATTCATCCTCCAATATGTTGTTTGTCTATAATAAATAAGAAAACACAAATACTAGACAAATAATATTAGTGGTAAATTGTTTGTTAAACATCATTAAAACAAGAAGGCCAACAGTTGCATCTTTGAGTGAGCTTAAATTTCACTCTCGTCTTTGTTAGAGAACAAATCTTTACTTACACAAATTGTCGAACACGTTGTAATTGTTGGACTTTTGGTTCATGAAAAGGCAATTTTGCCTTTGTGAATAGTCTCACATCGGAAAATGAGAAGAAGTTCAAGAAGTTTATAATGGTTCACATCTCAATGGGCTTTGAGTTAGTGTTTTGGGCCTAGTATTGTTTAGGCTGTTGCTCCACACGCGCGCGTACGCACGCCTCACCTCGCCACGACACGACGCACGTGCCACGCCGGACCGCACTCATACGAGTTTTTTGCCTCTCAAGTTTTATTTTTTTGCACGTTTTACACAAGCTTGTAATGGTCGCGGAAGTTATGGAAACGTATAATGGACGCGGGATATACGTGCAACGTGTGCGGACTATCAGCATCGGTTATCAGTTCGAGAGGCTATATAAAGAGCTGAAGCTCATTCGGAGATGACACAGCAACAAGAAGAGTCCTCTAATCCTATCTCATCCTCTAAAAAATTTCTCTGATATTATAATTGTTATATTTTTAGGCAACCGTCTTCATCTGAATAGAAGTTCTACTACTCGCGTCCGAGTACAGAGGCCGGCCATTTTCGGGGCTTTTACCGCTAGAGGGAGAGGATCGACTGTGCTAGGGCGAAAGGCAGGTCCTCTATCTTCTAGGGCAATGAATCACGACTGTACCCATTCAGGCCTGGTGTTCTAACTCTTTTATTTTTAGTTTTATAATAATTATTTTAATTTTAATAGTAGTAATACACAAGGACATTTAGAGGAGTGGTTGGGAGAGACCAGGGTCAATTCCAAGAAGAGTGGCTTAGTTGTAAAAGCCTAGAGAGGTAGTAATTCTAAGTACTAGAGGAAGGTGATACGGGTAGGTCAACACTTAAAGGAGTGTCTTGTGGGATTGACAATGGTGCATATTGTAAAAGTTTTTCGGTGAGCTTTGAAAACCGATTGTGTAGTGAATTTGTGATTAGTGGAGAATCTCCTCGAGATGAGGAGCGAAGACGTAGGTAGAGGGTTGACCGAACTCTGTGATCATATTGCTTGTTTGTGTTTGGCATTAGCGCACTTATTCTTGTGTATATTTTCATATTGCCTTTTGTCTTATAGTTTATATGGCCTTTTGTTTATTATATATTCTTGTATATATCACTTGTGTATATCATATTGCTTAGATATTATTAATAAGTTTTAATTTGGCATCATAATCGGATTAGATTAGCAATTACCCTTTTCACCCCCCCCCCCCC
>NC_033794.1:74926967-74938085 GCF_001876935.1 Asparagus officinalis | reverse complement strand
TTTTAGTTGTATGATACATTCAAGTTGGTCGCTTTATGTACTAAAAGACGAATATCATTCGGTCTTAGATTAAGATCCTCCTTTAGTTTAGGCATAATCAATCGATATATGAAAGAGGCGAACACATATTCATGATTCATCTCTAATTGAGGATTGCTATATGTGTGAAGTCCGTTGTAGTGTGTTATTTTGAATTGCCCGCCTATTCTTACACCCCAAGCGTGAATTAAGCTTCCAAGGATATTTAGCATTGTCGTCCTGGTGTCCACCACTATCTTTGTTTTCACGATCTTCGAGGTAAAAAAAAACTACATTATAGCTTGTTGCATTTATTTTTGCCTGCCTAAACTTAACATTTTTTTGGATGCCCCACAAACGAAGTGTATGAATCAATTTCTCCTTACTTTCAAATAGATCGTCCTTTCTAAATGAAAAGTTCTCGCCTTGTGTATCATCAACTGCATTAGTGCAGATAGGAGTATTTTTCATCATGAAGTTATCAATCCATTCTTCTCCATGAAGTTCATCGGGCGGCGGATCCTCTAACATGACATACTCATTGTTAGAGTAGCATCCGTCAATATATTGGTTGTCCCCTTCATCACGATATATCAAATACGTTATGTTATTGATTTGTCAGCCATCCTCTTCATCATCATCCTCGGATTCGACACTTGCATTATCATCTTCTATCGTTACTCCTTTGGAATGCATTATATCTTGATGGTGAGCGCTATGATCGAAGGCATTTGAAGTGCCCACAAGCAAAGAACCGCTCAAGTATTGTGATTGTGTCCATCCTATATCTTGTTGCGGAGATAAAAAGTCGACATAGTCAACTTCAAGGCCTTCTAACATGTGAGAGTATACTCCATCATGATTCACTGATTTGCCCAAATTTCTGTGATATTTTTAATAAATAATTCCACCAAACGCTTCGTCATGCAATATTCTAATAAGACTCATATCGTAGTCACTTGAGATTTGAATGTTGCTTGTTCTTTTCCCCGTAAAAGAATAATTGCAAATAACGTTGAGTTGATACTCACGTGGATTGGTTAATGTAAGTTTGTCTAAGTCATTAACCAATTCATCGAAAGTACATGATTTTGATATAAACAACGGCTTTGTCATACCTCCTTCATATACGAGCATATTCTTCTCGAGATAGTTAATATTTCCATCATATGAACAAAGAAATACGATTCGATTGTTCATCGTTACCTCTGAAGAGTAAAATGTAGGATCTGAAATAGATACACTTGAACACTAGAGGGGGGTGAATAGTATTCTTTTAGAATTTATGCAAAGTATATTATAAATTACAAAGAAAAATGGCAATCTCGAAAATTCACAATCACAAACACAAGGATTTATACTGGTTCCACCAATCCGGTGTACATCCAGTCCCCAAGCAAATCCCGCTTGAGAGTTTTTATTATGATTTTGAATAAACTTAAAAAATCAAACGCAAACCTGACCAATTTGCAAGTCCCTGCAAATTGCAACACCAATTGACAAACACCTTGCCAATTTAAACACCAATCTCTAAACCAAGAGATCAACCCTCTCAAACCCGAGAGAAATCCTTTTTGAAGCAAGAACGCAATTGATCCTATAAGCCTTGAATGTGTAGTGAAGTGCAGCAGCGGCTTAGGATTCTTTTTAACCTCTGTAAATTGCCTAAACAATAAGTATTTGAATGATGTTCAGAGGCAATTTCAGAAACTTTTCTTTTTCTCAAAATCTGAATATTTTTCACTTGAAAAAATGTACAAAGATCAAAGCTTATGGGTATGTAAGTCTCTACATTTTTTCTAAACAAATAACCTATTTATAGCCCTTGAAAAGACAAATTTTTGAACTTTAAAATTGTTTAAAAACGGCTATAAACAGTCATAAATTCAAACTTTGAATACTGAAAAAACTGTATCTGTAGTCGACTACAATACACATTAGTCGACTACACTGAGTTCAAACAGACTCTGTGTATTCAGAAAATTTCTCAGTAGTCGACTACAATGCTCATTAGTCGACTACACTGTATTTTGACAGAAACTGATAAAATGAAATTTACGTTTATAAAAATTATGAAATAAAATATTTTTATACTTAAGTTTTAACTATAATTCTAATGGTTAACATAGGGGATTTCTATAGTTAACCAACACACTAAGCCTGTGTTAGTGTGTTCTAATATTGTGTGTGTTTGTGTGTGTGATCAAGGCTTGTACAATAATTCTAAGTAAAGAAAATGTAAAATATATTATCTCATCTGTTCTTCATTTTCTTCACTTCATAATGCCTTGAAAACATCTTGCACTTGTTCATATTCTGATATTGAAATCTGCATATAAAAGTTAGTGCACACACTGTATAAATTGTTATTATTAAATTACTATCATGGAGATATGATATTCAACATTCTCTCCCTTTTTGATGATAACAAATAATTTATGCATAAGTATATATTTTATAATCAGATTAAAACTTAAAATAACCATACTTACTCCCCCTGCATATATGCAAATTTGGGTCTATAACAATACATAACAATACATAACTATTTCTCCCCCTTTGTTATCAACAAAAAGAGGAAAATATTTATGCTAAACATGATATTATTTCTTCAACATGAGCTAAAACTTCAAACAAATCATCCAGGTTATGAACATAGTCCATAACTTCACCCATCCAAATAGGTAGGCAAAGACTTGCCATAAAGACCAAAAGTTCCACAATGTTCATCACCATGATCTGTTTAAAATATGTAGCACATATATTAACTAACCAAACATCATCATAGATAATTAAACACACAATCAACATACTTAACATAGTAGCAACATAAACATATTACATATGTCCTAACAACTCACAACCACATACTTTTTGATACTTAAACAGAATAACATAATTGTTTTTAAACTTAACATAAAAACATCCTAAGGTGCTGGAGGGGGTTGCTGTCCTTGAAAATACGCATTAAGCTTTATAAAAACATCCTAAGGTGCTGGAGGGGGTTGCTGTCCTTGAAAATACGCATTAAGCTTTGTGTCCAAGTCTTCAAACTTCTTGATTAGCTCTTCTATACGCATTAAGCTTTGTGTCCAAGTCTTCAAACTTCTTGATTAGCTCTTCTTGATTACTAATGATATATTAGTTCTGGGAATATAAAGCTCTTTGACCAGTTTCAAGTTCCAGAATACGTGCACTTAAAGTGTTGTAGGAAACAGTGGTGGTTGACTAGAAGAAGCTCCTGCTGGAGTTGAAAATTATGGTAAATCTTGTGGAATTTCTTCTTGATGAGGTTCATTTTGAGGATTATGTTCTTGAATTTCAAAATTAGTCAATTTCATCCTAGTTAGGGCATTGGAATTAAAAAATTCAATGGAACGGACAACAGAATTTTCAGATTGGAGATCGACATAAAATTTGTCAAAGATTTTTGTTAGAAATGCACCATAAGGAAGAAATCCTCTTGGAATTGTCAGAAGATTATCAAAGTAAACTTCAGCCCAATTAACTTGAATATTTCCCATTATAGCATATAGAGCTTTTGCTAAATCTAGGGAAATGAAATGAAAACTCCCAGTTTTTGGAAACAAGTTATAGGCTAGGATTCGTGTAATGAACCTAGGAATTTGACGAAGTTTATTTGAGTTATTTAAAGGTTTGCCATATCCAGGAAGAAATATATGATTAGATAACAGATCAGAACCATTCATCCTAACAGACCTAAGAGAAACTCCTTGATAAGGAATATTGAAGATTTTACCAATTGACTTTGTAGTTAAGTCAATCTCTATTCCTTTAACAAGAGTTTTGAGTTTTTCAGAACCACCAATAGTTCCCACACGTTCTATATTAGTATAGAACAGTTGCACAAGAAATGGATATGTGGGTTTTTTATTTTCAGCAGAGAACAGTTCAAGCAATCCCACATTTTCAAAATATGAACCAATTCTAGGGAATAAAATCATCAAATTTCACAAATCGTCCTGGAAGAACTTCAAAAGTTGAATTTTTGTTAAATTCTTCTAATAAATCAGGACTTTTTAAATAAATGATGATTTCATCGTTAACAGAAGTATGGGTTTGCTTAGCTTTCTTAGATCTAGACATGATGAAATAGATAAATAACCAAAGATTCAAAGATCAAGTAAATATACCCCAAACTGTAGAAACCCTAGATTAGTCGACTAGAACTTGGAGTAGTCGACTACTGTTCTTGACTGCTTGACAGATTTGAAGGAAAATTGAAGAAATTGATGAAAATTTTGAGAAAAATGAAAATGCCCTAACCTGGATTCGTGGGTTCTGAGGAGAGGAAGATGAGGGCCCGGTTTTTAGTAGAGTTAGTGGGTAGTTTTTGATTTTTTACTTTATGTTTTAAAAAAAATACAATGTATGGTTCAGATTTGATATTGAAATAAATATAGGGTTAAGATTTGATCTTAGATATGTGGCTAGGATTGATAGAGTTGAAAATCTATGGTTGAGATGAGTTTTACTTAACTGAAACGGGTATTGGGTATTGGGTTTTGGGTTTAAATTTAAATAAAAAACCAATAAGCTTTTAAAACTGTAAAACTAAAAGTTCAGAATCAGTAGTCGACTAATAGTAAAAGTAGTCGACTACACTGTAATCAACAGAAAGATAATTTTTAGTTTTTAACTCAGAGTAGTCGACTAATCTGTATTGTAGTCGACTACACTGTAAACAGAAAGTTGATTTTAAGATTTTAACATAGAGTAGTTGACTATAAAGGCAAGTAGTCGACTACACTGTAATTTTTAGAAAAAAAATTATGTGTAAGACTTGTGCATGTAGTCGACTATAAGTCAAATTAGTCGACTATTAAGAGTATAAATGCATATGTGTTTGTTTTAAAATTTTAATTTAAATCTTCAATTGAACATATACCTAATTCCCTTCTTAATTTAACATAAATTTCTTCTTTTAAGGGTTTTGTTAATATATCTGCTATTTGTTTATCTGTCATAATATTTGTGCACATGCAAGACTTGCAGCAATATATTCAGCTTCAGTTGTTGATAATGATACTGAATTTTGTTTCTTACTAAACCAAGATACAAGTGAATGTCCTAAGAAATGACATGTTCCACTTGTACTTTTTCTATCAGATTTACATCCGGCAAAATCAGCATCACTATATGATATTAAATCAAAAGAACTATGTTTTGGATAAAATAAACCATAATTTGTAGTATCTTTAATATATCTAAATATTCTTTTTACTGCTTTAAGATGTGAAACTTTAGGATTTGATTGAAATCTTGCACATAAACATACACTAAACATAATATCAGGTCTACTAGCAGTAATGTAAAGAAGTGATCCAATCATACCTCGATAGAGCTTTTGATCAACATTCTTACCATTTTCATCTTTGTCAAGAGATGTCGTAGTGCTCATAGGTGTTGGTTTGCTTGTTGAATTTTCCAATCCGAATCTTTTAAGTAAATCTTTTGCGTACTTGCTTTGATTGATGAAAATTCCTTCTTTCAATTGTTTAATTTGAAGTCCAAGAAAGAAATTTAGTTCACCCATGTGACTCATTTCAAATTCATCCTGCATAGTCTTAGCAAATTCTTGACAAAGATTATTGTTAGTAGAACCAAATATAATATCATCTACATATATTTGAATTAGTAAAATATCTTTATTTATTTTCTTAATAAATAATGTTGAATCAACTTTTCCAATTTCAAAACCAGAAGTTAAAAGAAATTTCTTTAATCTATCATACTAAGCACGATGTGCTTGTTTAAGACCATATAAAGCTTTCTTAAGTTTAAAAACATGATTTGGAAAACTTTCATGTTCAAAACCTGGAGGTTGTTCTACAAAAACTTCTTCTTTTATAAAACCATTTAGAAAAGCACTTTTAACATCCATTTGAAATAATTTAAAATTCATAAAACATGCAAATGCAAGTAAAATTCTAATTGATTCTAATCGTGCAACAGGTGCATAAGTTTCATCATAATCCATTCCTTCTTCTTAATTATAACCTTGAGCAACTAATCTACCTTTGTTTCTAACAACTTGACCAAATTCATCTAATTTGTTTCTAAAAATCTATTTTGTTCCAATAATGGATTTATTTTGAGGTCTAGGTATAAGATCCCAAACATTATTTCTAGTAAATTGATTAAGTTCATCTTACATAGCAATTATCCATGAATCATCAAGAAGTGCTTCTTTAATGTTTTTAGGTTCAATAGTTGAAAAAAAAGCAGTATGAGCAATCAAATTGAAATAAGATCTAGTAGTTACTTTATCAGAAATATTTCCAATAACTAAATCATGTGGATGATTTCTAACTTCTACAAAATCTTTAGGTAAATAATTTTGTAAATTATCATCTTTTGTAATATCTATCATAGGATATCATGTATAATATCAATTATATCATCATCATTATTTAATATAATAGGTGATTTTGAAAAATTTTCATCAAAAGAAACATGTAAAGATTCTTCAATAACTAATGTTCTTTTGTTATATATTCTATATGCTTTACTGTGATTAGAATATCCAACAAAAATTCCTTCATCAGATTTAGAATCAAATTTATCTAAGTTATCCTTTGTGTTTAAAATAAAACATTTACAACCAAAGACTTTAAAGTAAGATACTTTAGGAATTTTGTTATAAAATAATTCATAAGAGGTTTCTTTAAAAGAGGTCTTAATAAAACTCTATTTAATTCATAACAAGCTGTTGATACGGCTTCTGCCAAAAAATATTTTGGTAAATTACTATCACACAATATGGTTCTAGCACATTCTTGTAAAGTTCTATTTTCCTTTCTACAACTCCATTTTGTGGAGCAGCACGAGGAAAAGAAAAAGTATGTGATATACCATGTTTATCACAAAAATTTACAAATAATTCATTTTCAAATTCACCTCCATGATCACTACGTATAGAAATAATAGAAGTAGATTTTTGATTTTGAATTCTTTTGCAAAATATAGAAAACTCATTAAAAACATCATTTTTATGTTTGAGAAAAATTACCCATGTGAATCTAGAATAATCATCAACAAGAACAAATACATATCTACTTCCATTTAAAGATGCTACTCTAGATGGACCAAAAAGATCTATGTGAATTAATTCTAATGGTCTATTTGTAGATATTATATTTTTAGATTTGAAAGAAGATTTGTGCATTTTTCCTTGTTGACATGCATCACAAAAATTATTTTTAAAAGACATCTTAGGTAAACCATTTACTCAATCATTTTTAGAAATCTTAGACATATGTTTAAAGTTAACATGTCCAAAACGTTTATGCCATAAAATAGAATCATTAGATGATACAATAAGACAATGTTTATTTGAAATATTTTTCATAGATAACACATATATGTTATTCTTTCTATGACATTTAAAAATAATAGTTATTAAATCAATATCATAAATTAAGCATGATTCTTTTTCAAAAATAATTTTAAAACCTTTATCACAAAGTTGACTAATACTAAGTAAATTATGTTTAAGACCATCAACTAATAGAACATTATTAATGATAGGTTTGTTTGGATTACCGACAGATCCAATACCGATGACTTTTCCTTTGTTGTTATCTCCAAAAGTAACGGTACCACCATCCTTATTTTGAAAAGATGACAATAATTATATGTTTCCAGTCATATGTTTGGAGCAACCACTATCCAAAATCCACCTATCTTTCTTGGGTACCTGAAATAATAAACATTTACATTTTGGTACCCATACTATGTTGGGTCCTTTAAATTAGCCTTTAGGAAACCAAACCCATGAAGAGTTTGATTTGCCTAAATAGTTAGGTGATAAACAAATATTTTTAATAAAATCAGAAATATAAAAATTCTTATGTAAAGAAGATAATTCTTTTGGAACCCAAATAGAAAAGAATTTTGATTTCTTTTTACACAAATTTTCAGTTCTATAATCATACAAATCATGAGAAGGTTTTACAAAAATTGTTTTCTTTGATTTATTTTTATTAAATTGAAAACCTAATCCTTTTGTCTTTGGTGATTCTTTTTGAAAAGAAAGTATATTATTAATTAAGATTTTCTTTACCTTTATTGAATTTGCTTACATTCAAACATATATCCTCATATTTTGATTTAAAAGAAGAAATATCTTTATCTAAACTATTAATGCGAATTTTTAAATCATTACATTCTGATTTTAAATAAATATTCTCATTAGATAAAAGATAAAAATAATTATTAGTGGTATATTTATTCATATAAAATAGATAATGAGGGTATAAAATTGTAATAAAATATGATTATCATCTTTAATCTCACAAAAGTTTCATATAATTCATTGAAAGCATCTAAAAGTTCTTCATTTTCACTTACTTCATCTTGTGCCATGAAACACATGTGAGCACTTTCCTTTTCTTCAATTTCTTCATCTGAAGATGACTCATCACTATTATCCCAAGTGACTGCCATTGCTTTTCTTTTCTTGTTATTTTGAATGTTGTTGAAGTTGTTGAAATAACTTGATTTTTGCTTATTCTTCAACATTGGACAATCTTTCTTCATATGACCTGGTTTATTACACTTAAAACAAAGAGGGTTATTTAAAATTAAACTCTTAGATTTAAAATTACCTCGTTTTATAAATTTCTGAAATTTTCGTGCAAACATGCCCATTTCTTCATCATCATCATTTGAATCTTCTTTATCGGAAATAGTATTGAATGCAAGAACTTTCTTTTTCTTTGATTCTTCATCATTCTTTCTATCTTCAATTTGAACTTCATATGCCATAAGATTACCAATAAGATTTTTAACCGTAAGAGTTGACAAATCATTGGCTTCTTCAATAGCGGTAACTTTCTTTTCCCATTGTGGAGTAGATGATCGAAGTATCTTTCTTATCATCTCCACTTGTGTATATGTTTTTCCAAGACCAATGAGAGAATTTGTGATGTCAGTGAATCTTGTGAACATTTCTCCAATAGTCTCATTTTCCTTCATCTTGAATAATTCAAATCTGTGCACAAGAACAGAAATTTTAGATTCTTTAACTTTATTTGTACCTTCATGAGTTACCTCAAGTGTATGCCAAATATCATATGCGAATGTGGCCGTTGACACTCTATTGAACTCATTCTTGTCAAGTGCACAAAATAAGGCAGTCATTGCTTTAGAATCCAAGTTTGCATTGTTCCTTTGAGATGTAGTCCATTCCGAGAAAGGAGTGTTTCCACAACGTTTCAAAGTTCGTAGCCAATTGATTGAAGGTAAATCTTCATTCGGCACTTCCAATACTTGTAGTTCAATCCATCGAACATTGGTGGACGATTTGTAGAGTGACCTTCTTTGAATTGTGATGTATTTGTAGATGCCATCTTTCACCTCGCTCTGATACCAAATGTAGGATCTGAAATAGATACACTTGAACACTAGAGGGGGGTGAATAATTTTCTTTTAGAATTTATGCAAAGTATATTATAAATTGCAAAGAAAAATGGCAATCTCAGAAATTCACAATCACAAACACAAGGATTTATACTGGTTCCACCAATCCGGTGTACATCCAGTCCCCAAGCAAATCCCGCTTGAGAGTTTTCACTATGATTTTGAATAAACTTACAAAATCAAACGCAAACCTGACCAATTTGCAAGACCCTCTCAAACCCGAGAGAAATCTTTTTTGAAGCAAGAACACAATTGATCCTATAAGCCTTGAATGTGTAGTGAAGTACAGCAGTGGCTTAGGATTCTTTTTAACCTCTGTAAATTGCCTAAACAATAAGTATTTGAATGATGTTCAGAGGCAATTTCAGAAACTTTTTTTTTCTCAAAATCTGAATATTTTTCACTTGAAAAAATGTACAAAGATCAAAGCTTATGGGTACGTAAGTCTCTACATTTTTTCTGAACAAATAACCTATTTATAGCCCTTGAAAAGACAAATTTTTAAACTTTAAAAACGTTTAAAAACGGCTATAAACAGTCATAAATTCAAACTTTGAATACTGAAAAAACTGTATCTGTAGTCGACTACAATACACATTAGTCGACTGCACTGAGTTCAAACAGACTCTGTGTATTCAGAAAAATTCTCAGTAGTCGACTACAATGCTCATTAGTCGACTACACTGTATTTTGACAGAAACTGATAAAATAAAATTTGCGTTCAGTAGTCGACTATAATGTTGATTAGTCGACTATACTGTAAAAAGACAGAAACTTATGTTTCTGTAAAACACCTGAGTAGTCGACTACAATCTACATTAGTCGACTATACTGTAAAATAACAGAAACATATATTTAAGTTTTATACATGAGTAGTCGACTACTATTCTAATTAGTCTACTACTAAGAGTAAAAATTATGAAATAAAATATTTTTATGCTTAAGTTTTAACTATAATTCTAATGGTTAACATAGGGGATTTCTATAGTTAACCAACACACTAAGCCTGTGTTAGTGTGTTCTAATATTATGTATGTGTGCGTGTGTGTGATTAAGGCTTGTACAATAATTCTAAGTAAAGAAAATGTAAAATACATTATCTCATCTGTTCTTCATTTTCTTCACTTCATAATGCCTTGAAAACATCTTGCACTTGTTCATATTCTGATATTGAAATCTGCATATAAAAGTTAGTACACACACTGTATAAATTGTTATCATCAAAATACTATCATGGAGATATGATATTCAACATAAAAAAATCTAATATTAATATTACACGAAAAGCACAAAAAATATTATTTACCATTAAATCCTCTAATATCGATTTTAGACATCCATAATTTTAACCAAATGCCAAAGCCTTATAATACACTAACTTTTACGATTTTCGATAATTTTCCCTCTAACTTCATGCACAAATTTCTTTAATTTTTCTTCACAAAATTCATAAATATTTAAAACTTATTTCAAAATCTAAATTTAAACAAGTTATTAGCATGAAATAGTGAGAATATGTTAAAAAGTTAACGAGAAATTTTTTTTTAAAAGATTTTACCTAAATTTTATCGATGTCCTAATTTTCGGTGAACTCTGGCGATGACGGCGGCGAGATCGACGATCGTAGGTGGACAATGCGGCGGCGGTAGCGGCGCC
>NC_033794.1:74926706-74926952 GCF_001876935.1 Asparagus officinalis | reverse complement strand
GAAAAGGTCTAAAGTTTGATAGTGAAGGAGAAGAGAGAGAGATAGAGAGAGGGCTGTTGTCGGGTAAACGCGATAAGAAATCACGTGGGCCTTATATAGCACTGCCCCAACTCCACGAGATTTCAAATCCTGTGGAGTTGCAGGATGCTCTCTGGAATTTAGTCTGAACCTTCACGAGACTTGAAATCCCGTGAAGTTATAAGCTTCCGGGATTTCAAGTCCCGTGAAGCTTTGACTTCCCTAATC
>NC_033794.1:74923953-74926696 GCF_001876935.1 Asparagus officinalis | reverse complement strand
TTAAGGGGGGGGGGGGGGGGGCTTAAACTTCACGAGATTTGAAATCTCATGAAGTTTTTAATGTTTTTTCGCCAAATTCGACCCAGTTTTAGCCAGTTGCCTGAAACTGGGTCGAATTTGGCAAATATTTTTGAAATAGGTCATTTTTTTGCAAATAAGATTCTAAATAGATCTATTTTGAAAATTTGTCCTAGATATTTCATGGAAATTATCATATTGTGCAGGTAATATATGCCATAATAAACAAGCTTAGTAGAACACCACCAGTGGCGGATCTACACCATTTTTAGTGGTGGTTCAAAATATACATTTGATTTTTCTTTTCAAATAATAATAGAGGAGAAAAAATAATAAAGGAAGAGTTATTAAAGGGGAAATTGTTTTTTAAGCAATGATTTGGCTTATATATATAAGAAAAAATAATATTAGAAGATCTTAAAGGAGTAGACAAAAAAAGGGATGAAAAGAAAGGAAAAGAAGAATAAGAAAAAATGAGGGGAGGTTTGTTAAGAAAAAGCAAATGTGCAAGGTTGGAGTATCGAACTCCAGACCTCTTACTCACTTTTTTAAACCAGCTTTGATACCAATAGGCTGTAGAGACCTTTGGTATTTTTGGTGATATGTATAGTATATAACCTTTTTTGAAAATCTGAGGTGGTTCAAGTAAACCACCTTGAACTAAGGCGGGTCCGCCACTGAACACCACGTACGAGAAAAGTTAAGAAAAATGTGAATTTGTTTTGCTCTCTCTCTCTCTGTCTCTCTCTCTCTCCTTTTGATGGGCAGTAAAATAAATTATAGGAAGTTTAGTTTCCTTTTCAGTAGCCATTTAGTGTATGGAGCGTGTAGTGTCTACTAGACCAAGTGCTTTCTGCATGAAGATACATAAAAAAAAAGAAAATCTAGGATCTGCTACCTTATCTCTAGGAGAAAAGTTGTCAGCATGTAGCATGCCTCCAAAGTCGAATAGGTGTGCCAACTTTACATTGCTGTCAATTAACTGTCAAAATTTTGTCCCAATTATGTTTGTGGAGAACCCATAAAATGGGTTTGTGAAAAATAATTCCGATATGATTCCTCTTTAAAATTTAGTGTGGCAAACAAGTTTAAACTTGTGATAGGATGCATCTAAAGGAGGATGGTAGATATGTTTTTGCTACACAAAAAGGGAAGATGATCTTCGCCTGCAGGTTAAAAAGGATAAAACTATAAGAGATCGACCGGCGGTTCGTGGCGTGAAGAGCTCCAAAGAAAAAGGAAAACGAATCATTCAGAAAAAGGGAAAACACGTCAAGACGTTGTTGTCCAAATCAGATAATTTATGTGATTCTTATAAGAGGAAAGATGTAATATGAAATTATGGAAGAAACACACATGAACCGCCGGACAAATTTTCAAAACAATCCCTTTTGCAATTTTATTCCCAAAAAACGACCCCTTTAATTTTTATTTGTAAAAACCGACCTTGTTTCAGCCTCAGCACTGAAACCAGGTAGGTTTTTATAAAAAAAAGTTCCGAAACTTCACGGGAGTTGAACTCCCGTGAAGTTTCTTAGTTCAAATACAATTTTTTGAACTGTGAAACTTCACGGGAGTTCAACTCCCTGTAGGGTGAATATTTGATTTCCCGAAAGCAGGGAGTGTTTGTTTGTATTTATAAGAAAGCTTATTACAAACTAACGAATCAAATGATTACAACAGAAGCAGAGGGAAAGCCCTCTTTGTTTTGTGTGGGGACTTTAGGTGGCTATAGGACGCTTCGCTCGATGCTCGTGTCGAGTCTGCTTCCCTTGGACCGTTCGATCGAGGTTGCTGGAGAGCTTCAGTGCGCAGTAGAAGCTCAGGGCAATAGAGTTCGGTTCTGCTTAGTTCGCCGGCGATCTGGGCTCGGAACTAAACAGTGATGCTGCAATGCAAGGGCTATGCAGGGAGCTTGGTCTCAACTCTTTTCTCTAAGTTTTGCCACCTCTCTTCCAGTGTGCTGGAAGGGGCTTTTAAATGGAAGAAGGACAGCTTGACTTCTCCTTGAATTGTGGGATGTGACCACATCCTCTTCAGAGACGTCTCGCCGTTCCTCGATACCATGAACGGTCATTCCAGGGATTGTGCTCTATGTCCTGTCACCTACGATGGGAAGGCCCATTCTTGTATGTGAGGCAACGAACGACTGCTATCCGAGTGGATTTGACCAGCATTAATGAACCGCATTTATAAGTTCGCAGATCGATGAAGTGTCTGTCCGATCACTTGTACTGTGCGTGACCGCCCGGCGTGCTTTGAGCACGATGCTTTCTCCTTTCCGGTCAGGAGAGGCGGTGAAGTAGGTGTACAGTACTCGAGTGGGTCTAGCCAGCTTGCCGAGTGCCGGCGGATCCAGCTCTCGGCTCAGACAGCCGAGGTGAGTCGCATTTATGAATGCTCAGGTTGACTCGACACCTGTCCAGTCCCTTCGCGCTGTGCGCACTGCGAGCGGCCGTTTGACGGTCCTGGGGTATCGTGCTCTCTCTCCTGTACTGACGGTCTTGGGGTTTGCTGGCGGATTCGACTCTGGACTCGGGCAGGCGAGTTGAGTGAAAGGCGAACTTCCGCCATCCTGATCGATCTTAACTCGTGCTGGCGAGCCGACCGTAAGGCGAACCTAGAATCGAGTATACTCGACGTCTACGCGGTTTAGGCCCGTGCTAGAGAACTGAGCGTGCGAGCTCTTCTCGTAGGCGAATTTCTTGTAAACCCATAGAGGTAT
>NC_033794.1:74858505-74922953 GCF_001876935.1 Asparagus officinalis | reverse complement strand
GTGAAGTTTAGCAGCTTAATTAAAAGCTGCTAAACTTCACGGGAGTTCAACTCCCGTGAAGTTTCGGAACCTCTTTTTTGTAAAAGCCGACCTGGTTTCAGCGTTGAAGCTGAAACCAAGTTGATTTTTACAAATAAGAGAGAAATGGGTTGTTTTTTAGGAATAAAATTGCAAAAGAGTTTATTTTGAAAATTTGTCCATGAACCGCCTCTTCTTTTTACTTGAGCGTACAGTCAAGACGGAGCATCTGCTAAAACTAAGAAGACTATCAGCGTCTAACCAATATACACATTGATAAAGAGGAAATATATATATATATATATATATAAACGTTGTAGCTGTCACGAGCGCAGACCATCACTGTTCAATATTCATCGTAAGGACAACACCCACAGCACTTGACTCAACGAACTCATCTGTTGTGTCGTACCGTAGGTGGGATGTGTTACACAGATCCAAAGCTTGGAAAGGGGCTTCTGGATTATAATTCTTCTGACTTCTTTTCCTTTTCTTTTTTTAACTCTTGTGTTGTCTATCTCGTGGTCCAGTGTAGGTCTTCTACGCTTTCAATCAGGCCTTGGTTTTAAGTTTGGGCGCTTCTGCGCTATTGATTTTATGATGGTAGAAATTTTTAAAACAGCTTCAAATCATGTTTTAATTTTCAAAACCGACCCATTTTTTTTTTATCAAAATCGATCCACTTTTGACCACGTCAGCTTAATCACCGACCGGTTAGGAGGTTGTTAAACCCCAATTAGAAACCTTAAACCCGATTTTTTATGCCCTAAATAGTCGGGGTTGGCAACCCCGACTAATTAGCTAGGAAATAATATTAAACTGACGTGACAAAAAGTGAGTCGATTTTGGTAATAAAAAAGTTGGTCGGTTTTAAAATTTAAAACATGATTTGAGGTTTTTTTTTTAATATTTGTTCTTTTATGATGAGGAACCAACAATTAACTTAGGACGACAGCAGCAGCAGCAGCGATAGACGTGGTTCCTATGTCAAATAGAGAATAGAAAAACCCCACGCCCCCCCTGTATAAATGACAATACATAGTACATAGGGGATGGCAACTCCTACGCCCGCTTCATTTTCTCGAAGCGGACAAAAGGGCAGAGGGCCCAATAATGCACCCACTGATCAGGACCCATTATCAAAGATTCTATAGAAGTTTCACCATTTCCAAAGAGGTGAAGGATGTGGACAAGGGAAAAATGCCATGAGCGATTTGGTTCTCTCTTTACGGTCAGTATAAGTGACGAGAGAACCAATTCTTCTTTTCTTTTTCTTTTACTTTCCCTCTTCTTCTTTTTTTTTTTTTTTTTTTTTTTTTTTTTTTTTTCTTTTTTTTTTCCCTTTTTTTTTTTTTTTTTTTTTTTTTTTTTTTTTGTTCTCTCTCCTTGTTGTAATGGGCGCTGTTAGATTGCAATTATGCTCCTTCCCGTTTGAGGACAAGACAAATAGCACATGGTTAAGACAGTTAATCTAATACATTATTTTTGCTTTTTTTTTCATCGTTATCCTTCCTTTGTTCCTTCTCTTGTCTCAACTCTTCATTTCATTCCTCGTCAGCTTCTTCTCCCTCAGCAGCCCTCCACTTCTGGACACCACTCCCTCCAAATACACCTACACCTCATTAATTCGTCTCCATCTCAAAATTTTGGCTAAAATATTGCACAATAATACTGTAAGGTTTCCCGTTTTGACAATTAGATACCACAAGTTACATTTTGATACAATAACATACCATAAAACTTTTAAAATTTTGCATATTACTACCATCGATCATGAGAAAATTTAGAAATTTTCATCAAAATGTTCTCTATGATACTTACATGCTAATTTTAGAGTTTTTTAACTAATAATATTTGTTAAATTTTCTATTAAATCAACCAATATATTTTTTTTAGCTTATATTAATTCTACTTTAAAATAGAGTTGGGATATTTCTAAAGAAAATTTAACAAATATTAATAGTTAAGAAACTCTAAAATTTGTATGTACGTATTATAGAAAAACATTCAGGTGAAATTTTCCTCCTTTGCATAATGGACGGTAGTATTGTGCGAATTTTGAAAGCTTTAATTATGATTTTTTTATAACAAAGTACAACTTATAGTATTTAATTGTCAATACGGGACACTTTAATTATAGTGTCTTTGTGCCATTTACCCCAACTTTTTTATGGCTTTGATTATTTTAACATGCTTGATTATTTTACCAAATGCTTTAAGTCTGAAAATTTGTACAGTGGACGCGGCCTACTGCAAGAGATTCCCATTATTGGGGATTCCTGGAGGATATGACGTATACATGTTTACCGCGCATATGGAGAGACTGTTTCGAAACTCAAACCCATGACTGTTATTTGACTGAAAATCTCTACAGTCAATGGTAAAACTATGTGATAAGAAGGTAGTTAGACTGAAAAGATTCTACAATTTAGGACAAAGTTCTGTATTGGAGGTAAAGTAAAAAGTGGACTATTGATGTTAGGCTACACATGTCAACAAGAACGCCTCAAACGGAAACACAAAACACACTCAAACAATCTTGGAATCACATAATAAAACTAGCAAACACGAATTCAATCACAATACTCATAGATATAACGTGGTTCACTCTTACCGATTCTTTTATATTCCTTTCGAGGTTACAAAGGAAAAAGATAAAAGAGAACACTCTCTCTTGATCAAGATATTCTCCAAGAATTCTCACAAACTCTCTCTCAAGATCTCTCAATGATGTTACTTATATCTGTATCTTTCTCTTTCTCTCTCTGCTACTGAGATTCTTTACAAATCAAATTTAGGAGGGTATTTTATATGTTTTCTCATGAGGGTAGGTACGTGAACACTATTTGGGGTAGGTGAACACTGTAGCAGGGGATATGTGAACACCATTTGGGGTAGGTGATAAAGCTGTCCACACAACCTCAACGTTCTCAACCGTTGACTCTGGGATCTGAGGAAAATTAGAGAGGATGTAAGGGAGAGAACAAAAATATCTTAAATATGTTCTAAACAATTTTTTATTGCTATATGATAATTGTCCTCTCAAGGATTGGCATAAACTCTTATGGCCTATCCTCTGCACAAATACTGTTGTCATATACCCACCAATTAGAGCAACATCTCACATGCTACCGTTGTAAAACTTGGATTGCTTACTGGTTATGAATGGCCACTAAATGAAAGAAGAGCCATTGAGAATTGACAGCCACTACTATCTCTAGGAGCACAAGGCTATTAGGTTAATTGGACGGTACAAATGGGAGTCATATCTACCAATAAAAGGGAAAAGTAACAAATATATGGAACACAGTGTGTAACTATCACAAACAGCAACTGCATCTAATAGTAACTGTTTGTAGTATGTGCATGCAAGTGTAGAGTTTCTTTAATTTGTGACGTATATCTACTTAGTTTAGAGTTAACATGTCTGGAATTTTTCCTAATTTGTCGTAATCGAGTTATAAATAGAACTGGCATTGCAACTAAAGTATTATGGCCTCCCACATCAAATTTTAATTCATTGTATTTACTCAACATTGGCCTAATCGTTCCATCTCTACTGTGTTTGCACTATTAGAAAAACGATCAAACTAGACAAAATTTTCCGTCTAGGTTGCTCCATTTCCAATCTAGATTGAGAAATCTAGACGGAGTTCGGTCTAGATTGAACCGTCTAGGTTGATACCATCTAGGTTGAGTCAAACTAGATGGAATTCCGTCTAGATTAACCAAACTAGACGGAAAGCAACCTAGACAGAATGTGAATTCCGTCTAGGTTGGCAACCTAGATGGAATTCTGTCTAGGTTGTAATAATGACAACCTAGGCGAAATTCCGTCTAGGTTGGGTCAACCTAGACGGTTATTTCATCTAGGTTGCTATTTTTTCAACAAAAAAAATATTTGAAATTATCAATTTCATGTACATTTAATTACAATTATATTATACACATCTATTTACATCCAGCCAAATATAATCAAAATTCATAACAAGTCCATCCATAACCAAATATAATCAAATCCAACCATCCACTCCAAAATAGAGTTCTAATCATCCAATCCAAAATACAGTTTCAACAATCTCGTCTAATATATACATCCAACAACATATACACTAGCAATACACATGAATAAGATATAGTACACGACATAAATAAAAGTAGAGTGCTATAACAAATAAAAAACTGTTTATTGCATTAAAAAATAAAAAAACCTTAGTTATCGTCGTCACCGTCGGCATCATCTCTATTCCTCGAACTAGGACGGGTGCTGCTCTCTCCAATATCTCCAGTTTGATGGTCTAATTGAAAAATAATTATGTGGTGTTTGATAACATATTAAACAAAAATAATTTTATAAATATAAGAAAAAATAAGATACTTGAGCGCTTCTCTGTCTAGCGCCTGAATTATTGACACCCGTGCTTATGAGATGTATGATACCACCATACACGCTATAGGGAATCACATCGCCTAAATATTCTACAACGTAAGTCATGACATCGTCCATCGAGTTGGCCCTCCTCGCTATGTTGCCCATCTCATTAATCACCTGAATATGCAGCTCTGGGTTAATCTTGTGAAGCAAATAGACAGAGATACGTAGGACAAATAGCATAGCTTGAAAACTTCTTGGGGCAGCTCTCATTGTTGTAGATAGCGTGGAGGATGTTGTGGATGATCTTATGCTTATCCCTGGTGAAGCTCTAACACCACACAGAGGATATCTTCCTCTCCTATTATTAGGGAGAAATAAATATTAGATTTTGCTCTCAAATTCAATAATGTTAAACAAATATAAATAGGAATGTAGTATTCAAATTGATTCAGTTTTTTACCATCCCTACCTATTATGTTCCAACAGCATCTGAGTGAGAGTGATGTTATCCTCTGCAGAAAGCATGTGAGGGTCCGGCTCGCCATCCTCCCTCCTGCGACATGTACACTGTTCTAGCCTCTTTGGTTGCAGTCTCAAAACCCTCCTAAAACACAAATATAATTTTACAAATATTAAATTGGTTGCAGCTTCATTATAATAATTATTCAAGGTAAATATCAAATTGACTTACTTGCAAATTTGTTTACTACTAGGTTAATGTGTTAGATTATTCACATGTCATATATTCCTCTATAAAGACCATATTATTTGTGTTCTCGTTTTCTCGTAATATTAACAATGAAATAGAGTAAATAATACTAATTAAGTTATATATAAGTCCTACTACCAACTCGAGATTTGCCTTGATCTTATCCCGGTTCTTGTCCTCATCCCTATATCGATCACGAAAAGTACCATATGCCGACTTTACCTTCAAGTGTATCAACATTCTTGAAATTATAAAAAGATAATATTAGAAATTCATATATAATTAATGAATGTAACGAAAACCCTAACCTTTCAATTAGATACATCCAACGATAAGTAACATGACCGACGATTCTAGCCTCTATTGCAAGATGTTGGGTAAGATGGACTATAATTGTAAAAAATAAAGGAGAGAATATTACTTCCATATTGCATAGAGTAACTCGGACTTCCGCTTTGATTTTTGTAAATTCATCTACATCTATGACTTTAGAGCATAATTTTCTAAAGAATCCACAATACTCAATAATAATCTTCGATGCTTTTTTCCCCCATATTGTTGCGGATTGCAACTGGGAGCAATTGATGAAGAAGAACGTGATAATTATGGGTCTTCAAACCTAAAAGTTTTCTCTCTTGCATATGGATATTATTTGATATGTTAGCAGAGTAACCATCCGACAACTTTACCGATTTGAGAATTTCATAAAATCGATGCATCTGCTCATTTGACATTGTAACACGAGACAGATGTAACTTTAATTTTTTAAGACCAACATCTTGAGCTTGCAAATCATTCCGGATATTCAAAACAGTCAGGTCATCATTTGACTTGTTTGCATCTTGTAGGAGAGTTGACTCTATATTATCACATATATTTTTCTCAATAAGCATGACATCTAAATTGTGTCGGATTTTAAGATTTTGCCAGTAAGGTAGCTGAAAGAAGATACTAAATTTAGGCAATCCTCTAGGTAATTTTTCAGCTTCGTTCTCAACTTGTATTTTTCGGACCTTTCGTTTTTGCTTCAATGACTTTTTTAACTTTAAGAAATCTCTTACTCCGAGCGGGTTGAATTTAGAATAACGATTTTTCCAAACCTAACTTTTGGAAACCTCTCAAGTAATTTTATGATCTAAACTCTTGTCAGCTGACGCGGCTTCATTCTCTTCTCAACTATGCCATTAAACATAGTTGATAATTTTCTGCACTTATGACTCAAGAACAACCACCTGCAATTAAACCAACAACAACTCCTTCGGGTATGTGGTAATGAAGAGCTTCAAATTTCGGATCACATACAGGACAAGCACACTTGTCCTTCGTAGACCAACCAGACAAATTAGTATAAGCTGGAAAATCATTAATCATCCATAATAGAATAGCACGTAATCTAAACAACTCCTTAAGATGTGCATCATATGCTAAAATAACCTCAGACCATAATTGTTTCAGCTCATCAATTAGAGGCTCTAAGTAGACATCAATATCATTATCCAGTGCATGCTTACCGGGTATCAGTAATGAAAGTATCATAAATGGTTGTTTCATACAAAGCAATGGATGTAAATTATATGGCATTAATACAATTGGTCAGCCAGAGCTCATTACCCCAAATGAGTTGAAACCGTCGCTAGATAGACCCAGTCTTACATTTCTGTAATCTTCGGCAAAATGAGGATAAAGTTTATTAACATGCTTCCAAGATAAAGCATCAGTAGGATATCTCAATTTACAATCATCTACTCGATCTTCCTTGTACCACCTCATGTTTTTTGCTATGTCCTTGTTCATGTACAATCGTCACAATCTAGGAGCCAATAGAAAATGTCGAAGCATCTTCGCTAGAAATTTCTTCTGTGTTACCCCTATTTCCGTTATAATCCTTGTTGAAGAATTTGTGCATTGCTTCCACCTAAAAACTCCACATGTCAAACACTCTTGAATGTCTTTATTAGCTTTGTGGTACAAGATACAATCATTCAGACATGCATCAATCTTATTATAATCAAGACCCAGAGCGGAGACAATCTTCTCAGCTTGATAAGTTATTTGGGGTATGCTATTCTCTCCTCTAGGAATTATCATCCGAAGCAAATCAAGAAGCATTTCAAAATAATTATCTGACATACCTGTAGGTGTAAATTTTGATCTCCCGAAAACAGGGGAACTTCGTTTGTATTAATAAGAATAGCTTATTACAAACTAATAAATCGAAATTACAACAGAAGCAGAGGGAATGCCCTCCTTGTTTAGTGTGGGGAATTTCGGTAGCTACAGGATGCTTCGCTCGATGCTCGTGCCGAGTCTGCTTCCCTTGGACGGTTCGACCGAAGTTGCTAGAGAGTTTTAGTACACAGTAGAAGCTCAGATTGATGGAGTTCGGGCTCCCGAGTTCGGCGGCGATCAGGGCCTGGAACTGAGAGGTGATGTTAGAGTGTAAAGGTTATGCAAAGAGCTTGCAGTCGACCCGATTGGGAGTCGAGAGCTAGTGGTTCAATTAGCTGATTCAACTACGAGCGAATCGCTGAATGGCTGAGAGCAGCTGAATTTCTTCTTCGTAGCGGGAAGAAATTCTGAACTGGTGAACCGATGAACCCCTAACCTGTGGCTGGAAGAAGTTCTTAAATGGTGGATAGACGGCATGGTCACTCCTTGAATCATGGGATGTGACCATGTACTGTTGGGAGATGTCTTGCCGCTCATCTGTACTACGAACGGTCATTCGATGGGTTGTGCTTCACGTCGTGTCACGTAGGAGTGGGAAAGCCCATCCTCGTATGTGAACCAGCGGCTGTCTCACTACTCGAGTGGATTTGGCCAGCTTACTGTGCGCCGACAACTCCAGCTCTTGACTTGGACCGATGAGCTGAGTTGCATTTATGAGCACGCAGGTTAATTTGGCGTCTGTCTGATCACCTGTACTGTAAACGGCCACTCGACGGGCCTGGAGTAGTGTGCCTTCTCCTTTCAGGTTGAGAGAGGTGGGAAAGCGGGTTCCTAGTACTCGAGTGGGTTTGGACAGCTCGCCGAATGTCGGCGGACCCAGCTCTTGACTCGGACGGATGAGGTGAGCTGCATTTATGAATATTCAGGTTGATCTGGCACCTGTCCGATCATTCGTACTGTGAGCGATCACTCGACGTTCCTGGAGTACTGTGCCTTCTCTTTTCAGGTCAAGAGAGGTGGGAAAACCCACCCTGGCACGTGGGGTAGCGGATACTCAGCTATTCTGACGACCTTTAGGTTTGCAAGCGGATCCGACTTTAGACTCGGTCAGGCGAGTTGTAAAAGAAAGGCGAATTTTCGTTATTTAGTTGATCTTGACTTGCGCGTGCGAGTCGATCATTCAAGCGAACCTGGGACACGAGTGCGTTTGACGACCGCATAGCTTGGGCCCGTGTTGGTGATTCTTCTTTGCAGGCGAATTTCTCGCAAGTTTACAGAGGTATTTTTTACCGTCTACAATACCGCTAAGTGTATTAATATGTAAGAGTTTCAGGATAAATAAAAATCTAGAATACTCGGTACATCCCTCATATAAGTCTTTTTCATTATCTTCTAGTAGCTCTATTATTCGCTTTATTTCTACGGAGGAATGCATATCATCAGTATCTTTGGCACTTTCGACATCTACCTCTTTAGCTTCAACTTTGAAATCATCTTCACTTTTATCTTTGATATCATCCTCGACATTATTATAAACATCATATTCTGTAAGTTAAGAAAAAATATCATTTAACATTGTTTCTGTGTCATCTATCCGTAGGCCACCGGACGTACCAACACGCACATTTGGATCCTCATCTTCAGTGATATCTTCCCCATGATATGACCAAATTTATATTTTTTTATATAAACCTGATTTCATTAAGTGGATCCGTATATCATTTCTATTCAGCAGCTTCATATTCCTACACCTATAACAAGAACAATACATAGCACTGTTTTTTAAATTTCTCAGATTTATTTCAGCATAACGCATGAAGGCATCGCATCCCTCCTTGTATCGCGTGTCATGAAATCTATAAAGTCGTGGGATATCTATCCATGATTTGTCAGGAATTATCCTCATTTGTAAATTATATATAATTATTAACTGTAATTAATATCATAACTACTAGTACATTTTATGACTCTTATACATACAACACACATTAAATATACGTTCATATATCATTTAACAATATAAATATTTTTTTACATAAAATATATAAGAAGCGTACGTAGAAACTAATTACACCAATCTAATGGCTGTCATAGGAAGGCTTCTATCCATTAAGAATATAGTATTGCTTACATCCAACTTCGTATACTTTGTATATTTTTATTTCTTAAAAATTTTGGCAACATCTACCCGCTGTTCTCCCTGTATTATATGTTGATATTATTATGCATATCAGCAAATGCTTAAAATGCAGAACAACATACGCTTATTGTACACGGAGAATAACAAATACATACTGCCCAAACTTTTAAGAATGAAAATATACAAAGTATACAAAGTTGGATGTATGCACTACTATATTCCTAACCTATCCGAGAAGGACAGATCCAATAATTACAAATTTTAATACCAATTCTTTATTCGTGTAATATAAAATAAACGATTATTTTCGGGAGAAAACTTCGTCTCGTACTTAAATATGAGTCGTCTATCTTATATTATAAGTCCAAAAATTAGATATAATTATTAGACGGAAGTCTAGGGATAACGTTATTTTTTATTCACCTAAATTAGATTATAACATATTATTAAAAATTATAATGTGTTATATATCACTCTATTTTTTTAAAAAAAATTATTTTACATATTTTTACATCACAAACTTAAATAATCACACCTACTTATAGTTTTTACATCATAATTAGGAGTGATGAACTATCATGAATCGAGTATTTTTTACATCATAATTTATAAATTTTAAACTAAATTCAGCAATAAACAATATAAAAATTTATGTAAGAACATAATTCAGGTCATGAGGCTTTAGTGCTTGTCAACATAATCAGCTTTGCGGCATGGTTTTGCATATATAAGAACTCATCATTTAGTCTTCTTTTAATCTCAACTACTAGCTAAGTAGATTAACTAAAATTAACTAAATTGAATAGTGAATAAATTTGAACTAAAATTAAATAAAATTAAACTAAAATTAACTAAAATTGAACAAAATTAAATTAAAATTAACTAAAATTAAACAAAATTAAACTAAAATTAGCTTAATTAGAAAAAATAATTAAACTAAATAACTAATTAATTAAAAGAGTAAATAAGTTTTAAAAAATAGTTCATAAATTTAAAAAAAATAAAAAATTTACCTGAATGGGGATTGCAGGAGAGGGGGAACGTGGTTGAGAACTTGCAGGAGTGACGATGATGAGAGAGAGGAGAGAGAGTGGGATAGGGCTAGGGTTTGTGGGATTTTTTTTATATAATAAACACATCCTAGACTGAAATTTCCGTCTAGGTAGGCAACCTAGATGAAAATTTCTGTCTAGGTTAATTTTTATTTATTTTTTAAATTAAAAATCAACCTAGACGGAAACTTCCGTCTTGGTTGATAACCTAGACGGAAATTTCCGTCTAGGTTGATTTTTAATTTTAAAATATATAAATTTCCATCTAGTTTGGCATTCTAGACGGAAATTTTCATCTAGAAAGCCTCAAACTAGACGGATCAAACTAGACGAAAATATTTCCATCTAGGTTGCCTCAACTAGGTTGTTCCGTCTAATTTGTTTAAGTAACTCTTCGCTAACCTCGTTAAGACCTTAACCAGGTAATTTTTGAACCCGATAGGGATCAATCCTAACCTGGATAAGATCCAAAAAAAAAGACTAACAAAACTTGTTTTAGAGTTGGCCCTATTCTAGCCTAACAAAAAACAAAGCCTTTCCAAGTTGCTTCACTGACCTGGTTAGCGGATAGTTCAACTCCAATCTACAATTAAGGACAAATTTTCAAAACCATCCGGTTTTGAAAATTATTCCCAAAAAAAGACCATTTTCAACTTTAATTACAAAAACAGACCCAGTTGGATGAAACTGGGTCTGTTTTTGAAAAAAAAAAAATTCAAACTTCACGGGAGTTGAACTCACGTGAAGTTTTTTCTCATAACAAAACTTCACGGGAGTTCAACTCCTGTGAAGTTTGAAATTTTTTTTTTCAAAAACAGACCCAGTTTCATCTAACTGGGTCTGTTTTTGTAATTAAAGTTGAAATGAGTCGTTTTTTATAAATAAATTTTAAAAAGTGATGGTTTTGAAAATTTATCCCTACAATTAATGAACACAACACTGACGCTGATCATCCCCAGTCACAACCAATTAATGCACACTGTTGGATTTTCTTAACTCAATTTAGGTATCTGACTAGTCTATTGTAGACATTTATATATGGAAGTCTGACAAATGTCACTAATTAAGAAGTCTATGCAAATATTTAAGACATGAGGATTGGTATGAATTATATATATATAATATATATATTATATATATATATATATATATATATAAAGTATATATCAATCTCAGGTTCCTCTTTGCTTATATCTTCATCTTTTCCCACCTGGCTCCGTGTATATGGTGGAATATAGCCAGGATTTTTTTTGATGACATCAGTTTTGTTTCAGGCCTAGCCTAGTTATAAGCTTGTTTTTTTTTTTTTTTTTTGGCCAAGTCTCCATAATTGGCATGCACCCCCCAAGATTTTGTCCTTCTGCTTCTCTAAAACCCGCACCCCCACTCCAGTCTCAAGATCTCTTGTCTTATTAGTTGGATTTACTAACACTCTCTTCTCACGTGTCCTATAGCTATTCCCCCACTCTATTATTCCAAACCCACGCCACCCAAACTCCCTTTAAATCCCCCCCTCCTCTCGAAACCAAACTCCTCCTCACTGCACGTACGAACTCCCAAAGCCCAGACACACAATGCCTTCCCTTTCAACGGAGAAGCCCTTGCAACTTCAAAACCCACCCCTCCACCACCCTCACCATTTCAAGTTCGAGTCGGCACGTGAGGTCCCCGACTCGCACGTGTGGCCTGCCGTCGACGACCACCCTTCGGTCGACTCCGGCGGGCCTGACTCCGTCCCTGTCATCGACATCTCATCGGTCGATGCGGTCTCGCTCATCGGTCAAGCTTGTGAATCTTGGGGGGTGTTTCAAATTACAGGCCATGGGGCTGATTTGAGACTGCTCGATAGCTTCGAGTCCGAGGTTAGGAGGCTCTTCTCCCTTCCTACTGAACTCAAGCTGAAGGTCGGCCGGACCCAGAGCGGGCTATCGGGTTACGGGCTCGCCCCGATATCCTCCTTCTTCTCCAAGCTCATGTGGTCAGAGGGATTCACCATCTCCGGTTCACCTCTAGAACATGCACGCAGGCTTTGGCCTAAGGACTACACGCACTTCTGGTACGTACGTACGTACGTACGATATTTCGATATTCACATATAAAACCTAGCTCTTGAATATTGTATGTCCGAGTGTTTGTTTGTTTATTTATTTATTTTCTGGTACTTTTTTTTTTATGCGCGTGCAGCGAGGTGATTGAGGAGTACAATAAGGTGATGAAGAGGCTAGCAGAGAGGGTGCTGCACCTGATGCTCCTCTCGTTGGGCCTAACCGAGGAGGACATCAAATGGACCGGGGCCGTGGACATATTCCAAGACCTGACCTCGGTGCTCCAGTTGAACTACGTATCCCTTGCTGCCCAACCCGTGACCGGGCCATGGCCTTGCTGCCATACCGACTCAGCCTGCTGACATTCTGTACCAAAGCGCCACGAGCGCCTTCAGTACTTCGCCTGAGGACCCGTTAGGCCCGCCCGATGGGTGACGTCCACCAACCCCGGGGCCCTGGTCATCAACGTCGGCGATCTCTGGCCATAATTCTTCCAACGGTCGGTTTTCACAGCGTGCTTCATCGCGCCGTCGTTAAAGGACCCGCCCACGGATTTCGCGGCCTTCATATGTGGCGCCAGCCCACGAGGTTCGCCATCGTCAAGCATGGGCCCGGTTTACGGCCCATATCATGGAGAGAGTACTTGGGCTGAAGGCCAGGCTCTTTGACAAGGCTCTGGCATCCATAAAAGTATCAGAAGACGATCGTAACAGCAAGTCGTGCTCCTTGCTGCGTGTAATTAACCATTTTGTTCCTGTCACTGTCAGAGGTTTTGAGTTTAATTTTCCATCAATGTGAACGTGCGTGACAAAATATGTTTGATTTGGCATGTTGTCCCGCTTTTTTGCTCACATAATACGCACGCGCATATATATATATATATATAAATATATATATATATATATATATAATATATATATATATCAGAAAAATAGAGAGAGCTGCGCAGCCAGCGTCCCGTGAACTGACAGCTCTATGGACATGTGAGCCCTATTAGTCACAACTACGTAGGGGCTCACATGTCATAGAGCTGTCAGCCCCGGGCGTGAGCTGGCCAGCTCTTCTACAAACAACCTAATATATATAATATATATATATATAATAATATATATATATATATATATTATATATATATATCAAAAAAAGAAAAAAAAATGAAAAGAAAAAAGAAAAAGGGAGATTTGCGGGGGATTCACATTTGGATCATGTGATGATGAGCTAGGGGACACGAGATGAGACAAACTATTGTGGTCCATGCTTCCATCTCAAAAGGGAAGGAGACAACTTTGTCTTAAAGTTTTTACATATTTTTGAACAGGAGTAAACTATATATGGCTAAGGATGAGGGGGACTTGTCAGTTTAGTTATTGTGGAATTAAAGAGGGACAAGGTGCTAAACTGAAAGGCAACAAGTAGGATATAGCTCCTGTAGGCTATATGTTGTAGCCTGTTGGTTTTGATATCGAAAACATACAGCCTCATGATGTTGTAATTTGTACCTCAAGGTCCTAGCTCCATGATTGCTTTATGAGTGGCTCTCTAGCTCTCGGCCTTTTTAACTTTTCTTGTAAAATAAGAATTCATGTTTTTTTTTTTTTTTTTTTAGATCGATTACGTCTAGTTGGGCTCGAGGAGCAAATCAAGGGAGGACAAATCTCATCCCCCCCTACATTTTTTCCCCCTGCAGGGGGTTCATCGATGAAGATCGTGGAGAGACATGAGAAAGTGGAGGTGGGAGATGGGCCAGTTTCCATGCTATCATGGGCATGCATGGGGTCAGACCATGAGCTCATTGAAACACGCTATATATATATATATATCTCTATCTCTCACGTGATTTCGGCGCTTATTTTCTACTTCTTTCTCCTAACAGTACTAAGGGGTTTTTTCGGCATCAGTCCCCTAAATCTTTAATATTTTGAGAGTAGTCGTTCAAGTCATGCGAAATTTATATGAGATCCCTGAAATCTTATCGCGAACTCTTGGATGACGAGTTCTTCATTTAAAATGGAGATGAGAAACGTGAGGAGATATATAAGAGTTTAGGGAGCTGAGAGTTCAGGTTAGAGAGATAGTTCAATATGAGTATCCTTAAATTAATCTGTAGCAAACTAGAGGGATCGACAATAGCAATTTCAATGATTTTAAAGATTATTTTTAAAAATATTAAATATTTAAGGGACTAATATTGAAAAACTCCATCTTTTTTGTGACAATGAATCTTGACGAGGTCAATCATGTATCAAGGAGGTCCATGGTTCATGCGCTCCCAACAATAGAAGGAATGATATTTAAAGTTGTTGATGCTCGATATCAAACAACCAATTAATCCAGAAGATGATTGTTGCGGGGTGGCGAAGGATGATGGAGGGCTCGTTCCCTTTTCTAACTTTACGCCTGGTTCTTGAATGAGGGTCTGATGTCCGCGCTGCACAGACAGAGATAACTCGTGAGAGGGCCCGGACCGGCTCCCCCGTGGTTCCTCCGACGATCAAGTCAGTTGATAAACATGAACTTGAGTGGAATCACAGGACTGTGTGTTCTTGGGGGTTTTTAGATTGCGAACCTTTTGCTATAGCGAATAGCCTCTCTATTTATGGGATATGCCGATGGTAAGTTGGTCACTCCATGTGTATAGAGTAAGACGGTAGTGAGGTGGTGATGAGGAGTGAGTTAGAAAATAAGTCATCATTCGCTCCACGCATGTTAATCTGTGAGTGGCGGGAGATCACTTCGGCAACATTGGGAGCCAACAGCCGACAAGTCTTCAAGACAGTTGAGGAGTGACACTTAATGATGATCATCAAAGATTAAACAATGTTAAGAAGTGACACCTATGCTGACAGATATGAGATAAGAGCAAACCTTTGCTTCGTCCAGAAGCAAGGTTCATAGGGTCATATCTTTGAGTTGCTGACTTTCGTGTCGACCAACACCGTCTTTCGCACCGACTCAGGAGTGTCGGCATGTTCGACTGGTGGAAGTATTGTCTCGTCTCAGCTTAATAACCGTCTTTTGAGTCGGTCTAAAGATGCTGACTTATCTGGCATGTCAGAATCTCTTGTATCGGCTAGTATCGCCTCTTGGGTCGACACCAAGGTGCCGGCTTGACGAGTTGGTAGTGTCGAGACCTCTGATTTTATGATCGAACCCGTCAGTTGACTAATGCTGTAACGGTTAGTTTTTTTCAGCTTTGTTCTGTTTTGATTTTTTTTGATATTTTTGCTGGGTTTTCTTGATCTTTGGGGTTCCCTATATATACCCCCTCATACCCAGCTATGTTCAACTAACCAAGAGAGTTTTAAAAAGAGTTTAAGTATGTTTAACAATTGTTTAAAGTTTGTTTAGTTTGTTTAAACCAAGAGAGTTTTAAAAAGAGTTTAAGTATGTTTAACAATTGTTTAAAGTTTGTTTAGTTTGTTTAAAGCTTGGTTTGTGAAGATATTTTCACAAGAGGAAGTGGAGATCAATTCTTGGTGTTTGAGCTTCAATTCATCTCTCCTACTCTTTCCATTTTAAAGAAGTTTTTCTAAACTCAATTTTTAGCTTTATATTTACATTGTTTATTGATTATCATCTCTATAAGCTAGATTTTTATAATTGTGTTTAGTTTGTTTTGATTATACTCTTTGTTCACACACAACCATTGAGCTTATTATATTTGCATATATAGTATAATTGGGGTTGTGGATTTGTGTAACTTAGAGAGTGAGCCTACATTGTATTCTCATCTATTGTAGAGAATAAAATTGTATTAGAGCTAAATTGTGAGGTTCACATTGTATTACACAAGTACACCAAGAGGAGTGTAGAGGTGAGAGACGTGGTCGGTCCCAAGAGGAGTGGGGTCGGTGGTAAAGCCTAGAGGTAGGTCGTAATTCTGAGTTCTAGGCATTTCGACTCCTAAGTCGAACATTAATCCATTGGCTCTTTATCAAGATAAGCCCAAGGCATAACGACTTCTCAGTCGGATATCAAGTCCTTGGCTCTTTATCAAGATAAGTCCAAGGCACAACTACTCCTTAGTCGAACATCAAGACCTTGGCTCTATTAAGATAAGCCCAAGGCACAACGACTCCTCAGTCGAACATCAAGCTCTTGGCTCTTTATCAGGGCAAGCATAAGGTACAACCCTATGGTCGACTCCTACAGTCACTACTCGACCTTACGGGAATTATGAAGACTAAGCATCCAACCTTAGAGTTGCCATTCTATCAAAAAGGTATTCATAAACCTAAGATACGAATATTAAGCGTATGGCTAAAAAATTAAGCAGTCATCTGTCAAGTTCTGATCAGTTAAACACTCAGCCAAAATAAGACATCAAGTGAACTAGTTGTCATAAGTCTCCAGTATGGGTCAACACACTACAACTAACTCACTTCAGCCAATATCTCAGATGAGAACGAAGCTACAAAGCTAAAAGAATGCAAACAATGAAGGCAAGCTCAAGAATGGAGATAAAATTTAATTTTCATTCAATAATAGTAAACTTCATTACATATTCTTTTACAACAAAAAAGAGAAAAGAAAAAAATTGATAGATACAAGTCTTCAAACCCTCAACTAGACTCAGGAGTTGGACTTGGCGGACTCCTAGTGGCAGCAAGGGTAGAAGATTCCCCAGGGGCCCCAGCAACAGGATCGACCTCATCGTCATTCGCTGATAAATCCAACCACCTCCAATTTTCTCGACATATTTTAGCAAGTCGAGACAACAAGAGACGCAGGAAGGATAGAAGTAATCTGGAGTCGGATAAGAGTCGCGAGGCACCAAGGAGGTGAAGTAATCAACCCTAGGTTTATAAGCTAAAGCTACTTCAGGCTTCCCTATAGAACCGTGACGCCAGTCGTGAACCACCTTCTTTCTATGCTGCTCTGAGTCCAGACGAGCAAGATGATCATTCAGTTTGTTGACAAGGACTGTGGATGCCTGAAGCCTTGATTGTAGCTCTTCAAAGTCCCCTCTCATCTTTTCAACTTCCTCAGCCGTCGTCCTACGACGCTTCTCAGACTCGGCCTCCGCCTGTAGGTGAACCATCTCCCTTTTAAGGTCCTTGATGGTCCCCGTCTGCTTGGAGAACTGGATCCGAAAGCTCTTAATGAGCTTTTCCTTCTCATCCAAACTCTGGCGCCAAATACCTTCTTTATGAGTTAATTCGGCCTCCAAGACAATGACTCTCTTCTCTGCCTCTTCCTTGGCTGACTTCTCCTTAGCTAGATCTGCTTGGCCTTCCTGGGAACGCTCAAGTCGATTGAACATAGCATGTCCCAGCGAAGTTCCCCGAGCTAACCAAGCTTGGAGAGCTTGGAGTATGCCAACACTTAGCATATCCTCCAAATTCCTCCCGTCAGCACCATTCTCCATCTGTTCTAGCGGAGTTCCTGCTCTCCCCTCGATGACGTCGTTCGCCTCAATCGGCTCCTTGCCAGGATGAAGAGACACCTCAGGATTAGTACTGGGGCCGACAACATTCTCATCGAACACTGGGGCCACAATTAGGGCTGTCCATTTTACCCGCTGGCCCGGGCCCGGCCCGGAACAGTCCGGCGCCGGGCTAAATCCGGGCCGGGCGGCCCGGGCCCGGGGCCCGGCCCGTGCGGCAACGGTCACAACACGTGACCGTTGCCGGGAAAAAGCCGGGCCGGGCCGCCGGGGGCCGGCCCGGCCCGGCCACAACGGCCAGATTTAGCCATTTGACCGTTTTGCCCCCAAAAATGGTCAAAAAACGGCTATTTTGTGAGGTTATTTTGGTCATTTGCCTAGGGGCTGGTTCTATAAATAGAGGGGGTTTTCATTTGTTTTCTTCACACCAAAAACTCATCTCTTCTCTCTTATACTCTTATACTCTCTCTTATACTCTTATACTCTCTTATTTATACTTTCTAATCCTTTCATCAAATGGCTTCCGGATCTGATTATGAAGAGCAAAACATATCTCCTGATCCTGAAATGAGTCCTCCTACTATGAGTCCTCCTACTATAAGTCCTCCTACCGAAGTTAATCCCGAATCTGGTGGCGACGAATCTGCACCAAGAGCTCCTAAACGGCCAAGATCCGATGTGTGGAATTTTTACAAGAAGATCGATGTCACCAAGGATGAACACGGTAGTATCCTCACCCAGAAGGCTAAGTGTGCTTTGTGCGGCAAGATTTTTCAAGCTCATCATAAGAGCGGCACCAACCACCTCAAACGCCATTTAGATAAACACAACAAAGGCCAGACTCCTCAAGGTGATATCCGACAATCCATGATTTCTCAATCCTTCTCTTCTGGTAGTCTCGGTAGTTGAAACTATGACGCTGCCAGAGCCAGGAAATGCGTAATCAGGTTTATCATTCTTAAAAACCTTCCTTTTAAATTAGTAGAAGATGATGAATTTGAAGATATGTTTAGAGATGGTTTTTATCCTGCATTTAAAAAAATTTCTTGTCAAACCTGTCAACGTAATATTTTAAAATATTATTAGCAGGAACAAGAAAAAATAATTTCTTATTTTAAAAATTTAAACTGTAAATTTTCTTTAACTTCTGATATTTGGACATCTAGAGCACAAACTGGATATTTATGTATCACAACACACTGGATTGATGAAAATTGGCAAATATTTAAAAGAGTTGTTTTTTTATTGCAATAGAAGAGTCACATACTGGTGTTAATGTTGCAAATTTAATAATTGAAGAACTTATGAAATTAGAAATTTCAGAAAGAATATTTTCTCTTTCACTAGATAATGCAAGTAATAACAATGTAGCTGTTGATTTTATCAGATCATCTTTATCATTGCCATGTCATGGTGATCTTTTTCATATTAGGTGCATCTGTCATATTTTAAATTTAATTGTTCAAAGTGCATTTACTGAAATTAAACCCATGATAGAAAAGGTTAGAACAGTTGCTTACATGCATAGTGCTTCTGAACAAAGACTTAAAAGATGGAAACAATTTTGTAAAAGAAAAAATGTAAAGCCTAGACTAATTCCAAAAGATGTTGACCATAGGTGGAATTCCACATATGCAATGTTAAGTGTAGCAATAGAATATAAAGACATTATAACTGATTTTATAAACTATTATGCTTCTAGTTCTAGTTCTGGTAGCACTTATGGAATAACTGAAGATGAATGGACAGTTATATGTAATTTAAATGAAATGTTACAAGTTTTTTATGATGCTACAATGTTATTATCTGGCTGTTATTATCCAACCATTACTTTAGCTGCTTTACAAATTTTAAATATTCAAAAAAATTTTGATAAATATCGTTTGGATGCTACTTTTGGACCTATGATTCTTGAAATGGAGAGCAACTTTAATAAGTACTTTAGGCCTATTCCTCATATTTTTGGTTTGGGGGTTCTTATTGATCCATGCTTGAAGGATATTGGCCTTCGAAGTTTGTTACAGTCATTGTATGGTGGACAGGTTATAGACTTAGATGATGGAACCACCCTGAATGCTACTACTCATCATTTACTTATTAGAAATTATTTTCAAACATTATATGATGAGTATGCAGCTAGACATGGTATAGCTGCACAACAGTCTACAGCTTCGGTTTCTTCGAGCTCATCCCGAGCCCGAGGTAAAAGTGTAAGTTTTGATAGGTATGCAATGGTAGCCGAGCTAACTGGTGGATCTGGACTTGGATCGTCATCATCGGAGGTTTCTGAAATAGATGAATATTTTTCTGCTTCTTTAGTTAGATGTCAAGGAAATGCTTTAGATATTTTGCAATGGTGGAAAGTATATGGATCAGTTTCATATCCTATACTTTCCACCATGGTTCGTGACTTACTAACAGTGCAGGTTTCGACGGTAGCTTCGGAATCCGCCTTCAGCACAGCAGGTCGTTTGATCGACGATCACAGGACATGCTTGGATCCATATACTGTACAAGCGGTGATGTGCCTACAAGATTGGTGGAGGTACGAGAAGCGAACGCAAGGCATCGATCGGATGGCTGGAATTGAAGATAAATTTGAAGAATTGGGACTAGCAGATAGATATAAAGAATAGATTGTAGTTTTTATATCTTAGCTTAAAATTTGTAAAGAATTATTTTAGAAATAATTGCAAATGATAGTGATATAGGTGAGTAGGTGCCAACCTAGTTGGGATTTACTTATCTATTGTGATGCGATTAATTCTAAAATAAATTTGTACTTATAATTTGTAACTGATTTATCAATTATTAATAAAGAATTTATTTTTATTATTTTTTATTTGTAATTTATGTCATTTTAAGTAATTAATAAAATTATTATTTTTATTATTTTTTTATCTTTTTTTATAATTTAAAATTTAAATAAAATTGAAAAAATTTGGGAAAAAAATAAATAAAAATAAATAAAAAGAAAACCAACCGAGCCAGCCCGGAACTCGGCCCGGTTGGGCCCGGGCCCGGGCCCGGGCCAGGCCCGGTGTACCCGGGGCCGGGTCCCGGTTTTGCCCGGCCCGGGCCCGGATTTCGGGGCCAGCCACAATCTCCCTGTCAGGAGAAGACTCATCTATCAGCCCCATATTTTTCAAGCGATTAAGCTGAGTTATCAGTGGACCCATCCCAAGTGGTCTAAGTGGGCACCACGTCTTAACCCTTGTCCTTCCCCTCAATTTAGAGGCAATGTTAGCTGCTTGAGGCATCAAGACAGCCACTTCCTATGCACTAAAAGACCCCCTCGGCTTCTTATGGGGTCTAACAGTGGAGCTCGCCCCCTCGGTCCCAGTGTTCCTCTTGCGATTTTCTGCTAACATAGGAATAGGGCTCATCATTGCCTTGAAGCCAGTCAAAGATAAAATCATGGACATGCTTGCCGTCTGGGAGAACACATCGACAAATAGAGCATCGCTCTCTCGAGGCCCGACATAAGAGCAGATCTTTTCCAGATCCATCATCTCGGAGTCACTGAGAGTAACTGGCCTCAAAGCATCGTCGTTCACCTCCGGCCAGTCCGAGCAGGCAAAGACGTTGTCGCCGCCATAGACCCACACGAACTGCCTCCTCCAGTCCTCATCCAACTCCAAAGAATCAGAAACAAGCTGAAACTCCCCCCGATAGTGGAGAGAGTAATGTGGGTCCTTTTCAGCTGACCCCATGCTGATCATATGCCCAAGCACTCTTAATCATGGTTGGACTCCAACACGGTGGCAGATGATGATAAAAACCACCAGAATTTCCATTGTGTTCGGATAGAACTAGGAAGGGGGGACCCCTAGAGCAGTATGCACCTCCTTGATAAAAGGGTGCAATGGCAGCCATAAGCCGTACTCCAAATGGGCTAAGTATAGCAGCACTCGACCCTCACCATGGTAGTACACTGGCTCGCTCATCTCTGGTACCGCCAAAGTGAAAATCCAAGGGATATTGTATCAGTCATACAACCCTACCAGATCATCCATATGAACCATAGAGCAGATAAGGAAAAGAGAAGCAATGCTCTCCTCGCTACGGCCAGAGTTCGAAGCTTAGGAAGCCATGAAAGATTTTTTTCTTAAAAAGCTTAGAGGAATATCGAAAACTTTTCTAGAAGCAAAGGTTCGTAAAAGAACTATCTCATCATCAAGAAGTTATTTATAAGCTTTCAAGAAAGAATACGAAGGGATTTTCAAAAGATGCAGCAGTTTTTGAAACAACCAGGCCAGACCCACATCAGAATCTGAAGCGATTTACTCAAAACACGAAGCACCACCCTCATTTAATGCCCCACGCTCCAATACTCGAAGAGTGGAAGATCCTTCCTTTTATCAATGACGCTTCATCTCCTAAAAAGACGGTTCAGATCTTTCGATAACGTCAGTCATGAATAGCGGAGTTAGCAATGGATGCCCAATAATGACAAGACACATCTCTAAGACAGAAACTTTTCAGTTTCTCGCTTTTCAGTAGACCTGTATTGATCAAAACATATCTTACTTCTCTTAGAGTCGACTAAAAGCCAACTCCAAGTGAAAGGGGCCAACTGTTATGGTGTTCACTCACCCAAGATACAATATTTATGAAATGATATGATAAGAGTCCTAAGCAAAACAAGCTCAACCCTTTGGCTGACTCTCACGGTCATCTCTCGGCCTTAGGGGAAAGAAAGACCTAGTCAACTCTTAAGAGTTCTAGGCACAATGACTCCTAAGTCTAATATCAAGACCTCGGCTTTTTATTAAGGGATAAGCCCAAGGCATAATTACAGAGGTCTCGGCACCACCAAATCGTCAAATAGGCACCCTGGTGTCGACACAAGAGGCGATACTAGCCGATACAAGAGATCCTGACATACCAGATAAGTCGGCATCTTTATACCGACTCAAAAGACGGTTATTAAGCTAAAATAAGATGATGTTTCGCCCAGTTGAACAGACCGGCACTCCTAAGTTGACACGAAAGGTGGTGCCGGTCGACCTTCTTATCATGGACAACCCTATTTAAGGCAGTCAACCACTCACTGGACATTCCTCAGAGACGACTTAAGGGACGTTCCCTGCTGACGATTAAGTTGAGGACTCGGCCCCGGCCTCAAGCCTCTCATCCAGAGCAAAAGATGATTACCCAATCGATCAACCGACCCTTTTCCCAAGGGCGACTCAGAATATTATTTCTCAGCATTATTTTAACAGTTTATGATCATCATTACAACTCTACGTCACCCGCCGACAAGCCTCAATGACTGCTGATTCCCCATACCACAGAAGTGACCCCACGTCACTCGTCGACAAGCCTCGACGGTTGCTGATTCCACATACTACAGAAGTGACCCCACGTGACCCCACGTCACTCGTCGATAAGCCTCGACGGCTACTGATTCCCCATATCACAGAAGTGACCCCACGTCACTTGTCGACAAGCATCGACGGCTGCTGATTCCCCATACCACAGAAGTGACTCCACGTCACTCACCAATCGACACGTATCAAGTACAGGGTGACTCAGCCTCCAGCTCACCCCTCGCTACCATCATAAATTGTATTCTCATTAGATGCTGATTCGGCCCTTGGCATCCTATATAAATACATATGCTATTCGTCATGAAAAGAGGTTGGATTCTCCTTACTACTTAAAAACTACACCTTTTATTTTGGGGAGGATACACTGCTCTTCCTTCACCCCACCCAAGTCTGATAGCTAACTTGACCGTCGGAGGTACCACGGGGAAACAAGCCTCGTACTTCGACGATTCTTGTATGTGCAGGTGGTCCGTCCGCCCCGAGTTCTAAGAACCAGACATAAAGTCGAAGAAGGAAAGCGACCCCCTCTCGACGATTCAACATCTCGACGATCCAGTAACTCGACAACCCCTATTGACTGTTTGTTTACGAGCATCAACAGTTTGACGCTCACCGTGGGGTTATTTTCCTATTGGCTATGTGATTCCAGATATCAACAGTTTGGCGCCCACCGTGGGGCTACTTTCCTCTTTTTGAGAAAAAATGACAGGTTCTGAGCGAGGAGTGGACCAATCTCCTCCGAAGGTGGCTCCTAATTGGGAGGGACCCTACACTGTCAACGAGGAACTCAGAGCTGGCACTTATCGGTTGAGAGCTCCAGATGGACGAATCCTCATCCATGGAGCATTGAACACCTACAATGGTATTTCCTTTAAGATTTCAGTTTAATCTCTTGAATGTTGAAAATTCCCTATGAAGAATACATGCCTTAGATAATTGATAATATATCTGATGAAACGGCTTTAGCCAAACTTTTGTGTCACCATAATAACTAAAAAATGGAAGACCTAGTCAGCTAGGCACCCGACTTCTCAGTCGATGAAAAGTCCTTGGTACTTCCTTAGGGTAAGACCAAGGCACAACCCTTTGACCGACTCTCACAGTCGCCTCTCGGCCCTAGGGGAAAATGGAAGACCTAGTCAGCTAGGCAACCGACTCCTCAGTCGATGAAAAATCCTTGGTACATCCTCAGGGTAAAACCACGACACAACCCTCTGGCCGAGTCGACTTCATTCTAAGACGACTCGAAGGGCGGACTCAGTCGAGCAAAAGATGATTACCCAATCGATCAACCGACCATTTTCCCAAGGGCGACTCGGAATATTATTTCTCAGCATTATTTTAACAGTTTATGATCATCATTACAACTCCACGTCACCCACCGACAAGCCTCAACGACTGCTGATTCCCCATACCACAGAAGTGACCCCACGTCACTCATCGACAAGCCTCGACGGCTGCTGATTCTCCATACCACAGAAGTGACTCCACGTCACTCACCAATAGACACGTATCGAGCAGAGGGTGACTCAGCCTCCAGCTCACCCCTCGCCATCATCATAAACTGCATTCTCACTAGATGTCGATTCGGCCCTTGGCATCCTATATAAATACATATGCTATTCGTCTGAAAAGAGGTTGGATTCTCCTTACTACTTAAAAACTACACCTTTTATTTTGGGGAAGATACATTGTTCTTCCTTCACCCCACCCAAGTCTGATAGCTGGCTTGACCGTCGGAGGTACCACGGGGGGAAACAAGCCCCGTACTCCCACGATTCTTGTATGTGCAGGTGGTCCGTCCGCCCCGAGCTCTAAGAACCAGGCATAAAGTCGAAGAAGGAAAGCTGCCCCCTCTTGACGATTCAACATCTCGACGATCCAATAACTCGTTAACCCCCATCGACTGTTTGTTTACGAGCATCAACTCATATCACAAGGGAGAACACCCTCCTTCGAGCCACCACACATTCATATTCAGCAATGGGTAGCTCCAACTTCACCCCATTACATCTATGGGAGGTCCAATCCTCACCTCAGTACCAAGCCTAATTGAACTAAGCCAAGAAAAACCCCGAATCCTATTGGGCGTCCCCTATTGTCTCCCATGGATCATGTAAAAAAGCACGAGCGATGCAATACCCATCAAATAAATGAACATTAAAGGCACGAGTGATACAGACACCGCGGTCAGTTCTTGTTCCTTTGAATCCAAAGCCCCAACACCCAAACATTAGACCACCTGCACGCACGGGGCAAAGAAAAAAAAGGAACAAATAATAATAATAATAATAATTTGGTGAGCAATGTTACTTTTTCAACTTCAGTGTGAATGGTCTTTTGAGACTCGTCCTTTAACTCTCCTCCACAAACCTCCCGATGATATTTTTTTTTTCCACGACTGCAGTTGTTTGATGGGCACACGGTGATGAAAAACTTCACCTAATACAAATTTACCTCAAAGCTCTCGCACATGAAACAGTACAATATGAGCAGTAAGTGATACAGTAGGGGAAGAAAACAAAGTAGCAGCAAAATGAAAACTTTTGTCAAATGGCTAACAGAGCAGGTTACACGTGAACTTTAGGCGTAAGAATATTCCTAGATTTAATTTTGCAATAAGACCAAATATGGTGAGGCCTGGACTTCACACCACAAAATTGTGTCACTAAAACAACACAAAATACTGCAAGGCTCTGCAGACCAAGGGGCCCTTGGATGCACCCTCATTTGTCTCCATAGGAGAATATATCAGAAAAGGTCACATTCTATACTTTGGAAGTGGAGGACAAGATTTGGATGCTTGCTGAAGTGTCATCGTGCACTCAGCAAGTTTAAGTATATCCTCAAGCTATTGGTCATGCTCAACTCCCCTTAAGGTGGAAAAAACCCATAGACAAGACTCAAAAAATAATAATAAAATGAAAACCTTAAATAACAATTGAATTGTTAATGCCAATTGCAGCGTGGTGGCTATGAGCTTCAATCTCTACACGCATATAAACCCAACACGACGAAGAATCTACTGAGTTCAAAATCAAGATACTGCAACCAACATTACATTAGAAATCATATGACATCCATCAATAACTCATGTCGCTACACCAAATCTTCAAAGTTATGGTGTGGTAAGGATTATATTTTGATAATTCAACGTATGTCACCCCACACATTGAGGGTTTTTTCTTATAAATCCAAACTCAAGCTACGATATCAATTATTTTAAAATATGCTTTAAATTTGTGGCCAACAGGAATTGAACCTAGACTGCTCTGCTTCCATGTTAATAATCCAACTCATTACACCAGAGCTCTGAAGTTTGATGAGGGTTAAGGACTATATTTTTGTCTAACAAACGTCATAATCTTTGTTTGTAACAGACCAGTGAGTGCTATTATACAAATCTGATCTTCTACATTAGTTGCTTCTCTTGTTCAGACTTAAAAACAAGCCACATGTTATGTCAGAATTGTTCTTCAATCCCATGCTCATTCCTCTGCATACAAATCAGCCAGCCACACAATTTCCACCAATAGTCTGATCAATTGCCTGCAACGACTGCTGCCATTGGACATCATCACAAAGCTACGAATGAAACAAGTTGCCAGCACTTCAGAAATCATTGTCGTTGATAGAATGGGACTCCACAGATCACAATAATATCCTCACTGGGCCCAATTGCCAGATCATATTGTGTTCATGTCTTGAATTATTAAGATCGAAATGAGCGCACTGATGTAATTAATCATGCACTGGTACAGAAAATGTTTAATACTCTCGAGAAGTGGGAAAGGATACATCCTTTTCGCAGGACTAGGCAGTTGATCATTGCTCACTCTTTGATCTGGAGTCTATGCTTTCAGCTGTATAATGACTGCATGATTGACTTACAGGCATGCCACGGGACCTCAGCACTGCTTCTAGAGAAGGACCTAAGCTCAATAGATGGATGCATCGCCAGTTTGTATCCTTAAGTTATATTTCCAAACCTCTGACATTATTGGCAGCTGAAAACAATGAAACAGTGTTAAGTACAATAACTTGAAGAAAAGGCATCTATCAACAGAACCAGGGATCACTACAAGAAATCTGCTATTTAACGACCAAAATTAGTGAAGGGAACAGTTGCCCGTCATTAATGTGCATATAATAACGACGGGTTTTAAACCCTTCGTCGAGTGATTACAAATAATAGAGAAATATTGTGATATGGGATAACGGTTTTCTAATCCCTTCGTTGATTTGATCCTACTACCGTCGTTATTGGGTCTCCTTAAAAATGAAGGGGTCCATTACCTTCATTGATGGGACTTCTAATCATAATTGGACTGAAATTAACCTATTTCTATTAACAAATCCCATAACCAAACCCGAAGCCCCAACTAAAACCCAAAACCGAATTTTACAAACCCACAAATCCTAATCATCCTCTAACCGCAAAAATAATGATTTAAACCCTAGTTAAAAAAATCCACCTCCTTATCATCGCCCCACTACCACGAATTTACTCTATGACAACGGTTCAGTGGTAACGATTTCTAATCGTTGCGCTTGACCCCAAGCGTGACGGTTCTGCAACGTTTTTCACCATTATTTTTGGGTTTAAAGAGCACTTGAGTTGGAAGCGTCGCGCTTGCCTCTACTTTTGGGCGCCTTAACTTTTTAATGCCCGCTCAAGCACTGAAATATAAATCGCGTGTTTTTGTTTTTTAATCAAAAAATCCCCAAATTTAAACCCTCACTTTCTATGTTTCTTCTCGCCGCCACCACATCCTCCCTTCAACGATCCATCTCCGATCCCCCCCCCACCACCTACGCCTCCGCCTACAAGACCATACCCTCTGGCCTCGTCTATGCCATTTCCCTCCATTCATCCAAGTGCAAAGGTTTAGTCTCATATCTCCCCCTTTCCTCTTCGACCGGTCACCCTCACTTGAAGCTGAGCTCAGTGCACTGTGGATCTCTGAATCTCTCATCTCCAATCTCTCAATCGTGTCTAATTTGCTAACTTTTTTGTTTATGGCATCTTTGTTTAGGCATCAGAGAAGAAACTCTCGAACCCAATGGGGGAGATTAAGATCCATTAATTGGTCTTCAGTATTTCAGTTGGAGAGAACGGAGATATAAAATCCTCTGAGGTATCGATCGTCAATCTCTTGTTTAGATTTAGGGCTTATGAATTACTGCAAAAGTTGATTTTGTGTGTGTGCTTATTTAGGGTTAGGGTTTCAATCCTAAATGGCCCTCTGATGACAGGAAGCAACACATCAAGATCCCTAAACCCTCTCAGATAAAAATTTACTTGACTACACTTTGGTTGCTTTTCTCTATGACCTAAAAAAAATTCAATTTGAATGTCTCACTCTCTTTCTTTGCTTATTTGCTTTCTAGGGGTTGCTGGTGGAGCACTGTGATTGGTGTCGAAGAGTCAGAGAGCTTTTGCAGCAAGTTATGCCACCATTCATGCTATCATCGTCGGCTGCTACTATGGTCTATTACTTCTTACTAGTTTTCTTATTCAAATGTAAGATAGTTGAGATTTTTTGTTGTGATAGATCTTGGCATGCAGCGTTCACCAATTTTTTGTGACTTTTGATCAGTAATTTTGAGTGAAGGTCATTTTCGCTTCAAAAGCAAGGTTGGGATAAGCTGAAGCTGAGTATTGGGTTTATGACATTTTAGGAAATAATCCTTAATGACATATTTGTTTAGTTTGGGCTATGTTCGTTACTTATCACACATAACCTTTAATTGATACGATGGAGAACAACTTACAATGAATTGAAAGTCATTAAATGTTTAAAATAATTTAATTTGGATATGTATCACCTTACTCATGCCCAACGATAAGAACCAGAAATGTGTAAGAAACCATAATGTGCATATAATAACGACGGGTTTTAAACCCTTCGTCGAGTGATTACAAATAATAGAGAAATATTGTGATATGGGATAACGGTTTTCTAATCCCTTCGTTGATTTGATCCTACTACCGTCGTTATTGGGTCTCCTTAAAAATGAAGGGGTCCATTACCTTCATTGATGAGACTCCTAATCATAATTGGACTGAAATTAACCTATTTCTATTAACAAATCCCATAACCAAACCCGAAGCCCCAACTAAAACCCAAAACCGAATTTTACAAACCCACAAATCCTAATCATCCTCTAACCGCAAAAATAATGATTTAAACCCTAGTTAAAAAAATCCACCTCCTTATCATCGCCCCACTACCACGAATTTACTCTATGACAACGGTTCAGTGGTAACGATTTCTAATCGTTGCGCTTGACCCCAAGCGTGACGGTTCTGCAATGTTTTTCACCATTATTTTTGGGTTTAAAGAGCACTTGAGTTGGAAGCGTCGCGCTTGCCTCTACTTTTGGGCGCCTTAACTTTTTAATGCCCGCTCAAGCACTGAAATATAGATCGCGTGTTTTTGTTTTTTAATCAAAAAATCCTCAAATTTAAACCCTCACTTTCTATGTTTCTTCTCGCCGCCACCACATCCTCCCTTCAACGATCCATCTCCGATCCCCCCCCCACCACCTACGCCTCCGCCTACAAGACCATACCCTCTGGCCTCGTCTATGCCATTTCCCTCCATCCATCCAAGTGCAAAGGTTTAGTCTCATATCTCCCCCTTTCCTCTTCGACCGGTCACCCTCACTTGAAGCTGAGCTCAGTGCACTGTGGATCTCTGAATCTCTCATCTCCAATCTCTCAATCGTGTCTAATTTGCTAACTTTTTTGTTTATGGCATCTTTGTTTAGGCATCAGAGAAGAAACTCTCGAACCCAATGGGGGAGATTAAGATCCATTAATTGGTCTTCAGTATTTCAGTTGGAGAGAACGGAGATACAAAATCCTCTGAGGTATCGATCGTCAATCTCTTGTTTAGATTTAGGGCTTATGAATTACTGCAAAAGTTGATTTTGTGTGTGTGCTTATTTAGGGTTAGGGTTTCAATCCTAAATGGCCCTCTGATGACAGGAAGCAACACATCAAGATCCCTAAACCCTCTCAGATAAAAATTTACTTGACTACACTTTGGTTGCTTTTCTCTATGACCTAAAAAAATTCAATTTGATTGTCTCACTCTCTTTCTTTGCTTATTTGCTTTCTAGGGGTTGCTGGTGGAGCACTGTGATTGGTGTCGAAGAGTCAGAGAGCTTTTGCAGCAAGTTATGCCACCATTCATGCTATCATCGTCGGCTGCTACTATGGTCTATTACTTCTTACTAGTTTTCTTATTCAAATGTAAGATAGTTGAGATTTTTTGTTGTGATAGATCTTGGCATGCAGCGTTCACCAATTTTTTGTGACTTTTGATCAGTAATTTTGAGTGAAGGTCATTTTCGCTTCAAAAGCAAGGTTGGGATAAGCTGAAGCTGAGTATTGGGTTTATGACATTTTAGGAAATAATCCTTAATGACATATTTGTTTAGTTTGGGCTATGTTCGTTACTTATCACACATAACCTTTAATTGATACGATGGAGAACAACTTACAATGAATTGAAAGTCATTAAATGTTTAAAATAATTTAATTTGGATATGTATCACCTTACTCATGCCCAACGATAAGAACCAGAAATGTGTAAGAAACCACTTCTGACGTTCCAAACTCATGCCTTAGTGCTTAGTAGATAATGTAATATAGCTAATATTATGTTTTTATTCCTGAATCTTGTAGAAATTGGAAGATCCTCTCATTAACGAGGCTTGAAAATAGCTTGAAACGAATCTGAATCTGGAGAAGGTGGAGTTTGACATACTTGGTATGAAGGTGAGATATTCTTGTGCAATGTTCTAAAGTTTTTTCCCATCTCAGTGCAAGACATTAATATAAGTATATAGTCTACATACTAACTCTTATGTGTCTCTACGTACAACAAGTTCATATTACCAAGTTTAAGGATTTAACATACTTTTTCTGCTATTTCTAATCATGAAGTTAAGTTTTCATACTTTTGGGGATAATGCACAGTTTCGATTCCATGTTGGAGTTGGATTATAAAAGCTGCCACCAATTTAAATATTATAACATTTGCATTTTCATACTTACCTGTAATTGTGTGAGAGGTTATTCAAATGTCTGATCACTAACAATATTATAGACATGTTTTCTCCAAATGTCTATTGACCATACAAATCCAACGTCTTATGTACTCTTTAGGCAAAATAAATTGAATATACTCATGACTCGAGGCTTTTGGAACAAAACCTCATGCTACTAAAGTCACTTGTGATTCTTCTGATGATTCTATTTAATAAAAACACTCCAAAAAAAAAAAACTATGAAAAATTACCATGAATGATACACTTTGTTTTGAGTTTTGAATTTTAGAACTTAAGATTCTCTCCAAATCCCAAGTATTGTAAGCAAAAGCCAATGAAAAAAAGTTGCCTTTGATCAATGAGGACATGGGACAAATCATCTCTATTTCTTGTTGATTGTGTAAAAAGGATGTTTTTATTACTTAGAAAAATATATATATTTCTATAGTTTTTAGGTGTTGGTTGTTTGTATTTTTTCCAAGAATTATGAAATACCACATCTTTAGAGCATTTGGTTCTGTAAGCTATTTTCATTTGTTGATGTATTGATTTGTATAAGCGATGCCTGAAAGTTTTGCAGTAGCAGAGAACTAACACTAGTGCAATGCACATTTTTTGTTGAAAATCGGAAACTCAATCAACGTGCTTGTGTGAGCAAGTAGGTTCACATAAGACTGTTATGTTGCTATATAGAAAATATTAGGGATAAGTCTCTCCTGTTAATAGATACTCTTATCCTTTACAGCGTAATTGGGTACTAATGATAGCTCTTGGAAGCTGGTTAAGATCAGTAACGTCTTTCACCTTTAAACACAGAATCAGAGTTGATCACTAACTACTCTGACTCAGTTTCAGGTTCGGGCACAAAACTGAAATTGAGACTCATTTCAGGTTTTGCGCAGTTATACATCAGTGATTTATTTAAGTATGGCATCAGGTCAGAATTATGACTTGCAGCCATCAATTGCCCCTCAAGTTTGCTACATGTTTATAATTAGCTGGAATTGTATAATTGTTACGTTAGAATAATTGTTACGTTAAAATGCTTTAACATTGTTGTGAGGATAACTGTCAATTATCTTGGTTTCTCATGGTTGCTCCTGTAATAGATGTTGGACTATAATGTACCTAGAGGTGAGCACCTGTTATTCTAATAAGAAAATTATATGCTATCAAGTTAAGCAATGTATTAGTCTGTATGTCTTAATAATTATGATGGATCATGTTTGAGGATTGTCATAGATTTCCTGTCATTGTTAAACTAATACTAGTGTTTGTCCATCGAGCATTCTAACATAGAGATAATATATTTGCAGGAAAGCCATATTGTATATCAAACGCTATAGCTACAAATTATTGAAAGACAGAAACAACTCAGTAAATATGAGTTTTTGTTTCATGTAAAGTTGGGGCATTGAATTAGTAAACAATTATCTTTCGTTTGTTAACTAGACCTTACTACCTGTTAAATTATAAATAGTTACATTTAATGGTATTTGTACCCACTCACTTTGAGGCTTTTCCATCCATGATATATGCAGTTCCAATCATACTTTATAAACTTTACGTTGATTAATTTTACGTTTTAAAAAGTTACAGTTAAATCTCAAAGTTTTAATTGCACCCGCTGGTAAATCCCAAAGTTTATATTTTAAATACTTAATGGTATTTACAATCAAATTTTAATTGCACCCTCTAGTAAATCCCAAAGTTACAGTCAAAATTTAAAAAGTTAATTACAATCATATATAGGTTAACATCTTTGCTTTTATATGTTGAATGGCCCTATATATGAATCATTTGATGCTCAGGCTATTGCATCAACATCATTGGTAAATGATGATATCAATTTGATAAGGAACGATATTGATCCAATTATTGTAAATTCAGTCTTAACTTCAAAAAAGATCGGAAAAAGACTCAAGTAGAGGATTAAAACACTTTCATTAAAGAATAAAACTCAAATGATATTGTGTTATTGATATAAATTTTAAGTTGTATCTCACTATAACTATTCCTTTTTTTTTAGACATATGATGTTTCTTTTCTTCCTATTTTGAATGTGGCTTTAACATTGCAGCAAGTGCTTCTACATTAGGATAAATTTTGAATGTGAGCATCCATTAAGGTACGTTGAAAATTAATTTTTTGCAATTGGTCTTTAATTCTTATAAATTAAATTTTGATTCAAATTTGATGTAGGATAAATTTGATGCTGAGGACATGGAGCAAAAGAGAGTCAGTAATGAGACACTTATGCGATTTGTGGAATAAGTGACGTGGTGACATGCACAGGAAATATGTGAAAGAAAATTCATTGCAAGTTGCACTTAGAAATAAACCTACAGAAGTGAGTGTTGATGACTGAGAATGGCTAGTTAAGGAACATTATTTTTCTTCAAAATTTCAGGTATTAATCTCCTAATTTTGTTAATTTTGTCCATGTATATTGCTGGATTGTTAAAATTATCTTTTAATCTTGATGTATAGAAAGCAAGCTAACTAAATACACTTAACAGAGGCAAAAGAAAGATGCTCCACCACACAGGCAGTAAACCCTTTAGACAAATTGCGTGGGAATTGGTATACGTTCAAAACTAATTTCCTATTTATTTAAAACTACTTTGTTTTTTAGTTTGATGTTGTACTCATTTTTATTTAACATTTGAATAAGGGTGGCAAGTCAGGAAATCCACCTGATGTGGCAAAAATGTTTCATGAAACTCGAAAGAAAGCTAATGAAACACTAGAAAATGGGGATCAAGATAAATATGTAAGTAGAATATGTGTTTAAGTTTGATAATGATGCATTATATAGTACTAACATACGAATTTAATTTTTATAGGATAAAATTGTTCAAGTCAAACAAGCAAACCCTTCACTTTAAGACATTGAGATAGTTGAGAAAATCTGGGGGAAGCAATCTCATGGTCACATCATTGTATTTGGTGGCGGGACTACTTTGAAAGATTTGAGAGGACCGTTCCCTAGTCGATCTGATCTGGAAGCATGGATTATAGAAAAAAAGAAAAAAAACCAGATGCTTCAACAACGCTTAGATGAGCAGGAGCAACAACAACAAAGGATGTCTGAGTTGGAGTCACAAGTGAAAGCTATGCAAGAACTTTTTTTTAGGCAATCACCTTCATTGACTCCTCAAACTCGAGAACATGTGTAGGATTAGGTAATTATTTTTTGTAAAATCTCTTATATACTTTTATGATTGACTACTTGCACTAAAAAAATATGATTTTTACTTAATAAGATAATATTTGCTTAATTGATATTTCTTAATTATGTGATTTTTTTAATTTTCAGGCTATCCATGCAAGATTAGGAGGGGGTAGCTCGAGTCTTCTTTTGACGATGATTAGAGGTGTCAGAGATGTGTCTTCCCCAAACTTTTATTTTAATTTGTTATTGATAGTTTTATGTATTTTTCTTTGGAACAATTAGGATATTAACTCTTGTTATTAGTATTGAATATTTGAGGATGGTGGAATTTTATTTATTGATGTTATTAATGAATGAAATTTTTATTTTTCCTTTTATTCATTATTGGGTATTTTTAATATATTTGTGTTGTGAATCTTAGTGTCAGGTTGAGAATAATATGATAGTTATCTATGAATGGAAAATTTATTATTAATGTATATTAGAAATTTGTAGTCTATAATGAAGGTTTTATAAACCGTATTTTGTTCATCAATGAAGGGAAAACACCGTCGTTAATGGGTTATTAATTACCCATTATGAGAACTTTTACGACGGTATCCAACCGTCATTAATTAGTCTTCAACGACGGGAAAATATCACCGTAACTAATGGTAACGACGGGAAAATATCCCCGTAACTAATGGTAATGACGGGAAAATATCCCGTCACTGATGGTAACGACGGGAAAATATCCCCGTCACTGATAGTAACGACGGTGATAATTACCGTCGTAAATATTAACGACGGTAATATGTTCCGTCATTATAGACTCTATAACGACGGGTAGTATATCCCTTCGTGACCCTTTAGCGAAGAGGGCTTCAACGACGGGTGACGAAGGGATTTTTCCCTGTCGTTAGCATACAATAACGAAGGTTTTCAGCTCTTTAACGAAGGGAAATCCCTTCGTTAAAGATGTAATTTCTTGTAGTGGATCTAAGTACAGTTGATTTCCTCTTCAGAATAAGGAACGTAATATACAATAAAAAAGAACATAAAGCATATGGCGAGTACCTGAAGAACTACTAGCTATACGGAGGAAAGTTTTCGGAGTTTCTCATTTCTCGTGCACTCTTCCTGTGATGATAAAGCAGAGTTTTAGATAATGGAAGACTTAGCAATATTCTTGACCAGTTGACAATCTACCTTCAATTTTCCATGCAAAGTGCCTTAATGAGAAAGTTATGTATGCAAAGGGGGCTTGCTGTAAATCCTAGAAAGATCAAGCAGTAGACAGGAAAACCTATCTTATTAATGCTAAAGTTTACATTCACAAGGAGTAGATCCCCATGATATTAGTTGATAAACAGACTCTAAAATTTGTGAGATGATAAAAATTTTGCTATAGGAATCACATTTTACTGGCCCAAGTCAAGTGCTACAAAGGTATTTATGCAATAATAAGGAAAACCAAAAATGTACATGGACACTGAAGTTGATGTCCAACAGTAACATAGAGAAATCATAGAGCAGATCATATCAGATTGCAGTTCTTGTCATGCGTGTTTTCCAAAGCCAAATTGCGACTATGTGAAAATCTGATGAGTTTTACATTCGGCATAAGCATGCAAAATGAAGTATTCATATAGTTATACGTGAAAAATAGGAATCCCAAGCATTGTGAGAGCTCAATGGTGAGCTATCTTTTAGAGAATTTACATCTTTCATCTCGATCTACACATGCAAAATAGACTAGAAATAAAACATCAAAAGAGTTAGAAAGCTTTCTATACATGCATTGAACACTTTCATCGTTTCTATAGCCAAAATAACATACTTTTTGCCACCAACTTCGAACCAAGAAAAAAAAAGACAGAAGTTTTTGCAGCCACCTGATCTCTCATTTATAAGACTAATTTAGATGTGTTGAGCAAGACCCTCAATGGAGTTTCACAAAGTCCTTACTGTGACGTGTTAAACTTTATCCACGCTGAAGATTTTCAAGTGAGAGTTCTCAAAGTAACATTGTGAGAACTATCATTTGGATGAATTGAACCATTCATATTGATCTCTCACATCCAAATAATCTAGAAACAAAAGATAAATGTAAATTTCTATCCACATTCCACACATCAATCGGTATCTTTTTTTTATGACTAACAATGCCTATTTGAACTAATTGTGAACATTAGTGAAGTTCTAAACCATGACTTCTTGTCCATAGACTAATTTGGATGTGTTAAACAAGATAGAATGATGTCATGATCGCTTATTGAGTTCTCATAAAATTTCTCACCATACAAAGTCCTTGTTTGGAAAATTTCTTATGTTGGAACGTCTATGCATGAGAATTAATTTTGAAGATGAACATTATGCGAGTCCCAAGTAAGCCATTCGGATGGTTTGAAATTAGCCATTCATCCAAAATATTCTTCCAAAAAAGTTCAAGAATAAAAGACCAATAAATTTGAAAACTCTTTACCAATGCATCAAAATGATCTCTCTTTTATGGCTGCAATAACATGTTTTGTTTTGTAAATATCTTTGGAAAAGAAATATTTCTGAAACCATAGGACTCATTCGTAGACTAATTTGCATGTGTTGGAAAAGATGAGGGTGTGAATACTCCAAGACACAACCCTTAATGTGTTCCTCCAGAAGTTCTCATATAACATTTTCTCCAGTACAAGTGAGATCTTCAGATGTGAACTAGCTTTCAAAATAGTCATATCACATAGAAAGCATATTTAGATGTATACAAAATCCCTGTTTCCCTTTGTGGTAGCAGTCTACATACATTATTTTCAATCTTTTGAGTTTCAACCTCCATATACAACCACACATTCATACTTGTATTTGTTCACGATAATTACCTTGGGTTTCTTTTTTCCATAGAAACCACCTGGAAAATTAATACAGAAACCACCTTGCAATTTCAATTTATACACAAACCACCTTTAACATGGGTTTTTATTGCAATCAACCGCCTCTTTGTCAATTTTTTCACAAAAAACCCATAATAACCCTTTAAAAACTCGCATTCAACGCACGTAACTCTTTTTTTAATGTTTAAGTCTTATTAGGATACAACTTATTTACTTCAAATATGAATTTTTTTAGTTTATTTTTGGTTTTTTGTGAAAACTTGATCGGGAGGTTGTTGATTGCAACAAAAAACTACTTTTTAAAGGTGGTTTATGTATAAATTGAAGTTATAAGGTGGTTTCCATATAGTTACCCTAATTTAAAGATGGTTTATAGGACAAAAAACCCTAATACGTATCTTAATTCTATGTACTCATTCATGAATGTAATTCCTTTGAAATTATAATTGATTAAAAACACTACAAGGGAGAAAGTCCACTCATCTAACTAATTATAATCCAGTTCCTCTCACGTACTAAACTGTAGTTCACTGTGTCTCGCCTGCTAGTCATAATTCATTTTCTCTCAATCTGTAGCATTCAAAACACTCATTTGTAGCAATCTTCATGAATTAGGCAGCAGCAGATGACCTGAGAAACTCATGGTTAAGAGGTGAATGTTGCTAATGGAATGGCTAAGCTAAGTCTCCCTTATCCCTTCCACAGTCATTAAAATTACAACTGGAAAACTACCTAGAATGATGGATGGTTGCACTGTACAATTTATATGACACATTTAAAGAATGCTGAACTTTTTTAATAATAGGAACCATATAAGGCTATACCAATCAGAACCAAATAGCAATAGAAAGTGAACCTTTCTCACCTTTTCTCTTCAACCCTTCTCCTTTTTCATTTCAATCTTTCAAATTTTCTTTTCTTAATTTTCTGATTCTCAATTCTTATATTATCTTCTTCTTTTTTGTTCACTGCTTACAAATTATTAATTGATTAGTATATTGCCTCAAGGTGAGAGCAAAAAAGTGCATATTAAAATCAAAACACAGGCTATACCCTCAGTTTGCTACTTCTATATCGTCAGTACTTCTTTACCTTACTCAACATAAAGAAGCAATGATGTGGGTTACGGTTAGAAAAGACCTTGCCATTTTAAGTGAACTTTGATGGTGCCATTAGTTTTCCATAAATAGGGACCAAAACAGTACTACAAAGAGGTAAGTTGACAGGATAAACTTCAAAATTTTGGCCTCCTTGCATACAAACATAGCTTTAAAGTGAAGTAAAGGTGGTGTTTCTTTTACCTCCTACAGTTTTTTCCCCCTCTCATTTGTTTCTAAGGGGGGAAATCAGAACTTTCAATTAAATGCTTACTTGGAAAGCCTTCAGGAGAGAAGAGAAATAGCGTTGTTCTCCTACTGCTGAAGCATGCTTCTCTTTCAGAGAGTTGCAAATTCTTTGTTCAGCAAGAAGAGCAAGCTGCGCCTTTTCTAGTTTCTGTAGAATGGGAAACAGGGGCAATAAATCAAATAGGGGTCTGAAGACTGAACTGAAGCAACTACTTAACATGAAAAGTTGAATAAACTTCTGTTAATTGTAAGAAAAGGAAATATAAAAGAAATGCTAAATTTTTAATGAGCTCAGTCTTGGGAATAATAGGAAAATATTGGATCTATGTCCAACCATAAACCAGAAATGAACAATTTTGAATTTTTAATTTTCATTGATGAATTTTGCTCATCTAAATTCTTGCAACACTTAAACATATTGGATCTATGTCCAACCATAAACCAGAAATGCACAATTTAGAATTTAGAATTTTCATTGATGAATTTTGTTCATCAAAATTCTTGCAACACTTAACAAACCAACAAGAAAATACTTTTGGGTTGCATAAAGTGGTAAAATAGTCTTCTTATTGAATCTTCTTTGAACACCTAACAAAGGAAGACTACCAAAAACAAGTCATAAGACTATGTAAAGGATGTCAATCGCCCCAAATCATACCCGACTAGTATCATATATATTATATATGGGTATATGGTTCCGTGCCTTCTAATACAGGACTCACTTGATTTTTTATGTGTGCGGTGTGTGGATTTTTTTTGTTTTGGGATGGGTTTTTTTTTGTATATCAAGATATTAGGGAATAGACGATTTCTATCATAATCCCATAGGTAACCAAAGAGACTCATCTGGCTTGCCCTAGGTGAGATATGAAACCATAAAGGTGGAGGTGCATTCATAGAGACAGATGTGTTGTTGAAGCAATGCAGGCACAAAAAAAAATATGAACTTCTTGAGAAACATGCATATATTGCCAGTATCTTGCTTCTTAGAAGAACAAAAAATAAAAATTGTGAACATTTCTTGCTTCCTATAAGAATGCAAACATTTGATCATATGAAGCAATAAATTACCTGTTTAGAGCCTTTAACAATGACCTCCATTGAATCCACAAGTTTAGAGCGACCAATGGTGCTGCTCATGGCATCTTGAAACTATCAAGCAAAAAGAAAAATTATATATTAAAAGGAATGTTTTATTTTATTGAGTACTTACCAAAACAAAGATTTCTTACATAATTAAGATATCTTGTATTTTTAAAATATCAAGAAAGATTAATGTCTCAAGTAGATTAGTATGAGTTTTGATAAGAATGAATGTGTAAGTGGAATAAGGTCAAAGTAACTATGAGAAAAATAAGAAGGAAATCAGATCTAATAAGATATTGTACAAGAGGAAAATTGAAAGATCACATGGATAAGATTTTAACTACTATGATCAAGAGAAGCTAGAAAATTCCTCTTCTCCATTGCAGCTTTCTGACTTGTGTTTCTAAAAAAATCCTTTTCCAAATTGATTAAAGAAGATCTAGCTTTGCCAAAAAAAAAAAACACTTACATTTTCTTTAAAAATATGAAAGTTTTTTCGTAAGGTAGATTTCTTTAAAAATGATGAGAGTCATGTACATATTGGATGTGATTTCTCTTCAATTATATTTTAGTAAGGTAGATTTCAGTTTATAACGTTAATAAGTCAATTATGTAGCTTCCTACTAGCATTGATTGCAAATAAAAACTATAGGCAACACGAACATCACGACCGAATAAAATTCAGGACAAAGCTGTCATTTGATAAAATTTTACCTTATTTACATTGGAAAGATGTAAACTCCTGCCAAAAGGTATTGACTTATTGCTTAGTAACAACTAACAAGTGTCTAAGGCCCTAAGGGTACTCATTAGCAAGACCTATATATGAAATAAGCAATTAAATTAAGTTACGGCAATTTTGGTTCCAGTATCACAGACTATTGATATAAGATCATTTTAAATATTTATTTTATTTGGAAAAACTAGAAATTGAGATGCTAAAAACTTGTAGACGAGAAATTGTACTACTACCTTGAAAAGCATCCTGAGTACTTAATTATTAAGAAGGAAAAAAACGGCTAGTGAACAATTATTATTAGCCAATCAAATCACAGTTACAGTGAATAAGTATCTTGCTCATTTATCAAAGGAAATGAACTGAGCAAAAATTATCTAAATTCTTATTCTTAAATTGACTCTCTCTAATCATTACACAAAAACTACGAAGTTATGATGTGAATTTAGAGTTATATTTTTATATTCTAGCATACCCCCGCAAGTTGAGGAGCATATATTTATGGGTTAAAACCTAGACTCACACAACGGTATCAACTTTTCTAAAATCTATGTTAGATTCGTGGCCAATGGGGATTCGAACCTGAGTTGCTTTAATAATCTTAAATTAACTATCTCTAACCACTACACCAAAACTCCGACCTTGAAGACCAACACAATAGGATCGAAATCCTGTGATGTTATAAAAATATAACACTTAACTCCCACCGCAACTTAGGAGCTTTGGTATATTGCTTAGAAGAACTTCAAGATGGTATCAGAGCAACTCAGATTTAAATCCCACTAGCCATGAATTTAAACCAAATTTTCTAAAAATTGATATCACTGCGTGAGCCTAGGTTTCGGCCCACAAGAAGAGCGCTCAACCTGGGAGAGCATGTTAGAATATAAAAATATAACCCTCAACTCTCACCACAACTTCAACTGATTCTACACACACCTGTGAATCTATTGAGTTCAATAGCGAAGTTTCTTTTAGCATTAGATCTTTTATATCCAACAGAGCATTGTAGGTATCATAATGTTTACGAGTCTGGCGATGCTTTTCCTGCAGAGAGATATGAGTTAAGTTGCAAGTTTGCATTATCTTCATATTTGCAAACTAAGAAGTTATAAAGCTCTTTTGAAACAAATCCCATACCTGGATTTGGCTATAAAGTTCTGAGACCCGCCGTTCATACCTAAGCAAAAGCACCGTTCCTGGGTAAATCAGTTGGTACAAGCTAAATAAAGCTAATGTAATCTGTAGATTGTTGAGGCGTACAATATAAAGAAACTTCATTTTACAGCATGTAGGATTAGAAAAGGATGAAATTTAAGGTCCTCTGTCCCTTCAATCAAAGCCAAGATCAGTTTTGACAACCAATATAGTTGGCACAAGGGGACTTTTATGATCTGGGCTTTTGGGCTGAGCCAAGGGATGCTAATGTCTGGTCTGATATAAGAACCACGAGGCAAGACAGACTCAATCTGTCAATGCAAACTGGACTAATTAATAGGTGTATAATCACCTTGTTGGGAGTGGAATCTAGTCTTGTTCTGCAACAAATTTTAGAAAAAGACCTTCGCCTTCTAGATTCACAGATTCACCTATATCGAATCTAGGATTTACCAACTTTACAAGTGCTTTCAAAATAATTCTACAAATATCGATTCTATTGACATTATGTCCATTTTAGCGGTGGATTTTTTCCAAATAATTATCAAATAATACAGTAATTATTCATCTGACTAATTTGTTTAAAGTCGATTCCCAGATGGGTGTTTAAGCAAAACCAAACATGTTTTAGTATTATTTTAATATATAAAACCCGCATACAATAATTCACTTGTTTTGTTTTATTATTGAATACTTTTAGTACATCTTGTAACCTCAGCCATTTACATTATCACATATCGAAACCCTATTATATTTGCTCTATATGCACAGAAACACCAGGGGGAAAAAAAGTGAAACGAACAATCCCTCAGTCAAGTTATTTAATCAAATATTCAAATTCAAGATTATAGATAATCTCCAATGAATAATTCCCAGATAGAAATTCATGAAAAATCCAAACAGCAAGTCCAATCAATCACAACAGATTCAGCAATTTGAGAATTAATTTAATTCAGATCAGATTTGATAACTTGAATTTAGATTCTGAGATTATAAATGAAGTCAAATATAATACCTCAATGTGTGGTTCAATTCAATTTCAGTCCTGGTCAGTTTATTCTATTTCGGTCAATAATTAAAGAAAAGGCATTACTGAAACAGACTTACAAGAAAAGCTTTAACAGCCAGACTTATAGAAAACATTCGGCATATTCAAATGAAATAACAAGGAAAATACCTGCTCTACACCATTCAGGGGGAAAAACATATTGCTAAAGGGAAAATGATGTGAGGAAACAGCTAGATGAAAATAACTTTAAAAATGGACATCACTAAAAGCAATTGGAATATTTAAATCAAAGAGATAATGAACATAAACTCTTAACTGAAACAACAAAAGATAATGACTGAAAAAATAAACATACTGGATAAGTTCTGTTTGAGCTGGCACAGCATCATATTGCCGCTTCAGTGACAATACTGCCTGTAGTTTAGCTCCAAGTTCCTGTGCAACCACACATAAATAGTAATTTGCATCTCAAGATAAAGCAGGTATGTCTGTGAGCATACCGGAGAGAAAAATTTAGCAGCCACCACACGAGTGAAAAATAGCGAATGAAAACATTTGTCATTAATATAAATGTTATATAAATTTCATGAAAGGTTTATAGTTCTGTGTGATCAAAATCAAAATTATACAATGTTCCAGTAACGATTATGCATGAGTGTTAACTGAGCCACTAAGGAGATGAGCCTTTACAGAATGGAATGAAGAAAATGACTACTGTAGCTGATCCAAAAATGGAGGTAAAAGCTTTGGTGTTGTCATCTATGTCTTTGGTGGTGGTGTTGCTGCTGCTGCTGTTGTTGTTGTCAGAACGAATATTTTACATGAAACTTTGAGAGGATATAATATACATTTGTTCAGCAAAAGTTATGAGCCACAGTGACCCATAAGAGAATTGAATGAAGAAAAGAACGCATGTAGCTTATCCAAAAGTTCAAAAGTTTAGATAGAAATAAAAGCTTGGATGTTGTCATATTTATCTTTGTTGCAAGGTTTTAAATATCGGTTATCGGGGATTTATCGGATGGCCAAAATCCTTATCGGATAGTGGAAATCGGGGATATATCGGGATAAGTAGTATTTATCGGAGCAATATACTGGATGGTGTATATATATAATATAACAACTAAAAAATGTAATCTAACCGTGCTTAATGAAATATAAACATTCCAAAACAGAAAAGCAAAGTATGTACAGTTTATTCACTAATTTCTTATATAAGTCTCTGTTACAGGAAAAACAAAAAAAGCAAAGTATGATAAAAGAATAGTTATAGAACTGATATTACTCAAAAGAGAAAGTGTGTGCGTGAAGGAATTACAAGAGAAGGAAAGCTCACAACATGCGTATATAGCCATGTTTCCGGACAAAAAAACATGGTTGACAGAGGGTAGGCGAGCGATGAAGTTCAAGGTTGAAGTTCACGAAGGAGAGTGACGAAGAGGCGCAGAGAATATGAGATGGAGATAACGGAGGAAGCGCCCAACAAGAAAAGGAGCAGTCGCCAGAGACGAAGTTAGGGTTTAAAGGTTGGATTCACAAAGTTTCGGGTTTTAAGTTTCATATTATTAACAAAACGGGTCGGGTCGGATTTTAAAAACTCAACAACTCAACTCGAAATGCCTGGCCGATAATCCCGATAATTTAGCCTTACTTATCGGCCGATAAGTACCGATAACTCGCCGATAATCTCTCCAAAACGATAACCGATTACAAAACCAACTTATCCTAGCGGAGAGCTCAAAAATCCGATAACTCGGCCGATAATATCGATTATCGGCCGATATATAAAACAATGCTTTGTTGTTGTCATCAAAATGAAGATTTCACATGAAACTTTGATAGCACATACATTTGTTCCACAAAAATTTTCAGCCTTAGTGTCAGTTTAAATTAGTGTTTTCACAGCATCAGTGCATTCCGATTGACTCTGTTTGTAATTGGTTTAGAACAAAATTTACTCATATGCTTACAAACAGTGACAGTTTCACATTTCTTTACTCAAGTAGGCTTAATTACAAAAAATAACCCTCTCCATATACAACATATCGAGAGTTCAAGAAAGAACTTAGGATAGTAGATGGGCTTTAACTACACCTTCAAATAATTTGTTTAGTAGTCACAGATGAGAAAGAAAGGAGAGATAAAATTGATAGGACTTCTTTAGAACACTGCAATACTCAAGAGAATGAAGCTTGGTTTTAATATATTTTGAGGAAAAGTTCGTTAAACCCTCCCTTTGCCATCCCAATAGATCCTATGTTTTCTCAACCATATAGTGACTTCTGAGTGAGTATGTGCGTGCATACACACACGCACGCACACACACACAAAAGAATGAAGTTTGGTTTAAATATATTTTGAGAGAACATTGCTAAACTCTCCATCTCAATAGAATAATTAAACCTCCCTGAACTTCAAAAATGAATAACCTGAGTTACCTCACTAAGTTTTTTCAAGCATATAGAGACTTTTACGCTCTCAAAATTCACGAGTTTAGTTTAAATTTAACCAACCTAAATGGCAGTATAATCTAAAATGGGTCATATCAATTACTTCATTTTCTTCACCCCAATCTCCCAGGTGGGTTAGCATCAGTTTAGGTTTGAATAAGATAAATACTTCAGGAAGAAACTACTGGTAAAAGATATAAACATAAAGTGGCCATGAACCCATTGTTTATTCATACTGTGTTCGAGCTTGGATTACAATGAGTATTTGATTATAGGTTTCCTTAAAATTTAGTTCGCATCAACAATGAGTTTATTTAATCATTAATAGTAAACTAAAATAATGGATGGCGCTTTAACCTGCTAATATACTTATTGTTGTCTCCTAATAACAAAGGGGTTTATGTGAGAAGATACAGTATAGGATCGTCTACTGATGAATATTGGTACTGGGAAGAGTTATCTGAATATAGTGAGAAGTTGGTGGCTGTTCAGTGAAATTTTTCCTAGAATTAGAAGGCACTTATGAATGTATTTAACAAAGAGGATGGAAATATTACTTCAAGGTCAAAGTCAGTCAAGCAAATGCCTCCAAAAAGAGTTAAAAATTATCTCGTCTCATGTGATATGCCTAAGTAATTAACATTTCCATCTAATCAAAATTCCAGTGCTGAATACAACATGAGAATTAGTAGCACTATCCAGGAAAATGTATCCTCTTTTAACAAAGAGGACAAAAAATAAATACAACCTTCATCATAAATGAGGCAATTGAACTAGGACAGCAAGAGAGATAAACATAAGAGGAAAATAAATTGGAGATCAAGCATATAGAAAATCAAACAGAAAAGGATATTGCACTATATCTCCAACCAACCATTAATGCAAGGCTACAAATAACTACCTTCTTTGCTAAATGCAGTCTATCCAATAAGTCACTTAGAGAGGGGGAAGAATTGACTGAATCATGGCATCCTTCACTAAGAGGTAATAACTTCTCATGCTCCATCTCTGACTGCAAGTCAGCACACTTTTTCCCATAAACAGATTGCAAATCAGATTCTTCATTTTCAAGAACCTGTAGAAACCTTTTGAAATTAATCAAGTTCCCAAATCAATATAAATTATGAGCACAATAATGTCATGCAAGTGAGTCTGAATTTTCATGTAGTTATCTGAAATAATATCTAGAAAAAATATATATGAGAACCAATCCATCAAACTGAGAAATATTCGTAATCTGATTATGTATGCAGTGAAACATGTTTTATTCACAGTACAAATGAAAAACATGCAAACAAAAAACACAAAAAAAAAAATTCAAAAGTCAATTCATACACAATGTTAGATTCATCCACCTTCAATAATTTGAGCTTTATTGTCAGCTCCTCAATGGCATCACTACAATTTGATGTACCAATTCTTTGATGAAGCTTCTCTAATTGCTTGATAAGATTGTCATTTTTCTGCTCCTGGTGCAACAGATAATTCACAAGCAACTAAAGTTCACATGAAGCAGTCAGAGGATAAAATATAATACTATTACTCTGGCAATAAATATATATTTCACATTTTTGTCAATTAAAGGCACTTATACCAGGATTTGATTTCTTCACTAACCATTTCACTCAAATGGGAGCAAAGCAACTGCATTGAATGCTCTTTTTCACTGAGTTCGGTTCTAAGCTGTTGCACTTCATACTCTCCCTCTTCAATCTCAGACAGAAGGAAAACAACCTGTGCGACATGATTCATTAACAACTACATCAAGGTACATTGATCTCAGGTATGATTACTGTGTCAAAATTGCAAAAGGATATGTGAAAACTAAAATGATGTTAGGAACAGAATGGATCGGCGTTTTGGACTGTTTTCATGCAACAAACACTTCCCTGCAGTGCAAGGCCCTAGTGATTGTTCCTAGTGCATAGCAAAATGAAACATTATATAGATGTTAGACATGCCTTGCTCTAAGAATATGGCTAACATGAGAAGTGACTTGACCCCAAGATACCAATTGAAGCATAAAGATCTAAAGCTAGTAGAAACATGCAAGATATAACTTCCCCCTAGACAATGACATTTTTTCCGCAAACATGACGATGACAACGAAAGAGTTTATGTGAAGCATTGCTGTCAGTTATACAAATTATTTTCTTAGGTTCAACTCAATCAAGAGCCATTTGGCAAAATTGTATATAGTTTTGTGTGCTTCAATCAAAATGCCATTTGGAATCATAATTTCTTCTATTAAGGAAGGATATACTACAACTATGACTTACATCATAGTTTATATTTTCCCATGTAGGCTTCTTCACGAGTTAGTTAGAGCGTTAACAAAAGATACTTTTGTCCAATTACGAGCTTGTTTGGATTGGGGGTAAAGAAAGGTAGGGGAAGTTATGAGACTCTTTCTCCTTGTTTGGGAATTAACTTGTGCTAGGTAATGAGGGAGAACGTAAGGTAAAAGGAGGAGAGAAAAACTGCCCCCCAACCCCAATTTCGGGTGTAACGAAGGTGAAGGGAACTTTTAAAAATAACAACTATGGAGAGACCATTTTACCCTCCATCAATAAAATGACTTAATAAGATATAAGGGTATTTATGTAATTTTATATATATTTTTCATTCGCTTTATTATACTTTCCAAACGGGGTGAAATAAGTTCCTCAGGGTACCCTTTACCAAGAGGGTGTTTGAGAAGACTTATTTTTCAGTCAAACTAGCTTTTAAGCTAGCTTTTTTATTTCTATCTGTTTGGTAAAATGCGTAATAAGTTAGCTTACAAGTCTCATTTTAAAAAGCTGGTATACCCAGCTTTTGAAAAACTAGCTTATAAACTCATTAAAAAAACTAGGTTTGACCAAACAAATTACTATTCTACTCAAACAATTTTATAGCATTTTTATTCAAAAAGCTAAAAGCCACTACAAGCTAGCATAACTTAAAAGCTTAAAAAAATAAACCTTCCCAAACACCCTATAAGTTTCCAAACAGGTTTTACATATTCCCTTACTTTCCCTTAACTTATCCCATGTTCCCTTAACTTACCTTCACTGGATGCAAATCCAAACAAGTCCTAAAGAAAAGGGTCTCTTCATTGGTCAGGGTTGCTCAACACTGATCAAATAACATCTCGAGTTCTCTTTTAACTTTACTTGGATGCATGAGGGCATCGGAGAAGTAAAGCTGGAACACTCACTTGGGCGTGAGAACACTGCTCAATGAATGACACCAATTTGTAGAGAGGTAAGTGTTGAAAACTATGTTGCAGGAGTACGGGTACAAATGAGGGTACGGACACCGTAAATTTATATAAAAAGAGGGTACAGGGACAAAGCTATATATACATTGAAACTTAACAATTTACATGAGATCAATATTCTTTTTCATTCACATGTTACATGAAACAAAATTTCTATAACATTTTAATTTTTTTATGTCATGTACTGATTGTTTTAAATTAAAAGATGTATTATATAATTGACATCCAAGTGTATGTATATATTCAAGGAGTGTCCAAGGCAATGTTTTAAAAAACTCCCGCCTAGACGGCTGCTCGCCTAGGTCTTGGGAGCGCATAGGGGAGCACAAACTGCTTACACAGACTGCACTGTTTAGATCTTGGTCGTAATTTCTTCCATTACTACATCCACTTCCTCTAACCTCCTTTGAACTCCTCTGGCCGCCTCCACCGACTAGGACCATCTCCTCCAACTCCTTTGACCTTCAGCAACACCTTCTCTGTCACCACTTAAATAAAAAAAATCCTCCTAAGCCTAGCACCTAGGCGCAAGGCGCCAGTTTCCACCTAGTGGTGCCTCACACTTTTGATAACATTGACTATAATAAAAAATTAGGAAAATGCCTAGGTCCCGCCTAGGCTCTAGGCACTGGGTCCGATGCCTAGGCCGTCTCGGGCTTTCTATAACCTTGGTCCAAGGAGTGTTGGGTACAGGTATGAGAAGTGTCCGATACAAATACAACTTCATGATATAAGTGTTTATGCAACATAGATTGAAAAACTTAGTGTAATATTTCATCATAAATAAATAAAAATATTGCTCACACTACGACAACTTGTACTTATGCAACATAGATTGAAAAACTTGTGTAATATTTCATCATAAATAAATAAAAATATTGCTCACACGACGACAACTTGTACCTTTTTTCTTACTTATGTTTACAACCTCCATGTCACAAATATACAGAAGCAAGTTTTGTCGTCAGGTTCCGTGGATCACCGGCTTGTGTTGGTCTACATCTTATCCTATCAAGTATTATCGCCGTTCAGCCATTTCAACACCCTCATCTAAAGGTTAGTACTAATTTGATGAAGTGATTTTAACCTATAAGAATGATTTCAAACGATTTTCAATCATCAAGTAAAATTCAATCACCAATCCTCTTCAAAAATCTCTAAATTTGACTTATCCCCCACTCACTTCATTTTACAGCATCAAAAAGAGACCTTACTTAAGAACAAAGTCAGCCTAACATCAAAATATTAGTACTTTCTTGAATCCAACACAAGAAAACAAAACCCTGATTTTGCTACAGTTATTGACGTTCAGATTTCTTTCATACAAAAAGCACACAAATTGGAGGAAATCAGAGGAGAAAGGGAAAAGATTTACTTTCTCCTCATCGGAGAGAGTTGAGGCCTGGCCGTCGCTGTCGAAGTTCGCCGGTGCGGATTCGGGTTCCGGCAGATTCGACATCACGACGCGAATCCAATTGGACGGCCAAAAATGAAAAAGAGAATTTGATTGTTTCCTAGTTTATCTCGGGCCCAATCTTGGGCCCTGCTAAAATGTAACCGGTAAGGTGCCATCTCATACTCAAAGCCTACTAAGCAATAGGATCAAGCATCGCCCCCTCCTTCACAAAACTCGTAAAGAGATGAAAAAATTAGGTTTTTTTTTTCCTTGAAGCAAATTATATTTATGATCAATTTACATAAACTAAATTATATTTCTAATTTATATCCAAACCACCTATAAAGTTAATTTTTCTTTCAATCAATTATACGTGAATTCACTTTGCTGCTAAAAATTTCTTATTTACTATTTGGGAGTTCACTAGCGGTAGGGAAGGAAAGATAAAATAAGATAAGAGAAAATAGAGAAGGGAATGGGAATTGTAATTTGTTGATTGAGAGTTTAGTACGGGAAAGAAAAGTGAACTTTATTTGCCTTGTTTGGGAGTTCCTCTTAAAAGAAGGAAAGGAAAGAGAATATTTTAAAATTACATGAATAATCTTACATGTTATTAAAATGTTTTTTTATCTAATAAATGATAAACAAGAAGCTAAAATAACCATACTTAGAAATAATAATATTATTACTACTACTACTATTATTGTTATTGTTATTATTATTACTGTTGGCCTTCGTGTTTTGATGATATTTAACAAACAATTTACTTCTAATGTTGTTTGTCTAGTGTTTGTGTTTTCGTATTTATTCTAGGCAAACAACGAGTTGGATGATGGATGGAATTGCGCATTCACGATCATATCCAATGGAGGTTGGCGGAATTGTGAAGTGAAGCCTATGCAATTCAAATTGAAAATCCAAGTTCTAGCTTCATCCGCAAGAGTACCAAGTTGGGCTACATCGAAGATCAAGATCAAGCTTGGGTAATTTAGTTTAGGTTTTATATTATGTGTGTCAAGTACTCTAAGCTCAATATAATATGCACACACTTTTTATTGGTTTCTATGTATGTATATATAGTCATATATTGTTTGTTTTTACGTGGATAAGTTAGTTTGGTTTAATTTCATAGATATGAAACAAATATATATTCATATTCATACTGATATGTTTCATATGCTATTGTATTTGTGAAAATACTATATTCATTGTTTATAGACTTCATAACAATTGTTTACATCTTTCTTCAAGTCTATAAAATCATTTTGTATTGTTTCAAAATATGGTTAAGCTAAAATATCAAAACTCATGTGTTTACATTTTCATGTTTTGGACTATTTTACAAAATGATGATATTTTTCATTTGGGAGGTCCTTTTTGAAAACCAGTCTTTGTAGCATGTTTATTATCATGTCTACAATCATTCCCTAAAGTTTTATATTTTTTAGAATTTATTTGATATTTTTAAACAGGGTTTTAAAATCAAAATATCAATTTCAAATCTAAATTTTTATATATCAGTTTGCGGTCGACCGCCACGGTCGACCGTGCTTGTGTCTTTTGCTGAGTGGGCTGCTCGCGGTCGACCATCGCGGTTGACCGTCTGTTGTTCTGAGCTGTAGTTTTGCTGTTTTGTTACTCGCGGTCGACCGCTGCGGTTGACCGCCGAACTGTCAGATCAGTCCAACTGCTAGTTTCTGAGTTGTTTTCTCTTGGACTTTTTGGTCATTTTGTTTTGGGTTTTTGCTGAAGTTTTGAGTGGGGTATAAATACCCCATTGCCTTCAGCTCTTCAATAACCAAGAGAGTGTTTTTAAAACAAGTTTAAAGAGTTTTAAACAATGGTTTAAGTTTGGTTTAAGTTTGTTTAAGAAGCTTTTAAGCATTTGGAAGTTTGAGTTTGCAAAATCAATTTCACAAGAGCTTGAGGAGATCATCTATTGGTGTTTGGGCATCCAACTATTCTCCCTCTACCTCTTGATCTATTGAGAAGTTTTCTAAACTTTATTTCTAGCTTTACATCTATTTATTTGATTATCATTTTATTAAGCTAGTGTTCATATTGAGTTTAGTTGATTTGAATTCACTCATTGTTTACACACACCTACTTGAGCTTATTGTATTTACATACATTGTATATTTGGGTTGGTGAGAGTTGTAACAATTGAGTGTGAGCTTTCATTGTGTTCTCATCCATATTAGAAAACAATCATTTATTGTAATTGTACTTATTGTGAGATTCACTTTGTAATACACTTGTACATTGAGAGAAGTGTGTAGCGAGAGTTAGGGATCATCCCAAGAGGAGTGGCGTCGGTTAACGAACCTAGGGAGAGGTTATATCCGAGCACTTGAGGGAGACCGTCTAGTTTAATACTTGAGAGGGTGTAGAGTGGGATTACAAGAGTGTGTTAGTTGTAGAGTTTTCGGTAAACTAGAAAACCGTATTGTGTGGTGTAAACGTTATTCGTGTGAACGTAGAAAACCCGGTTGTGATAGTGGAGATCTCCTCGAGGTGAGGAGCGAAGACGTAGGTCAAGTGGTTAGACCGAACTCCGTAATCATATCGTTTTGTTTGTGATTGCATTGGCGTTCTTATTCTTGTATTCATATCTTATATTGCCTTTGTGTATTACACTTCATATTGCCCTATCACTTTGGTAGATTGTTTATTTCACCCTTGTGTTAGTTTGTATATCCTTGCATATAATTCATAGTATATCTCATTGCTAGGATATACCCCTTAGTTCATATTGCTCATCCTAGCTCATATATATTGTTGTATTTCATACTTGCTAGGATAACTTATTAATTAATTTTAATTGACATAAAATCGGATTAGATTAGCATAATACCTTAATCACCCTCCTCTAGGATCTAACAATTACTACTACATTACTTTATTCTCTATATACAAATGTTATAATAACTTACTTTTCAAAACAAAGTGAGCCTAAGAATTTATTGTAAATGTTGCATCCATGGTGATTCATGGATCCTGCGCATCATTTTTCATCAATTCATAATTTCATACTAACATAAATGAGATTTCTGATGAAATGTTCTTCGACTACTGTGAACAAAAATGTCTAATCCAGGCGTTCACTTCTGGCCAAATCTTAGAAGAGGCAACTATTATTATATTGGTGTTATTATTATTACTATTAAGGTTAAAGGAAAATCTCAGCTATTATATACAAATCTAATGGAAAATTCGCCATAAGCACCATCGTTTTCTTCAAGCATACATGATACACTGCCTCCTAATAAATATTTGGGATAATGAGATAATTTAAAGTTTTAGTTTCACAATTCATGTGAGATACTTGATGACGTGGCACCTTATTATACTATAATATTTATTTATCAATTAAGTCTAAATTAATTTATCCAATTGATTTAGTATATTATTTAGTAATTAAGTTATTATAATATAGTATATTATTTCACTTTATAGTAAAATATAATATGTTATACTGTAATTACTAATTAATTATATCTATGTTGAGAGTTATTAATGTTGGAAATTTACCAACTTTAAAGGTTATAGCAAGCAGATAAATCCGAATAAAATAAATAAGAGATAAATAAGAGATAAGAAAACCAGGCCTGACGGGAGCAGTCGTGTAATCACTGCCCTAGAAGATTGAGAACCCGTCTATCGCCCTAGCGCAAATGGTTCTCTCCCCCCTAGCGGTAAAAGCCCCCGGAAACGGCCGGCCTCCATACTCGGGCGAGAGTACAGAGCTTCAGCTCAGATGAAGAAGATTGCCCAAAAAATTAATAACAAAATTTATAAAGGGGAAAAATAATTTTCTTTAAACCAGAGGAGAGGAGAAAAAACTTTATTTTCTTATGTTTTAGAATGTGAATAAGGGTGTATTTATAGGGTTGAGGGAGAGAGGATTCTTTTTAATTTTCCGATGTGGGACTAAAACACAAAGGTGAAATTGCCTTTTCTTAATAAATATCTAACAGTCCCCACCCAAAAGGAAATATTGACTAAAAACACAAAATCAATAAATAAATCAATAAATCACAAAAAGAAAATAGGTTGGGCAACCTTACGTATCATGAATTCGGGAGAGTTAGCTTTCAGCTTTGAACCTTTCCTTAGTGAGTTCATCACCACCTGAGGGACATAATGGACTAAGCCTTAAATTAGGCCCCTTGAATCAGGTATTGATAAAAACACACACAATACGTCTTCAACTATTAAGCAAAGTGGGTTGAGCGTTAAAGGCCATGCTCACAATAAACCGACTCATGAGAGTTTCTAGGGGTTAGCCCAGTCCCCCCTAACCGCGGCCATCATGGTTCCTCTCACGTAGATAAGTCCTCAAAGGGTACTACAGCTGTTTATTTAATACCCCCCATAATATACACGTTGGACTTATTAAGAGTAAAACTCAGCCTAGCCAGCTGTATCATAAGAGCATCGTCATTATAGAGTATCATAAGAGCATCGTCATTATAGAGAAGGGGTAGTAGCACAAGCTACATAGTGATATATGAATATATCTGGGTCGATGCTCCACACGAGTGTCACTAGTCCAGCTTGTTTCTACCACATTGAACCAACATTGGGACTACATCTCCAAATAAGGGTTGGGTTGCCGTTATCAGTGACCTCATCTATGGGCTTAACCCCATCTCCCTCGATGAATCTAGAACCACACTCCTGGATAGACCCTTTGTCAAAGGGTCAGCAAGATTCTTTTCACAGATTTTACAAAGTCTAGAATCACAACTTTGTCTAGCAGGCGTTGTATTTATTTATCAAGTTCTTATTTTGTAATTAGTCCATCATATTGTTTGAAATTAACATTAGGTCATGGTCTATGATCATAAAAGATCATAGTCTATGTCTGAAGATGTAAACACATAGTGTTTGTGCAGATTAGGATTTGACCTTAATATCTGAACATTTCAAACTAATGTGGAACTAAAATTCTGCAGTTATGCATATGCACATACATGAATGAAATTAATAATAGATACATGCAGAGCATTCAAGAGAACAATATATTTCATACTTCATAATTCATATGCATAAAATTTTTTAAAATTCTTCTATTATAAGAGGTTACAAATTGGTTGCCTACAAAGAAGACCTTCCAAATTTAAATCGGTTGCCTACAAATGAGACTTTCCAAATTTAAATTGGTTGTCTACAAAAAAGACCTTCCAAATTTATGTTGCCATTTTCTAGTACCACCTCTTATACAAATAATAATAATAATAATATTTGTACAAACATGCTTTAAATTTTTCAAGTGCATTCTTGCATAAAACCTTGTAATTAATCATGTAACAAATACAAGTTATCTAAAAAGACATATGAACATTTATTGCAATATTCATCAAAATGCAATAAAAATGATGAACTTTACATTTGAAGATTTGAAATATAATCCACTATATAAAATAGAATTTTAAAAGATGCACCTCTTTGATTTGGTTCGCTCATATATTGATCATTTATCATTAGGCAATATATGATGCAAGAAGCGTAAAATGCATATGATTTTTTCTCATAATTCCGGTCCTCTTATTCCAAACCAAAAACTCCTAAAGTGAAAAGATTAAAGTTTTACCCGGATAGTTAGCCAGGTAAGGATAGTAATAGAGGTTGATCAAAGATTAATTAAGTACCTCGCTCCTTGCAGAGCGCGTTACGCAACCCCTAAACCTTGTCTTAGACACCAACTAATCCAAGAAAACTTGAATCGGTTCACTCAATGAGTTTTTGTTTCTTAACAGAATATAGAAACTTTAAAATATTTCCTGTAAGCATTTAATTTGCCTAGCAATTATACTGCAAACATATGTTAGATAAGACCGAGGAGGGGATTATCTATTGATGTTCGAACCTCATGATTTACATGTCGTGAGAGCAAAACCCATCGATAAAGCGTACACATTAAAGAGGATTAATGAAAATAAGCATTTAACAGCTCAAATTAATCAGCAATAAATATGAGCAATTAATCACAGAGATAATCATTACTTTTAAAATAGGCTTTAGAAACCAAATTTTCATAGAACAGTAATTGTATTTTTATGAACAAAGAAGCCAAATTTTCATAGAACAGTAATTGTATTTTTATGAACAAAGAAGAATAATTCTCTGATGAACAGTGCTTTATGTAAGCATTAAGCAGGTAATTGTATTTTTATGAACAAAGAAGAATAATTCTCTGATGAACAGTGCTTTATGTAAGCATTAAGCAGATTTTTTTTAAAATAAAATGAACATTAAAACTATTTTTAAATTAACAATAACGTTTTTTAAATAAATAAATGAACAGTAACGTCCTTAAAATAAATGAACAGTAACATCATTTTTTAAACTGAACAGTAACGTTCTTAAAAATGAATGAACAGTAACAGCATTTTTAAAAAATGAACAGTAACGTTCTTAAAAATAAATGAACCGTAACGTCATTTTTTTAAATGAACAGTAACGTCCTTAAAATAAATGAGTAGTAACGTCATTTTTTAAAATAAACAGTAACGTTCTTAAAAATAAATGAACAGTAACGTCATTTTTTAAAATGAACAGTAACGTTATTAAAAATAACTGAACAGTAACATCATTTTTAAAAATGAACAGTACAATTCTTAAAAATAAATAAACAGTAACTTTTAATTATATATATATTTTTTTTTAAAATAAAACAACAACTAATTAATCAAAAGATAAAAAAATAATTAGCAGAGACTATTTCGGGTGAATAGTAACAGAAAAGATTTTTTAACGAAAAATAACTAAAATAATATGAACAATAATTTCTCGGGTGAACAATAACCGAAAACAATTTTTTTTAAACAATGTTAACAGCAGATATATGAATAGATCTGGATGAACAGTAACATAAAAGATGAATTTTTCCGGATGAACAGTAGATTATTCCAATGAACAGTAACTTTAAAAATAAGTTTTTTTCCCCGGATTTAAATCAAATGCTATAAACTTCTCAATCTTCTAGATTGTTGGAAACTTACCAACTTTAAAGGTTATAGCAAGTAGATAAATCCGAATAAAATAAATAAGAGATAAATAAAAGATAAGAAAACCAGGCCTGACGGGAGCAGTCGTATAATCACTGTCCTAGAAGATTGAGAACCCGCCTATCGTCCTAGCGCAAATGATTCTCTCCCCCCAGCGGTAAAAGCCCCCGAAAACGATCGGCCTCCAAACCCGGGCGAGAGTACAGAGCTTCAGCTCAGATGAAGAAGATTGCCCAAAAAATTAATAACAAAATTTATAAAGGGGAAAAACAATTTTCTTTAAACCAGAGGAGAGAAAATTTATAAAGGGGAAAAACAATTTTCTTTAAACCAGAGGAGAGGAGAAAAAACTTTATTTTCTTATGTTTTAGAATGTGAATAAGGGTGTATTTATAGGGTTGAGGGAGAGAGGATTCTTTTTAATTTTCCGATGTGGGACTTAAACACAAAGGCAAAATTGCCTTTTCTTAATAAATATCAAAAAATTAATTAATATAATATAATTAAATAGTAATAATATGTTATATTATAAAATAATTGATATAATATAATATTTTAATAATGCAATATTTAATTTAATATATCAGAATATATGATAATAGCTTATAATGTAATATATAATAATTTAAAACATTATATTACTATTGAAATATAATGTTGTATTGTATAATAATTACTATAATTTAAGTGGAATAATTGATTACATGGCTCCTTATTAAAATATAATATTTATAATAACTCTAGTGTACTATTAATATGTTCAATATTATTAATTAATATATTATTTTATATTAATTTTATATATAATATCATATTTTAGTATGTAGTAGATTATTTTTTTTATTGTTACAATAAAATATTATTTAATATTATAACTACCACAATATTGAAAATATATTTAAGACTACTAATTAATATAATAAAGTGTAATAGAAAATAGTAAATTATTATATAAATTAAAATATTCTATATAATAGAATATATTTTTCATATTAGTTATATTATAATATAGTCACAATAAATTATTATATTAAATATATTAATACTAAATTATAATACAATGTTAATGCGTAATGATGACATTGAATAATGTTATATTAGATAATATTTTATAATATTTTATTATTTTATGTTATAGTAAAATTTTATAATAGAAAATAATTAAGATATATTATATATTATAATAGAATTAACATCTATTAGATATTTAATAAATAAGTGCTCCAAAATCATCCCACTTTCCCTATGATCGTCCCTAAGTTAAGTTAAGAATAGGTCAATTTTTGGAGACTGGAGCAAAAAATTTGTATAGAAGTGTGATAATTTTGGGAAAAAGTGAGGGTAACGGTCCAAATCTCATTATCCTAGTGAATAACACTACAAAGTAAAATCTCAAAAATTATCCAAGTGTTCCTATAACTAGTATTCATCCCGTGCTAAGCGCGACATCCTTACAGATTTTTTTTTGTGCGTAAATTTTCCTCGCCTTATTTTTTTATTTTATCATGATAAATTTATCTTAAACATACTTGAAGTCCATCATATATAAGCAATGAGGATATTGTTTTGTCACGATAAATTTATCTTAAACATAGTTGAAGTCCATCATATATAACCAATGAGGATATGTAGATAGGTATTTGTTTGCAATTCATCATATACTTGAAGTCCATATTTAAACATAAAAACATAGATAAATTAAAACTCTTAATACATATAGTTAAATCTCTTGCTTATCCCTTCAAGTAATGTACATAGTTGTGAAGTTCAACATTATGGATTTGTTAATCCTTTAACTTGGCATTTAACCTGACAACTGTGATATATGATCTGATATATGCTCCTGTAAACAAGTAAAATTTTTTGAATAAAACCTCAAATGTTTTACATATACAGATAAAAAAGATCAAATCTATTGCAATTACATTTAACAATAGTATCGAAATTAAGTTTCAATACACATCTTAAACTTTTGCATAATTACAGCTACATAATATTGATTAATGATGATAAGGGCCAATTGCACTTAATTACTCTACAGCATCAACACTTAAATTTGATATCTTGAAGTTCAAATTTGCCCAAATAATATCATAAAGTTTCATGAATTTTATCTTTAATATCATCAGTTATACCATCCTTTTAACTTTTTATTTAAAAGGCCTCACATTTGTTCCTATCTTCCTTCTTCAGTCAACTAAAAGCACTAAAATTTAGCATTGAATTGTAACAAAAACAACCCCTTCTTAACTATTTTGACAATAAAATTCGACGTGAATGCCCTAAACTGAAAGCAAGAATGAACACAAAATATTTTCTAGGAAAATTTATACTTCCAGGTGAAAATTTGACTAAACCTCAAGGTATTAAAGTGCAATTAACCCCAGAAAATATTTAAATTTAAAAAAACAAAATAGAAAAACCCTCTCACCAGAGATGGCGAACTCTCCTCTTGTGATTATCCTAACAAATATGAGAAGGGTTCAGAACCCACAAAAAAACCCGAATGAAGTTTTTGATCACCAATTGCCAACAAAAGTTTTAGGAGAAAAACAATGACCAGGTTTTCTAAAATCAAGAAAGAAGAATAATATAAGAGACGCACAAAGTATTTACAATATCAAAGCATGTTCTAAGTCAAAATATAAAAACAAAGTTAATTAAGATTACAAATAACCCTGTTGACAACAATATATATTCAACAGCTCCCAATTTCAATCCCCTCATTTCAAGAACTGCAAAAATTCTAATCTCTCATTTCTTTAAGATCAAGTGCTATAGTGAAATTAACGTAGTTCACTGCCACATGCAGAATTTTACCTATGCTCACGGATCGAGAGAGGGATCCAGAGAGAGAGCTTGAGAGAAAGGCGGAGGAGGAGCTCGACAGCGAGATCGGGGAGGATGGGAGGGCTAAAGGTGGAGGATGAGCTCGACGGAGAAATCGCCGAGGAGGAGGGGTTGGGGTCACAGGGGAGAGAGAGATTGGTCGGTGGAGATGGTCGATCGGCAAAGAGAATCCAGCAGATCGAGGGGCAGAGTTGGGGTCACAAGCGACAGAGTGAGAGAGAGGGAGATGGACGGTCGGCGGGCGGAATTTTGCTGGAGAGTTTTGGGAGGATCCGGATCCTCTCCTAATAAGTCCCTTCCTAATATTTCCTCATGACCCAATCTCAACCGTCAATCTCACTAGCTCACAAATCTCACGTTCCAAAGTCCACACTTTCCTCCCTCTCCAGCCACCTTCCCCAACCTCTCAATCTCTTCCCCAATCCCTTCTCAATCTCTCCCGTTCCTCTCCGCCCGCCGCTCCCGCCCGCCCTCGCTCGCTCCTCCTGCCACCACTCCTCCCCTCGTCGACTTCTCGCCCTCCATCTTCACCACCCTCCCCTCGTCCCCCTCCGTCGCCACTTGACTCACCTCCGTCACGAAGCCAGTCAGCCGCTCTCTCTCTCGTTGTCAATTTCCTCCGCCATCCTCCTCCTCGCTCCTGTCGACTTCTCCTCCTCCATCTCCACCACTCGCCCTCACCCCCCTCCGCCGTAGCTGACTCCACCTCCGCTCACGGAGCCGGCCAAGTGCTCTCTCTGTTGTTAATTTCCTTCGCCAGTCCTCCCCTCGCCGAGTTCTCCTCCTCCTCCATCTCCACCACCCACCCCCTCGTCCCCCTCCGCCCCAGCCGACCCACCTCCGTCGCGGAGCTGGCTAGCGCTCTCTCTCCATTGTCATTTCGACGGCCATCACTGTATTTTTTTGATAATTCATTAATTTTAAATTTAAGATGAGTTTCATAGATTTTTAATTCCAGATTAAGATTCGATGAAGAAGGTTTCTTTATGTTTGTTGTATGTATGTCAAAACTAGACTACTTGGATTATATATTATCTTAATGAATGGGAGGAGCTTATGCTAAAACAACTTGGATTTGAATACTTGATCAGTGTAGAGAAATGTGTGTAGTGATTCTGATATATGATTAACTATTGCAGGCATTATGGAAGAGCTTGTGGAAGAAAGCAATGATAGTTTGGAGCGATCGAAAGAAGACTTGAAACCTAAATTTTTTAGGGAGTTTAATTCTGAGATTGCTGCATATGACTTTTATAACGAATATGCACGTAGTGAAGGCTTTAGCATTAGAAGAGAAGCTTATGCTGCAGATAAACAAGGTGTACTCAGTTCAAGAATATTTGTTTGTTGTAAGGAAGGTTTACGGAAGGCAGATAAGAGAGACGATTTGACGAGAAATCCAAGAGGAGAGACAAGGACTAATTGTGGAGCGATTATGGGGATTAATTTGGTCAGACGTACTGGCAAGTATTCTATTTATCGTTTCTCCGAAGAGCATAACCATCCTCTTATCAACCAAGAATCTATCCATTTTATGCCATCTCATCGAAAAATCACATCATCAGATGAAGCCTTTTTAGACTTGACAGCAAATTCAGGTCATTCGTCAAATTCTGCATTTGAATTAATGGGTCAGCAAGCAGGTGGTAGAGAGTCACTAGGATTTATAATGGTAGACCAAAAGAATTACCTTGGAACTATCCGACAGAAAAAAATGAAATTTGGAGAAGCTGGTTATCTGATAGAATATTTTTCAAAGTAAATGTTGGAAAATTCTTCGTTCTTCTATGAGATGCAGTTGGACACTGAGGAACAGATTACCAACGTTTTTTGGACTGATGCTAAAATGATAATGGATAATGGTATATTTGGTGATGTGGTAAGTTTTGTTACAACTTACAAACTTAATGAAGCAAATCGATCATTTGCGGTGTTTGTTGGATTAAATCATCATAGAGGGACTATTATTTTTGGAGCTACCTTAATGTACGACGAGACTGAATCCTCCTTTATAAGGTTGTTTGAAACCTTTTTAAAGGCAATGTGTGGGAAGCCTCCACAAACCTCTTTTATTGATCAAGATGCAATGATAGCCAAGACTGTATTACATGTGATGCCAAGTACTTACCATCGACTTTGAATATGACGTTCTTTTTTTTAATGTATATGACTTTTTTTTGGTATATGTCAGGTACTTACCATCGACTTTGTATATGGAATTTTATACAAAATGCTGTCAAGAAAGTTGGCTTTTTATTTCGACACAACAATGAAGAAGATGAAGTCAATGTGTTTAACAAATTTTTTTTATCAAATTGAGGAAGAGGATGAGTTCTTGAGTGCTTGGTAGTCCATGCTTGATGAGTACGATGCACATGATGATACTTGGTTGGCTGCAACATTTGAAATAAGAAAAAAATGGGTGCATGCATATGTGAAGTGGACATGGTCAGTAGGAATGCAAACTACACAATTGAGTGAAAGCTTTAATGCTAGTTTGAAGGGGTATTTGAAATCAGACCTACAATTGCCTGAGTTTTTTACTCACTTTGTAAGAATGGTATTTGATAAGCGGTATAAGGAATTGGAAGCTGAGTATGATTTGTTGTTCCGGATTGTTCACTGCAAAATGGAGGTAAGTATCTTGATACATGCACAAGAAGTTTATACCAATGCCATATATAAGGTATTTCAAGCTCAGTTTGAATACTCTTTAAAGTCTTCCATAACAAAGTGTGTGTCCAATGGTGAAAAGTATATCTTTACTGTTGTTAAGGATGAGTTCTTTAAGGAGAGGCTAGTAAAAAGAGAAGGTCAGTTTACAGTATCTTGTAGCTGTAGGATGTTTGAAACTATAGGTGTCTTGTGTAGGCATTGCATCAAAGTGATGACAGAAGGCAGAGAAACTACACTGGTAAAAAAAAAACCTGAGCAATATATCTTAGGAAGGTGGACAAAAAATGCAAGAGTTGATAATGTTGTGCAAGACATGCATGGGCTCGAGATTGTAGAGAAGCCAAGGCTGAAACAAACTTCCTGATATAGAAGTTTATGTTCTAAGTTTGTTCGACTTGCATCAAGAGCATCTGAGAGTGAGAAGACGTATGAGGCAGTAGATATGGAAGCTGATAAGTTAGTAAAGATGGTAGAAGATATGTTACATGTAGAAATAAATGGTGAAAAAGATGTGGAAGACGAAGCCCCAAATGTCTTGGTTGATTGCACTAATAATGTAACTGCTGTGAATGCAAAGGGATTCAAAAAGAGAGAAGCCACACATCGTGGAAAACGTCGGGCAAAGGGAGGTTTTGAAGCTCAGTTACGCAAAAACAAAAAGAAGCCCGCACAGGTCTTATATTTAACTATAACTGAAGTCATTATTTACTTCTTGATGAATATAATCATTATTGATGTCTATGCAATGATAGGTAACTAAAGTTCCAAGACATTGCGATGCAATGGACCAATCTCATGTACCTTCTTCACAACAATCTCAGGTTTCAAAACAATGCTTCACATTATGTTGCTGATATACTGATCTTATGATTAGGATGAGTTTTTGCTATAGTTCATGTGTGGCCACACCAAGATTATGTAAAATAACCTTTAGTTATTGATATTGCAATAGGTCAGTGGGATTTTAAACAATACCTCTAGCATAGAGTAATGTGGTCTGACTTCATTACCTCTCAATAATTCATCTCATGTATATTTTTACTATTGTGTATAATGAGTTTTCAAACAAGTATAGTGTTATATGATTTATTACTATCAATTACAGGTACCTATGCACTCTCCTATGATGGTTAGTAATGGTAGATATATGCTGATGCCGCATCATCCGTATAACGTGAGTGTGTGTTTGCTATAAATATATGATTTTTTTTTTGCTATCTGTTTATATTATTGGTATTTTGACAGATACATGGGCATCAATTGAATATGCCAAACCAAATGTCTTGGATGTCTTATCAATAATTCTCTGGGCCAAGTTCACAAGAATTTGTTCAATCGAATATCATGGGATTTTCATTTGCACAAGACCCATAAAAATCAAATTCTGAGGAAAACTAGTGCATGAGTATATTGGCGGATATGTAGTGCAGGGACACTTTTGTAGTGCAGGGATACTTTTGTAGTGCAGGGACACTTTTGTTGTGCAGATTAGTGAATATTTTTTTAGTGTTGGGACACTTTTATTGTGCAGGGACACATTGCGATGCATGAGGTCTTTTTTATTTTTATTACTAGTTGTATTCATGCATCGTTTTTATTTTTATTACTAGTTGTACTCTGAAAATGTCTGCATGTATATCTATATATATTTGATCTTATATGGGATGAAAATTTCAGCTGATCTCAGCTCCCTTTATGTATGTTTTTCATTCTTTTTCGTCTTGTTTTTCAGTTCTTCCGTGGAGATTCTTTTTCTCTTCATTGATGTTATGTTGATATAAACACCAAATAATGGACAAGACAATGCAATTATATCAAAACACACTTTCTTTCAACAGTTTGGTGCAAAACCTCTTTGAGGGAAAAAACACCAAGCAAGATTACTTCACTAATCTTTAATCAGAGTTTACAACAGGAGTTCTTAACACAACTACCTAAAGACCTTGAACAACAATTTTCATACTACTGGTTTACAATGCAACCAGCAATGACATGGTGGATCAAGATCATATAACTTTACACAATAGAAACTAAAAAAGATCCAACTGATACTTCAATACTATCAACTAGGGGTGTCCAAAAAGCCCGCCGGCCCGGGCCCGGTCCGGAGCCCGGCCCGGGCTCGGCCCGGAAACC
>NC_033794.1:74857168-74857463 GCF_001876935.1 Asparagus officinalis | reverse complement strand
ACTTTGATTCTGGTTCTTCAACACAACTATTTAGCTCTCTAACATGGCTGCTACTTTCCAGATGATCACCAAGCTCTCTCACACAGCTGCTACTTTCCAGATGATCACCAAGCTCTCCTACACAGATTTGGTTTAATAATTTCTGCACTTCAACAGGCTCAAGTATTAGATATAGATAAATCACGCAACTGGTAATAAGGACTTGAATTCAATGACAGGTTATAATCACTTCAACTATTTTGATACATTGGGGATGAGCATCTTGATCAGTGAAAAAGGTTTGTGGAGGCGAGGC
>NC_033794.1:74829880-74856992 GCF_001876935.1 Asparagus officinalis | reverse complement strand
GTGGGGTAGGTGGTGGGTCGGCTGCGGCGGAGGGGGATGAGGGGGCGGGTGGTGGAGATGGAGGACGAGAAGTCGGCGAGGGGAGTGTTGGCCTTCTTGTTTTGATGATGTTTAACAAACAATTTACTACTAATATTATTTGTCTAGTGTTTGTATTTTCTTATTTATTGTAGACAAACAATAAGTTGGAGGATGGATGGAATAGAGCTTCAACGATCATATCCAAAGGAGGTTGGCGGAATTGTGGAGTGAAGCAACATACAATTCAAGTTAAAGATCAAGTTCAAGCTTCATCCGCAACGTGTACCAAGTTGAGCTCAATGAAGATCTAGATCAAGCTTGGGTAAATTAGTTTTAGGTTTTATATTATGTGTGTTAGTACTTTAAGCTCAATCATATACACACATACACACTTTGGTTTTTGGTTTTGTATATATACAGTTATATATATATACATATATGTTTTTGGTTTAATAGGTTTTGAATTTATATATGAAACAAATGAATAGGATTGGAAAATACTATTTTGTTTCATGTTTATATGCCTACATATGATTTCCTCTTTAACAAGCTTATATTTAATGAAATCATATTTAGTGTTTTGTATATATTGCATAGAATATGCAATTTTGTGAAAATATGGTATTCATTGTTTTTGGACTTAACAATAATCATATACATATTTTATTAAGTCTATATAACCATTGTGCAAAGTTTCAAAACATGGTTTAGCCAAAATATCAAAATTCTCATGTCTTTACATTTTCATGTTTTGGACTATTTTATAAAATAATGATATTTTTCATTTGGGAAGTCCTTTCTGATAACCAGTCGCTGTAGTATGTTTATTATCATGTCTACAATCATTCCCCAAAGTTTTACATTTTTTGGAATTTATTTGATATTTTTAAACAGCATTTTAAAATCAGGTTTTTATTTTAAATTGATTTTACAAAACATCTGCGCACTGCTACAGTAACTCCGGTCGACCGGAAATGTCTCTGGACGTTTCTCAGCTTTGCAGATGGCTCTCGGTCGACCGTACCGGTCGACCGAAGTACTGTAGAAGCCGACCGTTGCTACAGTAATGTCTAGTTCTGTTTTTTTGTTTATTTTAATGTTTTGGGGGTGTTTTTATTGGTTTTTGGGGTTGTTTCATGAGCCTATATATACCCCATGCCCTCATACCTCTAAGGTAACTCAAGAAATGTTTTAAACAAGTTTAAAGAGTTTTAAACAAGGGTTTAAGTGAGTTTTAGTGTTTGTTTGGTTTGAAGATTATTTTCACAAGTGGAGGAGATCATCTTCTTGTTTGGGCTTCATATCTCCATCTCTCCATCTTGATCTAGAGAAGTTTTCCTAAACTCAAGTCTAGCTTTTATTTATAATTATTTGTTGATTATCATTTCTATTAAAGCTAGTTTTATATTGAGTTTAGTTTGATTTGATTTACTCTTTGTTTGCACACACAACCATTGAGCTTATTGTATTTGCATACATTATATAATTGGGTTGTGGGATAGTGTGACATTGAGTTGAGCCTAATTGAGTTCTCACCTTGTTAGAGAGAACAATCATTTGCTATATTGTGCTTAATTGTTAAATCACTTTGTAATACTCTTGTACACCGAGTGAGGAGTGTGTGGTGAGAGTCGGGGATCGTCCCAAGAGGAGTGGCGTCGGTTGACGTGCCTAGGGAGAGGTTGTAACCGAGCACTTGAGGGAGACACGGCTAGGTCCAACACTTAGTGGGTGTAGAGTGTGATTGCAAGAGTGTGAGTTGTAGAGTTTTCGGTTAGCTAGAAAACCGAGTGTGTAGAAGAAGTTCCGGCTTCCAAACCGGATTGTGTTAGTGGATTTCTCCCCGGGAGTGGGGAGCGGAGACGTAGGACGGAAGGTCCGAACTCCGTGATCATATTGCTTGTTTGAGTGTGCTTTGGCGTTCATTTATATTTATGTTCATATCTTATATCGTCATTGTCCATAGCTCATTATTTATATGATCCACTATTTGGTTCATTTTGTTTACCCTTGTGTTGTTTATATATCCTTGCATATATCTCATAGTATATCTCTTTGCTAGGATATTTACCTTTGTTCATATTGCTTATTCTTGCTTGTAACATATTGAATATCTCTCTTGCAAAAATAATTTGTTAATTAATTTTAATTGGCATTTAATCGGATTAGATTAGCATAAGACCCTAATCAGCCCTCCTCTAGGGTCTAACAATTGGTATCAGAGCTTGGTGCTCTTTGATTTAAGGTCTAATCGCCTTGAGTTAAAGATCCAAGTTAGCTTATTGTACTAATCTAATTTTGAGCTTTATTTGTATCTTGCTTGCCTTTTATATTATGGATATGCATGGTTTAGGTTATGCCATTAATATTGCTCCTAGATTAGATAATTTCCCCTATGCCCAATGGTGTGTTAGATTTAAATATGGGAAATTATAGATGATGCTTATATTATGCCCACTTTGGAGAAATCCAAATGGAATAAGAATGATCATCGTATGTTTACAATGAACAATATTTTGTTAGAATATTTGCTAAATTCCTTTAATTCATCTATGTCTAACAAGTTTGTTCATTTTGATAGTGCTTATACCTTATGGAAATTTATTGAAGCACATCAAGGGGACTTGGAGGCGATCCAACAAGCTTTGGAGGATCTAACTTCAAGTTCATACGGAGCAACATGCACACGGCCACTAGGCGATAGCCCTAGTGAGGTTTGCAAGTTCAAATCTATAAATGATTTACCTAACTAGTGAGGTTTGCGAGTTCGAATCTATTAATGATTTATCTAGTGATGAACTTGCTTGTGCTAGTGAAAAATTATTGCATGTCTATAACAAATTGCATAAAGATTTTATTGATTTAAAAAGCAAGCATGATAATTTAGAATCCAATCATGAGGAGCTAGTGTCAAAATTGGATGTCATTGCAAAAGAAAATATCATGCTTAAAGAAAACAATGACATGTTAATTTTGGAAAATGAAAAATTAACCACATCTATAACTAGCTTATCTCATGAAAAAGATAATGCCATGTTAGAAGTAGAGAACATAAAAAATAATACTGCTTCTTTTATAAATAATTATTTATGTTCTACTTCTAAAGTTAATGCTAATATGCCTAATGATGAGTTGAACAATGTTAAAAACCGTATTTCTTCTTTAGATTCAACTCTTAATACATGCATTAACAACCATAAGAAGCTTGTGAATATGTGTGTCAAGTCTAAGTCAAAATCATCTACTCATCATGCACACATATATAGCAAAGTCTACAAATGCACAATTTGCGGTCGTAAAGGCCATCTTGCTAGATTTTGCTATGATGCATACAAACATAACAATGCTAATGCTCATTGTGCATCTCATGTAGCTTCTTCATCACATACACATGCATATGCTTATCATGCACATCATAAACATGCTAATGTGTTCAAATGTGATCTTTGTGGACGTTTTGGCCATTTGGCAAAATTTTGCTATGATTTGAAAAAGACCTCACTTTTGCCAAATGATTTTAAAAGACCACAAAAGTTTAAATGTGATGTTTGTGGTAGATATGGCCACTTAGGAAAGTTTTGTTTTGATAAGGTTTCGCATTTGCAAAATAATTTTAAAAGACCATCCATGTTTGCAAATGTTTCTAAAGTTTCCCGTGCACAACCGTTTGGTCAACATAAGCAAATGCTTCCTTTCCATTGTACTTATTGCAATCGGAAGGGTCATTTGAGTAATTTTTGCTATGACCGTGTTCGTGCACCACATGCGCCTAAGAGGGTTCATAACCCTAGGGCTTTGAGCTTTATTGATAGGGGTCATGTCCCTAAACAATCCGGCACCAAGAATGCTTGGGTGCCAAAATAATTTTTAAACCAAGAATTTTAGTGTTTTTATTTTTCTCTTTCTTGGTTTTGAAAAATGCATTTTAAACTTTTATGAAAACAATTTCTTTTATTCGCTAAATTCTTTTGTTTTCATGATCATTGGTTTTGCTTTAATGAGAGGTTTGCATTTATATAACCCTCCGGGTTTATTGGGTGTTTATTCCCAAATCATGTTTACCGGATGCTAGAATGATTATATGGGTTAGAACAAGCTTTAGAGCTTGATATATTGTTGCCTCTCTTGAAATTCTTTTGTTAAATATTTTGTTTTGATTTGTTGCTTTGAATTCATTATATTTCACTTATATGATGATATTTATATGTTTGTGCTTATGGATCATCTATTCGTGCATTATAATGTATTCCATATGTGGTTTGATCAAATCCCACAAATGAGATTCTATTTTTGATCAAACATGAGGTTTTGGACTCAAATCTTGATTTATGATTTCTTTTGGTTGATTTGTTTTCATTTGAAAACTTTTTACATGACTCTCATGTTTCTCTTCTTTTGATTTCATAAATCTATTTTATACATTGGCTTTTATGATATGAGACAATATGTTTATCTTGATGTATTTATATGTGTTCTCATTATCTTGTTTGTATGTGAGTGATATCTAGCATATCTTCCATCTATGCTTGCTCACATATGTTTGCCATGATCTTCATTTCGTATATTCTATATGGCATTTTGATAGGGGGAGCAATCCCTATATTTTCTTTATTGATCAAAGATTGTTTTTGAATATAAACTTTGATTTATGAATTCTTTTAGTTGATTTGTTTTCATTTGAAAACTTTTTGCATGATTCTCATGTTCCTCTTCTTTTGATTTCATAAATCTATTCTTTTATATGGTTTTTATATTTTTTTGTGTTAATGAGACACTAATTTCATTTTGACATATTTATGTGTGTTCTCATTATCTTCATGTATGTGAGTAAATTTTTAGCATATTCATGTATGCTTGCTCACATATGTTTTGCCATGATCTTCATCGCATATATTCTATATGGCTTTTTGATAGGGGGAGCAATCCCTATATATTTGTATGTTTGATACTCACCCGTGCTTATTGACAGGGGGAGCTTTCGCTCTCTTATTCTTTTATCCCTTTTTGATGTTGTCAAAGGGGGAGAAATATTGTGAGTATATGTATATTCTTTCTTGTTTATATGCATGTGAATTATAAATTATATATTCATTTCTTTCTGCATATATTTCTTCTTGTAAATTGTTTGTCATCATCAAAAAGGGGAAGATTGTTGGCCTTCTTGTTTTGATGATGTTTAACAAACAATTTACTACTAATATTGTTTGTCTAGTGTTTGTATTTTCTTATTTATTGTAGACAAACAATAAGTTGGAGGATGGATGAAATAGAGCTTCAACGATCATATCCAATGGAGGTTGGCGGAATTGTGGAGTGAAGCATCGTACAATTCAAGTTCAAGATCCAAGTTTAGCTTCATCCGCAACGTGTACCAAGTTGAGCTCAATGAAGATCTAGATCAAGCTTGGGTAAATTAGTTTTAGGTTTTATATTATGTGTGTTAGTACTTTAAGCTCAATCATATACACACATACACGCTTTGGTTTTTGGTTTTGTATATATACAGTTATATATATACATATATGTTTTTGGTTTAATAGGTTTCGAATTTACATATGAAACAAATGAATAAAATTGGAAAATACTATTTTGTTTCACGTTTATGTGCCTATATATGATTTCGTCTTTAACAAGTTATATTTAATGAAATCATATTTAGTGTTTTGAATATATTGCATAGAATATTGTTTTTGTACTTAACAATAATCATATACATATTTTATTAAGTCTATATAATCATTGTGTAAAGTTTCAAAACATGGTTTAGCCAAAATATCAAAATTCTCATGTCTTTACATTTTCATGTTTTGGACTATTTTATAAAATGATGATATTTTTCATTTGAGAAGTCCTTTCTGATAACCAGTCGCTGTAGTATGTTTATTATCATGTCTACAATCATTTCCCAAAGTTTTATATTTTTTGGAATTTATTTGATATTTTTAAACAGTGTTTTAAATCAGCATATCAGATTTTCATATGTCAGTTTTCGATCGACCGCACCGGTCGACCGATCATTTGATCTTTCATCACTGGGCGACAGAGAGTCTGTCGGTCGACCGGTCCGGTCGACCGAAAGCTCCATCGGTCGACCGCACCGGTTGACCGATGATTGTCCAGAACATTTCTTCGTGGTTTTGCTCTCTGTCGGTCGACCGACGAAATTTCCGGTCGACCGACAATAGATCCGTTGGACTTCAACGGCTATTTTTCTGAGCTGTTTGCTGGGGCTGTTTTTGTCTTTTGACTTGGGATTTTTAGCTGAGGTTTTGGAGGATATAAATACCCTCTTTGATCTCAGTTTTCAATAAGCAAAAGAAGTTTTTAAACAAGGGTTTGAAAAAGAGTTTAAGCTTGTTTTAAGCTTGTTTAAGGGTTTGGTTTAAAGCAGTTTTAGCTTTCACAAGTGGAGGAGATTATCTTATTGTTTGGGCCTCAAATCTCCATCTCTCCATCTTGATCTAGAGAAGTTTTCCTAAACTCAACTCTAGCTTTACATTTACATACTTGTTTGATTATCATTGTTCTTAAGCTAGATTTTATATTTGAGTTTAGTTTGATTTTGATTTCACTCATTGTTACACACACCCACTTTGAGCTTATTGTATTTGCATACATAGTATATTAGGGTTGTGAGAGATTGTAACATTGAGTTGTGCTTAAATTGAGTTCTTATCTATTGTAGAGAACAAATTTATATTTGTTACATTGTGAGTGTTGTAAGGTTTTCGGTGAGCTAAAAAACCGAGAGTGTGTTGTGAAGTTTTCGGTGAACTAGAAAACCGATTGTGAGGAGTGACGTTGATCGGTGAGCGTTGAAAACCGATACTGTGAGGTGTAAACATTATTCGGGTGAACGTAGAAAACCCGGTTGTGATAGTGGATTTCTCCCCGGGAGTGGGGAGCGGAGACGTAGGACGGAAGGTCCGAACTCCGTGATCATATTAATCGGATTAGATTAGCATAAGACCCTAACCCCCCCCCCCCCCCTCTAGGGTCTAACAGGGAGGAGTGGCAGAGGAGGAGTCAGCGAGGGCGGCGAGCGGGCGGAGGAGGAACGAGAGAGATTAAGAAGGGGATTGGGGAAAGAGATTGAGAGGTTGGGGAAGTGTGGGTTGGAGAGGGAGGAAGAGGAAGGACAAATTTTCAAAACAGTCCTATTTGGACTTTTATTTGCAAAAACCGACCCCTTTCGAACTTAATTGTAAAAACCGACCTGATTTCAGCCATGTTGCTGAAACCAGGTCGGTTTCTGAATTTTTTTTTATAAAACATCACGGGAGTTCAACTTTCGTGAAGTTTAGCATATTTTTAAACTTCACGAGAGTTCAACTCCCGTGTAGTTTAATTTCTTAAATAAACTTCATGGGAGTTGAACTCCCGTGAAGTTTTACTCACACAACAGACTTCACGGGAGTTCAAATCCCATGAAGTCTGTTAGAGTGTTAAAAACTCCACGGGAGTTCAACTCCCATGGAGTTACAGGCCAAATTTCCTAGAGAATCGCTCTCTGGGAAATTTAGACCGCAACTTCACGGGAGTTGAACTCCCATGAAGCTACAGATTTTACAAAACATGCACAGGCTGTTGTGTTGTGCTTGTTTTATATACATCTACCTGTTTTAACTCATATATATAATTATTTACCTGTTAACAATAATTACTATAATATATGTATGACTTAAACATGTACGAATCAAACAATACTCAAGAAGAGTACATATATGAACAATAATTGATTCACAAAAGTATAGTATTTGAAAATTTAAAAAAGTTATAAATTTTAACAAAATAAGTTCAAATACAACCCAATATAGCTCCTCTCCTTCCTCTCCCTCCCCCCCTCGCTCTTCCCCGCCCCCCGCGGTCCTGCTGATGAGCCTCGACTATCTGAGTATCCGGCTGTGTATGAGGCTAAGAAGTATCGGCTCCATCAGCATGTGAAGTGCCGGCTCCATCGGCATGCGAAGTGCCGGCATCATCGTCACATGGCCGTCGGCAATGAGTGTATGCCTACCCAAATGATCGAGACCAGTCCTCACGGCCTACGAACTCGTCGACGTGAGTCTTATGAAATACCTGCGCTATGGTCTTCTTGATCCTGCTGAGGAGTTCTAACACCACCGAATCCTGAATCTCAGGCACGTGCGCATTAATATCAGCCTCAATGCTATCAAAAACACGGACCTGTGAGGTAAACAATTTATTAAGTACCAACTCAATAAAAAATATTATAATTTAACTTAGAAACTTACGTAATCTCTCTCGTTCATCCCACTAGGGATGTAACTGCCTGTCGGTGGTCGTGGCATGTGTCCAGCTAATGGCTGTGGGTCACGCGTGATCCATCTACGTGTGATATCCCAATACCAACACATATACGCGGTATAGTCAATAGCTGTGGGCCTCGTATCTTGGATGAAATCCCACCTGTGAGCCTACCTGTCTATGTAGGCTGCACGGACTACGGCCCAGTCGGTATGATGCGAAGTAGGTCGTCACCGATGATCAATCTGCTCGACAGGATCTGGCACATGCTGAGAGAGCGTAAACTACCATAGCACACAGTCAGGGACATGCATCTCCACGATCTCCCAAAAAATTAATAGAACTCTGGCTCTCCACAAGTCGGGAGTATCTTGACAGATGGGTGCAAGAGAATGCATATCGAGCTCCGGTGGTGTATAGGGTCTCCATTTGAACTGAAATAAAATAAAACATTAATCAGTATCAACAACAAAACTATAATATTCATAACGACTTGAGATTTATATTTACCTGTTCGTGTTGGAGGCCATCAAGCTCATTTCAGTAAAACTCATGATGGCGCGTCGCTGATCGGTACTTAGCGTACCACACGTTATACCTATCCGTAGAATAGAGAATATATAAGTACAAATTCAGTACGAATAAAATTTGTGTGTACAATTATACCTGTATGCTAAAGGAAACTACCCTTATAGGTCACGGTGCACAAGTAAAGTAGGGCGTCCAATATGAATGCGCTCCCATGACCAAATCTGTATCAATGTGCAGCATCCCTTGAATTTTTTATTCTGCATCAGGGATACTCTACCCAGTTCTCGATACAAGTATGCCAACACCGTACTACCCCATGATAGTACGCCGTATACGTCAAAATCCTCCAGCAGTGGCAGCCATCGTGCATGTACAAGAGTCTTGCTTGTATCAGGAAAAAGCATGCACCCTATCATGTGCAATATGTACGTACAAGCATGAAACTGTAGCGTCTCCATACTGGCATCCTCTGCTATGTCACCTTGAAATGTCTGACGAAGTCACGATAGCTTCATCGCATCACTCCTCAAGTCGGAAACTTGGCCAAGAAGCCTAGCACATACCTCAGGCCAACTATGATCATCGGACCACGATAGCTTCATCACAAAATTCATAAATTATTCACAATTAAATTCTAAAATCTAATTGATGTCATACATATGTAGTAACACTAATTTTTACATTTTTTATAATTTCACCTCTAAATCCACAAAATTATTTAATTTTTCTTCACAAAATTCATAAATTATTCACAATTAAATTCTAAAATCTAATTGATGTCATATAACACTAATTTTTACATTTTTTATAATTTCACCTCCAAATCCACGAAATTATTTAATTTTTCTGAGCAAATTTCATAAATTATTCACAATGAAATTCTAAAATCTAATTGATGTCATACATATGTAGTAACACTAACTTTTATATTATTGATAATTTCCCCTCTAAATCGACAAAATTATTTAAGTTTTCTTCACAAAATTAATAAATAATTCACATTGAAATTCTAAAATCTAATTTTTTTTACATGTAATCACCATGAAATAGTGAGAAAATATAATAAATTAAGAGAATAAATTTTTTGGAGGATTTTACCTTCAATTTGATGAACTCCGGCGATATCGGCGGTTCCGACGGTCGGAAATGGGAGGAGGCGGTCGAAAATGGGGGGAGGCAGTCGGAAATAGGGGGAGTGGTCGGAAATGGCCTGGGGCGGCGACGGTTGGGACGAGGGAGAGAGGGCTAGGGTTTGGGCCGGCGGCGTGAGAAGCGACATTTCAGGGATGAGTACGCCCGCGTTTATATAGTGTGGCCGAAACTCCACGGGAGTTCAACTCTCGTGGAGTTGCAATCTAAATTTTCTAGAGAGCGATTTCCTAGGAAATTTAGCCTGTAACTACATGGGAGTTGAACTCCCGTAGAGTTTTTAATAGTCTAACAGACTTCACAGGAGTTCAACTCCCGTGAAGTCTGTTGTGTGACCAAAACTTCACGGAAGTTCAACTCCCGTGAAGATTTTTGAAGAAATTAAACTTCACGGGAGTTCAACTCCCGTGAAGTTTAAAAATATGCTAAACTTCACAGGAGTTGAACTCCCGTGAAGTTTCGTAAAAAAAATTTCAGAAACCGACCTGGTTTCAGCGACAGGGCTGAAACTAGGTCGATTTTTATAATTAAGTTTGAAAGGGATCTTTTTTTGCAAATAAAAGTCCAAATAGAACTGTTTCGAAAATTTTTCCGAAAGAGGAAAGTGTGGACTCTGGAACGTGAGATTTGTGAGCTAGTGAGATTGACGCTTGAGATTGGGTCATGAGGAAATATTAGGAAGAGACTTATTAGGAGAGGATCCAGATCCGTTTTGGGGATGTCAAGGGGATCTGGGTTGGGTTTTGGGGTCATGGGAGAGAGAGCTTTTATTCAGAATCACGGGAGAGAGATAAAGGCGCTATATTATTTCAGAATCACGTGATAAAAGACGGTCGTAGGAAATTCAGTGGGGGAAGTTGAGGCAACTGCAAAACTATTGAGTGGGGAAGTTGGGAGCACAAAAGACGGTCGTGGGAAATTGAGAGAATACGTGGATATTGAGAAATGTTACTGTTCATAAGCTGGTTATCCATTAGTTATAAAGGAAAATAGATTACACCAATGAATAAACACCCTAACATGTAAGTAGTTCAAATTAATATCCTTAATGGATACATTTATTATCCTTCTAACAAAAGCATACTAAATTGCCTCCACTTTTCGCAGCCCAGCCACAAAGCACCTTCCATTATCCAACACCTTCACATAAACAAAATAAAAGATTAGAAAGAACGAGGGAAAGTAGAAGTTTAACAAAAGGAGGCCGGGGGACCTAAGAGAGATCACGGCGTACACACCCAAAAGAGACTTTTTTAAGTTTTAAGTCCCTCAAATACTTTAAACTCCATTAAACAAGTCGATGTAGATTAAATCAGGATTACTCTTGATGGGAGCACTGCTAATTTAGGTGAGAATAATTGTAGACTTACTTTTGTCCCCGGATCAATCGCTCTCTTCTGATAAGAATGTCCTTAAAACCCAAATAGTGGCATATAATTGGTTTACATTATGTTTCACATGTCAAACCTAGACCAAACAATCGAATTTTATATAAAAATGAAGACTAAGTTTTTTCTACTGTAATACATAAAGAAAAAAGAATCAGCTTAGAAATCAAATCTGTAAGCAAGAACGCGTATAAGGAAACTACCTCGAGGAACCAAATGGAAGGGGGATCTCAGTGCGTAAGCTTAGGGCCCGTTTGGTTGGTTTATTTTGAAGGGGAAAGCTGCCACAGTTGTCTCATCTGTGATAGCTTTCAACCACTTTCCCCCTCAAAAACGCGCAACCAAACGGACCCTTCAGAAGACATGCCTTAAACAATTGTACCGGTGCATGCCAAAAGCATTAATTAGTATTCCATTTTCTGAAACCGTAGTGTACATCATAATCTTTATTTCTTTGTATAGAATACATTACCAGTATAGATCTGCTAATTAATATGATTGACATATATGAACGCAGCACTGAATATATATATATTAACTAAATAACACGATAGCTAGGTAAACAAATTAACAGTATAAGACTATCGTGAATACTTAAAAAGCCAATCTGATTATATAATAATATATGGTTTCTTCTTAAAATAACATAATTAACTCAATGATATTCCAAACTGTAACAAACATACCAGAAAGTTAATAACCAGGCAAATTACTAGTTTTCCATGAAAATCAAATAAATCAAATTAGTAATACAGGTTTTCACCAAATGTTTAGAAAGGCGAAAGCATGAAGCAAAGCTAGGCGCTTATATATAAAGCTAGCGAGCCATAAGTTTCAAATGCATGAAACGCAAGCCTATAAAATAATTGTATTCAATTTGAAAATTTGTAAATGTTATAAGAATATAATACACCGTGGAACAATAATTTGCAAATAGATACATTCAGGTCTTGATCGAACGAGAAATAAGAGTTGCTGAGTGCACATGCAAATCATGATAACCTCAGCTACATATATTAGTCACATCTTTCATAGACATATTGAGAAACATGGCCTAAAACTTACAATCTGTTGTTGAAAAAAGGAGCTTATTGATGCATTAATCCAAGAGTCCAGACAAAATGAACAAGAAAATAGACAGTCCATGAAAGAGACAAAAGATAGATACTAGAGAGGAAGATAAAGCCCATTCAAATACACCAGGGAATCAATCTAAAATTCAAAATCGCAAGGCAAAACAAATTGAATCAACAGAAAGAAATGTTCGCTTGAAGCACACAAAAGTAGATCTGTAACATGATTAGTTAGGATGATTTACTCTGGTTTTATCACTTCAATAAAAAGAAAAGGAAAAATCCTTGAAATTGAAAAAAAAGGATAATTTAATTTAGTCAAAATCTTTTTTTCTTTTTAATCCTGCTATCTTGTCTTGAGACATGTGGTTCATAAAAGAAACAGGCCATGGGGTGCGAAACACACACTTTAGTTATGCCTCAATTGATGAGGCATATGCTAGTAGGGGAACATCACTTTCCTTTTGTGTGCTTCGAAGAGATTATCCTCAAAATGCTCTGAAGCAAAGCTTCAGGGCTCTAAAAAAGCTTTTTCAAGCACTGGTTTTTAACGGTAGAAATTTCACCAGATTGCAAAACATGATTTTAAACACTTTCTATAAGAAAAACAAAGTTCGTAGCTCAGACCTCCCATCCATTCTACCTTTGTTATTGTTGCTCCTAAAATGAAGGAAATATGGTACAAAATTCAAATCATATCTCCAATTTTACAAAGGTACTAAATCTAACTCATAAGTCACAACGTGCTTCTCTAGCATATAATAGAGTTCTTAAAGTCCCTTCCACTATCACTAGTACAAAACTCGTCTGTCCAAACGGTTGGAACCGTTTGGGATAACAATGTCTCAAATGGTTACAACCGTTTGGACAAAAAAGAACCGTTTGGGCTGAAGCTGTTGGGGCTGAGTCAGCCCCAACGGACGCCCAAATGGTTGAAATCATTTGGGCAATTGCCCAAACGGTTACAACCTTTTGGGCAATTGTCCAAACGGGTATAACCGTTTGGACATTTGCCCAAATGGTTACAACCGTTTGGGACTTTAGTAATGCCCAAACGGTTGTAACCGCTTGGGCTTACACTTGCCCAAACGGTTATAACCGTTTGGGCTTACACTTGTTCAACCGTTTGGACAAGTCTCAGGCCAAACGGTTAAAACCGTTTAGTCTGTTAATTTAAATATTTTTTAATTCTAGTTATTTTATTTATCTACCTGATATACACATTTTGCACAATGATTACTCATTATCTTACAATAAAATCAAAAATATATACATACACATATGTCTCAAACGGTGCTAAATATCTAATAATATATATTAATATACAATGATTACTCAATATCTCACAATGAAAACATCCAATCTTATAGATTTGTCTCTAATATCCAAAATGTCTCATACATTCAAAATATAAGATAGGAGTTGCCTGATACATCCAGTCAAGGAACAGAAGAAATTCCTCGAAGAATGTCCTCTTGGGACGAGCCTGAACGCCTCAAGTCTACAAATATCCTAGCAAGATTCTCCTGTGACAAACCTTGAGCAATGGAAGTAGAAGTGTTAGCAGTCAAAGCAGGACGAGCAGAATGTGGTATATCGGCAACGGGCTGAGAAATTGGAGCATGACGAGTAAAAGCTGGTGGATCACTAGGATTGTGAGCACTAGGAGTGGGAGCACTAGGCGTGGGAGTAGGACGAGCAGCCTGAGAATTAACCTATAAAGTAATAGCAATGTATGAGTGTATATATGTCTGAATGTTAAGTCAATGTGTATGTTTATGTGTGTACAAGTATTAGATGTATGTATATTTGTGTATGTCAGTGTACATGTGTATGCGAGAGTGTGTATATTAGCATATGTACCATATTGTTATTAATCCAATGCATCTAAGACCTAAGCTCCTCCTTGAGACTATCCATCTCAGTTACCTGAGCTCTAAGATCAGCCACCTCGCGATGTAGCTCCTGATTAGAAGTGCCGATTTCCGGTATGGAGGACGCCTTCAAGTAAGTCCGAGTGGCACCAATACCCATGGCACTTTCATAACCACCGTGATGCCCTCCGTGCAATGAATCTAACATTTGAGTGAAATAAATTACATCGTCCTCTGTGGCTGAATCGACCCCTGATAAGGTTGCCTCCTCGTTGACTTGATTCTACACGATACAAAGTAGTCAAGTGTAAGACAACAATGCAGTAGTAGATATATTTAAGAAAAAAAATAGAAGTATGATTATAGCATAAAAGCAATTCATTCTTCCATACGTCCTTACTTCCATGAAGTCTATTAGTAGTTAAGGAGTCTGATTCAAAGAGGAGTTTCAGAGCAGTGTGCTACAACATGCACATAGAGTACATACAAAAAACTATTGTAGCTTTACATAATAGATATATGCGAGTCTTCGCGCTTGACGATGTAGCAACATGAGCAGATTCGAGTTCTCTCCTATGCTCTCTCGCTTGACGATGCAGGTCTTCGCGCTGTATAAGTCTACGTGATCTGCTTCGTGATGGAACTCCAGACATATTCGTCAAGTCCTATAAAGAATTTTACAATTCATATAAAATATATGCGAAATAGACATATGTATAAATTTGAAGATATAAATTTTAAACAACATGAAATTTTATAATAATTACCTTTTTTGCTTTACAAAATTGTTAGGTTCTACAGATTCCTTAGAAGTTGTAGGAATATCAACAAGTATTTCACTATTCAAATCATTCCTAACCCACGAAACTTTATTAGATTCTGGAGATTTATCTTGACATACAACTCCTTCCTGCTCAAATTCTTCATCATCATTGATCTCTACAACCTCCGAATCTATGAACTGTGGGACGTCGTATGTATCCCTGGGCCTCCATCTACATACAACACTCCACCCCGCATGCCTCAAGCACTTCGAGTAGTATATTTGAAATGCTTGTTCTAGAAATATAAATGGATCGTCCTCAAAGGAAAAACGTTTGGTGTTTACACTCGTCAATCCATATTCATCTACCCAAGTCATGTAATTATCTCTCCACTTACCAGTTCCAGTCTTCATATCATACCAAACACACTGAAAGACATAAATGCATCCTGCTCGTCCTGGATAGTTGATACCAAGTATGTTATCAAGGTACCCATAGTATGTCTCGTCATTAGTGCCTAGGGTTGCAATTCCACTATTTTGGGTGGTTCGAGATTCTTCTATAGACTTGATTTCAAACTTATAACTGCCAACACCGAATCCTTTATAGTATTTAACTTCAGCATCTGGAAGTGTAGCCAAATATCCAAGTTCCTTATCTAATATTGATTCTACATCTGGTAATCGGCTCTGACAAAAAGGTTAATACGACAATTACATAAAGATGTTAGATTAAATTAATAGAATGAGTCAAAAAAATGAGATAATAGAAATCTTACATAATGTTTAAACCAATTGCAAAAATTATTCTGATGATGTGTTTCAACATGTGCCACATTCCAATTATTATGCATTGCACGTATTTCATCCTTGTGTATTCTAATGTCAAAATGAGTAATTAATGTGAGAAGTATATTACGTCATATAAACATATATAATTACGTGAAATAGACATACTCTCTAACTTCTCCAAGGCATTCGATATTGAGAAGGATAAAGCGATGAATCTTGTTGATAAATGCAAGAGTCGTTCTGTTATAACGGGAACAAAAAGTGGTTACTTCCTCTAACAGATAACATTCCATAATAGAACCCTCTGATCAATCTCTATTGCGAATATAATTTTTCAGAGTGAGAAGGTACCTATAGAAACTTACATTAAATCACCACATCCAAGCTATAAAATAAAAATATATTGATTACATTAACTGAAAAACTAAAGGTACCTTTTGATGGGGTACATCCATCGATATTGTACCGGTTCGAAAAGCCTAGCCTCAGTTGCAAGATGAACAGTCGGGTGTATAATGATATCAAAGAATGATGGTGGAAAAATCCGCTCAAGCTTGCACAAAATTAAGGGAATTTCAGCCTCTAGCTTCTTTAACTTATCATCCTCAATGTTTTTAGCGCACAATTCTCGAAAGAATATGTGTTTGTGGAAAACTTGCAATAAAAAGAATGAATGAAAGAATTGCGTTTGACTTTATTCTCTCTAACTGCGTGATTGAGCTGCGTTTGGCAGTGATGGATGAGCTGCGTTGGCAGCGGTTGATAAGCTGTGTTGGGCAGCGATGGAGCTGCGTTCGAGCTATGCTTGGCAGCGATTGGACCTGCGTTCGAGCTGTGCTTGGCAGCGATTGGAGCTGCGTTCGAGCTGTGCTTGGCAGCGTGGCGATGAGATGCCTCCCTCGAATGCTTGCGCCGAGTTTGCTTCTCGTTGACGATCCGAATATCTATGCTCACTGGAACGACAGTCTTATCTGGTTGATAACTCTTAATGAGTTTCGTGATTCAGAACCAACAATAAACTCTAGTAATAGAGTTGTTCAAACCGAAAATAATTCGGTTAATAAGCCAAATATCGACGGTTTAGAGCTCCTCCGTTTGTTGATTTCCCAGACTGTGTAAGGAGTCAATCCTTTTTCCCTGATTCTGAAAGATCCGATCTCCAAAGTCCAACCCTCGATCTGATTATCAAAAATCCGATCTAAGCAATCCCCAGCAGAGTCGCCATCTTTTGTTTGTTGGAAAATTTGTAGTAAAAAGACAATGAAAGAAAATTGACTTGTATTCTCTCAAAATCGATTACAATTTGGATTCCGATTACAAAAGCCCCCAATCCAAAAAGGAGATCCCTTACTCTGTTGAGTTTGTTGCTATTTATAGGGGGATTAGGGGTGTAACTGCCCCCATAATCCGCGCCTAAATGGGGGTTTAGTTACCCCATTAGTCGGGTGTAACAACCCACTAAAGCCACTCCTCAAATCGTGGGTGAAGAACAGCTTCGAAGTTGTTACGATCACGTTTGAATGAGTCAGAACCTTGACCTGCGTTCTGGCGGTGATTGAGCTGCGTTTGGCAGTGATGGATGAGCTGCGTTGGCAACGGTTGATAAGCTGCGTTGGGCAGCGATGGTTGATAAGCTGCGTTCGAGCTGTGCTTGGCAGCGATTGGAGCTGCGTTGGGCAGCGATTGATAAGCTGCGTTGGGCAGCGATGGAGCTGCGTTGGGCAGCGATGGAGCTGCGTTCGAGCTGTGCTTGGCAGCGATTGGAGCTGCGTTCGAGCTGTGCTTGGCAGCGATTGGAGCTGCGTTCGAGCTGTTGATTGTTGTAGTATTTAGATTTCTCTGTCTTTATATATGGATGACACCAAAGACCAGTAAAGAAGGTCTTATTCAGGCCATTTGTGACAATTGAGGCATCTCAATAACGCTCTATCAACTGCAGGTCATGATCTCCACTGAGTGTGTCGAATATCATTACACTGCTCATCAGCACCTCTAATGGTTGCTAATATAATATTAGTCATGTTGTTGTCGCAGCCATCAAGATCAATCATCTCACATAAGAAGCTGCATTCGTGTTTATAGCTGTTGAAGCGGCGTAGGTGATTGAATCGGTGTAGTGTCTTGATGATGGTACGCGGGGAGGACTTCCACGTCTTGGTTTGAAGAGATCGTCGATTTGTAATCCTTTCTGTCAGAGTATTGCTAAAGACTGTCGTTTTGTAATCTTTGCTTTAACTCTTTGACATGTGAAAATCTTCGAATTGTAGCCTTCTGGAAGTCGTCAGATTGTAACTTCCATCATCAGTGTTCGATGGAGACTCAGCTATCTATTGTGATTTTTAGACAGCCTACAGAACCCCCTCCAAAGTTTTCGAAAGTTCGCGGTTGACTGGGACGAATTTTCGGAATACTTTGGATCCCAAAACTTTGCTGATTAAATGTATTCCATTGTAAACTGAGTAGAGCATCTCGGGGCTTTAGGCAAATTTTGTCGACATCCTCCTTCTTGTTTGATTCGTCAACAGTGGCTTAGACTTCAGCTTGTATGAACAGACTTTCATCTCCAGCTTAGTCAGGGAGACAGCTTCGGAAGAATCTTCTTGATCAGCTCGTCTGAGGTAAAATGATCTCGGCCGTCTGATTATTACTTGGAATATTTACCCCTTTGAAGGAGTTATTTATGTGGTAGGCTAAATTCAGCCATCAGAACGCACGTCTAAATCATGCGTTCGACTGTTTGATCATGAGGGTGCGTTTGGGAGTTGAAACCCCCCCTTCATTTGAAAACGCGAGAATCACGTTTCAGGTGAGATTTTTCCTAAAATCTCGTTTCGATTTGACAGCTACAGCTGTTTATAAATGGACCACTGAGGTCGAATCACAAAGTCATTCTACTTTTCCCTTTCTTACTTGATTTTTAAACAGGGCTACTGTTCATCTTCTCCAGCACTTCAACGGAGGAAAAGATCCGTTCCTAAATACTTCGCCCATCTTCGTCTTCTTCACCACAATTGCCATGGGACCTAAGAAGAAAATGGCGTCCAAATCGAAGATCGCCGAAGCTCAGGGTGCTTCTTCGGCTAGAACCTCTGGGGACGATCAAATCCCCGCGCCTTCGTCGCTGATTTCTTCAACTAACGGTAAGATGGAGCCATTGGGGGTGGGTTCAGCAGATCTCCCATTTTCGACCCTTCGATTTGACAGATCTCTCATTTTCGACCCTTGATTGGCGATCCGTATTCCAATTAAACGTATGGCTAGCTCCATCGTTCCTTGTGTTTAGAATTTTGGATGCAGGTTGAGACCCTGCGTTCGGGTTTCCGAACGCATGTCCGAACCTTGCGTTCAAAATTTTAGAGACCTTGCGTTCAATAATCCGAACACAGGTCTAAAGCTTGCGTTCGGAACTTTAGATACGGGTTGAGACCCTGCGTTTAATGACCTGGAGGCCAGTCTGAGCTTTATATTCTTGAGTTGGACTTCTTATGACTAACTTTTCTATTTGCAGTATGCTACTCCAAAGAGCCTCTTTTTTTCAACCACTACTTCGGTCATGCGGGAGGTGCGGAGAAGAATACAATCTTCAGCTTCGCCTTTGAATATCCAGTGTTTCAGAACACCCACAAAGAACGGTCGAAGCTCATCACTCAAGCCTTTCCTGAGACTCTCAGGTCTTTGGTTACAAATGCCAAATTCGAAACCGCAGAGCGTGAGGTTTTAAAGAAGCCGTCCTTCCTATTCGGGGATTCTGTAAAAATGGACCCCAAGCGGATGTCCGAGGGGAATTACAAATGGCTGAAGGTAGTCAACAACCGTCGTCTTTTCCTTCCCAATTTGGAGCGGATGTGGCCAATTTCTTATTATCAGTGCGCTTCTATTCCGCGGTCGATGAATTGGGAACTTGTTCAAGACCAAGGCGGTGTTGCTACGGGGCACATCACTCATCGGGGTACTCATCCCGCTGGTTTCAATAATTTCATGGCTTTGAAGCCAGGTTTATTCCAAAAAGAGCACCCTGTCGGAGAGTCTGCTAAGTTAGCGGAGGTGTTTATCAGAACATTTATTTCTGTCAAAGGAGAGTTCCCTGCTCGGGATTTCAGGGCCCCTACTTGGGTTCACTCCAGTGATGCGGACTGGTGGGCCCGGATGATAAATTTCGTCTTGGAGGAACTAGAAGAACCTTTGAGAATTTCGGATTTGAGAGTTCCTATACCAGCCACTCGATACGGTATTCCTCCGAATTACAGCGGACTCTTCGCTATGCTGGAATTCTACAACCCTCACACCGGCACCTTTTTCACTCCAGTTGGTGAGCTGGGCTTCGCTCTCCACGAAATGTTTGAGATTTCTGGACTGTCTTTTGGGGAATTGCCTTATGAGGAGTTTGTTCCCGGAAGCAGGGAATTAGAGATCCTGAAAAATGGTGCTCCCGAAATCTACGACACTTACTGGGAATTGATGTGCCATTTCCAGATATGTGCGCAAATTACTGGGAAAAGAGCAAGCGGCGTGAAACAAGGACAATGGGCGGAATATCTTTTCCACAATCTGTGGGACAAAGAAGCTGAGGTGACTCGCTTAACGGCCAGTACCCTTGAGGAAATCACGGAACGTATCAATGACGCAACTTCTCATTATACTTGCGAGGTTGAGGAGGATGTCTTCCCGGCGTTTACCACGTTTGAAAGTTTCCACTATCAGGCAGAAGTTCCAATCTCCGACATGGCTTTGTTTGCTGGTTTTCTAACTCTTTGGTTGAAGCGTTGTGTGGTCCCCACAAGGCCAGTGGATGCTATTACAGTAGAAGTTTTATACCCTGCTGTTCTACTGGCTTATGGACGACCTTTGAACCTTCTTTCAGCCATGGTGTGCTGTTTACAAAGTGGCTTGCGGGAACTATCTTCTGAGTTCATTGCCGTCAAGAAAGTGGATTCTGACGGGACGACCGTCATTCAAACCCCAACCCCTCGGGTGCCGATGCCGTATATTTACTTGGTATCTTGGTTTGTGCTGCACTGCCCTCCAATAATGACGACTCCTGAATCAAATGACACCTCAACCCCTCTTGTTCAGCAATTAGAAACTTCTGACTGGGCTGGTTGGTACCAAGTTAAATTCCGTGAAATTTTGAGACGGGATTATAATTACAAGATTGCTGTCAAGTTTCCCGCCTTCGAGGGTGGCGCGTATGGAGAACTTCATCAAGACTCTCCGGGGCCGAATTCTTTCACCATGCTTAGCAAGGGCGCTTTTTGGTGGCTCATAAACATTCGTCCGGGCTATCTTATTTTTCGACAAGGGCGGAAATGCTTTATTGAACCATATCAGCCTTATCGCTTTTCTCGGCAATTTGGCTATGATCAGCTCTATGTTGGGAACCCAAACCCTACTCTTGCATTCATAGGTAATGTGTATGAAGGAGCGAGAGCTTGGTTTTACTCAGTGGCTGGTTGCACTGGAGCGAAATTCCGACTTCCTCACAAGATGCCCAATGCTCGCACCTCTCTGAGCTTCTGTACCTGGTACCAAGCCGCTTCTCAGCTTTCAGCCTATAACATGAATACTTCTTGTTTGAAGGACATCCGCAAATGGTATGCTTCGAAGAGGAGCGCTAAAAAGTTTCGCGCCCGAGGAGCTAATGAATACTTGTCCTATGAGAAGTTAATTCCAGAGGATGAACGGCAGCAATCACCGGAGCGAGTTCCGGAAGAGATCAGGATGCCGGATACTCGCGAAGTGGAACCTTCAAGAGTCTTGACTCGAAGTCAGAGTGCCAGTGGAAAAAGAAAGCTGGGGTCAGTCGATGAAGCAGAGTATGACAAGAGAGCCCGTCGGAAGTTAACGCTCGGACCCCCGGCTTCCAAACTTATGTCGGATGCTCAGAAAGCCTGGCGTGCCGAAGAAGACCAAGAATCGACTGCTATGGAACTCTCGCCTCGGCCTAGTCTCCCTACTGTTGGTCCTGCTTTAGGAAGCCATGATCCTTCTGCTCATTCATTGCATGAAGAAGAGCGTGGAGATGAATCTTTTGCAGGGGGTGCAGAGTTTGTCCCCGAAGATACACTTCATGATACTGCCTCCACTACCCCTCATGTTGCCGAAGACGTAGCTCCTGTCCAAGAACCTCTAGAGGCTGCCCAACAAAGCTCAGCAACGGGCAAGTCTCCTTCAACTTCTGTGTTATTGCCAATTATAGGAGATTCACAGTCTAGCCCTACTACTGGAATCGTAGCAAAGCCTATTGTCGTCGAAGATGCGCCAGCACTACCTCCCGTGGGCGGAGAGGAACTCATGGATCATGGTGATGATGCGGACGCCGCAAATGATGATGGTGACCAAAGCGGGAATGAAGGGGATAATGACAACCTGGGTGATGACATTGATGAACTTTATGACTGGGGTGTTCCACCACCCTCCTTTTCTGACAAGGCGTCACCTTACATTCCTCTACCTCTTGCTGGTAAGTGTCGTTTGTTTCGACTCGACTGATCTTCAATCTGTATTTACATAATTTTTCCATACAGATCCCATGGTACATGAAGCGAGTACTGTCACTCCTCCCTCGTCGCAACAGCTTATGCTATTACCGGCTCAGGTGTCAGAGCCACCTCGCTTGGAGACCTCAATGACGATTCTCCCGCCGACAACTTTGTTGACAATTTCTTTAGCTTCTACAGAAGTTGTAGACGTGCCAAGGTCATCTCAAATGGGGGAACTGATGGCTATGCAATCGAGCCCCTCTCAGCTGGATATTGGCACTCCTTCTCAAGCTACTACACCGAAATCACCTGCCGGCCTTTTACTTGGCTTTGCATCTTCGGAAGTTTCTGTACCATCTCCTATTGCTGTTTCGAGCCCCGCAGACGTACCAGATTTTGTCAAGATTTCCCTTGACTACTTGAGAGGGCTTACCAAGAAAATAATTGAGGTTGTGCTAGCCGGACGAGATACTTTTGATACCTTCAAACCCATGCTCACGAATAGTTTGAACAACCTCAAGCTTGTAGGTGACGTCGACGTCGTTCAGCGCTGCTCTGAAGCTATCTCACGTCTAGAAGGACAACTCAGATTCTTGGAAGCTTTAGGTCGCGCTGATATCCAAGCGCAGATTGCATCTACTTTTGAGGATATTCGAGCCGAAGAACTCAATAAGTATGAAGCCGCTCAACGTCATATAGCTGAGGAAGAGGTTGAGGTTGAACAACTGCAACAGCTACATGCTCAAAAACAAGTTGAGCTGACACTTTCGAATACTTCTCTGGAGAATTTGCGAGAGAAGATCGCTGCCGCTGAAGTGGAGTTGACTAGGATGAAGGCTCAATTCAAACGAGAAGAATCTATTGTCACTGAGCTCAACGTCAAAAGTGCTGCTTCCCTGGTGAATTACCGTGCCAAGGCTGGTGCTCTGGAAGAGGCTAAGAAGGAGGTATCTGCCATGCTGTCTAGTGAGGACGAGCTTCGGAAACGGGCCGAGATGCTGGTTCGGGCCGACCATGAAGAAAAACTTTCTGACATTAAGTCTCAGCTAACTTCATTTGATCTGATGAATTGATGAGCCTGTTTTCGTATCGTTCTTTTGGTAGGAACAACACTTATCTTAGGTCACCTTGTTTTCCTTTAAATAAAGGTAGTGTTGCCGTTTGGCTTTTTATTGTTTCTTTTTCATATCATGTTTTGACATGGAACAATGAAATACCAATTTGATATTGCGACAACAACTATTTATTCCTCTTGTATTATGCTTTTGCCTTAAATACTGGAAGAATAATGTAAATGCCAGGAATACAGTATTAACGTGGCACACTTTGTGGTCCCGTCGCTCTATTGTTAAGAGTCGACGAGTGGAAGGTGTTGCGATTGGAGCAACTTTGAGGACTTATCGCTCTATTGACGAGAGTCGATAAACTAGAAGTGTTGCGATTGGAGCAACTTTGAGGACTTATCGCTCTATTGACGAGAGTCGATAAGGTAGAAGTGTTGCGTTCAGGGCAACTTTGAGGACTTATCGCTCTATTGACGAGAGTCGATAAGGTAGAAGTGTTGCGTTCAGGGCAACTTTGAGGACTTATCGCTCTATTGACGAGAGTCGATAAGGTAGAAGTGTTGCGTTCAGGGCAACTTTGAGGACTTATCGCTCTATTGACGAGAGTCGATAAGGTAGAAGTGTTGCGTTCAGGGCAACTTTGAGGACTTATCGCTCTATTGACGAGAGTCGATAAGGTAGAAGTGTTGCGTTCAGGGCAACTTTGAGGACTTATCGCTCTATTGACGAGAGTCGATAAGGTAGAAGTGTTGCGTTCAGGGCAACTTTGAGGACTTATCGCTCTATTGACGAGAGTCGATAAGGTAGAAGTGTTGCGTTCAGGGCAACTTTGAGGACTTATCGCTCTATTGACGAGAGTCGATAAGGTAGAAGTGTTGCGTTCAGGGCAACTTTGAGGACTTATCGCTCTATTGACGAGAGTCGATAAGGTAGAAGTGTTGCGTTCAGGGCAACTTTGAGGACTTATCGCTCTATCGACGAGAGTCGATAAGGTAGAAGCGTTGCGTTCAGGGCAACTTTGAGGACTTATCGCTCTATTGACGAGAGTCGATAAGGTAGAAGTGTTGCGTTCAGGGCAACTTTGAGGACTTATCGCTCTATTGACGAGAGTCGATAAGGTAGAAGTGTTGCGTTCAGGGCAACTTTGAGGACTTATCGCTCTATTGACGAGAGTCGATAAGGTAGAAGTGTTGCGTTCAGGGCAACTTTGAGGACTTATCGCTCTATTGACGAGAGTCGATAAGGTAGAAGTGTTGCGTTCAGGGCAACTTTGAGGACTTATCGCTCTATTGACGAGAGTCGATAAGGTAGAAGTGTTGCGTTCAGGGCAACTTTGAGGACTTATCGCTCTATTGACGAGAGTCGATAAGGTAGAAGTGTTGCGTTCAGGGCAACTTTGAGGACTTATCGCTCTATTGACGAGAGTCGATAAGGTAGAAGTGTTGCGTTCAGGGCAACTTTGAGGACTTATCGCTCTATTGACGAGAGTCGATAAGGTAGAAGTGTTGCGTTCAGGGCAACTTTGAGGACTTATCGCTCTATTGACGAGAGTCGATAAGGTAGAAGTGTTGCGTTCAGGGCAACTTTGAGGACTTATCGCTCTATTGACGAGAGTCGATAAGGTAGAAGTGTTGCGTTCAGGGCAACTTTGAGGACTTATCGCTCTATTGACGAGAGTCGATAAGGTAGAAGTGTTGCGTTCAGGGCAACTTTGAGGACTTATCGCTCTATTGACGAGAGTCGATAAGGTAGAAGTGTTGCGTTCAGGGCAACTTTGAGGACTTATCGCTCTATTGACGAGAGTCGATAAGGTAGAAGTGTTGCGTTCAGGGCAACTTTGAGGACTTATCGCTGAGGCTTTAACGTTTAAGCTTCTTTCTTGAACTCCCTAACGAGTTTCTTCTCGTTATTTCTTCCACGATCTGATTTCGTCATCTGGCCATGGCTCCCAAGAGATCTCACGAACAGATGGCGGACATTCTTCCGATGTCAAAGGGTGCTTCTGGGTCCGCCTCCGGACCGTCATCGACGCCTCCGACGCCTGGACATCGAAGTGAGTATCACTGTCTTCTTCGTTTTAAGTATTCTTCGTCAATGGGTTTTCTTGACATTCCATAGACGAGTTCTGGTTGATGATGACGAATAAAATTCGTCTCCTCAATCTTGAGAAGAACTTGTATGCTTCTTGACCAAAGACTGTTCATCTCTTTGATCTTGGATGACAAGAGAAGTTCTTGTGTCCATTGTTGAACTCTCCTTGTTGAACACATGGAAAAGTTCCTGTGTTACGAACAATCATTCATGTGTTCTTTGATCGTGAATGTGGAAGAGGACTTCTGTGTTTACTGATAAGATAAAGGGTTAATCCTTTAATCTGGAACTTAGGCAGAAGTCCTGCGTTCATAGCTGTTGAACGTAGGTTTAACTTCTTTGCGTTCAGGCTGATCCTGACGCATGTTTAGACTTACTGCGTTTGCCTCCATCTATTTTATTAACTTTGCTTTGGCTCATATGCCAGGTGGGGCTTCTGCTGCTGAGCCTATTGTTGTATCTGATGATGAAGAAGAAGAAGGAGCCCAAGAGAACGCCCCTCTAATTACACCGCTTGCAATGGTTCCTCGTGGTAAAATGTACACCCCAGACCTTGAGAGTGTAACTTTCCTCACCAATCTCCTAGAGAACATGGTGAAGCAGGCACACTTCATCGCGGAGCAAGGATGGGCTCCATTTTCAGATTTTCTGGATTCGTTCTTTGATTTGCTTTAACGCCTCAATCGCAGCTGGACTGGTCACTGTGCCAGGAAGGTTTACTCGTTCAGACGTTCGGTGGAACTCATAGAGGAGCTGCAGAGCACTGACTTGGAGCCTGAAATAGAAAAGACTCTTCAGGCTTTGCGATCAGAAGCTGGCACTGCTGCTCTCACCGCTGAAGAACTGAGAGCGAAGGCTGCCACAGAGGTCTGAGCTAAGAATGCTGCACGTATAGCCCAGGCTAGGGCCTATCTCGCGTCCTTTTCCCTTCGGGAACCCCCTTTTTATATTCGATAACTTTTTAGTCTGTAATAACTTTTTGATACTCTCGTGACAATTATGACTTTTGCCTGTGATGAATTGTAGACATCTCTTGAAATGATATGGTTTTTCTTGTGGTATGAAAACTTCTGTAAAGTTATTCTCTTGTGTCTGAATGGTTTGAACGCAGGCCCATTGAGGACATCTGGCTTTGCCAAACAGGTTTGACCTCGACTTCAAGACTTGGATGATAGTCATAAGTCTGATCTTTTAGATTTCTTCTAGCTTGTAGAGTACCTTCTGAAAGTTGGAACGATCATGTTGTGCGTTCATTGGTGTGAACACAGTGTCAGATTCTGTAGCTGTAGGACTTGAAACGCAGCTGTAGACATGTCTTGAATGCAGCCATAAAACTTGATCCAGGATGCAGGATTCTGACTTTGTGTTCAAACAGATCTGAACGCAGCTCTAAGATTTGAGCTGTGTTCAGATAAGTCTGACGCACTCCAATTTGTTGGGGATCCCCTTTGTTGTTGTTTGGGGTAATTTCTGGAAGTTGAAATGACCACACTGTGCATTCGTTGGTGCGAACGCAACGTCAGGTTCTGCGGCTGTAGTACTTGAAACGCAGCTGTAGACATGTTTTGAACGCAACCTTAAGACTTGCGTTCAAAAGTATTGAACGTAGTCAAAATTGG
>NC_033794.1:74779753-74828880 GCF_001876935.1 Asparagus officinalis | reverse complement strand
CAATATAATGTGTGTGTATAATATTGAGCTTAAAGTACTTAACACACATAATATAAACCTAAACTAAATTACCCAAGCTAGATCTTGATCTTCAATAAGCTTGACTTGGTATACTTGCGGATGAAGCTTGAACTTGATCTTTAACTTTGAATTGTGTAGGCTTGACTCCACAATTCCGCCAACCTCCATTGGGTATGATCGTTGTGGCGCAATCCATCCAACCTCCAACACGTTGTTTGCCTAGAATAAATACAAAAATACAAACACTAGACAAACAATATTAGATGTAAATTGTTTGCTAAATCACCATCAAAATAAGAAGGCCAACAAGCTCACCCTTTTTGATGATGACAAACAATTTACAAAAAAGAATATATGCATGAAGGAAATGAACATATACAAGATAATATATCATGCATATAAACAAGAAAGAATATACTCACAATATTTCTCCCCCTTTGACAACATCAAAAAGGGGACAAAGGAATGAAGAGAGCGAAAGCTCCCCCTATCAATATGCATGGGTAAGTATACCACATAAAAAATATATATAGGGATTGCTCCCCCTATCAAAATGCCTCAGGAATGTATGAAATGAATGCTAAGGCATACATATGTGAGAAAGCATAGATTAAAAACATGCTAAACATAACTCACATTCAAAAAAGATAATGAGAATACATATAAATATGTTAATATGAAAGAAGTGTCTCATTAACACAAAAAATATAAAAACCATATAAAAGAATAGATTTATGAAATCAAAAGAAGAGGAACATGAGAATCAAGCAAAAAGTTTTCAAATGAAAACAAATCAACCAAAAGAAATCATAAATCAAAGTTTAAATCTAAAAACGTAGAATCAAATCATCATTGATTCAAAAATCAAGAGAGGCAACTATATCTAGCTCTTGAGCAAGTATCAACCCATATAAACATTCTAGCATCCGGTAAACATGATTTGGGAATAAACACCCAATAAACCCGGAGGGATATATGAACACAAACCTCTTATCAAAATCAAAACAAATAATCATGAAAACAAAAGATTTGATCAATTAAAAATTTATTTTCATAATCAAAAGATTTTAAGACATAATTTTCAAAACCAAGAAAAGGAAAAGTAAGAACACTAAAATTCTTAGTTTAAAATTTAAATTTGTTTTGGTACCCAAGAACTCTTGGTACCAAAAGATTTATGGACATGACCCCTATCATTAAAGCTCAAAGCCCTTGGGTTATGAACCCATTTGGACGCATTTAGTACACTAACACGATCAAAGTAATAATCACTCAAATGACCCTTCCGATTGCAATTTGTGCAATGAAAGAGATCCATTTGTTTTTGTGGACCATTAGCTCATGCACGGGAATCATTTGCAAATAAATATTTTCTTTTAAAATTATTTTGCAAATGAGAAACATTATTAAACAATGGTCTATTTGGAACATATTGCAACTTAGAAGTTTTTTGTATATCAAAACAAAATTTAGCATTTGGAACATATTGCAACTTAGAAGTTTTTTGTATATCAAAACAAAATTTAGCAAGATGTCCAAACCTATCACAAACATCACATTTAAAAGCATGTGGTCTACTAGAAGCATTTGGCAAATAAGATTTCTTTTTCAAATCAAAACAATATTCGGACAAATGACCAAAACGACCACAATGATCACATCTATACACATGAGCATGCTTATGATGAACAATGGGTGCATGTGTGTGTACATGTGATGAAGAAGCTACATGAGATGCACAAGGAGCATTGACATTTTTATGTTTGTGTGCATCATAGCAAAATTTAGCTAGATGGCCTTTACGGCCGCAAATAGAACACTTGTAAACTTTGCTATATATGTGTGCATGATGAGTGGATGATTTCTCAGACTTGGCACACATATCCATAAGCCTCTTATGATTATCAATGCATGTTTTCAAAGTTGAATCTAAAGATTAAATGCATTTATTCATAAGATTCAAATCTTCATTTTTAGGCACATATGTATTTTTATTAGAAGTAGAACATAAATAGTCATTTATAAAAGAAGCAGTATCATTTTGTTTGTTCTCTACTTCTAACATGGCATTATCTCTTTCATGAGTTAAACTAGTAACATTTAAAGTTAAAGAAACATGATCCAATTTTAATTTTTCATTGTTTTCATTAAGGATCATATTTTCATTAGAAATAGTTTCAAACTTAGATGCTAACAACTCATGATTGGATTTCAAATTCTCATGCTTGCTTTTTAAATTAATAAAATTTTTATGAAATAAGTTATAGGCATGCAACAATTTTTCACTAGCACAAGCAAGTTCATCACATGATAAATCATTAGTGGTTTCAAACTCGCAAACCCCACTAGGGCTATCGTCTAGTGGCCGTGTGCATAATGCTCCATATGAACTTAAAGCCGGATCTTCCAAAGCTTGTCGGATAGCCTCCAAGTCCCCTTGATGTGCTTCAATAAGTTTTCATAAGTTGTAAGCACTATCAAAATGAACAAATTTGTTAGGCATAGATGAATCAAGAGCATTTAGCAAATATTCTAACAAAATATTGTTCATTGTAAACAAACTTTTATCATTTTTATTCCACTTGGATTTCTCCAATGTGGGCACAATATAAGCACAATCAATGACTTCCCATAAATTGATATTTTTAGATTGAACAAATATTTTGAATCTAAAACACCATTGAGCATAAGGGAAAACATTGAATTTAGGAGCAATACTAGAATCATAGCCTAAACAAGATGCATAATTCATATCCATAATAAGGAAATGTATGCAAGCAAGATACAAATAAAATCAAAAATTAGATTAGCACAAAAGGATAACTTGGATCTTTAACTCAAGGCGATTAGACCTTAAATCAAAGGGCACCAAGCTCTGATACCAATTATTAGACCCTAGAGAAGAGGGGGGGGGGGGGGAATTAGACCCTAGAGAAGAGGGGGGGGGGGGTGATTAAGGTCTTATGCTAATCTAATCTGATTTTATACCAATTAAAACTAATTAACAAGTTATTCTAGCAAGTATGAAATACAACATGATATGTGAGCTAGGATAAGTAATTTGAACAATGAGATATATCCTATATGATAAAAATATATACAAGGATATATAAACTAGCACAAGATGATATATCCTATCAAGGAGATATACAACATGATATATGACAGGATATGTAAACTAACACAAGGGTAAACAATATGAACTAGATAGTGGATGATAAAAATAATAAGCTATGGACAATGGCGACAAGACATATAAACATAAGATTAAGTGCGCCAAAGCAAACTCAAACACACGATATGATCACGGAGTTCGGACCTTCTGTCCTACGTCTCCGCTCCCCTCTCCCGGGGAGAAATCCACTATCACAATCCGGTTTGGAATCCGGAACTTCTACGCACTCGGTTTTCTAGCTAACCGAAAACTCTACAACACACACTCTTGCAAACCAACTCTACACCCTCACAAGTATTGGACCTAGCCGTGTCTCCCTCAGGTACTCGGTTACAACCTCTCCCTAGGTTCGTCAACCGATGCCACTCCTCTTAGGACGATCCCCGACTCTCATCACACACTCCTCTTGGTGTACAAGTGTATTACAAAGTGATCTCACGATTAAGCACAATACTAAGAATTATTATTCTCTAATATGGATGAGAACACAATAAAAGCTCACACTCAATTTATACAACTCTCACAAACCCAAAAATACTATGTATGCAAATACAATAAGCTCAATGTGGGTGTGTGTAAACAATGAGTGAAATCAAATCAAATCTAAACTCAATATAAAAGCTAGCTTTAAAGAATGATAATAAAATAACTAAGCAAATATAAAGCTAGATAAGAGTTTAGAAAACTTCTCAATGGATAACAAGATGGAGAGATGGAGATTGAAGTCCAAACAAGAAGATGATCTCCTCCACTTGTGAAAACTTCTTCATAAACCAAACAAACACTAAAACACACTTAAACCCTTGTTTAAAACACTTCTTGGATTAATATAAGAACTGAGGTATAAGGGGGTATTTATATAAAACCCCAAAGCCAAGAGAAAGCCAAGAAAAGACCAAAAAACCAATACAGCAACGGCTCTGGAAACTAGCCGTTAGAACAGATTTGACTGTTCGGCGGTCGACCGCGAGCAACAAAAAAACAACCTACGGCTCTGGACAAGCGACGGTCGACCGCGGCGGTTGACCGCGAAAGTCTCTAGACTTGCTACGGTCGGGGGGGGGAGCCATAAAAACCTATAATGAGTTTCTGAACTCATGGCGGTCGACCGTGGCGGTCGACCGTGAATTGATACTACAGAAAACGGGTTTTAAAAGCAGATTTTTGAGACTTTGAAAATATGTTAAAAATAACAAATAAAGTCAAAAAATAATGAAACTTTGGGAAATATATATAAACATGTAAATGAACATATTACAAAAAGAATTTTCTCAATTGTATTTCCCATTTGTGAAAAAAATCATCATTTTGCAGAATAGTCCAAAACATGAAAATGTAAACATATGAATTTTGATATTTTGGCTAAACCATGTTTTAAAACTTTACAAAATGATTTTATAGACTTGAAAAAAGATGTAAACTATTGTTATGAAGTTTGTAAACAATGAATATAGTATTTTCACAAATACAATAGAAAATAAAACATATGAGTATGTATATGAAAATATATTTGTTTCATATCTAAGTAGTTAAACCAAATCACAATAATAAATATGAAATATATAATTTCATATTTATAAACATAAAAACCAAAACTTGTGTGTGTGTGTGTGTGTGTGTGTGTGTGTGTGTGTGTGTGTGTAAATATATATATATATATATGAAAACCAATATAATGTATGTGTATAATATTGAGCTTAAAGTACTTAACACACATAATATAAACCTAAACTAAATTACCCAAGCTAGATCTTGATCTTCAATATGCTTGACTTGGTACACTTGCGGATGAAGCTTGAACTTGATCTTTAACTTTGAATTGCGTAGGCTTCACTCCACAATTCCGCCAACCTCCATTGGATATGATCGTTGTGGCATAATCCATCCAACCTCCAACACGTTGTTTGCCTAGAATAAATACGAAAACACAAACACTAGACAAACAACATTAGATGTAAATTGTTTGCTAAATCACCATCAAAACAAGAAGGCCAACATAAGGCTCAGGCCTGCTACCTCCTCAGTAGAAAGCCCAATTTCGGTGGCCGTGACCGCTAGGGCCGCCCTCACTAGCCTAAGGAGGAAGCGTAGTCGATAACAACGACCTCATCTAACCAACAAGCTAGGACGATCGATTGCTGTTCTTTGGTCGAGTCGACCTGGACCTGCTCACTCGGCTAATTGGACCCTTGGTCCATATCCAGCCACCTTCTCCTTATGAGCTACTTTTCCTTCTTGGCCTTCACCCTCTACCTCGCTAGTTGGGCAATGATCTTTGCCACTCGTGACCTTAAGCCGCCAACCTCCTTGGGTTTTAGATTACCCCTCAATCTCTTCTAGGGCCTTGAGGCCGAGCCCGATTCTTCCCCACTTGAATTCCTCTCTTGACCTTTTTCAAGGGGGAGGACCAACAGATTCACTCTCACCTTGTTAGCCTCAGGGGGGGGCATCGAGATGCTCACCACCTAGAGAGATGCTATTGTTAGCATCGAAAGTTGGTTTATTCATGGAACTCATTATAACTTCAGTCATTTACAATATGTTTAAAAGACTTAGTCTTTTTATAAGACTTTTCTTACATGAATAAAAAAATAAAAATACAACTCTCTTCAAACACACGCAGAGGACGTTTATCACCCGCTGCTTGCATGAGATCTTTACCTGTGCTAGTGATGTATTAGTCCGTGGACCACCACTGATCAGATCCAGTTAACAGAATGAAAAATTAATGCTCTTGCTTTCAAAAAAAAAAAAAAAAAAAACAATCACAGAAGTGATAATCTCAACCAAGTGAGATTACGACTCTTCTTGAGATCAAAACCAAGTTTGATCTGGAGGAAAAGGGGATAGGCCTTAGATCTCTCGAACTCTCCTTCTCTATCTAAAGAACTTTGCCAAGATCTACTAGCCTCTCTAAAATTTGTGTTTCACTCTTCAATTTGATAGCACCTCGCCTCCGATTTCCAGCCCCCCTTAGCCTCTCTAAAATTTGTGTTTCACTCTTCAATTTGATAGCACCTCGCCTCCGATTTCCAGCCCCCTACGTATAGGGTCCTAGACTTATATTTATAGTCTTCGGTTGTAACGTTTTCGGATAAGAATTGATGATTTAACATTATCCTTAGTTAATAACTACTTAACCACATTTAGGGATGATATCCAAGCAGTTAGGAGGCTCAGGAACAGTAGAATACCACAAAAACTATCAAAAACCATCAAAAAACACGTTTTTGGCGTTTCTAGGTGCGAGCCACCCTACGGTGGCTCAGCACTGTGCGAGCCACCCTACGGTGGCTCGGCCTTGTGCAGCCCACCATTTGGTGGTTCTGACCTAGCGAGCCCTTGACAGGTGGCATCGACCTTGGTCGAGCCACTGTCTTGGCCGAGTCATTTTCCGACGGGACTCGCACGCCAGGAGGCTTTTCCGGTTTGTGTCATGTTCTGTCGTATTACCCGTATTTTGTTCATTGTCTTTACTGTAATGCTTTACTGATTCGCTTACATGCCATTCTTTATACTTGTAGGTGGCTTGACGAGTGCACGGGTCCTTTTAGAGCTAGCTGGAAGTGAGCGCAGAGCCTTTGGAGGTGGCTGATGAGCGGCCGCGCGGCCCTTAGAGGTGGTTGGTGAGACGTGCGCGGCACTTGGAGGTGTCTTAGGTGAGCGTATGAAGCCACATGAGGTGGTTGATGAGGTGCGAGTCCTTGGAGGTGGCCTGATGATACGTGAGCAGCTACTTGGAGGTGGCTGGTGAGCTTGCGAGCCACTTGCGACTGGCCGGTGAGTGTGCAGGCCACTTGGAGGTGGCTGATGAGTATGCGGGCCACTTAGAGGTGACCGATGAACGTACGAGCTACTTGGAGGTGGCCGGTGAACGTATGCGAGCCACTTGGAGGTGGCTGGTGTGTTCCCATGCTTTGCCGTTCCGATGGTTTGTTGCTACTTCATTAACGGTTCACCGATTTGCTTTATGCACTTGTCGGCATCACATAATCCTCCTTGACTCAGATAATAACATTTAGTGTCTTCTCTCCATCTCAAACTGCATGTAGGAACCTATAGGTAATTTTTGATGCCTACAGATACCCCATCCAAAGTGTTTTAGTCACGTTTCTTTTATAGAAGAGCCTGAAATACTATGGATGTGATAGGCTCAACCTTTAGTCGCTGTAAAAGGACCTGTAATTGGCCTCAGTTCTTAACTTCTTCAATTCTCAGTCTATTCGGTATTTGTCGAATAGCTAAAATTCTTCTGGCTCTACGTTTATCATCTGACCGTTGTCGAAGTCTCAAATTGAAACTGGTGTGTTGATATCTGATTTTAACTCATGTCGTTGAGTCGACGTTGAACTGACTATCTTCATTGGGAATTCGTATCTGAATTACGATTGAAATTCTTAGGATTATCCTTTATTTCAGAGTTGATCTGAGCCTTGTTTTGGCAAGAATTGACAACACGTTGACTGACGATGACTTTGATTACAACGTGTTGACCGGTGTTAACCTTCATTGCAACGCGCTGACCGGCGTTGACTTTCATTTGTAACATATTCAAAGTCCTTTGTGGAAACTTCGGCTGGAATTGATGTTCTCCCAGGTGTTTAAGTCACGAGATCAACTGATGAAGCTGGTGCGTCAGTGACTATCGTACTTATAGGATTTTTAGCAAACCTTCAGTCATAAACGGGTTTGATGAGCCTTTACTAACTATCGTTTGAGTCGGGTTGGCATACGGATTGTTTAAGTCCGTTCCTCAGGTGATGTTATGCTAAAAGAATGAACTCTTTTAGACTTGATGCTATGATATTGAATACATAGATTTCGTCATTTGTCACGGGAATAGACTACCTGGAAATGCGTGTTAGACGCAGACTTTAGGATTTTTGGCAAACCCTCAGCCATCAACAGATTTGATATGCCTTTACCGATTACCGTTTGAATTGGACTTGCATATGAATTATCTAAATCTATTTCACATGTGATGTTGTGCTACGAGAATGAACTTTCTTAAACTTGGTGCTATGATATTTAATACATAGGCTTCATCCTTTTTACATGGAAAGACTAACCGACAACGCGTGTTAGGCGTGAAAGCACCCTAATGCCACTAGGAAGGAACCCTAGAGTGGGGTGAATAGGGTTTATGCTAATCTAATCAGATTTATGCCAAATTAAAACTTATTAACAATATATTCTAGTAAGAATAATATTCAACAAGATATGAGCAAGGATGTATAAACTAACAAAAGGGTAAAATAAACAATAAGCAAACAAGAGAGATATTACGAAAATAAACAATACAAACACACAATATGATCACGGAGTTTGGACATTCCGTCCTACATCTCCGCTCTCCACTCCCGAGGAGAAATCCACTATCACACCAGGTTTTCTACGCTCACTCGAATAACATTTTTACCACACAATATTGGTTTTCAACGCTCACCGATCAACGTTCACAATCTCATAATGTAACTATACTAACTACCACCTTAAGTGTTGGTCTCTAGCCCGTGTCTCTCTTAAGTGTTAGGAATTATAACCTTGCTCTAGGCATTACCACCTACCCCACTTCTCTTGGGACGACCGCGTCCCTCACCACACACCCCTCTTGGTGTACTAGTATAATACAAAGTGAAGTCTCACAATTAAGATAACTAATCAACAAATGATTTGTTCTCTAAACAAGGTGAGAACACAATATAAGCTTACTCTCAATGTTACAAACCCACAACCCTAAATTATACTATGAATGAAAATACAACAAGCTCAATAGGCTGTGTGTGAACAAAGAGATAAATCAAGTCAAACTAAACTCAAATAAATTCTAGCTTATGGAAATAAAAATCAAACAAATAAAACTAGCTAGATTGAGTTTAGGAAAACTTCTCTATGATAACAAGAGAGAGGGAGAAGCGTTGAATGCTCAAACACCAATGGATGATCTCCTCAAGCTCTTGTGAAAGTTTATTCACAAACCAAAATTTTAAACACACTTAAACAAAAACTTAAACCCTTAAACAAACTTGTAAAACTCTTTTAAAACTTTTCTTTTCTTTAATGAACTAAGGATATGTGGGGGGTATTTATAGAAAACCTCAAAGCCAAGAGAAAATCAACAAAACCAGCAAAAAGATAAAAAAATAAAAAGCTGAAAAAACTAGCCGTTGGGCCGTCAGTTGACTGATACTGTTCATCAGACGACTGATGAGCTAACCGTTACAGGCCAGTAGCACATCATCAGTCGACTGATGAACTCGTCAGCCGACCAATGACCTCATCAGTCGACTAATCAGTTGACTGAAATAAAACAAAAACTTTTTATTGATTCCAGGCATATTTTCCAGTCGACACAATCGTCGACTGATGTCATCAGTCAACTTACCAGTCGACTGATAACAGGTTATTAGCCTGAATCAAATAGTAAAATTGATTTTTGAAGTGCCTTAAAAAATAGCAAATAAATTCTAAAAAATATAAAACTTTAGGAAATCATTATAAACATGTAAATAAACATGTTACAAAAAGAATTTTTGGAATTGCCCTTCTTAATAGTGAAAACTCATCATTTTTCAAATATGTCCAAAAACATGAAAACTAAACATACATGTTATTGTCATTTAATATAAACATAATATTGAAATTTTTGTAAAATGATTTTATAGACTTAATGAATTGATATAAAATATTGTTATGAAGTCCATAAACAAATAATTCAATATTTTCACAAATTTTGAAAGTTCCCTAGAGGGGGGTGAATAAGGTTATTGCTAATCTTATTGGATATTAATTCTAATTAAAACCTATTAACAAATTTTTCTTGCAAGATAGATATACAATGTGATATGAGCAAGAATAAGCAATAGAAACAAAGTGCAATATCCTAACAATGAGATACACAATAAGTTTTATGCAAGGATAAGCAAAAACAAATGTGATAGGTCAATATAAACAATGAGCAATGGCGAATAAGATAGACTAAGCAATAGACACGAATGATACGCCAATGCAAACTCTAACACACAAAGATGATCACGGAGTTCAGACCTTCCGTCCTACGTCTCCGCTCCCCACTCCTGGGGAAAAATTCACTATCACAACCGGGTTTTTTACGCTCACACATACAACGTTTACACCTCACAATTTGGTTTTCTAGTTCACCAAAAACTTTACAACACACACAATTGCAATCATACTCTACACCCTCTAAGTGTTGGTCTCTAGCCCGTGTTTCCCTCAAATGCTCGGAATTACGACCTACCTCTAGGCATTACAACCGACGCCACTCCTCTTAGGACAACCCCGTCTCTCACCACACACTCCTCTCGGTGTACAAGTGTGATACAACGTGTAACTCACAATTAAGCACAATACAATAAAATGTTCTCTACAATAAGTGAGAGCTCAATATAAGCTCACTCTCAAGGTTACACTCACCACAACCCCAAATTACACAATATGTGAAAATAGTTAAGCTCAATGGTTATGTGTGCAAGCAATGAGAAAAATCAAATATAAACTCAATTAAATCTAGCAAATATGAATATAACAATTGAAGCATAAACAAGCTAGAGATATGAGTTTAGAAACACTTCTCTAATCACAAGAGAGAGGGATAGGATGATTGAAAGCCCAAACTAAAATTGATCTCCTCTTCTTGTAAAACAATCTTCACAAAACTAATTTTGTAAACAAACACTTAAAACAAACTAAAACTCTTTTTAAACTTGTTTTAAAACTGTTTGGTGAAAATTTTGAAGTAAGTAAAATGAAAGAAAATTGACTTGTATTCTCTCGATCTTAATTACAATTTGAATTCCCGATTACAAAAGAGAGGACAATGATTTGGATTCTTTCGTTTGTTTAATTCTGGGTTCTTCACGGTAGCGATGGAGTGCCTCCTTTGAATACTTGCATCGAATTTGCTCTCCGTTGACAATCCGATCGTCTTGTCTCGTGGGAACAATTAACTTATGTAATAAGTTTGATAGAGAACTCTTAATGAGTTTAAGAACTCAGAACGAGTTAAAACTCTGTGGAAAGAGTTGTTAAAACCGAATAATCGGTTAAGAAGCAAAGTAGATTTGTTTGTTGTTAAAAGATGCTCCAAAATTAGATCTTCTTGTTGCTGAAAATCCAAGAGATCCCCCCCCTAGGTGATAAAAGATCCGATCTTATCCCCCAAAGGAACTAATCTCCAAAATCTGAACCTCTATGCCTAAAAGATCCAACCTCCCACTCTGTTGAGTTTGTTGAGGTTTTATAGGAGGATAAGGGGTTGTAACTACCCCCTTAATCTGCTCCTAAGTGGGCGTGATTTCCTCAGATCGTGAGGAAAACGGTTCTGAAACCGTTTGATTTATGTTTGAATGAGTCAAACGTCCAATTTGGCATTCAGGACCCTAACTCCGCATCTTAGGATTGAGACACGGAGTTGGGTGTTGACCGAATATCAAAAACACGAGGACCGCTTGCGTTTTGCTTGTTGAAGCTTGGAAACACGGGGGTCGCTTGCGTTTTGCTTGTTGAAGGTTGGAAACGTGGGGGTCACTTGCGTTTTGCTTGTTTAAGGTTGGAAACGCTGTTCGCGGGGAAAATCGTTGCTTTCTTCATTGATTCCATTGCTATCTTGAATAACAGTTTTTCGGTTACAAAAGATCCGGTCTTTTTTAAATCCGGTTACAATGAAAATAAAAAATAAAGAAAATTAAAAAATTACAACTTTTTCTCTTTTGTCGAACAAATCGCGAGCTCCTGTTTTGCGGTCGCTCGCTTTGGTGGGTTCTTTGCCTGCGCCGGGGTTATTTGCCGTGGACCACCGCGCGATCTAGATCCGAGCAGATTTACGCAGTATAACGGGTATTATTTCACCAAGGAAATAATAGCCGGAGGGATTATTTCACCAAGGAAGCAATCGCTCGAATCTCGGGATCAAAGACCAAGCTTTGATCCGGAGTGTAACAACGTAGATCTGAGATCTCGATCCCCTCGAACTCCTGCCTTTTGTGATGCGGGTGCTCGCCAAGAATCAGATCTGAATGTCCAAGTCTTCAAGCCTTCAAAAAAACTCCAAGATGAGGTCTCAATCCGGCAGAGTTTCGGCTCTCCAAAAGTTCTTCCAAAAGTCCCCCAAAATGATGAATGACCCCGCCTATTTATAGGCAACCAGATCTGTGCATTTGGCACAGATCTGGGCGGCCATCCGCTTCGTCCGTGATTCAGTTATGCGGTTGATTGGTCTGAAATCGATTCGTTGACTCGATTCCTGATTTGGCAATAAATCCGATTCTGAGCTTGATTCCAAAACTGATCGTGACTCGATCGTGATTCATCCGAGTTCGCCTGTGGCGTTGCTCTGAACCCCGATTTGTTCTGAATCCTGATTTGGCAGTCGGGATCCCGATTAGACAGTAAATCGGCTTTGGTGTCTGAGTTCGAATCCGTTATATGGTTGGATGACTCATTGACTCCCTGAACCGTTGGTTTGATTCTGCACACGAGTGGATTCATTCCGTCGTTCACATGCGGTTCGTCAGCTTCGTAGCCTTGTTAATCCGCTTCGTTGCGTGTCACTTGGCTTCGGTGTTGTGGACTGACGTTCGTGCTTAGATACATCGCGCGATGGTTCGTGTTGAGCCGTGTTAAGGGACCTATAAGCAATTTTATATGCCTACAGATACCCCCTCCAAAGTTTTCCAGGCTCGTTCTTTTATAGAAGAGTCTGGAATACTTTGGATATGACTGTCCCGACCTTCAATCGGTGTAACGGGATCTTGGAATGGTTTCTGTTCTCGATTCCTTCAATCCTCCAGGCTATTCGGTGCTTTGTCGAATGCTTGAGAGGGTTCCGGCGCTGCATTTATTGTCTGACCGTTGTCGGAATTTTGAATTTGAAGTCGATTCTTGATTTCTTGGCTTTTTTAGCTCGAGTTGGTTGTTTCAACACGGAATTGACCATCGGTTGACGTCTTTGAATCTTCATTGTGACGCGTTGTCCGGCGTTTAACACAGTTTATACTCGTAAGTATTTTGGAGTCTACACAGTTTAAGCTCTTAAGGAGTTGGAGCGGGGAGGTCTAGTTTATACTCATACACTCCTGGGAGTTATGTTAAGTTATCCTTAAGAATATTTTTTAGAAAAATATTCTCCAGAAACTTCTCAACAAAGAGGAGGGAATAGTTTATACTCGTATACCTTATTGGAGTATTAAGAAGCAGTTTATACTCGTATACTTTTCGGAGTATTGATTCTTTCATTGCAACGCATTGATTGGCGTTGACCTAGGGTTACGCGTTGTCCAGCGTTAACCTTAGGGTTTTGAACGTCGTACGTTGACTGTTTGATTGCAACGCGTTAACTGGCGTCGACCTAGAATTACACGTTGTCCGGCGTTGACCCTAGGGTTTCGAATGTCGTTGGATGCTCAAGTCACGAGACCAACTAATGAAGCTGATGCGTCAGTGACTCTCGTATTTATAGGATTTTTGGCAAACCCTCAGCCATCAACGGGTTTGATGAGCCTTTACCGACTACCGTTTGAGTCGGGCTAGCATGCGGATTGTCTAAACCCGTTCCGCATGTAACGTTGTGCTAAGAGAATGAATTCTCTGAGACTTTGTGCTATAAAGACTAAACAACAACGTGTATGAGACATTGACTTAGGATTTTTGGCAAATCCTCAGCCTTTAACGGACTTGACGTTCCCTTACCGACTACCGTTTGAATCGGGCTTACATGCGGATTGTCTAAATCCGTTCCGCATGTGACGTTGTGCTAAGAGAGTTAACACTCTTAGTGCTACGATATTGAATACGTAGACTTCGTCTTTCTCACGGGAATAGACTACCCGGCGACGCGTATGAGACGTTGACTTAGGATTTTTGGCAAATCCTCAGCCTTCAACGGATTTGACGTGCTCTTACCGACTACCGTTTGAATCGGGCTTACATGCGGATTGTCTAAATCCGTTCCGCATGTAACGTTGTGCTAAGAGAGTGAATTCTCTGAGACTTTATGCTATGATGTTGAATACATAGGCTTTACCATTTGTTACGGGAATAGGCTACCCGGCGACTAGGCTTCGCCATTGTTACGGGAATAGGCTACCCGGCAACGTGTATTAGACGTTGACTTATCCCTACTTAGGCTTCGGGATAAAAATACCCCAGACTGGTATTCTGGTGTCTTTTTCAATCGGTAAAAGACTAAACCGGCGACGCGTGTTAGGCGTCGGCATATCCTTTCTTAGGATTCAGGATGAAATTCCCCATGCGTGTAAGGCATGGATTTTGGTGTTATTAATAACAACCTGCCACAATGTTGAATATATGGACGGGCGTTCTTTTTAACGGTTAAGAACTAACCGGTAGCGCATGTTAAGCGCAGACTTATCCTTGCTTAGGTTTCATGATAGAATACCCCAGAATCGAACTCTGGTGTCTTTTTGTACGGAAAAAGACTAAACCGGCAACGCGTGTTAGGCGTAGACTTATCCCTGCTTAGGATTCGGGATAAAATTCCCTGTACCTGTGAGGCACAGAATTTGAGAGTTGAAAAAGGTGGTGTCTTCTCTTGGGGCAAAGACGAACCCGAAATGGGAGAGGAAGAATTTTATATTCTATCTCCCGACACGGAAGAAGAAGAATTTTATATTTTACCTTCAGTTGGAAAGGAGACTCGAGGTGGGATCTCCACCCCCAGAATCCGGAACGATGAAAGTAGGAGTGGGACCTCCATTCCGAGAATCAAAAACTTCGGATGATCCTAACTGTCAGAAGGTTTGATTACCGAACTAAAGGTGAATTTCTCGTTTATCGAGAGTGAATTATGGTTTTGACCCTAACTGTAGGAAGGTTTGGCCAAATGGGAGTTTGAGGTGACCCTAACTGTAGGAAGGTTTGATCACTTGATTTGAAAGTGGACCTCTCGTTCATTGGGGGAATCGAGAGGGGATTTTGACTGTGGTCCTAACTGTAGGAAGGTTTGACCAATCGGGAGATTTGAGACGATCCTAACTATAGGAAGGTTTGATCGATCGGGAGATTTGAGACGATCCTAACTGTAGGAAGGTTTGATCGCTCGATTTGTGGACCTCTCGTTCATTGGGGGAATCGAGAGGGGATTTTGACTGTGGTCCTAACTGTAAGAAGGTTTGACCAATTGGGGGGGTTTGAGACGATCCTAACTGTAGGAAGGTTTGATCGCTCGATTTGTGGACCTCTCGTTCATTGGGGGAATCGAGAGGGGGAGAGTGTTGAGTGCACAGACGCGGTGAGAATTTGAATGGGAGTTTCTTATTCATCATCTTGCTGTGGTGACCGGATTATCCCTAAGAATACACTATATGGATTTCTTTTGGGAACTTCCCGTTACATGAATCATCCACCCCTAGCTTCCTTTGCAAAACTGGGTATGGTGTTGGGTGTCCGGGTTATCCTTAAGAATATCAAGCATGGTATTCTCCAGGAACTTTCCATGAAAGAAAGGAAACAGTTTAGACTCATATACCTGTTGGAGTACGTAAGGAAGCAGTTTAACCTCATGCACTTGTTGGAGGATTGAGAAACAGTTTATACTCGTATACTCTTTGGAGTATTAAGAAGCAGTTTATACTCCCAAGGTCTGAATGCTATTCTTGAGAGCAAAGCAATCCTTGGTGGGATGAACGACCCTCCTGTGGTATGCACAGTACTTTGGGTCCGTAGTGTTGTCAGCTTCCTCCTGATTTGTGATAGGTGGTAGCTTGATCTTGTTACCTTCAAGGAGGGATTCGAAGATGGCTGGAACGTCTTCGTCCTTGAAAGAGTACTCTTTTTGGAGTCTCGGACCCGAAGTCTTTTGCTGCCTTCGGGATTGCTGTTGTGACGCTTGATTAGCACCACCAGTAGCTGCAGGTGTTTTGCCCTTACCACGAGAGGCGAAATTTGAGTCCAGCGGATTAACCGTCGGTTGGTTCCTCTCGGCCTTCTTCCTTCTAAGGAATCGCTCAGCCTGCTCCCCTCGGGCCTTCAGATCCTTCCAAGTGTCAGACGGTGCTGTTCCCATTGCTTCCACCACGTCCAGTGCAAGGTTGTTGTGGCAAGTCTGGAGGATGAACTCCTCAGTGATCGGGTCCCGACAGTTCATCGCCTTGTTCCGGAACCTCTTGACGAATGTGTCGACTAACTCCCCGTCTTTCTGCTTCTCATCGAGCAATGATCCGATAGATATCTCGGTGTCGTCGTCGAAGAAATTGGTGAGGAACATGGTCTCCATGTTGTCCCAGCTATTTACGTTTCCTGGCTTGAGGCGGCGATACCAATCGAAGGCGGCTCCGTGAAGAGTGCCAACGAAGGACCGCACCATCAGAGGCTCATTGCCGGAGATTACCCCCAGGTGCGATTTGAAGTAAATCAAATGCTGAGTGGGGGAACCCTTCCCATCGAACGGCGTGAAGTTAATCAGACTGAACTTCGCCAGATAGGGAATTGATTCCCATTCTCGTGGGTATGGACAAGGAATGCCCGTCTTCTTCACCTCTTGAGCAGAAATCAACGTATTGATTTTGCTCTCGAGGTTTTTGATCTTCAGACTTTCGTCTGTGCTTTCGCTAGCATTCTCATTACCACCCCCTGCATTGACGGGAGGGTTATTGGCGTTATGAGTTTCATTTGCACCCTCGTCTTCCTGATGAACTTGGTTGCGGCGGCTTGGTTCACCTTGCTGGTTCGTCAGTGCCTGAATTTGTTGCTCATGCATTTCTCTCATGTTCTGCATGGCCATCTGCATTTCGAACCTGAATGTATCCTGTTGTTTAGCCAATGCATCTTCCAGCATCTTAGCCACCTGCTCCGCGCTTATCATGAACGACTCGCGGGGTTGTCCTTCGCTGGACACAGTATTATCTGATGCAACCGCGGAGCCGGCATCAGATTCTTCGTCTTCTGAAGGAAGTCTTGTCCGAACCCTACCATAGGTTGCTCGCTTGATGGTCCCGGACTGCAGACGGGTTCTAGGTCGGGATGCTTTCAGAATTGACTCGAGATTATCTCGCGCCGATGTCCCTCTGCTGGTCATGTGGGTAGTGACCCTTGAACATTCACCGTCTTCGACCATTGCTCTTTCGGGAAACATCTTGGTGCAGTCGTACTCAGACAATACCGCCCGAATGAGTTTTGAGCAAGGACATTGAGTCTCTAATCTTTGAGGGCTCCTCTTTCTGGATTTGCTCGTACCTCCAGCACGATAGTACAGCTTGTCCGTTTGAAGGTCGGAGCAACCTATCGTGTGTTGGCATCACGATAGTACAACTCGTCATTTTGACAGTCGGAGTAACCTATCGTGTGCGGGCACGACTTCTCAGGTATAACACTATCACTATCAGATGATAATGTTTCCATCTGAGGTTGGATTGCCTTCTTTGGGCTTTCAAAAGTCACACGCCTCGAAACACGCCTTTGTGGGTGTGAATCTTCAGCGGGCTCCTGCACTTCGATGCGCAAAGTTGTGCGCTTGGGTGCCACGATTTTCTCCAAATGTTGAGGGTTGCGGCGACCCCCAGCATGTTGAATTGTTTGGGACTTCTTCATTGGCCCCAACCGTTCTTGAACTGGAACTTTGCCTCGTTCTTTGGGAAGTGGACCGAGGCGCTCCAAAACAGGCTTCCTCCTTCGGGATGATTCTGCATGATCTCCCGGAATGGCCATAGGAATTAACGGCGACTTTGGTTGACTCGCCGGAGTTTGACCTTGCTTAGAAGGCTGCGATGGTTGCTTTTTGGCCTGAGTCGCCACTTCAGACTTCGGCTTCCAGACTTGGCGGGTTGGTGGTGGCTTCTTCGTCACCTCCTTTTGCAGTCTTCTACGGGCTTCTTCAGCTTTGGCCCGTACTTGCGCCGATAATGCGCGGCGCTTGCGGATACGCTCCTCCAGCGTCGTACAGTTCCGTTTGACCCGGACCCACTCCATCGTTGATGGCTTGGAGGAACCACTCTTCACTTGATGTTGAGGCTGTTTGCCTCGTTTGTTCTTCAGATCCGCATTGTAGCGGACCCCGTCAACGGACTCCATGGCCTTGGCGAATTGCTTCGCGAGGCGTTGACGCTGCCTCTGGCGAGCTCTCTTAGAGAGAGTCACCACGCCTTCGAGGGCGGATTTAACCTGCTTAGAGGCCGATGGGACTTCACCCGACGCAACTTCGGCGTCGATCGGGGTGAGGTTGTCGTTGGTGGCTTCAACTTCTTCGCACCAACGGACTTTTCTCCTAGAGGAGAACTTCTGGAATTTCTTGGACTTACGGGGGGAGGTTGATCCAGACGAGGACACGTACTCCTCGTACTTCTGCTGGTCGAACTCATACTCGACCTCCTCCACGACCGGGATCGAGATCCGCGGCTGCGACGCTCCGATCTCAGCAGTGAGATCGGTGGCTCCCACTGTGGTCGCCAGATTGTTCACGGGGAAAATCGTTGCTTTCTTCATTGATTCCATTGCTATCTTGAATAACAGTTTTTCGGTTACAGAAGATCCGGTCTTTTTTAGATCCGGTTACAATGAAAATCAAAAATAAAGAAAATTAAAAATTACAACTTTTTCTCCTTGTGAACAGATCGCGAGCTCCTGTTATTCGGTCACTCGCTTGCGTGGGTTGTTTGCCTGCGCCGGGGTTGTTTGCCGTGGACCACCCCACGATCTAGATCCGAACAGATCTACGCAGTATAACGGGTATTATTTCACTAAGGAAATAATAGCCGGAGGGATTATTTCACCAAGGAAACAATCGCTCGAATCTCGGGATCAAAGACCAAGCTTTGATCCGGAGTGTAACAACGTAGATCTGAGATCTCGATCCCCTCGAACTCCTACCTTTTGTGATGCGGGTGCTCGCCAAGAATCAGATCTGAATGTCCAAGTCTTCAAGCCTTCAAAAACTCCAAGATGAGGTCTCAATCCGGCAGGAGTTTCGGCTCTCCAAAAGTTCTTCCAAAAGTCCTCCAAAATGATGAATGACCCCGCCTATTTATAGGCAACCAGATCTGTGCATTTGGCACAGATCTGGGCGGCCACCTCAGGGTGGCTCGGCCTTGGCCGAGCCAACTTGAGGTGGCTCGGTTTCGGCCGAGCCCCTCCGGGTTTTGCGTCCGTCGTTCGGTTGTTTCGGTTCTTGTATCCGCTTCGTCCGTGATTCGGTTATGCGGTTGATTGGTCTGAAATCGATTCGTTGACTCTATTCCTGATTTGGCAATAAATCCGATTCTGAGCTTGATTCCAAAACTGATCGTGACTCGATCGCGATTCATCCGAGTTCGCCTGTGGCGTTGCTCTGAACCCCGATTTGTTCTAAATCCTGATTTGGCAGTCTGGATCCCGATTAGGCAGTAAATCGGCTTTGGTGTCTGAGTTCGAATCCGTTATATGGTTGGATGACTCGTTGACTCCCTGAACCGTTGGTTTGATTCTGCACGCGAGTGGATTCATTCCGTCGTTCACATGCGGTTCGTCAGCTTCGTAGCCTTGTTAATCCGCTTCGTTGCGTGTCACTTGGCTTCGGTGTTGTGGACTGACGTTCGTGCTTAGATACGTCGCCCGATGGTTCGTGTTGAGCCGTGTTAAGGGACCTATAAGCAATTTTATATGCCTACAAACGCGGGGGTCGCCTGTGTTTCAGGAATTGAAACATGAAGATGAATTCCGCGTTTAAAAGGGGCTAGATGACTTGTAACCTCTTTGTTGATCGTGAAGACCATTGAATAGAGTTTTCATCAGCTGTCGGAAGTATCGTTGATTTGTAACTCTTCTCGATCTATGTGAAAAGTTCTCCATTTGTAGTTTTTATTTGTTGACACGAAAGTCATCTAATTGTAACTTTCATCATCAAGATATGAGAGCTTGATGGGTATCAGCTATCTATTGTGATTTTTAGACAGCCTACAGAACCCTCTCCAAAGTTTTTGAAAATTCACAGTTGATTGAGACGAATTTTTGGAATACTTTGGATCCCGAAATTTGATTGATTGATTGTCTGCTTCGTTTGATTCTAAGACATCATGAACCTGGTTGCCGGAGTGTTGTAATTCTGCTTCCTTAAACCAAACAAGGTAACTTTTGCGTCTTAATGACAATGAACTTAGTCAAATAAGCTAAAGCCCAAGTCATTACTGATGAACCAAACAAGAATGATGATGACAACGAATTTGTCTGGGTCCTTAAGATACTTCACTCAGTATGCGATGAGGTGTATTCTTCGGATTTCGTCTGGCTCCTTAAGATACTCCATTCAATCTGTGATGAGGTGTATTCTCCGGATTTCATCCGGATCCTTCAGATACTCCACTCAATCTGCGATGAGGTGTATTCTCCGGATTTCATCTGGATCCTTCAGATACTCCACTCAATCTGTGATGAGGTGTATTCTTTTATCCAGAGAATTCTTATAGGCATTGATGAACACTCGATATGCAGCTGTTAGTTTTATTAATCTTAGTAGGAATGTTAAGCCACTTAGGAGAATGAACCGTGTGCGGCTTCTGGCTTCATTAATCTTAGTGGGAATGTTAAGCCGCTTAGGAGAATTAGCTGTGTACGGTTTCTGGCTACATTAATCTTAGTGGGAATGTTAAGCCACTTAGGAGAATGGGCCGTGTGAGGCTTCTGGCTTCATTAATCTTGGTGGGAATGTTAAGCCACTTAGGAGAATGGTCCGTGTGCGGCTTCTGGCTTCATTAATCTTAGTGGGAATGTTAAGCCACTTAGGAGAATGAGCCGTGTATAGCTTCTGGCTTCATTAATCTTGGTGGGAACGTTAAGCTACTTAGGAGAATGAGCCATGTGTAGCTTCTGGCTTCATTAATCTTGGTGGGAATGTTAAGCTACTTAGGAGAATGAGCCGTGTACGATGGATCGAGCTTGACGGTTTTAGCTTCGTTGACTGTAACCTATTTGTACTCATCCAAGAGGTTGCATAACTGCTTGTCATACACCAGTTTCTTCTCGGCTTTAGTCACCTTGATGGCTAACGTCAACCTCTATTTATTTATTTGAAGCTATGTCGTAGCCTCTGTTGTCGAGATGTTATTTTTTGTTGTGGTCAAAACGCGTGGGTGAACTCTATGCTTGAGAATTAGAACGCATGGGTGAGTCTCGTGTTTGGAAGCTCAACCAACTCGAATGCCAAATTCACGTTTGGGCAGGATTCTAGCCTAGAATCCCGTTCTGATTTGACAGCCCACAGCTGTTTATAAATAGACCGCTGGGGGTCAAATCAAGAGTCATTCGACTCTTCTGAATTTTGTAACAAAAATTTTCATTTTTGTCTTTGGCGAATACTGTTCATCTTCCCCATCTACTGAACTCCATGGCGCCCAGGAAGAAGACTGTCTCTCGGTCCTTCAAGCCCGTCGTTGCCGCGGCTCAGGCGGGTTTGCCGCCGCCCTAGTTCCCTTTGATCGGTAGTGAGTATGACCTTCGTGGTCGCTAAACTTGCTGCGACGAGTTCTGATCTTTGAAACAAACGAGGAGACTCGTTTTAATGATGTAACACGGGGTTAGGATGTTAGACCCTAGAGGGGGGGTGATTAGGGTCTTATGCTAATCTACTCCAATTTAAATGCCAATTAAAATATATTAACAAGTTATCCTAGCAAGTATGAAATACAACAATGTATATGAGCTAGGATAAGCAATATGAACAACAAGATATATCCTAACAAAGAGATATATGCAATGTATGTGCAAGGATATATAAACTCAAGGGTAAACAATCTAAACTAGATAGTGGGCAACATAATCAACAAGCAATATACAAAGGCAATATAAGATATGAACATAAAAGTAAGTGCGCCAATGCAATCACAAACAAACAATATGATTACGGAGTTCGGTCCCCACAACCTACGTCTCCGCTCCTCACCTCGAGGAGATCACCACTATCTCAACCGGGTTTTCTACGTTCACCCGAACAACGTTTACACCTCACAATACAATCACTATGCAATCACACCTCACACACTAAGTGTTGGTCCTAGCCCATGTCCTCCTCCTCAAGTGCTCGGTTACAACCTCTCCCTAGGTACGTCAACCGATGCCACTCCTCTTGGATTCGACCCCGTCTCTCACCACACACTTCTCTCGGTGTACAAGTGTATTACAAGTGACTCCTCATAATTAGGCACAACAAATGATTGTTCTCTAAATAAGGTGAGAACTCAATTAGGCACAACTCTAAGTCACAAACCCCACAACCCAAAATATACTATGAATGTAAATACTATAAGCTCAATAGGTTGTGTGTGATCAAAGAGATAAAATAATATAAACTCAATATGAAATCTAGCTTATTAAATTAAGAACAAACTTATAAAATGCTAGAATTGAGTTTAAGGAAACTTCTCTATAGATGGCAAGAGAGAGGGAGAAGAATGAATGCTCAAACACCAAGGATGATCTCCACTTGCTCTTGTGAAATTTGCTCCACAAATCAAACTCTTGTAAATGCTTAAAAGCTTTTTAAACAAACACTAAACCCTTAAACAAAACTTGTAAACATCTTAAAAACTTTTCTCTTGTTAGGTTGAAAGAGAGTAGCAATAGGGTATTTATACCCACTCAAAAACTCAGCCAAAACCCTAAGAAATTGACAAAAAACAGCCCCAACAAACAGCTCAAGAAATAGCCGTTGGGAAAGCAACGGATCTATTGTCAGTCAATCGGAAATTCTGTCAGTCGACCGATGGAGCTCTCAGTCGACCGCACCGGTTGACCGACCAACTCTCTGCTGCATGGTGATGAAAGAACAAATGATCGGTCGACCGGTGCGGTCGATTGGAAACTGACACAGCAGAAAATTGATATGCTGATTTAAAACATTGTTTAAAAATATCAAATAAATTCCAAAAAATGTAAAACTTTGGGGAATGATTGTAGACATGATAATAAACATGCTACAAAATAGTGCAAAACATGAAAAATATGAAATATGTGATTTCATATTATAAACATAAAAACTCAAAAACTATGTATGTATATATATAACTATATATATGCATAGAAACCAAAACTTATGTATATATATATAACTATATATATATACGAAGAAACCAATAAATGTGTGTGTATAGATATTGAGCTTAGAGTATATAACACACATAATATAAAATCTAAAACTACATTACCCAAGCAATCTTGATCTTCAATTAAGCTTGACTTGGTACACTTGCGGATGAAGCTTGAACTTGATCTTTAACTTGAATTGTATAGGCTTCAACCCGACATTCCGCCATCCTCCTTTGGATATCATCGTTGAAGCGCAATCCATCCAACCTCCAACAACGTTGTTTGTCTACAATACATAGGAAAACACAAACACTAGACAAACAACATTAGTAGTAACTTGTTTGTAAATCATCATCAAAACAAGAAGGCCAACATAGGACTCCGTCGTTTGAAATTTGAAGCATGGGGGTTCCGACCTCCGCGCTTAAAATTTCACCAACGCGAAGTTCCATCTCTGCGTTTGATTTTTTCTGACGCAGGGCTCGATCTTCGCGTTTTATTTTGCTGACGTAGGATTTTGATCTCCGCGTTTATTCTTACTGATGCAGGATTCGACCTCCGCATTTGTTCTTGCTAACGTAGGGTTCGACCTCCGCGTTTGTTTTGGTCTTTTACTTTGACTGATTTATTTTCTTTGCTTTTGTAGTGCGTCACACCAATGAGCCTCTCCCTTTTCGCCATCATTTTGGTCATGAAGGTGGCGTTGATAAGAATATAACGTTCAATCTTCGCCAAGAGCTCCCTGTGTTCCGTATCACTGAAAAGGATCGTGTCGAAGCGATTCTTCAGGCTTCTTGTGAGACTCTTCGAACATTGGTCATAAATACCAAATTTGAGAGTCTAAGTCATAAACCGCTTGTCAAACCAGCGTTCCTCTTCAGGGATTTCGTTGACTTTGAAACAAGTGTGGCTTATGATGGGGATTAAAAGTGGCTAAGGAAAGTTGGGGATCGTCACCTCTTCTTGCCTAACACGGAGAGGATGTACCCGATATCATACTTCCAGTGTGCTTCTATTTTAAGGCGCATGGATTGGGACCTTATCAAGGAGCAGGATGGAGTTGCCCTTGGAACCGTGACTTTCCAAGGAGTTCGTACAGTTGGTTATAACCGACAGGTGACAGCCTTGCGACCAAGTTTATTCGCTAAAGAATACCCAGTCGACGAAGTGGCTAGTCCAACGAGTACCTTTGTTAAAAGATTTATGGCGAAGAAGGGAGAATTTTTCGCACAAGGATTTAGATCTCCTGGCTGGATTCACTCTCTGATGACAGGATGGTGGGCCCAAATGACCAATTTCATTTTGGAAGAGTTGGAGACACCCCTCACTTAGGCTGGGCTAAAGATTCCTGTGCGGGCTACGAAATTCGGGATCATCCAGAGCCACTATCATTTTTTCTCTATATTGGAGAGATACAATCCCGAGACCTGTACCTTCTTCACTCCAGTAGGGGAGTTAGGCTTTGCTCTTCATGAGATGCATGACATCTCTGGCCTTCTTCTCGGGGATTTGCCATATGAAGAATTTGTTCCAGGATCTACGGAACTTAAAATTTTGAGGAAAACCAGCCTCGAAATTTATTCCACTCTCTGGGAAGTCATGTGTCACTTCCATATTTGTATGCAGCAGATGGAGGCTCGAGGAAGTGGCGTAAAATAAGTATCTTGGGCAGAGTACTTGTTCCAGAACTTGACCGATAAGGGAGCTCCGGTGACCAGATTGCCTGTAAGCACATTGGAGGAGATTCAGGCCCGAATCGATGCTGCTACCTCCCATTATACGAATGAGGCCAAAGAGGACATTTTTCCCACTTACACAGAGTTTGAGAGTTTTCACTATCAAGCTCAGATCCCCATTTCAGACATAGCGCTTCTGGCGGGATTTCTGATGTTGTGACTGAAACGATGCGTCGTCCCCACCAGGCCAATCGATGCTCTTATTGCTGAAGTGATTTACCTGGCCGTTCTCTTGGCACATGGGAGGCCACTGAACCTTCTTTCTGCCATGGCATGCTGCCTACAGAGCGGGTTACGCGAATTGGCATTGGATTTTGTTAATGTTACGGAGGTGGGGTCTGGCGAAGGCAAGACTTTAAAAACTCTAAATCCTCGGGTGCCGCTGCCTTATACTTATCTGATGGCTTGGTACGTGTCCCACTGCCCCTCATTGATGAGTACGGCTTCTCCTCAAGGTGATTCATTCATCCCACTCGTACAATGACTGGAATTTGCAAAGTGGGAGGGGACTTACATGGTTAAAATTCGCCAGATCTTATCGCGGGACACCAATTATCATATTTTTCGTTGCTTCCCCAATTTTGAAGGTGGGGTGTACGGAGCAACGTTCCAAGATGTGGCAGGTCCTAACGGATTCACTCAATTGAATGAGGGTGTTTTTCGTTGGCTGCTCTACATCAGGCCGGGCTACTTGATCTTCAGGCAGGGTAGCAAGTGCTTCATTGAGCCTTATCAACCATATAGGTTTGCTCGACAATTTGGGTATGACCCCTTATCAACCATATAGGTTTGCTCGACAATTTGGGTATGACCAGCTATACGTCGGGAATGCTCGACCTTAACTAGCGATTGTGGGCAATCTGTATGAAGGGGTAAGGGCCTGGTACTATTTGGTGGCTGGTTGCACTAAGGTTATCTTCAAGCTCCCACATAAGATGCCCAACTCCTACACCTCCACGGGTTTCTACAATTGGTATTTTTCTGCTTATCAGATCTCCAGTTATAACTTGAATACATCTTGTCTGAAGGAAATCAGACGTATGTATGCTTTAAAAAGGGGGTCTAAGACATCTCGACTGAGAGGGATTGACGAGTACTTCTCTTTTGAGGACCCACCTACTGGACAAGAAGAGGAGCAAGCGGCTGAGCCTGTTCTAGTGAAAGAACCTCGCACGGTTGATACTCCTAACAAGGGCTACTAGAAAGAGGGCTCTTACGGCAGATGAGACTGGCTAATATGATAAGCGGGCTCACCAAAAATTGATGGTTGAATCTCCTCCTGCTAAAGGCCAGCAGAAGCCGAAATTGATGGCCGATGCTCTCAGAGCTGCAGAAGAAGAAGAATAACATGAATCTTTAGTTGCGGGCCTACCACACAGAGCTGGGCTCCGTTCAAGTGGTCCGACCCTATCGAGCGAGGCTTCTTCTTATCATCCTCCTGAGGATGAAGAGGGCGAATTAATGGCTACATATGTAGAATCTATTCCGGTAGTAGACCCTCCTAAAGCTCCTGCATTAGAACCCAGGGGTCTTGAAGAGAATCTATCACCTCCTCCTTCAGTACTAATGCCACAGGCTGGTGGTACAAGTCTTAGTCCGACAACGGGACTTATGACTAAATCGGCTATCAGCATAAGTCTTCCCGAGTCTTCAGCTATACGTGATGATGAAGAGGAAGTGGATTATGAAGCCTCCTTGACTGGTGATGTAGCTGATGGAGATAGAGATAATGAGGATGCTGGAGTTGGCAATATGCTAGGTGATGACGGGGAGGAAGAAGAGCATGATTCTATAGATGACATCACTTCTTTTGATGATGCTCCCAAGGTCTCATCCGATAAGGCATCTGCTTATCTTCCTTTTTATATCACTGGTAAGCCTGGTCTATTTTGAATTCCTCTACACATTCCTTCTACATTCCGACCATTTTTGCGTGCAGGTTCACCTACTCCAGAGACTACCACCGTAACTCCTCCTCCGGAATAGCAGCTCATGCAGGTGTCAACTCCTTTGCAAGAGAAACCTTTGCCTGGCTCATCCATGGCAACTTCTTCACCGACAAGATTAATGAAGATCTCGTTTACACCAACAAGGACCGTACCAAGCACATCTCAGGCAAGGGCAATGATGGCCTTGACCTCAAGTCCTTCCCACTTGGACGTTTCTTTTGCTTCCGCGACTTCTACACCCAGGTCACTTGTTAGTCCGCATTTTGATACGTCCACTTCCAGGGTTGTCGAACCATCCTCAATTGCTATTTCTAGCCTAGTAGATGCTCCTGACTTCCTCTATATCTCCCTAGGTTATTTGAACAGTCTTGCAAAGAAGGTGATTGATGTTGTCATGGCTGGTCGAGGCCGCTTTGATTCCTTTAAGTCTCTCTTAGAAGTAGGCTTAAATGGAGTTAAAAGTGTGGGTAATGCCCAATGCTTTGAACGTTGTTTGGAAGCCATTTCTCACCTAGAAGCACAACTCAAACACTTAGAGGCCCTCAGTCATGTAGATATTCAGACACAGATTGTATCTACTTTTGCTGACCTCCAAGTTGAGGAAGTGGCTCACCGTGAGGCAATTGAGTGGGGACTGGCTGAGAAAGAGCTTCAAGTTACACATTTGCAAGAGCAGAGCAGTCTGAGACCAAAAGAATTGGAGCTCTCCACTGCTTCTATGGACCTTATTCGTACAAAACTTGTTGAAGCTGAGGCGGAAGTACTGAGATTGAAGGCTCAGCTATCTCGTGAAGAAGCCGTTGTTAATATACTTAGTGCCAAAAATGCGGACACCCTTTTGAATTATCATAAAGAAGCTCATGCTCTTGAAAGAGCGAAGAAGGAGGTAGCTGCTGTAGTAGCACCCACTGAGGACGAGCTGCGAAGGAAGGCTGAAGCTATTGTATGGGCCAACCATGAGGAAAAACTCTCTGATGCCTAAGCTCGACTTGCTTCTTTTGATTTGACCTTGTATTATTCTTTTTCATAAAAACAGCTCTGCTTTGTATCACTTTCTTTTGGCTTCTGAATAAAAAGTGATATTGGTTTCTTATTATTTCTTGCATATATCATGTTTTGATTTGAAACAATGAAATTTTGAGGAATGCCTGAGGTATGATTTTAACTTAGTATAGATTTCCACAATAGCCCTGATTTAGAAAATTCTCTTTATTATCATTTAGGATAATTCCAGAAAATTTCAATCTACTGTGGATAAATACTTATCATTCTCCCTTGACTGACCAGTAGAATTCTTCCTGTGTTATACTTTTGCTTTAAACACTGAAAGAAGTCTATAAGTGTCAGAGGTGTAGCATTAACTTGACGTGAATTTTCTCATAGAGTAAAATTCAAAAATTTTCCTTATTACCACTAGGGATAATTCTGGAAAGAGTTTAATCCGCTGGGGATTTTATGAGAACACTTCTTATGTAGAGGAATAAAAAGGTTCAAATAGGGGGTTTGAACTATTAGAGGTATGATGTTAACATAACAGGAAAAACGTTATGATAGGGGTAATTTTGTGGACTTATCGATCTATTGGGGGAGAGTCGATAAATAAATTTTGTCAGAGGTGTGATTTTAACGTGACAAGAAAGATATTACGATCGGGGTAATTTTGAGGACTTATCGTTCTATTGGGGAGAGTCGATAAATGGATTTTGTCAGATGTGTAATTTTTACATGATAAGAAAGATATTACGATCGGGGTAATTTTGAGGACTTATCGCTCTATTGGGGAGAGTCGATAAGTGAATTTTGTCAGATGTGTGATTTTAACGTGACAAGAAAGATATTGCGATCGGGGTAATTTTCAGCACTTATCACTCTATTGGGGAGAGTCGATAAGTAGATTTTGTCAGAGGTGTAATTTTAACGTGATAAGAAAGATATTGCGATCGGGGTAATTTTCAGGACTTATCGCTCTATTGGGGAGAGTCGATAAGTGGATTTTGTCAGAGGTGTGATTTTAATGTGACACCTGTGGGGAAGATATTTTAGCGTCTCACTGGGGAGGATTGCTAAATGATTTATCATCGGAACGATGAATTGTGATACTTGATGATTTGAACAAGGTTTTAAGGATTTTATCATCCCGCTGAAGGGAGTTGATAAATTGGTTATTTACTATTCTGTTGAGAAGAGTTAGTAAATTGATCATGATTTGAATGATTTTGGAGATTTATCATTTTATTGATGAGAATCTATAAGTTGGTTTTAACAGAATTGTCATTGCATTGGGAGAAATACAGGCTAAATGCCAACCCTGCGGGAATGATGATTGTCAGAAGTGTAGTGTTAATCTAACAAAAGACCTGTCAACTGAAAATGACTTAGATCTTGTTGAAAAGATTCAAAGGTTTTGATTAACACTCTGTTAAAAGGATTCGTGACCTTAGAGACTAAGTGTCATGTTTGAAAACACAAGGATGGATCCTTCGTTCGGAAGAATTGCAACGAAAGGATAACCTTAGCGTTCGAGGTTTGAAACGCGACGTTAAGAACCCTCATAATGCTAGTCTGGGATTAGCATTTGGGAGATTGAACACTGAGTTGAGCTCCGCGTTAGGGTTAAAGTCTTAACCGACTTTATCCATAAATGCTGAAGATTGTGTTTCGAAAGATGGTTGGGATTCTCTCCTAGAATACCATACCACTTTAACAGCTTGACGGCTGTTATAAATAGACCTGTGTGGTCACGTCAAGAGTCATTCGACTCCTTCTATTTTTGGCTTAGTTCCAAGAACGAGAACTCTCGTTTGATTTTGACAAGATTTCGAGTGAACTTTGTCTTCTCTGACCAGCAGCATCTTCTCCGACCGATTGCATTAATGGCGCCACGAAGAATGAGCTCTGGCTCCAAGAAGGTCGCTGGGGCGACTTCCGAAACGCCGTCGGCTGGGGATGCCGACGGTGTTCTTGTTTTTGCGGGAATGTCATCGCCACCGTCGCCGTCGCATGGGCTTCCCTACCGTGGTAGGTGGTGATCATAATAACTTGTCTTGACAAGTTTTCTGAAAACCCTAGATGGGTTCTTGACAACGAGGAAGATGACTCATTTCTGTTTAATGAAAATGCAGAGTTAGGACTATGTGTTCATTGTGAAACGCGGTGTTGACCCCAGCATTTTGAATTCTAAACGTTGGTCTTGGCCTTCATGTTTGAGCTTCATAATGCGTGTCTCGACTCCCGCGTTTGGGATTTACAACACGAGGCTAGCCCTTGTGTTTAAGATTTGACCTATGGGCCTTCCTCTGTGTTTCTAGTTTCTTCTTTTAGATTTATGTCAACAACTTTCTTCAGCTACTAATCTTTGCTTTTGACTTTGCAGTGTTCTTTCTGAATGTGCCGCTTTCGCAAGAGCATCATTTTGGGTATATTGGCGGCCCTGACGCGAATGAAGTTTTTAGCCTTCGCAGCAGAATTTTGTTGTGCACTTTCCCTGAATAGGAGAGAACGAGCATGCTTAGATTCCCACGATACTCTACTCTTAGAGCTTTGATCACCGACTTAGACTTGGAGACTCCTGCCAGCCATGATTAATTCCCTAAACCGGTGTTCATTTTTGGAGATCACATAGTAGCTGATGATCGTCTTATACATGCAGAAGATTCAAAACTACTAAGGAGAGTCAATAACCGCTTCCTCTTTCTCCCAAATATGAAGAGGATGTATCCACTCTCCTACTTCTTGAATGTGAGCTATCGCCGAGGTTTGACTTTTGATATAGTCAAGGAGAAAGAAAATGTGTCGCTTGGATTTGGTCGACAAGCTTGCACACAAATTTGGGGACAAGTCAAGGGTTTGAGGCCCGACCTATTTGAGAAAAATGATCTTGCTCAAGAAGTGACACTTCCAGCGAATGTCTTCATTCACCAGTTTATTGTGGCTCAGTGTGAATTCCCTGCGCAGACATTCAGATCCCCGGGGTGGGTTTGTTCTGGAGAAGGAGGTTGGTGGACCCGGATGGTGGATTTTGTTCTTGAGGAACTTAAGGAACCACTCGCTCAATCGTGTCTCACAATCCCGGTGTTGGCTACTCGACATGGGATTATTCAAAATTATCCTAATTTCTTTGCCATGTTGGAGAGATATAACCCGGGCAACTACACATTCTTCACACTTGTATGGGAGTTAGGATTTGCTCTCCATGAGATGCAAGTGGTATCGGGGCTGCCATTGGGTCGGATGCCATATGAAGAATTCATCCCCACTATTGAAGAGCTCTCCATTTTAAGAGTGGCGCACCCAGAAGTTTATGTTGGCCTTCTTGTTTTGATGATGTTTAACAAACAATTTACCACTAATGTTGTTTGTCTAGTATTTGTGTTTTCGTATTTATTGTAGACAAACAACGTTGTTGGAGGATGGATGGAATAGCGCTTCAACGATGATATCCAATGGAGGTTGGCGGAATGTCGGGTTGAAGCCTTGCTATTCAAAGTTCAAGATCCAAGTTCAAGCTTCATCCGCAAGTGTACCAAGTCAAGCTTAATTGAAGATCAAGATTGCTTGGGTAATGTAGTTTTGGGTTTTATATTATGTGTGTTAGTACTTTAAGCTCAATCATACACACACATACACGCCTTGGTTTTGGTTTTGTATATATATAGTTATATATATACATATATGTTTTTGGTTTAATAATTTTCGAGTTTATATATGAAACAAATGAATAATTGGAAAATACTATTTTGTTTCATGTTTATATGCCTATATATGATTTTACCTTTAACAAGCGTATATTTAATGAAATCATATTTAGTGTTTTGAATATATTGCATAGAATATGCAAATTTATGAAAATATTGTATTTCTAGATTATAGACTTCATAACAACATGTTATATCTTTTATCAAGTCTATACAATCATTTCATAAGGTTTCAAAATGTTGTTTAAGTCAAAATATCAAAATATCAATTTTCAGGTTTTCATGTTTTGGACTATTTTGTAAAATGATGATATTTCTCATTTGGGAAGTCTTTTTAGAAAACCAGTTTTTGTAGCATGTGTATTATCATGTCTACAATCATTCCCCAAAGTTTTACATTTTTTGGAATTTATTTGATATTTTTAAACAGCATTTTAAAATCAGCTATACAGATTTTCATGTATCAGATTTCGGTCGACCGGCTCTAAAACCGATTTTTTCTGGAATGTCAGTTTTCGGTCGACCGGTACGGTCGACCAGTCATTTAACCATTCGTCAGTATTTTTCCAGAGAATCGTCGGTCGACCGGTACGGTCGACCGAGATCTCAAATCGGTCGACCGACAGGATTTCCGGTCGACCGACGATGGTCCAGAAAGCTCTCATCGGTCGCCCGACGGGATTTTCGGTCGACCGACAATATAGCCGTTGTCTTTTAACGGCTCTTTCTCTGAGCTGTTTGCTGGGGTTTTTGGTCATTTTGTTTTGGGGGTTTTGCTGAGATTTCTAGTGGGTATATATACCCCATTGCTGATGTCTTTTCTAGTTAATTCAAGAGAGTTTAAAAACAAGTTTAAGAAAGTTTTAATCAAGTGTTTATGTTTGGTTTAAGTGTGTTTATAAGCTTTTAAGCATTTGAGTGTTTTGAGTTTGTGAATTCAATTTCACAAGAGCAAGTGGAGATCATCCTTGGTGTTTGAGCATTCATTCTTCTCCCTCTCTCTTGTCATCTATAGAGAAGTTTCCTTAAACTCAATTCTAGCATTTTATAAGTTTGTTCTTAATTTCATAAGCTAGATTTCATATTGAGTTTATATTGTTTTATCTCTTTGTTCACACACAACCTATTGAGCTTATTGTATTTACATTCATAGTATAATTTAGGATTGTGGGTTTGTGACATTAAGAGTGAGCTTAATTGAGTTCTCATCTTGTTTAGAGAACAATCAATTGATTTATATTGTGCTTAATTGTGAGGATTCACTTGTAATACACTTGTACACCGAGAGAAGTGTGTGGTGAGAGACGGGGTCGAATCCAAGAGGAGTGGCGTCGGTTGACGTGCCTAGGGAGAGGTTGTAACCGAGCACTTGAGGAGGAGGACACGGGCTAGGACCAACACTTAGTGTGTGAGGTGTGATTACATAGTGATTGTATTGTGAGGTGTAAACGTTGTTCGGGTGAACGTAGAAAACCCGGTTGTGATAGTGGAGATCTCCTCGAGGTGAGGAGCGGAGACGTAGGTCGTGGGGACCGAACTCCGTAATCATATTGCTTGTTTGTGATTGCATTGGCGCACTTCTTTTATGTTTATATCTTATATCGCCTTTGTATATTGCTTGTTGATTATATTGCCCACTATCTAGTTTAGATTGTTTACCCTTGAGTTTATATATCATTGCACATACATTGCATATACCTCTTTGTTAGGATATATCTTGTTGTTCATATTGCTTATCCTAGCTCATATACATTGTTGTATTTCATACTTGCTAGGATAACTTATTAATTAAGTTTTAATTGGCATAAAATCGGATTAGATTAGCATAAGACCCTAATCACCCCCCCTCTAGGGTCTAACAATTGGTATCAGAGCTTGGTGCTCTTTGATTTAAGGTCTAATCGCCTTGAGTTAAAGATCCAAGTTAGCTTATTGTGCTAATCTATTTTTGAGCTTTATTTGTATCTTGCTTGCATATATTTTTACAAATTATGAATATGAATGATGCATCTTGTTTAGGCTATGATTCTAGTGTTGCTCCTAGATTAGACAATTTCCCCTATGCCCAATGGTGTGTTAGATTTAAACTATTTGTTAGATCTAAACATTTTGATTTATGGGAAATTATAGATGATGCTTATATTGTGCCCATTTTGGAGAAATCCAAGTGGAATAAAAATGATCATCGCATGTTTACTATGAACAACATTTTGTTAGAATATTTGTTAAATGCTTTTAACTCATCTATGTCTAACAAGTTTGTTCATTTTGATAGTGCTTACACCTTATGGATATTTATAGAAGCACATCAAGGAGACTTGGAGGCGATCCGACAAGCTTTGGAGGATCCCGCTTCAAGTTCATGTGGAGCATCATGCACACGGCCACTAGGCGATAGCCCTAGTGAGGTTTGCGAGTTCAAATCTATTAATGATTTACCTAATGATGAACTTGCTTGTGCTAGTGAAAAATTATTACATGCCTTTAACAAATTGCAAAATGATTTCATTAATTTACAAAGCAAGCATGAAATTTTGAAATCCGATCATGAGTTGTTAGCATCTAAGTTTGAAACTATTTCTAATGAAAATGTGATCCTTAAAGAAAACAATGAAAAATTAAAATTGGATCATGTTTCTTTAACTTCAAACGTTGCTAGTTTAACTCATGAAAGAGATAATGCCATGTTAGAAGTAAAGAACATACAAAATAATACTGCTTCCTTTATAAATGATTATTTATGTTCTACTTCTAAAAATGCATATGTGCCTAAAAATGAAGATTTGAATCTTATGAAAAATAGTATTTCATCTTTAGATTCAACTTTGAAAATATGCATTGATAACCATAAGAAACTTATGGACAAGTGTGCTAAATCTAGTAAATCACCCATACACTATGCACACTTGTATAGCAAAGTTTACAAGTGCTCCATTTGTGGTCGTAAAGGCCATTTAGCTAAATTTTGCTATGATGCACAAAAACATAAGAATATTAATCCTTCTTGTGCATCTCATCAAGTTTCTTCATCACATGTACACACACATGCACCCATTGCTCATCATAAGCATGCTCATGTGTATAGATGTGATCATTGTGGTAGATTTGGTCATTTGGCCAAATTTTGTTTTGATTTAAAGAGAGTTTCACATTTGCAAAATAATTTTAAAAGATCATCCATGTTTGCAAATGTTTCTAAAGTTTCCCGTGCACAACCGTTTGGTCAACATAAGCAAATGCTTCCTTTCCATTGTACTTATTGCAATCGGAAGGGTCATTTGAGTAATTTTTGTTATGACCGTGTTCGTGCACCATATATGCCTAAGAGGGTTCATAACCCTAAGGCTTTGAACTTTAATGATAGGGGTCATGTCCCTAAATCTTTTGGTACCAAGAGTTCTTGGGTACCAAAACAAATTTAAACTTTAAACCAAGAATTTTAGTGTTCTTACTTTTTCCTTTCTTGGTTTTAAAATTATGTCTTAAAATATTTTGATTATGAAAATAAATTTATAATTGATAAAATCTTTTGTTTTCATGATTATTTGTTTTGTTTTGATGAGAGGTTTGCATTTATATAACCCTCCGGATTTATTGGGTGTTTATTCCCAAATCATATTTACCGGATGCTAGAATGATTATATGGGTTGTAACAAGCTTAAGAGCTTGATATATTGTTGCCTCTCTTGAAATTCTTTTGTTAAAGATTTTATTTTGATTGATTGCTTTGAATTCATTATACTTCACTTATATGATGATATTTATCTTTTTATGTTTGATACTCACCCGTGCTTATTGATAGGGGGAGCTTTTGCTCTCTTATTCCTTTGTCCCCTTTTTGATGTTGTCAAAGGGGGAGAAATATTGTGAGTATATTTTTTCTTGTTTGTATGCTTTGTAAATTGTTTGTCATCATCAAAAAGGGGGAGATTGTTGGCCTTCTTGTTTTGATGATGTTTAACAAACAATTTACCACTAATGTTGTTTGTCTAGTATTTGTGTTTTCTTATTTATTGTAGACAAACAACGTCGTTGGAGGATGGATGGAATTGCGCTTCAACGATCATATCCAAAGGAGGTTGGCGGAATGTCGGTGAAGCCTTGCTATTCAAAGTTCAAGATCCAAGTTCAAGCTTCATCCGCAAGTGTACTAAGTCAAGCTTAATTGAAGATCAAGATTGCTTGGGTAATGTAGTTTTAGGTTTTATATTATGTGTGTTAGTACTTTAAGCTCAATCATACACACACATACACGCCTTGGTTTTGGTTTTGTATATATATAGTTATATATATACATATATGTTTTTGTTTGATAGTTTTCAAGTTTTACTATGAAACAAATGAATAGAATTGGAAAATACTATTTTGTTTCATGTTTATATGCCTATATATGATTTCACCTTTAACAAGCTTATATTTAATGAAATCATAGATTTCACCTTTAACAAGCGTATATTTAATGAAATCATATTTAGTGTTTTGAATATATTGCATAGAATATGCAAATTTATGAAAATATTGTATTTCTAGATTATAGACTTCATAACAACATGTTATATCTTTTATCAAGTCTATACAATCATTTCATAAGGTTTCAAAATGTTGTTTAAGTCAAAATATCAAAATATCAATTTTCAGGTTTTCATGTTTTGGACTATTTTGTAAAATGATGATATTTTTCATTTGGGAAGTCCTTTTTCAAAACCAGTCATTGTAGCATGTTTATTATCATGTCTACAATCATTCCCCAAAGTTTTACATTTTTCTGAATTTATTTGATATTTTTAAACAGTGTTTTAAAATTAGCTCTAAAACCGATTTTTTCTGGAATGTCAGTTTTCGGTCGACCGGTACGGTCGACCGGTCATTTGACCATTCGTCAGTATTTTTCCAGAGAATCGTCGGTCGACCGGTACGGTCGACCGAGATCTCAAATCGGTCGACCGACAGGATTTTCGGTCGACCGACGATGGTCCAGAAAGTTTTCTTCGTGATTTTGCTCTCATCGGTCGACCGACGGGATTTTCGGTCGACCGACAATATGACCGTTGGACTTCTAACGGCTATTTCTGAGCTGTTTCTCTGGGGGCTGTTTTGTCATTTGTTTTGGGGGTTTTTGCTAAGATCTTTAGAGGGTATATATACCCTATTGCTGCTCTCTTTCAAGTAGCTAAGAAGTTTTTAAAAGAAGTTTTTAAACAAGGGTTTAAACTTGTCTAGTGTTTGTTTAAGTTTGGTTTAAGAAGCTTTTAAGCAAACTCAATCTAGCTTCATATTTTATATTGTTTGATTATCTTTTTATTAAGCTAGTGTTCATATTGAGTTTAGTTGATTTTATTATCTCTTTGTTCACACACAACCTATTGAGCTTATTGTATTTACATTCATAGTATAATTTTGGGTTGTGAGATTAGTGACTTAGAGTTGTGCTTAATTGAGTTCTCACCTTGTTTAGAGAACAATCAATTGATTTATCTTGTGCTTAATTATGAGGATTCACTTGTAATACACTTGTACACCGAGAGAAGTGTGTGGTGAGAGACGGGGTTGAATCCAAGAGGAGTGGCGTCGGTTGACGTGCCTAGGGAGAGGTTGTAACCGAGCACTTGAGGAGGAGGACACGGGCTAGGACCAACACTTAGTGTGTGAGGTGTGATTACATAGTGATTGTATTGTGAGGTGTAAACGTTGTTCGGGTGAACGTAGAAAACCCGGTTGTGATAGTGGAGATCTCCTCGAGGTGAGGAGCGGGGACGTAGGTCGTGGGGACCGAACCTCGTAAACATATCGTTTTGTTTGTGATTGCATTGGCGTTCTTATTCTTGTTTTCATATCTTATATCGCCTTTGTGTATTGCTCATCATATTACCCTATCACTTGTGTAGATTGTTTATTTTACCCTTGTGTTAGTTCATATATCATTGCTCATATATTTGTAATATCTCATTGATAGGATATATTCACTTGTTCATATTGCTTATCCTAGCTTACATATCTTGTTGTATTTTATACTTGCTAGGATAACTTATTAATTAGTTTTAATTGGCATTAAATCGGATTAGATTAGCATAAGACCCTAATCACCCCCCCTCTAGGGTCTAACAGTTTACGCTAACTTTTGGGAGCTGATGTGCTACTTCTACATATGTGCTTAGGTTGTTGGGATGCGCGGAGGGGGTCTTATGCATACAGCATGGGTGGACTATCTCTTTCAAAACTTAGGTCAGAAAGATGAGGTTGTGACCCGACTGGCTGCCATTTCTCTTAAAGACTCTAAGGTCCGAATTAATGCTTCTAACGCTGCTTACAAGACTAAGCACATGGAAGATGGGTTTGAGGCTGGTATCAAATTTGAAAGTTTTCACTACCAGGCCACAATTCCTATTTCCGACGTGGCTCTCCTCACTGGCCTCTTCATGATCTGGTTGAAACGGTGTGTAGTACCATTGAAACCTGTTGAGGCGATATTAGCTGAGGTTGTCTACCCACCTGTCTTATTAGCTCATGGGAGGCTCGTGATCCTCCCCACTGCTATGGTAGGCTGCGTACAGAGTGGCTTGAGGATGTTGACCTCTGAACTTATCGGCACCTAGGGAATTAAGGCTACTGGGAGGAAAGCTAGGAAAACTCCCCAACCACGTGTACCAGTACCGTATACGTACTTGGTGGCCTGGTTCGTGCTACATTGCCCTTCGTTGATGACGGGGGTATCTGAAAATGATGATGCTTATATTCCCTTTGTACAGAGTAGCTTGGCCGATAGGGAGGATGAAACGCTTCGATCGATTCCTTTCATTCCTAAGGGAGTAGGAGCCGACGAGATATTGCCCATTGAGGGTTTAGAATCCGCTTCTCCTCCTCTCATCCAGGACCATGGTATACATGAAGGCCATCCCTCCGAGGTTGTTCCTCCATCGACTCGTAATGAGTATACGGGTCCGATCTATCCAACTGCTCCTCCTCCACATTTGAGAGCTCTGAGGAAACTAATTGAGGAATTAGAATGCTGGATACAGATGACTATTGATGTCGTCAGTCTTAGGGGTGCTTCCTTTAAGCATTTTGAACCTAGCTTGACTAACTGTTTAGATAAAATCAAGGATAAAAGTGATGTGTCGTGGACCGAACACTGTAAGGAGAGTGTCATCCTCTTAGAAGCAGAGTTGGCGGCTTTTACGAAGCTACAGTGCATCAATCTGAAATCTAAAGTGGAGCAGGCTCTCTCCTTGGCTACAATCTCGAAGATACATCATCAAGATATCCTTCGCAAGGATTTATCTGATAAAAAAGCTCGCATAACGATCTTAAAGGAGCAGCATACTTAGGTGTATACTGATATAAATAGTGTTGTTTTTTATATTTGTGTCACTGAAGAAGCCATTGATCGATTAGAGGCCGAGTTGGCCCAGAAGAAAGCCCAGTTGGCTTAATATGCGGATGTTAGAAAAGGGCTTCAGCTTCAAAGTGACAACATTTTTAAGGATTTTTGCAGCACACTTCACGCATCTGAAGGAATTCGAAGAGAGATTGTTGCTGCAACCCCTGTTGAAGCAGAACTCAGAAAGGAGATTGAAGAATGATTCCGGACTGCTCACGAAGAGAAACTTTCTGCATTCAAGTCCAGGCTGAAGTCCTTTAAGCTGATGAATCCTGATGCTTAAATTTTATACTGTTTTTGGCTGGGGAATAATTTTGTATCATTTTTATTTCGATTATCATCACTTTGTATCAAATTAATAATATTGAATGAAAATAATATCATTTTGTCTTTCATCATCTCTCTTGTTGAATTCTAATTCGGGACAATGAAAAGTAATACAAATACCGTAAGCGTAGTGTTAACTTAGCATGAACTCGAAATTCTATTTTTTACTACTTAGAATAATTCTAGAAATTTTTAACAATCAGAGGTGTAGTGTTAACATGACGACATACAAAACAGGGAAATTAAACATTTATTCCCGCAATATACTCTAAATTGGCAACCCCCAGCCTGACTTAACTAGAGTTTGAAAGAGAAAAGAGGGGGCTACATGACTTACGGGAAGTATCTCTTAAGGAACTTCCCGTTAATTGACATCATGAACCTATCTCCTTTTTGATCGATGAGGCGATAAGCTCCTCTCGAATAAACTGATTCTATTACGAAGGATCCTTCCCATTTGGGATTGAACTTCCCTTTGGTTTTGTGTGTCATCACCATGGGTCGTCTGACGGCTAAGACCAAATCGCCTTCCTTGAAAATTCATTCTTTAACATTTTTGTTGTAGGCTTTAGAAATTCAGGCTTGATACAACTCGATCTGTTGCTGAGCTTGAAGTCGCTTGTCGTCTAAGGCTTCAAGTTCCTGAAGGCGCAGTTGATGTTTCTCTTCCTCTGTCATTCCAGTTGCGATAGCGACTCTCAGGGAAGAGATCTAAATTTCTAACGGTAGCACAACTTTGATTAAACTTTCCTTTGGTTTTGTGTGTCATCACCATGGGTCGTCTGACGGCTAAGACCAAATCGCCTTCCTTGAAAATTCATTCTTTAACATTTTTGTTGTAGGCTTTAGAAATTCAGGCTTGATACAACTCGATCTGTTGCTGAGCTTGAAGTCGCTTGTCGTCTAAGGCTTCAAGTTCCTGAAGGCGTAGTTAATGTTTCTCCTCCTCTGTCATTCTGGTTGCGATAGCAATTCTCAGGGAAGGGATCTGAATTTCTAACGGTAGCACAGCTTCGTAGCCGTATACCAAAGAGAATGGCGTAGCTTTTGTGGGGGTCCTCACCATTGTACGATAGGCCCATAGACATTCACCGAGTCTTTCGTCCTAATCACGTCGGCTCTTTGAAACAAACTTTTTGAGAAGCTTCACAATGGTCTTATTAAAAGCTTCTGCAAGGCCATTTCCTGGCGGATAATATGCCGTAGAGGCAACGCTTTGGATTTTAAACTTATCACAAAATCTCTAAAATCCAAAGCTAATAAATTATGTCCCGTTGTCGTGAACTATTCATCTCGGGACTCCAAAACAGTAGATTACGTGATGTTTGATGAATTTAATCACATTCGAAGTCTTGACTTCTTTCAGCGGGATTGCCTCCGCCCATTTGGAGAAGTAATCGGTTATAGCCAAAATGAACCGATGTCCTTTGGAAGTCGGAGGAGAGATTGGTCCTACAACATCCATACCCCACATTTCGAATGGCCAAGACGTAGATGTGGGATGTAAGTTCCCTGGTGCTTGATGGATAAAGTCACCATGAATGCGTGATAACGTTAGCGTAGTCAACTGCGTCTGAGAATATTTTTAGCCAATAATAGCTAATTCGTCGGAGGCAATCTCCCAACTTAGCTCTGGGTTGATGAGCTTCGCATGTTCCATCATGAGCCTCCTTGAGAGCCTCCTTTGCTTCCTTTTGAGAAAGGCATCAAAGTAAAACTCCATTATGTGATTTATGATATAATATTTGGGAAGCCGTGTCGTAATAGAATCAGAGGGCCTTCGTTTGATAGTGGTTGCTTCCTTAGAATTATCGGACAAAATCCCGTATAAGACATAATCAATATACGGGAACCGCCAATCCTTGGATTCAAGCTCCATGGAGGTTGTGCAGACTTCTCCTGCTGTTGTCTTGTCTAAACTTTTCTCTATAGGAAGCTTGGAACAATATAGCTCGCGTCCTATGACCGGAATCATTGTTTCAGCCCCTGGTAGCAATGCTAATGAAGTTGCCAACGAGGCTAAAGCATCTTCATAAGTATTCTGAGCTCGTGGAATATATCCAATGAAGAAACCTTCAGACTTCTTTGCTTGCTTTAGCACAGCGAGGTAGTACGGGATCAGATCCTCATGACGCACTTCGTATTCCCCTCAGACTTGATTTACGATGAGCTGAGAGTCACCGTAAGCCTCGAGATGTCGAATGTTGAGCTCTTCTGCAAATTGCATTCCTAATAGTAGAGCATTATACTCAGCTACATTGTTGGTTCAAGGCTCGATCAGGGAAAATCCTCTTGGGATCACGTGACCGTTTGGGGAAATGAATACGACTCCTACTCCGGCGGTAATTGCTCCATGAGGGTTTACTCTAGATGCACCGTCAAAGAATAATTTCCACACCTGCTTAACTTCTCGAGTTATGCAAGCTTCAGCAAACTCGTCGGGCAACTCTTCATACAACTTAGACGTTCCTGGCACCGGGTGATCGGTTAAGAAGTCTGCCAACGCTTGGCCTTTAACAGCCTTCTGGGGCATAAATTGCATGTCGTATTGTGATAGAAGGATTGCCCATTTTTCTAGCCGACAATTCAGGGATGACAGTTTCATCATCAGGACTCTCAAAGGATTTACTTTAGAGATGACATGGATTGTTTGTCCAACCAGGTAGTGTCGCATCTTTTGGATGGCGAATACCAAAACGAGATATTCTTTTTCAACCAGATTATACCGGTGTTCGGCTCGCATCATGGTCCTACTTAGGTAGTAAATTGCCTGCTCCTGTTCTTGGTCATTGTTCTGGGCTAATAAAGCTCCAAGAGAATGGTCCATTGCTCTCACATATAACAAGAATAGTTTTCCTGATATTGGGGCTACAAGAACCGGCAGTTGGGTGAGATATCTCTTAATCTCCTCAAATGCTCTTTGGCAGTCTCCATCCCGAACGAATGATACTCCCTTCTTCATGAGCTTAGAAAAAGGTTAGCATCGTCCTGAGAGATTAGATATGAATCTCTGGATGTAAGCCAATCTGCCTTGCAAACCTCTGAGTTCTTTGAGATTCTTCGGAGGTGGCGTGTCTTGGATAGCATGAACTTTCTCTGGATCAAGAGAAATTCCCTTAGATGTAACTATAAATCCCAGGAATTTTTCGCTCGATACTCTAAGGAATGATTTTGTCGGATTCATCTTCAGCTGATGTGCATGCTTGATATTGAACATTGTGTTCAGCTCAGTAAGATGATCACCTTAGTGTTGGTTTTTCACTGCTATGTCATCAACATAGCATTCAATCTTCTTACGCAGATGTTCATGGAAGTTGGTGTTCATTGCATGTTGATAAGTTGCACCTGCGTTTTTCAAGCCAAAGGGCATCACTGTGTAGTAATATATCCCCAATGGTGTTCTGAACGTAATATGCTTTTCGTCTTCAGGATACATCTTGATTTGATTATATCCGGAGAATCCACCCATGAAAGACATTCTTTCATATCTGCAGGTATTGTCAATCATGACATTAGTGATGGGAAGAGGAAACTCATCTTTTGGACAAGCTGTGTTAAGGCCGCGAAAGTCGATGCATATCCGGACCTTACCGTTCTTCTTGGGAACTGGGACAATATTGGCTACCCAGTCCGGGTGCTGTTCCTCTCTGAAAAAGCCTGAGTCTACAAGCTTTTTAACTTCTGACTCAATTGCTTCCATGATATCTGGACGAAACCGGCGTTGTTGTTGTTTAACGGGTTTTACGTCCAGATCAATGTTGAGACGATGCATGGCTACTTTTGGGTCAAGGCCAGGCATATCCTCATAATTCCAAGCGAAGACATCTATATATTCTCGGATGAGAGATATAAGGTCCTATTTCTCGGATAGTGATAAGCTTTCACTTATGAAGATAGGCTTAGGGTCGGATTCATCTCTCATGTTGACCTGGATCACTTTATCTTCAGTAGGTGGTTCGTACTATACGAAGCGCATATCCCACAAGATGTTAAGGCGTTTGATCCAGGGATCATTGGTTGATTCGATTAACTCTTCGTCAGCCTCTGCGTCTTCATCTGGATGACTAGTTGAAACCATGTTCACTGTCAAACTTCTAAAGAAAGGCCTGACGCTGACATCAGATTCCCATGATGATGTCCCGGATGAATGATCCTGACACAGATAGTTACTGGTTTCATTTTCTGAGATAGAGCGAGTTGTGACGTAGCCCACACCTCTTCCAGTCTTTAGATAATAATCCGAAGGTTTTCCTTTAGGGGTGAGAGACATTCGAATCGGTGTTCGCCTTCCTTTCCCAAAGTTTAAACCCTGTTTTTCATTAAAGTTATATCCCATTCGTTTCATCAGATGTATAGAATTGGGTTGTTGATAATAGAATTGAGGGATCCCATTATCTTCTTCTGAACTTCCTTGTTTGAGTAATCCAGGTTTAACTTTACCGAAGTAGATCGGCTTCTGCCCTCTCCTTTTGGACGAGACTTTGAAGAAAGACTTCTGTGCATCTTCTACTTCTTCATCTGAAGCGAAGGATGACTTAATTAGCAATGTGAGGGATCCCTCTGCACACAATGTGTGCTATTGGTCGGTATCTGTATTAAGATCATTCTCTATTTGTTCATTTTTAGAGGACACATTAGACAAGTACACCAAAATAAAATCTTCATTAATGCACCACTCGCCCTCACTCGATACATTATTATTGTTCTCGACCTAACCCATTACATTTAAATTCAACTCCCATGGACAATCTTCTTCAGAGTGTGGCTCGACGTCGGCTTTATTACCACTGTCAACATCTTCTTTCTCCTATGATTCTAAGTAGAAGACCAAATCTGTGTGGAAGTTTTCCACCCCTCTGAAAGGGTACTTTTCCGCAATCAGGGTTCGGACTTCCCCCTCATCATTAGCATACCTCATGACCTGATGTAAGGTCGACGGGACAATGCGGTTTGCTTGAATCCATGGTCATCCTAATAATAGATTGTAGGATGTGTCAGCATCTATGATGTAACATGTCACCTCGGACTTGAGATCTTCGATTTGACACCTAAACTTGATCTTCCCCAGGGGCCAAGTGCTGTTAGCATTGAAACCAAAGATAGTGGTCTCGGTGGTGTTCAACCGATGTATAGGAATCCTTAAGACCTGCATGACCCTGTAAGGCATGATGCTGGGTGCTGAGCCCGGGTCAACTTGAACAAGGCTGATTTTCGAGGACCCAATGTACCCTGTATATTACAAAGGTCTATCACGCTTGTATTTTACTTGTATATCTTCCTGAGTGAATGATATGCATGGTAGACTTCTTGCTGCTTGTAGGCATTACAGGCAAGATTGATCTTTAGAACCTTCAGGAATTGGAATGACATGTGTGATAAAGCTTTTTGTATTCTTTAATGCTTCAATTAGAGCTTCCTTAGTGGTTTTGGACAATCTCAGGAGCTCGTATAGGGTAATCCTAGCCGGTTTATTGGCCAATTACGCCATGACGTTGAACTAGAAAGGAGCGCTTGATTCCACAACTTTTTGAAGAAGATTCTTATTATACCGGGTTTCCTTTTGTTTCCCTTTGTCGATTGTCTTTTGAGGAATAGAACCTCCAGCATCTTGGTGTTGTTCTTCTGCTTCTTGAGCATTCTGATCATAGTCTTTCAGGTAAGCTTTTCCTGACCGGGTGCCAGGGTTGCCTCATGGGTATGCTGCAAGAACAATCCTCTCTTCTTCTGAGTTAGTGAAAGGTTTAAGATGATCATCATTCTCATTAAGGGAGGGGCTAATCATATTGGATGGTTTAGCCTTGCCTCACTTCTTTTTGGACAAAGTTCTCATCCACTGTTGGTCTTCAACCAGGTCGGGATGGACCCACATGATCTCCCCTTTTAGGGTAGTGAGGGGTACCAACCCCCTATCCTTCTGACTGTGTAAGTCAGTATTTTTTATATGCATTTCCCCTTTATAGATAGGGATAACACCGTCTGTAACTGCTATTAGAGAGAAATTACTGAACTGGACCGCTATCAAATTGGTGGATACGGTCTTCTGCTCGGGCTTCAGTGTGAGCACGTTAGCATTAACCAGATTTTGTAAAATGTCTTTGAAGACATAGCATTTTCTGGTGGGATGTCCCAAAAACCTATGATAATGATAGTAATTGGGGTCATTCACCTTTCCTGCTTCATATGGTTTTCTGATCTTAGGGAGCTACAGTTTGTTGTTCTTCCGAAGCAGTTGGAACAAAGTGTCCACGTGCTCCTTTTTGAACGAGTACTGCTTGGACACTATTGGTTGGTTTGGTGCTTTGCCTTGCTTAGAGGTGGTGCACGCGTGTTGGCATCGGTAGCCAAAGTCTCTTTTCCCTTGGAGCACAGAGCGTTGTTTTGGTTGCACTAATGTTGCGGTTTTGGTTGAGTAGCTTCTTCAGCCTTGACATGAGCAACGATTTCTTCGGCTTGTTCTCCTTGTGAAACCAATTGTCTCCAGGGGTGACATTCCGCTATCCCCATTTGAACGAGGAGCTGGGTCTGCAAGTTATGCCTGCAAGATTCAACCAAAGTCGATTGGGTCATACCTGACGGGCATCGTAACGCCATGCTGCGGAATCTCTCAACATAAGTCTTAATGGACTCTCCCTTCCTTTGCTTAGTGGGGAGAAGGGTTAGGACAAACACTTCGGTATCATATTTGAAGAATCTGGCTAAGAAGAGCCTTTCCAGATCTACCCATTTTTGAATAGATCCAGTAGGCAGCTTCATGAACCACTCAAAAGCAACACCCTTAAGGGTGCCGATGAACAAACAGGTCACAATGGCGTCGTTTTCTACTACATCTCCGGTCTGTGACTTAAAGTAATAGATGTGCTGGTTTGGCGATCCTGTGCCATCAAACGGTTGCAAGGTTGAGGCCTTAAATTTTGGCGGATAGGGAGCTGTATCCCATTCGGCAGGATAAGGCCGTAGCACTTCTTCCTCGCGAAGCTCGCTTCTGTTGGCGATTGCGTTGAGGTGGGCCTCTAACTCGTCTACTTTAGCTGATTTAGGATTCGGTTCTCTTTCCATCCTCCTCTCGTTTTCAGAAGAAGATTCCAGGTTGTGAGTTTCATGTTCCGAGTTCTCATGTGCCTTTGGTTTTCCCTTTGAAATTGTCCTCTGGGAAGACTCAGGCTTTTGGCCTTTCTCTGCAAGGAGCTGAGCCAACATCTCCTTCATCTGAAGAAGTGTCTCTTGCTGTGCCTAAAGCATGACATGATGTTCGTCGACTCTCTTTGCTAGGTCTTTGGGGCCTCCAGACATATAAACGGGAGCCTCTCGTGCCATGACAGAGCTTGAGGATTGAGAATCAGCAATTGCTGAATGTTCATCATCTGAAGTAATCACCTTGGCTAACTTTTGATAATTAACCGAGCGGATAGCTCTTGTCCGAGTTCGAGTGCGGCGATATATCCCTTCAAACTCATCACAGATATCCCGGATAGTTAAAGAGTGGCTTCTTTCTGATTCATCAGAATTAGGAGCCGAGGCTTTACCTCTGCCGATCACATTAATAGTGACTTCGGGATATTCAATTACAAAAACCTTCTTCTGGTGATGATGCTGTTGCTTGGTAAGTCTAGCAACATCTGTCAATCTATCGAACACAGATTTGCGAGTTTCAGGTGCACAATAGTGGCATTCTGAAAGGACTACTGAAATAAGCCGCTCATATTGGCAGCAATGAGCTTCTTGCGGTGTTGGTCTTCTTCTCGACAACAATTCTTGTAAATCCGACACTTGAGAGGAGCTTTTCACTGAGTATGAAGATGGAGATGGAACCCCCTGCTCTTGAGTGGGTAAGAATGATTCTTGTCGAACATGGATTTTAAGCCCATGTTGACCTTTTTGAACTTGGCAGACCACATCACGTTCTTGAGAATAAATGCGAGGGTCGCGTTTGGATTTGTAAACATTAGGCTGAGGCCTGCATTTAAATGATAAGACAGACCCCTGAGGATCATGTTTTGGTTGAACGTACCCCTGAGGGTCGCATTTGGTTGGTGAAAGAGACCCCTAAGGGTCATATTCCACTTGAACGCATTCTTAAGATATGTGTTTATCTTTGGCAGCGCCTTCCTGAGGGTTGCGTTTTGGAGGAACAACACGCCACTGAGAGTCGCGTTTCAGCTGTATCATGTGAGGTTCATAATTGGGCTCATTGCCGTGAAGCGTGCATTTTGGAGTAGAAACGCCGTGTTCGGGCAGAGTCTCAAAAACACGATCCTCGCAATGGGCAAGAGATCGGCTTTCTCGAAGATGCGCCCATCGCATGGATCTTCTCTGTCTTCAAGCAACGTTCTTTTTGGCTTGTTTCAAAGCCTTTGCAGCAACGCCATTAGCGTTTATAGAGCTCGCCTTCTCTATTGAACGTTTGTGACCCGTGACACGTCGTGTTGACGCGGATGTAGAACGTTCAACTCGTTGGACGAGTTTAGCAGAGGCTAAGCCCGCTCCTTTAGCAGAGGGGCTGTTCGATGAATCTTGGCCAAAAGAGAGGGCTTTCTTTGGTGTTTTAGCAACAGTTTTGATCTCTTTGGAGATCTTGCGGATGTTGCGCCTAGCCTTGGGGCTAAGCGATCCAGAGGAAAGAGCTTCCTCGTACTTGGCTTGATCAAACTCTACAATGAGAGTTTCCATAGTCGTTCCAACGAGTTAGACGTCGGATTGCGCCCCCACCTCTTCGTCAGAGAAGCTAGTCTCCAGCGGAGTCGCTATCTTTTGTTTGGTGAAAAATTTGAAGTAAGTAAAATGAAAGAAAATTGACTTGTATTCTCTTGATCTTAATTATAATTTGAATTCCTGATTACAAAAGAAAGGAGAATGATCTAGATTCTCCCCTTTGTTTAATTCTAGGTTCTTCACGGTAGCGATGGAGTGCCTCCTTCGAATGCTTGCGTCGAATTTGCTCTTCGTTGATGATCCGACCGTCTTGTCTCGTGGGAACAATTAACTTATGTAATAAGTTTGATGGAGAACTCTTAATGAGTTTAAGAACTCAGAACGAGTTAAAACTCTGTGGAAATAGTTGTTAAAACCAAATAATCGGTTAAGAAGCCAAGTAGATTTGTTTGTTGTTGAAAGATGCTCCAAAATTTGATCTTCTTGTTGCTGAAAATCCAAGAGATCCCCCCCTTAGGTGATAAAAGATCCGATCTTATCCCCTAAAGAAACTAATCTCCAAAATTTGAACCTCCATGCCGAAAAGATCCAACCTCCTACTCTGTTGAGTTTGTTGAAGTTTTATCGAAGGATAAGGAGTTTTAACTGCCTCCTTAATCCGCTCCCAAGTGGGCGTGATTTCCTCAGATCGTGGGGAAAACGGTTCTGAAACCGTTCGTCTCATGTTTGAATGAGTCAAACACCTAATTTGGCGTTCAGGACCCTAACTCCGCTGTAGGCATATAAAATTGCTTATAGGTCCCTTAGCATAGCTCGGCACAAACCGACGAACCAACGAGGCGACGAGATCGACGAATCGCACGCAAGCGACGGAATGCATCCATACGCGTTCGGGATCAAGCCAAGTGTTAAAGAATCAACGAGCCATCCAACCGGGAACAGACTCAGACGAATCACGATCGAATCAAGATCAGTTTCGGACTCAAACTCAGAAGTGGATTTACTGCCAAATCAGGAATCAGACTTACTGCCAAATCAGATCAACAAATCAGAGTGTCAATCAACCAAATCACGGACAAAACCGGAAAACGGACGCAACACAAAACGACGGAAAACAGCAAACCCAGAGGGGCTCGGCCAAACCGAGCCACCTCAAGGTGGCTCGGCCAA
>NC_033794.1:74776029-74778335 GCF_001876935.1 Asparagus officinalis | reverse complement strand
CGAAACAACCGAACGACGGACGCAAAGCCCGGAGTGGCTCGGCCAAGGCCGAGCCCCCTTGGGGTGGCTCGGCCAAGGCCGAGCCACCTTGGGGTGGCTCGGCCATGAGCCGAGCCACCCCAAGGTGGCTAGGCACAGTGTCGGCCACCCCGAGGTGGCCGACAGTGGCCCGAGGTGGCCGACAGTGGCCAGAGGGGGCCGACAATTCCCTTTTTGCAGCCACTGTCCTGAGAGCCTATAAATAGGCCTAGAGATGTTCATTTTCAGAGGTCGAACTTTCAAGAGCCGAAACTCTGCCGGATTGAAGAGTGAACTCGGAGCTTGAAGACCAGAAGACTTGCACATTCAGATCTGATCCTCGGCGACCATCCACGTCAGAAAAGGCAGGATCTCGAGAGGAAGAAAGAACAGATCTGAGATCTACACGAGACTACACTCCAGATCTAAGCTTGGTCTTAGATCTCGAGATCTGAGCGATTATTCCCTTGGTGGATTAATCCCTCCCGGCTATTATTCCCTTCGTGGAATAATACCCGCATAATCGTGTAGATCCGACCGGATCTAGATCGCGCGGTGGTCCACGGATTAACCCCGGCGTTGGCAAAGAACCCACCAAAGCGAGCGACCGCAAAACAGGAGCTCGCGATTTGTTCACAAGAGGAAAGTTGTAATTTTTATTTTTTTCTTTGATTTAGTTGTAACCGGATCTATAAAAGACCGGATCTTTGTAATCCAAGATGACAATTATTTCAATGAAGAAAACAGTTTTCCCCGCGAACAATCTGGCGACCACAGTGGGAGCCGACGATCTCGCCAACGAGATCGATGCGTCGCAGCCGCGGATTGCAATCCCGGTCGTGGAGGAGGTCGAGTACGAGTTCGACCAAGCCAAGTTCGAGGAGTACGTGTCCTCGTCCGGATCTACCTCCCCCCGCAAGTCCAAGAAGTTCTCCTCCGGGAGAAAAGCAGTTCGTTGGTTTGAAGCTGCTCGAGAAGCCAACGAAGCTCTCAACCCAGCTGACGCCAAAGTCGCGTCAGATGAAGTTCCACCGACCTCCAATCAGGTCAACCCAACTCCCGCCAACGCCTCCACTGTTCAGGGCGTTGTGACTCTCTCAAAGAGAGCCCGCCAGAGGCGTCGTCAACGCCTTGCGCGGCAACTCGCTAAGGCGATGGAGTCTACGGACGGATTCCGCTACAACGCGGATCTGAAGAATGGAAGAGGCAAACAGCCTCAACCGCCAATGAACGGCGACTCTTCCAAGCCGCCAAAGAACGAATGGGTCCGCGTCAAACGGAACCGTTCGACACTTGAAGAGCGTATTCGCAAGCGCCGCGCGATGTCAGCGCAGGCACGGGCTCAAGCTCAGGAAGCCCGTAGAAAGCTGCAAAAGGAGGAGGCGAAGAAGCCACCATCAACCCGCCAAGTCTGGAAGCCTAAGTCTGAAGTGGCGACCCAGGCCAAAAAGCAGCCATTGCAGCCTTCAAAGCAAGGCCAACCTCCGGCGAATCAATCAAAGTCGCCGTTAATTCCAATAGCTTCTCCGGGAGATCATGCAGAATCATCCCGAAGGAAGAAGCCAGTTTTGGAGCGCCTCGGTCCAGTTCCCGACGAGAGAGGCAAAGCTCCAGTTCACGAGCGTTTGGGCCCGATGAAGAAGCCCAGAACGACTCAACACACTGGGGGTCGCCGTCACCTCCAGTATGACAAAGAGCTCAAGGCAGCTGCGCGCACTAACTTGCGCATCGAAGTCCAAGAGCACGCTGAAGACTCGCGCCCACGAAGGCACGTTTCTAGGCGTGTAACCTTTGAAAGCCCAAAGAAGGCGATCCAACCTCAGATGGAAACATTATCATCTGATAATGATAGTGTTATACCTGAGAAGTCGTGCCCGCGCACGATAGGTTACTCCGACTGTCACTGCCGACGATCGTGGATCAAGAAGGGGCGAACAAAGTGACGGACCCGAAGTATTGCGCATACCACAGATCGGTCCATCACCCAACCAAATCGTGCTACCACCTCAAGGACAAGATCCAGGCGTTAATCGACATAGGGGTCATAACCCCGAAACCAGCCAAGAGAACATCGGCACGAGATGATTTCGAGTCGATTCTGAGAGCCTCCCGACCTAGAACCCGTCTGCAATCCGAAACCATCGAACGAGCAACCTATGGTAGGATTCGGACAAGACGCCCTTCAGAAGATGAAAAATCTGATGCCGGCTCCGCGGTTTCATCAGATAATACGGTATCCAGCGAGGGACAACCCCGCGAGGCACTTATGATAAGTGCGGAGCAGATGG
>NC_033794.1:74740458-74775029 GCF_001876935.1 Asparagus officinalis | reverse complement strand
AGTTCGGTAATCAAACCTTCTGACAGTTAGGATTATCCGAATTTTTCGATTCTCGGAGTGGAGGTCCCATTCCTAGTTTCATCTTTCCGGATTCTGGGGGTGGAGATCCCACATCGAGTTTCATTTCCAATTGGAAATAGAATATAAAATTCTTCCTTTTTAGAATCAAGGAATAGAATATAAAATTCTTCCTTCCTTGTATTCGGGCTCGCCTTCACCCTAATAGAAGACCGGGAAATAGAATATAAAATTCTCCCTTTCCCACACCAACCTTTTCCAAGAATTTATCAATCTAGGATTCTTCCTAGGAAGTTTATCCCGAATCCTAAGCAGGGATAAGTCTGCGCCTAACACGCGCTGCCGGTTTAGTCTTTTTCCGTAGAAAAAGACACCAGAGTTTGATTCTGGGGTATTCTATCCTGAAACCTAAGCAAGGATAAGTATGCGCTTAACCCGCGCTGCCGGTTAGTTCTTAACCGTCAAAAAGAACACCCGTTCACATATTTAATATTGTGGCAGGTTGTTATTAATAACACCAAAATCCATGCCTTACACGCATGGGGAATTTCATCCTGAATCCTAAGAAAGGATATGACGACGCCTAACACGTGTCGCCGGTTTAGTCTTTCTCCGTAGAAAAAGACACCAGAGTTCGATTCTGGGGTATTCTATCCTGAAACCTAAGCAAGGATAAGTCTGCGCCTGACACGCGCTGCCGGTCAGTTCTTAACCGTTTAAAAAGAACACCCGTTCACATATTCAACATTATGGCAGGTTGTTATTAATAACACCAAAATCCATGCCTTACACGCATGGGGAATTTCATCTTGAATCCTAAGAAAGGATATGCCGACGCCTAACACGCGTCGCCGGTTTAGTCTTTCTCTGTAGAAAAAGACACCAGAGTTCGATTCTGGGGTATTTTATCCTGAAGCTTAAGTAAGGATAAGTCAGCGTCTAATAGACGTTGTCAGGTAGCCTATTCCCGTAACAAGGGCGAAGTCTACATATTCGAGGTCGTAGCACCGAGTCTAAGAGAATTCACTCTCTTAGCACAATGTTACATGCGGAACAGATTTAGACAATCCGCATGCTAGCCCGACTCAAACGGTAGTCGGTAAAGGCTTATCAAACCCGTTGATGGCTGAGGGGTTGCCAAAAATCCTATAAATAAGCAACGCGTTGCGATCAAAAAGTCAACGTACGACGTTCAAAACCCTAAGGTCAACGCCGGACAACGCAAAACCCTAGGGTCAACGCCGGTCAACGCGTAACCCTAGGTCAACGTCAGTCAACGCGTTGCGATCAAAAAGTCAACATACGACGTTCAAAACCCTAGGGTCAACACGTAACCCTAGGTCAACGCCTATCAATGCGTTGCAATGAAAGAATCAATACTCCGAAAAGTATACGAGTATAAACTGCTTCTTAATACTCCAATAAGGTATATGAGTATAAACTATTCCCTATTTTTGGTTGAGAAGTTTCTAGAGAATATTTTTCTAAAAATATTCTTAAGGATAACTCAACAACACTACGCCGGACAACGCGTCAACGACCGACAATCAGTTCTATGTTGAACCAACAAGCACGGGCTAAAGATCAGAAAATCAGGAATCGACTTCAAGTTTTAAATTCCGACAATGGTCAGACAATAAATGCAGCACCGGAACCCTTACAGACATTTGACAAAGCACCGAATAGCCTGAAAGGATTGAAGGAATTAAGAACAGAAGCCATTCCAAAGTCCCGTTACACCGACTGAAGGTTGGGACAATCATATCCAAAGTATTCCAGACTCTTCTATAAAAGAACGAGGCTGAAATACTTTGGAGGGGGTATCTGTAGGCGTATAAAACTGCCTATAGGTCCCTGAACACAGCTCGGCATGGTGATTTGACAAACCAACGAACCATCGGGCGACGTATCTAAATATGAGCATCAGTCCACAACGCCGAAGCCAAGTGACACGCAACGAAGCGGATTAATGAGGCGACGAGGTTAACGAATCGCACGCAAGCAACGGAAGGCATCCATTCGCGTGCGGAATCAAGCCAACAGTTTGGGGAGTCAACGAGTCATCCAACCATAGAACGGATTTGAACTCAAACACCAAGGCGGATTTACTACCAAATCGAGATTCAGACTTCTAAATCAGAGTTCAGATCAAAAGTAAAACTTGGATAAACCACGAAACCGCAGAAATGGACAACACGGCACACACCTGGAAGGCTCAGCAAAAGCCAAGTCACCAGGGTGGCTCGGCAACCGAGCCACCTCTAGGTGGCTCGGTAGCCGAGCCACCTCTAGGTGGCCGGCCGAGCCACCACCTCTTGGTGGCTCGGCGCCTCGGCCACCTGTGCCAAGGCACAGTGAAGAGTGCCTATAAATAGGCTAGAGGTGGCTCATTTGTGAGAGGTTGGAATTTTTGGAGCCGAAACTCTGCTGAAGTGAGAACTCAACCTCGGATTTGCAACTTAGAAGACTCGGACTCTCAGATCTGGTTCTTGGCGATCATCCTCGCTATATTAGGCAAGAGTTCGAGAGAGATCAGATCTGAGATCTACACGGTTTCCCTCCGGATCAAAGCTTGGCCTTTGATCCCGAGAAGAGTCTCGATTTCGCTTGGTCGATTTCGATAACTAGGGCTATTATTTCCTTGGCAAAATAATCCCCTCGGCTATTATTTCCTTCGTGAGATAACACCCGCTATACCGTGTAGATCTGACCGGATTAAGATCGCACGGTGGTCCACGGATTAACCCCGGCACAGGCGAAGAACCCACAAAAACGAGTGACCGCAAAACAGAAGCTCGTGATTCGTTCGACAAATAAGAAAAGTTGTAATTTTCATTTTCTTTTGATTTTGTTGTAACCGGATCTTATAAAAAGACCGGATATTTTGTAAACGAAAAACAGTTACTTAAGAGAACAATGACTTCAGTAAAGAAAGCAATTTTTCCCGCGAACAAAAGTGTCGTCGAGTCTCGTATGAGACTTCAGCCAAAGTGGCTTCTGATGATTCAACTCGAGTTAGTCTCGAGGAAAAGTCCAAGCTTCTCAAAGAGGAGGCTCTAGAAACTAGCCGTCAGGCTAAGAAATGGGTTGTTAAACAACCTAGCCGAACTTCGGCTTCTACCAGCCAAATTATGACTTTGGATGACGAACCTCACTCAGTTCTGACTGAAGCAAAGGTTTCTGTTATTCCATTATCAAGATGCGCTCGACAACGTCAGCGTCAGAACCAAGTTTGCCATAGGGCTCGAGCTTTGGTCTCGCTAGACGGCTTTCATTATCGACCGAAGGTTAATCAACCTAAGGTCAACAAGTCTGACGAGGGTCAGATGAATGAGGAGTGTCCGAAAGACGGACCTCATCCTCGTACCCGAGTAGGCTCTGATAACGAACCTCATTATCGAAAAGAGGTTCAATAGTTTCAACAAGCAGTTCATATCGACGTTCATAAAGAAAACAAACCTCAGGATAAGAGCCAACTGAGAAGGCACAAGCGTCGAGCTCGTTTTACCAACGGATGTCGTCACATGAATGATGGAGTTCGTCAGTCTACCCAAGCTGGTCAACCTCTATCATTCAGAGGGTCTCACCTGGGTAAAGCTAAGATGATAGAGTCAACTGGGGGTTGTCCAGCGGGTGACCTTCGGGATTATCTCACGCGCAAGCGCAGCATGAGCCAAATGCAATCTCATTGCTGCTGTGAGAAACTTATTTTTGTAGTACTTTCCCAATGTTCATATGGTGAGTCAACTCATAAGCCTTCAGTCTTCGAACGGTTAACTGAACCATCGATGGTCTCATCATAAAAAAGAAGACGCTTTCATCCTAAGAAACAAGCACCTAAGAATCACCACATTGAAGTGATGATTAACATGGTCAGCAAAGGCAAGAACAAAGCTTCGGCTTATTCTTCTGAATCTTCTGATCCTGAATACTCTCCAGGACTAGGCAAAATGCTTGTCGAAGGACCAGGAGTATATCAACACACTCATACTCATACTGGTGTGGTGATCTCGTTTGATTACCGTCAATTAGCGGGCATCACAGATGAGGTTGAGGAAGAGCCTGAAAACTCATCTATTGCAACCTCTCAGCCTTCCAACACCGATCAAAGTGAACAAGCAAGTGCTCACATGGCCGAAAGTGAGGAGGACCTGGCAAGGCAGGTGGAAGAGCAACAATCAACCATCCTTCAACAATAGGAGTCTATCAAACGCTTAGAGAATATGGTGGAAAAACTCCTCAAGGAGAAGAAGAAGAAGAAAGCCACTGTCGAATCCTCTGAATCAAGGCACCAACGACCTTCACCCGGTGTTCGGAAATCTAGCCATCATAATCAAGATGATGATAATGAAGAATATGAGGGGGAAAAGATTTTTGACATTCTCTCTGAATCATCTGAAGCTGAGTCCAACCCTCGCAAGAATGACCGAGATCAGAAGTTGGACGATTTCCCGAAGCAACTTGAGGCTTTAAAGCTTCAGAGAAACTTCAGAAAACTAGGGGTTGTCAGGCCATACCCTATTGAATGGGACTCCGTCCCTTATCCTCTAATGTTCAAACCACTCAGCCTCCTACAGTTTGATGGCAAGGGTTCTCTAACCCAACACATCTATTATTTCCAAGCGCAAACTGGACATATAGTGGGGAATGATCCCATTATGACTCGACTTTTTATTAGTACCCTCAAGGGGGTCGCTTTTGAATGGTTTCGCAGACTAGAGCCTAAATCCATCACTTGCTAGAAGGACATGGAAAGGCTCTTTCTAGCCAGATTCTTTAACGATGATACAGAAGTATCTATGGCCACCCTGCTAACTGAAAAGCAGAAGAAGACAGAGTCTGTCAGTAACTTTGTCAAAAGATTTAGAAATTGGTCGTTGCATTGCCTTGATCAAGTCTCTGAAAGTACGTTGATCGAGATGTGTCGCAATAACCTATCGATCTGTATTTTATTCAAGATTAGAGCAGTGAAGACCTGAACTTAGAAAGAGCTTGTTCGCCAAGGAAAACAGGTCGAAAGCATGCTCAAAAGGCCAGATGCTGAAGAGCCATGTGATTTTCAAGGAGATGATAACCAATCTTCGTCAAACAGAAGGGCAAATCTTCGGATAACCACTTTCAGCAGAAGTACAACTTCCAAGATGAGCAAGTCATCCCAATCTTCAAATCCTTGATCAATGCGAGAAAGATCAAGCTCCCAGAATCAATGTGACCTAAGGAGATGTTGAGAATGGATTATCCCAACTATTGTGCATACCACATGATGGTTCATCATCCCACCTCTAAATGCTACACCCTTAAGGATAAGATCCAAGCCTTATTGGATGCAGGAGTATTTACCCTTCAATCCTGATTTACATCTATCGCTTAAGGATAAGATCCAAGCCTTATTGGATGCAGGAGTATTTACCCTTCAATCCTGATTTACATCTATCGCTGGAGTGGGGGTAGTCATGATTTCTCTGCAATCCTGATTTACATCTATCGCTGGAGTGGGGGTAGTCATGATTTCTCTGCAAAACCATGTACTACCTTGATCTTTCTCTCTGGTGGAGCCATGATGAGTTGAAGCTCATCATAAATCAACTCCAAGGTAAGTCCAAAATCAGACGTGAGCATCTGGCCCCTTACCAAAAGACTATCATGTTAATGATTACATATGATAATCACTTCCTCCAAATTCCCTCGCCAATCCTCTTCAATAGGATGGCAGGACCACAAAACTATCACGTTAATGATTACCTCTGATAGCCGCTTCCTCCAAATTCTCTCGCTAATCCTCTTCAACAGGATGGCGGGTCCACAACAAAACTATTAGGTTAATGATTACCTCTAATAGTTGATTATCCTAACATCGTCATTACCTCAAATGATGTTCGTTTTCCAACATTGGCCTACCAAGTGATGTGCCTTTGTTTTCTTCATTGTCGTTATACTCCTAAGTCACTGAACGACATGATTATCCTAACGTTGTCATTACCTCAAATGACATTCGTTTTCCAACATTAGCCTACCAAGTGATGTGCCTTTGTTTTCTTTATTTTCGTTATACTCCTAAGTCACTGAACGACATGATTATCCTAACATCGTCATTTCCCCAAATGATGTTTGTTTTCCAACATTGGACTACCAAGTGATGTGACTTTGTTCTCATCATCGTCGTCATACTTTTATGTCACTGAACGACTTGATAATTTTCACACCGTCATTCTTACAAATGACGTTGTTTATGATATTGGTCTACCATGTGATGTGCCTCTGTCCCGATCACAGTCGTTATACTCTCATGTCACTGAATGACTTGATCATTTCCATACCATCATTCCCACAAATGACGTTGTTCATCGATAGTGGCCTACCAAGCGATGAGCCCCTATCTTCCCCCTTGTTTTCAAATAGTGACATACCATGCGATGAGTCATTATTCATCAATGATACCACATCATCCCAGCAGGCCTACCATGTGATGAGCCTCACTTTCAAAATACCAGGTTGAGTTGTTATATTAAACGACACAATCAAACTCTACCACTTAATCTAATGCCTTGAACAGCTAAGGATAGAGAAGAAATCTTAGCATTAAGTCTAAGAGAAACTTCTCGACAACTTACCATGCTAAGGGCAAGAGCATGTCTAGTCTAACTCAAATGGTACTTGATAAAGACAAATCAAATCCGTTGATAGCTGAGGGTTTGATAAAAATCCTAAGTCCCGATTGAAAGCCCCACATGGGTCTAACAAAGTTCGCACAGAACGATGAGACTTATCAAGTAGCCGAACCTCGTCTCGAAGTGTTGAGGCTCAAAACAACGAAGTTCATATGAAACTATGAGGTTCACTGCGAAGCGTCTAAGCTCGCCAGGAGGCCAAACTCGTCGTATAAGCCAAGCTCGCCACAACCAAGAGAGTTCAAAGTATTCCAGACCCATACAATCCAATTTGGGCATGAAAACTTTGAAGGGGGTTTTGTAGACACTAAAAAGTGCCAAGAAACAAAGGAGAGTTGAACCTCACTACAAGCACGATGAGGGTCGTCACAATGACGAACCTCAGCCTCAATTCATGAAGTTTGTCTTAGTTCAATAAAACAAACAACACCTTATCCATCAAAAGACGAAGTTCACCTAGAAACAAAGTTCGTCATTGAAGATGAAGTTCGCCAAAGATGAAGCCACAGTTAAGCTTACCAAAGACATAGCGAAGTGAACGAACCTCGTCAGGCGAACGAACCTCGTCAGACGGACGTACCTCATCTAGCAAACAAACCTCGTCATACGGACAAACCTCGTCTGGCAAACGAACCTCATCAGGCAAACAAACCTCATCTGGAAAACGAACCTCGTCAGACACCGTTTCAAAGGGCTACATTAAATGAGGGTTAATGACCAATAACTCACCCCTTTAAAGAGAGTTAATAACCACTAACTCATCCATTTAAATAAGAGTTAATGATCATTAACTCCCTCATTTAAAGGGAGTTAAAGTCCATTAACTCACTTCATAATACTCCTAAGCCTATAAATAGGCATGATCAACATGAAAAGAAAAGGAGGGGATTGAGAGGCTAATGAAAAAAGCCTATCTCTCCTCCACTCTCATGGATCTTTATAGATCATTGGCTAATCATTTGGCCTTAGAACGTTGAAGCTCATAACAAGCATGACGAGGGTCATTACAATGATGAACCTTGTCTCAGACAACAAAGCTTGTTGTTGGAAACAAGATATGAAGCTCATCATTGGAAACGAGGTTTGAATCTCATCATTAGAAATGAGACTTGACATCAAAGGCGAAGCTCATCATTGAAAACGAGGTTTGAAGCTCGTCATTGGATACTAGGTTCGGAGTTCATCATCGGAGGTGAAGTTCGTCAATGAAAACAAAGCTTGTCATCAGATTTAAAGCTCGTCAGTGAAGACGAAGCTCATTATTAAAGAAGCTCATGAGGCTTGCCAACCAGCGAGGCTCGACAACAAAGACGAGGTTCACCACGCAGTGAGGCTCGACTTTAAGGACGAGGTTCGCCAACGTAGTGAAGTTCGTCACCCACATTAAATTAAGCTGTAACGGCCACGAAAACCCAGTCAGCCACGTGGGCTAGTTTCAAGGAGTTAGTTACACCATGGCTCCACAATTTTAGTGCATCAGTTATGCCCACGACTCCACAATTGTAGTACGTCGGTTACGTGCTCAAACTCCTATAAATAGCCGCGAGCAGCTATGAGGGGTTGGTGAACTGATTATTAATTAATTAGAGATTTTCAATCTTGGACTTAGAGAATCATCAAAGATCAAAGTTTTTGCACATCGATCCGGAGTTCGAACCTCGATTCTAACCGGCAAATGAAGGTCAGAAGCTCTTGCAATCTTGGTCTGATCGTCAACGGGAGGCAATCTCGACTCAAGCATCGGGGGAAGCATCCTTTCGCCACCTAGAACCCACCTTAAACAAAAGAGGAGGCAATCTCGACTCAAGCATCGGGGGAAGCATCCTTTCGCCACCTAGAACCCACCTTAAACAAAAGAGAAGCTGAATTAATCTTCTCTTCCTCTGTAATCGAGGGAGAGTATGAGTGGTTGTAAGGGTTTCGTACCAAGTGATCGAACCCATTTCTTAAAACAAGAGAATCAATCAATCCTAACTTTTTCGACCCTACAGTAGTACGAGATCAGATCCTCATAACGCACTTCGTATTCCCCTCGGACTTGATTTTTGATGAGCTGAGAGTCACCGTAATCATCGAGATGCCGAATATTAAGCTCTTCAGCTAATTGCATTCCTAATAGCAGAGTGTTATACTCGGCTACATTATTGGTGCAGGGTTCGATGAGAGAAAATCTCCTTGGGATCACGTGCCCGCTTGGAGAGATGAATACTACTCCTACTCCCACGGTAATTGCTCCATGAGGGTTTGCCCTGGATGCACCGTAAAAGAATAATTTCCATACTTGTATCACTTCTTGAGTGACACAAGCTTCGGAAACTTCATCGGGCAATTCTTCATATAACTTAGAGGTTCCTGGTACCGGGTGATATGCTAGGAAGTCTGCTAATGCCTGACCCTTGACTGTTTTTTGGGGCATAAATTGCATGTCATATTAGGACAAGAGGATGGCCCACCTTGCGAGCCGGCAATTTAGGGAAGATGCATGGTTTCATCATCAGAACTTTCAAAGGGTTTATCTTAGAAATGACATGAATTGTTTGTTCTACCAGGTAATGTCGTATCTTTTGGACTACAAATACCAAGGCGAGACATTCTTTCTCGACCGGATTATACCGATGTTCGGCTCCCATCATGGTCCTTCTTAAGTATTAGATAGCTTGCTCTTGGCCTTGATCATTGTTCTGAGCTAATAATGCTCCAAGAGAATGGTCCATAGCCCTCACGTATAATAGGAATGGTTTTCCCGATACTGGGGCCACGAGAACCGACGGTTGAGTGAGATATCTCTTAATCTCTTCAAATGCTCTCTGGCATTCTCTATCCTAAATAAAGGACACTCCCTTCTTCATAAGTTTAGAGAAAGGTTGGCAGTGTCCTGAGAGATTGGATATGAATCTCCGGATGTTGGCCAATCTTCCTTGCAAACCCCTGAGTTCTTTGAGATTCTTCGGGGGTGACATGTCTTGGATAGCATGAATTTTCTCTGGATCAAGAGAAATTCCCTTAGACGTGATAATGAATCCAAGGAATTTTCCACTCGATACGCCAAGGAACGATTTTGTTGGGTTCATCTTCGGCTGATGTGCTTGCATGATATCGAACATTATCTTCAGGTTTGTAAGATGGTAACCTTTGTGTTAACTTTTCACTACTATATCATCGACGTAGCATTCAATCTTCTTACGCAGATGTTCATGGAAGATGGTGTTCATTGCACGTTGATAAGTTGCACCTGCATTTTTCAATCCGAAGGGCATCACTGTGTAACAATACATCCCCAATGGTGTTCTGAACGCTGTATGCTTTTCGTCTTCAGGATACATCTTGATTTGATTGTATCCGGAGAATCCATCCATGAAAGATATCCTTTCGTATCCATAGGTATTGTCAATCATGACATCAGTGATGGGAAGAGGGAACTCGTCTTTTGGATAGGCTACGTTAAGGTCACGAAAGTCGATGCATATCCAGAACTTATCGTTCTTCTTGGAAACTAGGACAACGTTGGCTACCCAGTCTGGGTGTTGTTCCTCTCTAACGAAATCCGAGTCTATAAGCTTTTTAACTTCTGGCTCGATTGCTTCCATGATCTCTGGACAAAACCGGCGTTGTTGTTGTTTGACGGGTTTTGCATCCGGGTCGATGTTGAGATGATGTGTGGCTACCTTTGGGTCAAGGCCAGGCATATCTTCATAATTCTAAGCGAAGACATCTATATACTCTTGGATGAGAGATATAAGGTCCTTTTTCTCGGATGATGGTAGGCTTTCACTTATGAAGATAGGTTTAGGGTTGGATTAATCTCCCATGTTGACCTGGATCACTTTGTCTTTAGTAGGTGGTTCACGCTGTTCAAAGCTTTTATCCCATAAGATGTTAAGATGTTTGATCCAGGGATCATTAATTGATTCGATTAACTCTTTGTCACCCTTTGCGTCTTCATCTGGATGACTAGTTGAAACCATACTCACGGTTGAACTTTTAAAGAAGGGTCTGACGCTGATATCGGATTCCTATGATGAAGTTCCGGACAAATGATCCTAACACAGACAGTTATCGGTTTCATTTTCTGAAAGGGAGGGAGTTGTGATATAGCCTACGCCTCTTCCGGTTTTTTGTTAATAATCCGGAGGTTTTCCTTCGGGGGTTAGAGACATCCGAATTGGTGTTCGTCTTCCTTTCCTAATGTTTAAACCTTGTTTTTTTTAAAGTTGTATCCCATCCGTTCCATCAGATGTATAAAATTAGGTTCATGGTAATGGAATTGCGGAATTCCATTATCTTCTTCTAAACTTCCTCGTTTGAGTAGTTCAGGTTTAACTTTACCGAAATGAATTGGCTTCTTCCCTTTCTTTTTGGATGAGACTTTAAAGAAGGCCTTCTGAGCATCTTCTACTTCTTCATCTAAAGCGAAGGATAACTTAATCGGCAATGTTAGTGATGCATCGGCGCATAATGTGTTCCATGAGCCGGTACCTATCTCAGTATCATTCTATATTTGTTCAGCTTTAAAGGATCCATCAAACAAGTACACGAAAATAAAATCTTTATTAATGCACCACTCGCCCTCACTCAGTACATTATTATTGTTCTCAACTGGACCCATTACATTGAAGTTTAACTCCCATGGACAATCTCCTTCATGGTTTGGCTAGACGTCGGCTTCATTATTGCTGTCAACATCTTCTTTCTCCTGGGATTCTGAGTAGAAGACCAAATCTGTGTAAAAGTTTTCCACTCCTCTGAAAGGGTATTTTCCCGCAATCAGGGTTCAAACTTCTCCTTCATCATTGGCATACTTCATAACCTGATGTAGGGTGGATGGGACAATGCGATTTGCATGAATCCATGGTCGTCCCAATAATAGATTATAGGACGTGTCCGCATCTATGATGTGACAAGTCACTTCGGACTTGAGATCTCCGATCTGGCCTCTGAGTTTGATCTTTCCCAGGGGCCGAGTGCTGTTAGCATTGAATTCGAAGATGGTAGTCTGAGTGGCGTTCAGCCGATGCATGGGAATTCCTAAGACCTGCATGACCCTGTAAGGCATGATGCTGAGTGCTGAGCCTGGGTTAGCCTAAACACGGCTGATTTATGATGACCCGATGTATCCTGTATAGTATAAAGGTTTGTCATATTTGTGTTTCACTTGTATATCCTCCTGAGTAAATGATATGCACGGTAGACTTCTTGTTGCTTATAGGCATTCCAGGCAAGATTGATCTTCAGAAGCTTTATGGATCGGAGCGACTTGTGTAATAAAACTCTCTGTATTCTTTAATGCCTCAATTAGAGCTTCGTTGGTGGTTTTGGACAACCTTAGGAGCTCATATAGAGTAATCCTAGCCGGTATGTTGGCCAATTACGCCATGACATTAAATCGGAAAGGAGTTTCCGGCTTCCTGCAGAAGGTTCCTATTATACCGAATTTCTTTCTGTTTCCCTTTATCAATTGACTTCTGTGGAACAGAAACCCCATCATCTTGGTGTGGTTGCTCAGCTTCTTGAGCAGGCTAGTCATAGTCTTTCAAATAAATCTTTCCTGACCGGGTACCAGGATTGCCTCCTGGATATGCTGCCAGGACGATTCTCTCTTCTTCTGAGTCGGTGAGAGGTTTGAGATGATCATCATTCTTATTAATAGAGGGGCTAATCATATTGGATGACTTAGCTTTGCCTCCCTTCTTTTTGGATGTGGTTTTCGTCCATTATTGATCTTCAACTAGGTCGGGATGGACCCATATGATCTTCCCTTTTGGGGTAGTGAGGGGTACCAACCCCCTATCATTCTGATTGTGTAAGTCAGTGTTTTCAGGTGCATTTCCCCTTTATGGATGGGGACAACACCATCTTTAGCGGCCACAGAGGGAAATCATCGAACTGGACCACTATCAAGTTAGTGGATACAGTCTTCTGCTCCGGCTTCTGGGTAAACACGTTAGCGTTCACCAGGTTTTGTAAGATATCTTTGAACACATAACATTTTCTGGTAGGATGTCCCAAGAACCTATGATAATGATAGTAATTGGGGTCATCCACCTTCCTTGTTTCATCTGGTTTTCTGATCTTAGGGAGCTGCAGTTTGTTGTTCTTCCAAAGTAGTTGGAACAGAGTGTCCACGTGCTCTTCTTTGAACGAGTATTGCTTTGGTGTTCTTTGTTGGTTCGGTGCTTTTCCTTGCTTCGCAGGTGGCGTGCGTGTGCTGGTGTCGGCGGCTAATGTCTCCTTTCTCTTAGAGCGTGGAGCATTGTTCTGGTTGCGTTGCTGTTGTGGCTTGGGTTGAGTAACTTCTTCAGCCTTGACCCAAACAACAATTTCTTCGCTTGTTCTCCTTGCGAAACCAATTATCTCCAGGAATGACATTCTGCCACTCCTATCTGAGCGAGGAGCTGGGTCTGCAAGTTGTGCCTGTAAGTTTCAACTAAAGTTAATTGGGTCATACCTGATGGGCACCACAGTGCCATGCTGCGGAATCTTTCCACATAAGTCTTGATGGACTCTCCTTTCCTTTTCTTGGTGGCGAGTAGAGTCAGGACCGAAACTTCCGTGTCGTCCTCGAAGAACCTAGCTAAGAAGAGCCTTTCCAAATCTACCCATTTCTAAATAGATCCAGTAGGCAGTTTCATAAACCACTCGAAGGCAACTCCTTTAAGAGTACCATGAACAAACGGGTCAGGATGGCGTCGTTTGCTACCACATATCCAGTCTGTGACTTGAAGTAGTAGATGTGTTGGTTGGGTGACCATGTACCATCGAAAGGTTGTAGAGTTGGAGCCTTAAACTTCGATGGATAGGGAGCGGATAAGGCCGTACTACTCCTTCCTCACGAAGCTCGCTTCTGTTGGCAATTGCGTTAAGGCGTGCTTTTAGCTCATCCATTTTAGAGGACTGATGGTGTAGTTCTCTTTCCATCTCCTTCTCGTTTTTAGAAGAAGATTCTATGTTTTGAGTTTCATGATCCGAATGCTTAGGCGCTTTCTGCTTTCCCTTGGAGATTGTTCTCCGGGAAGACTCCAGTCTTTGGCCTTTTTCCGCAAGGAGTTGGGCCAACATATCCTTCATTTGGAGAAGTGTCTCCTATTGCGCCTGGAGCATGACGTGGTGTTTGTCAACTCTTTTGGCTAAGTCTTCGGGGTTTCTAGTCATATAAACAAAAACCTCTCGTGCCACGATGGAGCTTGAAGATTGAGATTCAGCAATTGCCGAATATTCATCATCTGAAACGATTCCCTTGGCTAACTTTTGATAATCAACCAAGCGAATGGCTCCTATCCGGGTTCTAGTGTGGCGATATCCCCCTTCAAACTCATAACAAATTTCCTGAACAGTCGGGGAATGACTTCTTTGTGACTCATCAGCACCGGGATTTGAAGCCTTCCCTCCAAATTTCCTGAACAGTCGGGGAATGACTTCTTTGTGACTCATCAGCACCGGGATTTGAAGCCTTCCCTCTACCTATCACATTTATAGTTCATCAGCACCGGGATTTGAAGCCTTCCCTCTACCTATCACATTTATAGTGACTTCAGGGTATTCAGTTTTGACTATTTTCTTTTTATGATGACGTTGTCGCTTGACAGGCCTAGCGATGTTTGTTAATCGGTCGAATACCGATTATCGAGGTTCAGGTGTACAGCAGTGGTATTCTGAAATAACTGTTGATATAAGCCGCTCACACTGGCATGGATGAGCTGTTTGTTGTGTTGGTCTTTCTCTCGACAATAATTCCCATAAATCAGATACTTGAGAAGAATTTTTCATCGAGCATGAAGATGGAAGCGGGACCCCCTGCTCTTGAGTGGGTAGGATTGGTTCTTGTAGAACATGGATTTTAAGCCCATGTTGACCTTTTTGAACTTGGCGGACCATGTTGCGTTCTTGAGAATAAACGCGAGGGTCGCATTTGGGTTTGTAAGGATTAGGTCGGGGCCTACGTTTAAACGATGAAAAGACCCCTGAGGATCATATCCCACTTGAACTCATTCCTGAGGTATGCGTTTATCTCTGGTAGCACCTTCTTGAAGATCATATCCCACTTGATCTTCTCCATCTTCGAGCGGCGTTCTTCTTGGCTTGTTTCAAAGCCTTTGCGGCAACATCATTGGCGTTTATAGAGTTCGCCTCTTCTATAGGCCGCTTGTGACCCATAGCACGTCGTGTTGATGCAGACGTCTATCGTTTAACTCGTTGGATGAGTTCAACAGAGGCTAAGCCCCCTCCTTTAGCGGAGGGGCTATTCCATGAACCTTGGCCAAAGGCGAGGACTTTCTTTGGCGTTTTAGCAATAATTTTGATCTCTTTAGAGATTTTACGGATGTTGCGCTTAGCCTTGTAGCTAAGTGATCCAGAGGAAAGAGATTCCTTATACTTGGCTTGATCAAATTCTACAACGAGAGTTTTGATGCGGCATAAACATGTCCCAAGAAGGTTGCAAGTGCACAACCGTGTCAAGTTATAGTATTTAAGATATTGATCCCATGAGGAAGGTGTTTTGTAAGAGAAAATATAAAATTGGTTCTTATTTTGTGTGCGTGATAAATAGGAGTGATGAGTGAATGTGATTGTGAAGAGATTGAGAGAGTGAAAGTGGTGTGTGAATAGGTGTAAAGTATAAGTGAGAGTGAATGTAAAAGAGAATGAGTATGAATCAATAAGGTGAGAAGGAAAAAAAATGAATAAAATCAAGAAACAACTAAAAAAAATCAAGAATGAAGAACAAAATTCTGGAATAAAAGAAAATACAAGAAATTAAAGATGGTGGATTCAATTATAGATATGGGTAATCTACAATTGAATCCACTTCTTAGAAAATGGTGATTCCCTAGAGGGTTCTAGCCTAAAGTCAAATCAAACAAAATAAAAATAAACAAAAAGAAAAACTAAACCCAAGAGGGTTCTAGCCTCAAGGTGAATAGTACAAGAAATTAAAATCTAACTACAAAATAAAGTGCAAAATCTAAACTACAAAATAAAATTGCAAGAATTAAATGCAAGAAATTAAATCTATTCTATAAGCATGAAATAAATCTAAGGCAAGAGGGTTCTAGCCTCTTGGCTATTTAACAAGAAAATAAAATCTAACTACAAACATAGAAATAAATCTAAACTAAAAAGCAATAAAAGAGAAAAAGAAAAGAAATACAAACCTTCAAATAATTCTCCATCTTTATCTTCATCTTCATCATCCAACAAAGAGAAGAGAGAAAAATTTAAAGTGGCGAAAAAATTTATTATTATTAATTGCAATAAAAAGTTACAATTTTGGAAGACCTTCTCAATTAAAAGTAGCCCTCCTCTCCAAAAAAGAGTTACAAAAATTTTAACACCCTTAACCCCTCACTCTCTACCCCTATTTATAGTAATCTTCAATGAATATGAGCCATTGGATTTGTCTTGAGCCCCAAGTAACAATCTCCACATTTGAATTTGTTAGTGAAGAGTTTGCTTTTTGTTCTTCTCTAGCCCATATGATTTGAATTTCGAATTTAATTTTCTGCAGCCCATCAATTGATGAAGTTTGGCCCATTGATCAATTTCAATGAAGAATTTCAGCAGCCGGCCCATTATCTTGCTGAAAATCCGGTCTCATTTGATAGTTGATAGTTGCTCATTTGATATTTGAAAATCTCATTATCTTGCTGCAACAACCGGCCCATTATCATTTGATTTTCAATTAAATTCTCCGCTCAGTCTGCCTAAGTCCACTCTCCTTCATTATTTGATTTTCCAAATCCAGCCCATAGCAAGTGGCTCATTCACATAAATCAAACAAATCCCCAGCAAATTCAAACAACCGGCCCATTTCTTTTGATCAAAGTCTAATGTCAGCAACGGCCTTAAAAATCAAACTTTGCAGCCTTGGTTCTGGTACACTGTAGCATCTTGTGATTTTCGCATAAAAGTCCATTTCATTTTCAAGCAACCAATTCCAAATCCGGTTCCTTGCACACATGTGATTTTCAAAAATTAATTCTCTTATTTCTTCATTTACTCAAGGGTCTTTGTTGAGAGATGGAATTTTTGGGATTTATTCTTTATTAACCTGCAATTAAAGATAAAAGCAATTATCAGTGCTGTATTTATTCATATAAAATAGATAATGAGGGTATAAAATTATAATAAAATGTGATTATCAAATACCCCCACACCTAAACTTTTGCTAGTCCTCTAGCAAAGAAAATAAAAAGAAAATCCTAACTCACTTTCGTAGGAATCGCGGCTGTATTTAGCGCATACAACAAGCCTTTAAACCCCTAGGTTACCCTAGTGGACGAGTTGTAGTCTCGTGAGGGTTTGCAGTGAATATGCCCACAAAATTCGGTCAATTTGCCAAATTAAAGAAGTCAGTAAATAACTAAATTCACTTGATAACTTTTAGATAATCTAATTAGAGTCAGTTATCACTCAAGAAAACATTTTTATATATAATTCTAAGGTATATTTTTAAGAAAATCTTCTCATTGTAGCAATACAAAATCAAGCCAAACTTAGAAATTTACTTTAAAAGTTTTGAAAAGAACATGCTAATTCTTTGTTTTAAATAATTTTCAAGTTTCATGATTTAAAATATTTTCCAAGACCATATATACAACTATAATTTTTTTTAACTCTTTCATCATTGGTGATTTTTTTCTACTTTAACGGGCTTTCTAAGTGATCACTTAACGAGTTTTGGGCCAATGGATTCCAACCCAAATAGGCTTAGGTCATTAAGTATGGAAATACTCCTTGGGCTTAATTACTCGGTCAGCTTAAGCTTTATAAGATAGAATCACCTCGAATTCAAGAGTTTTTTTTTTCTTTTTGGTGCCAATTTTTCGCACTCTTCTTTTGCAAATATATATATATGTATATGTATATATATTTTGAAAATATGTAAATCAAGACACTTTGAAAAAATTATTTTCAACTCTAAGTTAAGCATGCAAAAATTTTATTATTTTAAAATGTAACTAAAAATATAAAATAAAGAGAAAAAATAACTAATTCCCACCCCCACACCTAAATTTTGCATTGTCCTCAATGCAAACTCTATGATGTATAAAGTAAAGCAGATAAGAAGTGAAGCACTTACATTTGGTCGGCTGATAAAAATCTGTAATTACATTTGGTCTGAGGAGGATGAAATCAAAATTTTATTTTATTTTATTTTCTTTTTTCTCTTTTTTTTCTTTTTTTCTTTTCTTTTTTTCTTCTTTTTTTTCACAAATGAACAAGAAACTCTCACATGAGAGAAGAATAAATTCTTTTTATTATTCTGAAATAAACAAAATAAACAATGTAGAATAAAGTATTCAACATGAAGAGTTCATGTTCTACATTGAATCCTACCTTATTGTTAAAAATTCTTCATCGGATTTTAAACAAATTCAAAATGATATAATCAATAATGTGAATTTCCAAGCATTTCAGGGTGTTCAATAATTCTTGTGGCAATGGAAGGTAGGTATTATTGGTGTCATGCATATTGGACTTAGATTCTTGATTTGTGAATGTTTGTTCTCTAACAACCAATTTTTCTTTAACAATTTCCTCAACCCCAAGATTTATGGTTGATTTGTAAAAATTTGGTGGTTGTTTATTTTCCAAAAATCTTAGTTCATCAAGAAAGAGTTTTTCAAAATTTAGTTCAAAGCAGCAATTGTTTAACACAGTTTCTTTATTTTGACAAACCTGATCTGCTTCTCCTAATATTTTCAGCTCCTCACCAAAAATTTCCTCAAAACTTAGATTTGACTCTTCTTCTTCTTCCCCCGGTCTTTCTTGAATTGAATTATCAGGGGAAGAATGAATTAGAACAAGAATTTGGCGTAAATGTGTTCTTTCCTGATTATCGACCTGTTTTCCTAACAGTAGTGCATTCATTCGAGTGTCCTTAGGATTGACCACGGGTGGACTCAAAATTTTTCCTTCCTCTACTTCACTTATAGCATTAGCTAGTTGATCAATATGAGTTTCTAATCTAGCTAGGGCTTGAGTGTTAGAGTTAAGTATGAGTTCGGTTGATTGCATAAAGGAGTTCATCGTATAGGATGTTTGAGTTAACATATCTGTGGCTAGTGTGGAGGCCTTAATAATAATTTCAAAACCTTTTTCCAAAAAATTGAGACGTTTATCATGATCTGTATCAAGAGGAGTGTGAGTTACAACTTGATGATGAGAAGACTGATTTTGATGTGACAGATTGGATTGTTGAAATTGTGGATGAGAATTGAAAGGAACTATGTTTTCCCTAGGAAAATGTTGGGTTAAAGAGGGAGTGAAGTTTTGAGTTTCAGAGTGGTTTTCCTGATTCCATGCAATGTTTGTGTAACTTGCCCAACCTGGGTTGTAGGTTGAAAAAATGGATCATTCACCGAATACTGAGATGGACTCTTTATAAACTCCCGAGCTTCATTGGAGATTTCAATCCTATTGGGATAACATAAATTTTGAAAAACTTGTGGATTAGCCATTTGTTTAAAATGAATTTGTCCACGTTTTGCATGAACCAAAAACAATTTCTTTTTATTTTTTTATTATTTTTTTTTTGGAAAAATAAAAGTTAGTTTTTTTAAATAAAAGTTTTTTTTTCTTTTGAAGAAAAAGAAAAATCCTAACTAAAACAAATCAAAATCAATCACTTTTCAATCACTCTAACTCTAGGGTTAAGCCTAACTCAACTAGACTAGCTCCTAACCAAAAATTCCTTAAGTGAAAAGATAAAAGTTTTACGTGGGTAATTAGCCAGGTAAGGATAGTACTAGAGGTTGATCAGAGATCAATTAAGTACCTCGTTCCTTACGGAGCGCTTTACGCAACCCCTAAACCTTGCCTTAGACACCAACTAATCCAAGAAAACTTAAACCGGTTCACTTAAGGATTCTTTGCTCCTTATTGATCTCGAATCCTTAGGGCCAACGTCTAATGAGTTTTATTAGTCTTGGGTAGTGTAGTGAGGAATTAGTGATTTTTGGGCTAAGGAATGGGTGATGAAATCACTCACCTTATCTTGATTACGGGGTTTTGCCCTTAAAAATATTTTAAGTGTGTGCCAAATCAAGATGCTCAAATCACTTGGTGAATTCCTACTATCAATATGAAATGCAACCCTATGAATTAAAAGCAACTAAAAAGGATGAAAAAGAAAAATCTTTTTTTTAATTAGGGTTAACAATCAAACAAATGAGAAGGGGAATTTGTTTGAATTTATTATTTTGTTAGTAAATGTCAAAGTGAAGGGTGAATTTTATTATGATCAACGGAAATAAAATCTTTTTTTTTAAGATCCTAATTGTCACTAATTGTGAGAAACTAACAAAAGGTGTGGAATTGAAAATATAAGGAAGAAGACTTACCACAAGCGAATATCCAATTCCTCAATCTCCAATTCTTGATCTTTAATCTTCACGTAGTTCTTTCACAAGAAACACACAAGTTAAAGAACCAAAATAATTAAAACATACTTAAGCACCTTCCCCGGCAACGGCACCAAAAACTTGATGCGGCATAAACATGTACCAAAAAGGTTGCAAGTGCACAACCGTGTCAAGTTATAGTATTTAAGATATCGATCCCACGAGGAAGGTGTTTTGTAAGAGAAAATATAAAATTAGTTCTTATTTTGTGTGCGTGACAAATAGGAGTAATGAGTGAATGTGATTATGAAGAGATTGAGAGAGTGAAAGTGGTGTGTGAGTAGATGCAAAGTGTAAGTGAGAGTGGATGTAAAAGAGAATGAGTATGAATCAATAAGGTGAGAAGGAAAAAAAATGAATAAAATTAAGAAACAACTAAAAAAAATCAAGAATGAAGAACAAAATTCTAGAATAAAAGAAAATACAAGAAATTAAAGATGGTGGATTCAATTATAGATATGGGTAATCTACAATTGAACCCACTTCTTAGAAAAGGGTGATTCCCTAGAGGGTTCTAGCCTAAAGGCGAATCAAACAAAATAAAAATAAACAAAAAGAAAAACTAAACCCAAGAGGGTTCTAGCCTCAAGGTGAATAGTATAAGAAATTAAAAACTACAAAATAAATTGCAAGAATTAAATGCAAGAAAATAAATCTACTCTATAAGCATGAAAATAAATCTAATCTATGAGCATGAAATAAATCTAAGGCAAGAGGGTTCTAGCCTCTTGGCTATTTAACAAGAAAATAAAATCTAACTACAAACATAGAAATAAATCTAAACTAATAAGCAATAAAAGAGAAAAAGAAAAGAAATGCAAACCTTTAAATAATTCTCCATCTTTATCTTCATCTTCATCATCCAACAAAGAGAAGAAAAGAAAAATTTAAAGTGGTGAAAAAAATTATTATTATTAATTGCAACAAAAAGTTACAATTTTGAAAGACATTCTCAATTAAAAGTAGCCCTCCTCTCCAAAAAGGAGTTACAAAAATTTTAACACCCTTAACCCCTCACTCTCCACCCCTATTTATAGTAATCTTCAATGAATATGAGCCATTGGATTTGTCTTGAGCCCCAAGTAACAATCTCCACCTTTGAATTTGTTAGTGAAGAGTTTGCTTTTTGTTCTTCGCTAGCCCATATGATTTGAATTTCGAATTTAATTTTCTGCAGCCCATCAATTGATGAAGTTTGGCCCATTGATCAATTTCAATGAAGAATTTCAGCAGCCGACCCATTATCTTGCTGAAAATCCGGTCTCATTTGGTAGTTGATAGTTGCTCATTTGATATTTGAAAATCTCATTATCTTGCTGCAACAACCGGCCCATTATCATTTGATTTTCAATTAAATTCTCCGCTCAGTCTGCCTAAGTCCACTCTCCTTCATTATTTGATTTTCCAAATCCGGCCCATAGCAAGTGGCTCATTCACATAAATCAAGCAAGTGGCCTATTGGCAGCATTCAAGAGAATTTTGAAGTCCAGTTTTGATTAACTTGCAGCAACTAAGTTCACATTTGATTTTTCAAAACAAATCCGCAGCAAATTCAAACAACCAGCCCATTTCTTTTGATCAAAGTCTAATGTAAGCAACGACCTTAAAAATCAAACTTTGCAGCCTTGGTTCCGGTCCACTGTAGCATCTTGTGATTTTCGCATAAAAGTCCATTTCAGTTTCAAGCAACCAAGTCCAAATCCGGTTCCTTGCACACATGTGATTTTCAAAAATTAATTCTCTTATTTCTTCATTTACTCAAGGGTCTTTGTTGAGAGATGAGAGTTTTGGGATTTATTCTTTATTAACCTGCAATTAAAGATAAAAGCAATTATTAGTGCTGTATTTATTCATATAAAATAGATAATGAGAGTATAAAATTGTAATAAAATATGATTATCAAGTTTCCACAGTCATTCCAGCGAGATAGACGTCAGATAGCGCCACCACTTCGTCGTCAGAGAAGCTTGTCCTCAGCAGAGTCACCATTTTTTGTTTGGTGGAAAATTTGAAGTAAGTAAAATGAAAAAAATTTGATTTGTATTCTCTCGATTTCAATTACAATTGAATTTTCTGATTACAAAAGAGAGGAGAATGATCTGGATTCTCCCCTTTGTTTAATTCTGGGTTCTTCATGGTAGCGATAGAGTGCTTCCTTCGAATACTCGCGTCGAATTTGCTCTCCATTGACGATCTGAATGTCTCAACTCACTGGAACAGCTAACTAGTGTGGTCGAACTGATCGAGAACTCTTGATGAGTTTTATAACTCAGGACGAGTGACAAACTCTAGTGGAAAAGAGTTGTTTGAACCAAAATAATTCGGTTGAGAATCCAAATATCAAATATTTGGTAATCTTCGGTTGCTGAAGATTGTTGCCTGCAGATTTTCTCATGTCCGAAATTCAATCTCCAAATCCGATCCCGAACTCTGTTGAGTTTTATGATATTTATAGGGGTATTAAGGGTGTAACTACCCCCATAATCTGCACCTATATGAGGGTTTAGTCGCCCTATTAATCGGGTATAACAACCCACTTAAACCACTCCCCAGATCGTGGGTGAACAGCGGTTTTCTCAAAACCGTATGGATCGCATTTGAACGAGTCAGCGTCTTACGTTCTGGGTATGATCCTACGTCTAAACGTAGTATCTAGAGTCACGTTTGCAGCGATATGGAGCTGCGTTTGTAGCGGATGTAGAGCTGCGTTTGCAGCAGATGTAGAGCTGCGTTTGCAGCGGATAAAGCTGCAGATGCAGCGGCTGTAGAGCTACGTTTGTAGCGATATGGAGCTGTGTTTGCAATGATATGGAGCTGCGAATGTAGTGATTGCGTTGACTTTAGAAATTACTTGTGTTTCAACTGCAAGGATTTATTCTGCATCTTGGTTTGAAAAAATCTTTGCCTTGTAATCTCTTCTTGATTCATAGGAGAATCCTCTGATTGCAGCTTCCCTTTGTTAACAAGAAAGTCATCTGATTGTAACCTCCTTAGTCAAAACTGTTACTTGAAGTCTGATAGGGGTGAACTATCTATTGTAATTTTTAGACAGCCTACACGGCGTTTACACAGTTTAAGCTCTTAAGGTATTAGAGGATGGCGGTCCTAAATTTGGGGCTGCAGGACCAACTATTAAAGTTGTTTCGTCTGCACGTATTGATCTTATCCTAAAGTTATTGGATGCTCAAGTCATGAGACCAACTAATGAAGCTGATGCGTCAATAACTCGCACTAACAGAATTTTTTGGCAAATTCTCAGCCATCAACGGGTTTGATTAGCCTTTACTGACTACCGTTTGAGTAGAGCTAGCATACAGATTGTTTAAATTTGTTCTGCATGTAACGTTATGTTAAAAGAGTTAACTCTTTTAGTGATACGATATTGAATATGTAGACTTTGTCTTTCTCCTGTGAAAAGACAAAACAGCGACGTGTGTTAGACGTAAACTTAGGATTTTTAACAAATCCTCAGCCTTCAACAGATTTGACTTGCCTTTACCGATTACTGTTTGAAGCGGGCTTGCATGTAGATTGTTTTAAGTCCGTTCCGCATGTGACGTTGTGCTAAAAAAGTTAACTCTTTTAGTGCTACGATATTAAATACGTAGACTTTGTCTTTTTCACGGGAATAGACTACCCGATAACGCGTGTTAGGCACTAACTTATCCCTACTTAGGCTTCAGGATAAAAGTTCCCTGATTTGAATTTGGGTGTCTTCTTCAATCGGTGAATGACTAAACCGACAATGCTTGTTAGGCGTTGACTTATCCCTTTTTAGGATTCGGGATAAAATTTCTCATGCGTGTAAGGCGCGTATTTTAGCTTTATTAATAACGGCCTATCACAATATCGAATATGTGGGCTTTTGCTCTTTTTACAGTCAAGAACTAACCGGTAACACATGTTAGGCGCTGACTTATGCCTATTTAGGATTCAGGATAAAATTCCCCATGCGTGTGACGCACGGATTTTGGAGTTGAAGGATGATATCTTCTCTTGGGGTAAAGAAGAACCCAAAACCAAAATGGGAGAGGAAGAATTTTATATTCTATCTCCCAAAACCGAAGAGGAAGAATTTTAAATTCTATCTCCAGTTGTCAAGGAAACTCAAAGTGGGATTTCCACCCTAAGAATCCAGAAAAGTGAAACTAGGAGTGGGATCTCCACTCTGAGAATTAGAAAGATTCAAGCAACCCTAACTTTTATGGAATTGGTTGCTTAATCCAAGATAAGAATTCCTCATTTATTAAGGTGAAATTCCGATTTCGGCGCTAACTTTTATAGGTTTGGCCGAAAAGGAATAGGTGGAAGTCTTTCGTTTATCAAAAGGATATTCTGGTCTTGGTCCTAACTATTTAAAGATTTGATCAAGATGAAAATTCGAGACGACCCTAACTGTTTAAAGGTTTGATCGTTCAATTTGTGGATCTCTCGTTCATGGAAGGAATCGAGAGGGGATTTTGGTTGTGGTCCAAACTATTTAAAGGTTTGACCAAGATGGAAATTTGAGACGATCCTAACTGTTTAAAGGTTTGATCGTTCAATTTGTAGATCTCTCGTTCATGGGAGGAATCGAGAGGAGATTTTGGTTGTGGTCTCAACTGTTCAAAGGTTTGACCAAGATGGGAATTTGAGACGATCCTAACTGTTTAAAGGTTTGATCGTTCAATTTGTGGACCTTTCATTCATGGAAGGAATCGAGAGGGGATTTTGGTTGTGGCCCTAACTATTTAAAGGTTTGACCAAGATGGAGTGGGAGTACAAATCATAATGGGAGTGTTGATTCGTACAAATCACTCAAATGGGGTTCCTGGTGTTAAGTAACAAATACTTAACATAGAGGAATTTAACAATTGTCAATGATCATGAGATTAAAATTCTGAGTACTCTGTTTAGACTCAAACATTGGAGGGTTGAGTACACAGACGTAGCAAGAGTTTGAGTGGATTCAACCGAAAGGAATTTTGGTGGTCCCACCGTCAGTTAGTCTAATCGGTGGGGGATTTTTATGGTGAAAGACTGTGAATCGTCAACAAAAGAGTGTTCAAAAATCATAGTGGGGGTTTAGTGTTTATCACTTTATTTGTAATGATCAGGTTATCCCTAAGAAAATTACATGTAGCATTCTTCTGGGAACTTCCCGTTACATGAATCATCCACCCCCAGCTTCTTTTGTGGAACTGGGTCTGACTTTGTACTTAGTTACATGACCAGGTTATCCTTAAGAATATTACATATAAAAATTCTACATGAACTTCCTGTCAACGGTAGGAAACAGTTTAGACTCATATACCTATTGGAGTATCGGAAGGAGCAGTTTATACTCTTATACTTGTCGGAGTATTGCGTCGTCATTCGGCTTATTCTAGCTTTACAACGTCAGAGTCGATTAAAGCTTGAATCTTATTTTTTAGACCAAAACAAACCTCAGTAGGATGGAGAACCCTCCTGTGATATGCACAGTAATTTGGGTCCGTAATCCTCTAAGCTCCCTTCTGATCTTTAATAGGTGGTAACTCAATCTCTCCGTTATTCAGGAGGTACTCGAAAATATCTAGAACTTCCTCATCTTTGAAAGAGTACTCTTTTTGGAGTCTCGGATCTAGAGTCCTTTGCTGCTTTTGAGGTTGTTGTTGTGATGTATGATTAACATTACCAGCAGCCACAGGCATTGACTGCTAGCTTCTTTCGATCTTCTTCCTTCTGAGGAAGTTCTTGGCCAACTCTCCGTGCACCTTCAACTCTTTCCAGTTGTTGGATGGTGCTACTCCCATAACTTCTAACACGTCCAAAGAGAGGTTATTGTGACAGGTTTGGAGGATGAAGTCCTCTTTGATCGAATCTCGGCAGTTCATCGCCTTATTTCGAAAGCTTTTGACGAAGTCGCCGACAATCTCATCGTCTTTTTGTTTCTAGAGCGTCCTGATTGACACCTCGGTCTCATCATCAAAGAAGTGAGCGAGGAACAAGTTCTCCAAGTTATCCTAGCTGTTGATGCTTCTAGACTTGAGACGACGGTACCAATCGATGGCGGGCCCGCAAAGGGTGCTAACGAATGACCGAACCATCAGGGCTTTCATGCCAGAGATTATACCTAAGTGGGACTTAAAGTAGATCATATGTTGAGTGGACGAACCCTTCCCATCAAACGGCGTGAAGTTAATCAGGTTGAACTTCGCCGGGTATGCTATTGAATCCCACTCTCTTGGATAAGGACATGGAATGCCGGTCCTTTTCACCTCTCAAGCAGACATTAGAGCATTGATTTTGCTCTCAAGATCTTTCATTTTCCCATCCTCGCTCGTATCGGGCCTTGGACGATTTGAGAGAGGAATAACACGGTCACCCCCGGCATTGTCATCTTCGGTGGAACCACTCCCTAGCGTTTTGGTCAACGGGAGGGTTATCAGCATTGAGGCATTCATCCACATCTGAATCACTATTTTCTTGGTTAGCAATGTTGTGACAGCTGGATTCACCAAGCTGATTCGACAAAGCTCGGATTTGTTGGTCGTGTTCTTCCCTCATCCGCCACATAGCCATTTCCATTTCGAGCTTGAAGTTCTCTTTTTGCTTGGCCAAGGCATCCTCAATCATTTTGGCTACTTCCTCGGTGTTAATCATTAACACTTCGCGGGATTCCCCTGGGCTGGATACCGTTTTATCAGAAGCGACTACAGAGTTAGCATTTGATGCTTTATCATCCGAGGATAATCCCCTCTGCATTCACTGATAATCTCTTTGTCTAATGGTTCTCGATCACAACTGGGTTAGACGATGAGATATGAGTGGATCAGAACTAGAAGGTCGAATAGACCTTCCCTTCCCAGCCATATTAACTGTGACTACGGATTGTCCAGGTCCGACTGCTTCCAGCTGGAGTCGAGACATCAGTCGAGCTATTCCCAAATTAACTCTTCTTCCAGGAGAAAAGTCGGGGCTAGAACCACTTGAAACAATCAAGTACTTCCCTTATTGACCATATTGATGGTAACTTCTGGGAATTCGTCATCTCAAACAGCTGATCATTTTTTACAGAAACGCTTTGGTTTGGACTTGGTCGTTCCGTTGGAGATCCTATCGAATACCGAAACACTCTGTGGAGCGGTCTTAGGATGGCTACACGCTGATAATACTGCCCTGATAAGTTTGACGTAGGGGCAATGAAAGTCCATCTCTCGGGTATCTCTCTTTCGAGATCTGTTCGTACCCCCAGTCCGATAGTATACTCATTAGTATAATTACCGGAGTAACCTATTGCGTGTTGGCACAACTTCTCAGATATAACGTTGTCATCGTCATATGAATACATTTCTTTCATGGGATTTGCCACTTTATTTGTGTTCCCAAGAGTCACACATTTGGAGCTACGTTTTTGGGAGCGCGACTCTTGACGGTGTTGGCCTTCTTATTTTGATGATGTTTAACAAACAATTTATAACTAATATTGTTTGTCTAGTGTTTGTGGTTTTCTATTTATTGTAGACAAACAACATTGTTGGAGGATGGATGGAATTGCGCATTCATGATCAAATCCAATGGAGGTTAGCGGAATTGTGGAGTGAAGCCTATGCATTCAAGTCAAGATCTAAGTTCAAGCTTCTTCTATAATGTTTACCAAGAAGAGCTTCATTGAAGATTACAAGCTTTGGTAAATTAGTTTAGGTATTATATTATGTGTGTTAAGTACATTAAGCTCAATATCATATACACACATATTTTATTGGTTTCTTTGTATATATGTGTAGTCATATATATATACAACACAAGTTTTAGCTTTCATGTTTATAAATATGAAATTACATATTTTATATTTATTTTTGTGATTTAGTTTAACTACTTAGATATGAAACAAATATATTTTCATATACATACTCATATGTTTTATTTTCTATTGTATTTATGAAAATATTGTATTCTTAGTTTTTGGACTTAACAATAGTTATATACATTTTTTGGACTTAACAATAGTTATATACATCTTTTGTCAAGTCTACAAAATTATTTTGTAATGTTTTAAAACATGGTTAAGCTAAAATGTTAAAACTCGTATGTTTACACTTTCATGTTTTGGACTATTTTGTAAAATGATGATATCTCTAATTTGGGAAGTCATTTTAGAAAACTAGTTTTTGTAGCATGTGTACTATCATGTCTACAATCATTTCTCAAAGTTTCATAATTTTTGGAATTTATTTGATAATTTTAAACAGTGTTTTAAAATCAGCAAACTGTTTACAAACCTGAAAATTTCATATATCAGTTCACGGTCGACCGCCACATCGACCGCGCCCTTGTTTTTCCCTAATGATGCCTACCTAGCTTGCACTTCATAAAAGATACAATTTGTGAGGATTGTGCCAAAGGTAAACAAACAAAGTCTTCTTTCAAATCCATCCATGAGGTATCGACTTCTAAACCCTTGCAATTACTTCATCTTGATTTATTTGGTCCTATGCGTGTTACCTCTCTTGGAGGCAAACACTATGTTTTTGTGATTATTGATGATTTTTCTCGTTTTACATGGACAATATTTCTTGCAAAGAAAAATGATTGTTTTGAAGAATTTGCTAATCATGTTAAAAGAATTGAAAATGAAAAAGATTTGAAAGTTGTTAAAATAAGAAGTGATCATGGTGGTGAATTTCAAAATGAATCTTTCTATGATTTTTGTGCTCATCATGGTATAACTCATATATTTTCCGCTCCTAGAACACCACAACAAAATGGTGTTGTTGAACGGAAAAATCATACCATACAAGAAATGGTACGCACTATGCTTAATTCTTTTGATTTGCCAAAATATTTTTGGGCGAAAGCCGTCAATACGGGTTGCCATATTTTAAATCGTGTTTTGATTAGACCAAAGCTTAAGAAAACCCCTTATGAACTTTATTTTGGAAAAACTCCTTTCATTGGCTATTTTCGTGTCTTTGGTTGCAAATGTTTTATTTTAAATACAAAAGAACACCATGATAAATTTGATTCCAAAATTAATGTTGGTATTTTCTTGGGTTATGCACCTCGAAGTAAGGCTTATAGGGTCTTCAATAAACGAAGCCTCGTTGTTGAAGAGTCTATAAACGTTACTTTTGATGAGACTAATGTTGGCTCTCAAGTTGTTTTGCCTAGGAAGGATGATGATGATGATATTGAGGGAGGATTGGACTTGTTGCAAATCAATGATACTCCCTCTATAGAAGCTCAAAAGGATGTAGATTGCACAAATGCTCAAGATCAAGTTGAACAACCTAAAGCTTGGAAATTCACATCAATTGAACCACCTAAAGCTTGGAAATTCACATCAAACCATCCAAAGGAACAAATCATTGGGAGCCCTTCAAAAGGAGTTATAACTCGCTCAAAAGCCTTGAGTGAATGTGGTAATGTTGCATTTCTATCTCAACTAGAACCTAAAAAGGTTAATGATGCTTTAAATGATGAGTTTTGGGTTTTGGCTATGCATGAAGAATTAAACAATTTTCAAAGAAATGAAGTTTGGAAGTTAGTTCCTAGACCTAACAATGCTAGTGTTATTGGTACAAAATGGGTTTTTCGAAACAAACTTGATGAACATGGCATTGTAACTAGAAATAAAGCACGTTTGGTTGCCCAAGGATACAATCAAGAGGAGGGCATAGACTATGATGAAACCTTTGCACCGGTTGCAAGGTTGGAATCTATTAGGATGTTTTTGGCATTTGCTAGTTTTAAAAATTTCAAACTATTTCAAATGGATGTCAAAAGTGCTTTCTTAAATGGTTTTATAGAAGAGGAAGTGTATGTTGAGCAACCCCCCGGTTTTATAGATCATGCTTTTCCTAATCATGTTTACCGGGTACAAAAAGCTTTATATGGGTTGAAACAAGCTCCTAGGGCTTGGTATGCTCGCCTCTCTAGTTTTCTTATTGAAAATGGTTTTTCAAAAGGAACAATTGATAACACACTTTTTGTGAGAAAAAGGAAAAATGATTTCATTTTAGTTCAAATATATGTGGATGACATCATTTTCGGTGCTACTAATGAATCCTTGTGCAAGGAATTTTCTAAAGTAATGCAGGATCACTTTGAGATGAGTATGATGGGAGAGCTTACATTCTTTCTCGGGCTCCAAGTCAAGCAAACTAAGGATGGGATCTTCATTTCACAAAGCAAGTATGCGAAGGAATTGGTGAAGAAATTCAAGTTGGAGAATTCTAAGCATGCGCCTACTCCCATGAGTACTAGTGTTAAGCTTGATGCGGATGAGAGTGGTGAAGATGTGGACCAAAAACTATACCGAGGTATGATAGGTAGTCTTCTTTATCTCACCGCTAGTAGACCCGACATCATGTTTAGTGTATGTGCATGTGCACGTTTTCAAGCTTCTCCAAAAGCATCTCATTTAATTGCGGTTAAAAGGATCATTAAGTATGTTAATGGAACTTTTAACCTTGGTTTGTTTTATCCAAAAAGCACCACTTTTGATTTATATGGTTTTTGTGATGCCGACTTTGCCGGATGTAAGGTAGATCGCAAGAGTACTAGTGGAACATGCCAATTCTTAGGAAATTCCCTTGTTTCTTGGGCTTCCAAGAAACAAAATTGTGTTGCATTGTCCACTACGGAAGCGGAATACATTGCCGCCGGCTTATGTTGTGCTCAAGTTTTATGGATGAAACAAAGTTTAGTTGACTATGATTTGAATTTTCAAAATATTAAAATCTTTTGTGATAACACAAGTGCTATAAATATTTCCAAAAATTCGGTTTTGCATTCTAGAACTAAACATATTGATGTACGCCATCATTTCTTACGCGATCATGTAGAGCGACAAGATGTATCCCTAGTATTTGTTGACACCAAATCTCAACTAGCGGATATATTTACTAAGCCTCTTGGAGAGGATGATTTTTGTCGCATAAGAAATGGTTTGGGCTTATGCACTATGTGAAAGTTCTACATTGCTTGCTTGATTAGTTGCATTTTGCATTTGGCATTTCTCTTTACCCCATTTTTGATGGTGACAAAGGGGGAGAGAAATCTCCTCATTTGTTGCATATATTTAGGGGGAGCTCATAGATAGGGGGAGCACCTATCTATAAGCTATTTTATTTTTGCTCTTATATAATGGTTGGTTGTCATCATCAAAAAGGGGGAGATTGTTAGCCCTTATGTTTTGATGATGTTCTTACAACCACCATTATCGGTACTAATGGCTTATTGAGTATAAATGTAGTAAATTCATTTGTCAAGCTCGTTAGTGCCATTAATGGAGGATGGATGGAATATATGCTACAACGAAGATATCCAAAGGAGGAGGAGGCCAAGAGATGAAGCAACGTTATTTCAAGAACGACAAATTCGATCAAAAGCTTCATCCGATTCAAGCTATATCAAAGCTCAAGTATATTGCTCTCTATATGAGGATATTAGCTTTCTTTTGTTTTTCTCTCTAGTGCTAGAATGTAGGCAAAGAGTTACTGAGTTTACTTGAAGCTATTGGGAATCACACACACGTTTTTAGACTTGTGCTTTTAAGCGTTTTTCACAAAATACTATTTTTCACAAGTATGAGTACCTATCTGCAAAATTCTTTTTCCAAACAGTTTGTTTTTAGTATTAAAAACATTTTACAAAGTTTCAGAATTTTCAGAGGTCAAATGAATATTTTGGAAATATTTCAACTTGGTCAAATAACCTGATTTCAGAATATGTCAGAAATCGGTCGACCGATCCGATGACCTTTCTTCACTATGTCTCCAGAGTGTCGTCGGTCGACCGATACGGTCGACCGAATTTCTCAACCCTTAATCGGTCGACCGTGCCGGTCGACCGATGAGTCTCTGGATGTTTTGTCAAAACTCCTTAGCTGCTGGCGGTCGACCGATTTTTTCGGTCGGTCGACCGAAGGTATTTTTCGGTCGACCGATATTTTCTTCGGTCAACCGATTTTTGCCTCTAATGGAGGTTGGCGGAATTATGGAGTGAAGCCTACGCAATTCAAAGTTAAAAATTTAAGTTCAAGCTTCATCCACAAGTATACCAAGTCAAGCTTATTGAAGATCAAGATCAAGCTTGAGTACATTTGGTTTAGGAGTTTATATTATGTGTGTTAGTACTTTAAGCTCAATCATATACACGCATATACGTTTTGGTTTTGTATATATATAGTTATATATATACATATATGGTTTGGTTTGATAGGTTTCAAGTTTTAATATGAAACAATTTAATATAATTAGAAAATATTTTTTTTTTTCATACTTATATGCATATATATGATTTCATCAATATCAATTTTATTTAGATCAATGAAATCATGTTTTAGTGCATTATATGTGTATTTTAATAAAATACTACATTCATTGTTTATAGAGTTCACAATAATAGTTTACATCTTTCTTCAAGTCTATGAAATTATTTTGTAAAGTTTCAAAACATGGTTTAGCCAAAATATCGAAATTCATATATTTACATTTTCATGTTTTGGACTATTTTAAAAAATGATGATATTTCTTATTTGTGAAGTCCTTTTAGAAAACCAGTTTTTGTAGTTTGGACTATTTTAAAAAATGATGATATTTCTTATTTGTGAAGTCCTTTTAGAAAACCAGTTTTTGTAGTATGTATATTATCATGTCTACAATCATTTCTCAAAGTTTTATATTTTTCTGAATTTATTTAATATTTTTAAACAGGCTTTTAAAATCAGAAATCTGTTTCAAAACTGTCAATTTCATATATCAATTTGCGGTCGACCGCCACGATCGACCGCGCCTATATTTTTATCTTAGTGGGCAGCAGAAACTTTCACGATTGACCGTGGCGGTCGACCGTCAAGCTTAAAATTCCCACGGTCGACCGTCACGGTCGACCGTCGAACTCTCTAGAAGTTTTCTCTGCTTTGATGACCTTCGCGGTCGACCGCCGCACTGTCAAATCTGCTCCAACGACTAGTTTTCAGAGCCGTTGTTGAGCTAGTTTTTTTGTCTTTTCTTGGCTTTCTCTTGGCTTTAGGGTTTCATATAAATACCACCTTATACCTCAGTTTTCATAAGCAATCCAAGAGGTTTAACAAAGTTTTAATCAAGGGTTTAAGTTTGTTTAAAGTGTGTTTATAAGCTTTTAAGCATTTGAGTGTTTTAGTTTTGTGAATCAATTCCATAAGAGCTTGAGGAGATCATCTATTGAAGTTTGAGCTTTCAACTATTCTCCCTCCACCTCTTGATCTATTGAGAAATTTTCTAAACTCTTATCTAGCTTTACATTTGCTTAGTTATTTGATTATCATTCTTTAAAGCTAGTTTTTATATTGAGTTTAGATTTGATTATATTATCTCATTGTTACACACACCCACATTGAGCTTTTAGTATTTACATACATAGTATATTGGGATTGTGAGAGATTGTAATATTGAGTTGTGTTTAATTGAGTTCTCGGCTTGTATTAGAGAACAAATAATTTATTGTAATTGTACTTATTGTGAGATTCACTTTGTAATATACTTGTACACCGAGAGAAGTGTGTGGCGAGAGTCGGGGATCATCCCAAGAGGAGTGGTGTCGGTTGACGAACCTAGGGAGAGGTTGTATACGAGCACTTGAGGGAGACACGCCTTGTTCAACACTTGAGAGGGTGTAGAGTGGGATTACAAAAGTGTGTTAGTTGTAGAGTTTTCGGTAAACTAGAAAACTGTATTGTGTGGTGTAAACGTTATTCGGGTAAACGTAGAAAACCTGATTGTGATAGTGGAGATCTCCTCGAGGTGAGGAGCAGAGACATAGGTCATGGGGACCGAACTCCGTAATCATATCGTTTGTTTGTGATTGCATTGACGCACTTATTTTTTATGTTCATATCTTATATCGCCTTTGTTTATTGCTTGTTGATTATATTGTCAACTATCTAGTTTAGATTGTTTACCCTTGTGTTAATTGTATATCCTTTCATATATCTCATAATATATCTCATTGCTAGGATATTTACCTTTGTTCAAATTGTTTATTCTTACTTGTAACATATTGTATATCTCTCTTACAAGAATAATTTGTTAATTAGTTTTAATTGGAATAAAATATGATTAGTATAGCACAAGACCCTAATCACCCCCCTCTAGAGTCTAACAGACGGGCTCTTGGGCTTCAATTCGTCATCCGAGGTGGTCAAGTGCAGGGGGTTTCCCATTATAGGAAGGTTCTGAGTTGTTACGAGGGTGTGTGCGACCCCCAACTCGAGTAGTTGCTCGGGGTTCAGTAATCGGACCCAAGCGTTCCTTGATCGGAACTTTGGCTCGATCCTCGTGCAAAGAACCCAAGAAATCCATCATGCTCATCTTGAAACGGGACAAGTCTCCATAGTTGTGAGGCTTCACCGGAAGTGCAGAATTCATCAGGACAGAAATAGGGGCTGTCGGAGGCTTAAACGGGACTGTAGGAGGTAAACCGGGTACGAACCGAACCGAACCGGGTGCAAACCAACACGAACCACCACTTGGTTGCTCGG
>NC_033794.1:74739000-74740448 GCF_001876935.1 Asparagus officinalis | reverse complement strand
GTGTCTCGGTTTTGGCCGAGCCACCATTTGGTGGCTCGATTTTGGCCGAGCCACCAGATGGTGGTTCGTGCATTCTGGCAGTTCTGGACGTTGTTTGACTTTTTTTCAACGCTGTTTTGGACTTTGGTTTCCAGACTTGGTGTGGTTTCTGTGGCCTCTTGATCATCTCTTTTTGCTTTAGCTTCTGCGCTTCTCGCACGAGAATTCGTGCATGCGCAATCAAGGCGCGACGCTTCTGAATGCGTTCCTCGAGGGTTGAGCGGGTCCGTTTGACTTGGATCCACTCATTTGTTGTTGGTTTGGAGGAGAGGTCATTCATTTGCTGTTGGGGCACTCGATGCCTTCTGCGTTTCAGATCCGCTTCATAGCAGATCCCGTCAACTAGTTCTAAAGCCTTACAGAGTCGGCATGCAAGTTGTTGGCGTGCCCTCTTTGATAGGGTTGGCATGCCTTCTGCAATTGACTCCTTAGTGGAGGAAAGGTCTAGATCTGTAGATCCAAGCTCATTGGAGGCCGGAGGGGCATTGCAAGGCGGGGTTACAGCGGCAACGGGGGCCTTGATCTTTCTGCGCTTGCAAGGGGCGCAGGATCTGGAAGAGGAGGACGACAGATACTCCACAAATTTTAGTTGGTCGAACTCGTACTCGACCTCTTCGTAAACCAGGATCCGGATCCGTGGTTGTGGTACGACAGCTTCGGTAGCGAAGCTGTTGGCTCCCACTGTGGTCGCCAGCTTGTTTGGTTCAAAAATTGCTGTTTTTATTGTAATTTAGTCTATTACAACTTTAATCGTTTACAATAAACTAAAATAAAAAGTTGATCTTTTTGTAAGATCTCCTTATATAATGAAAATACAAAAGATACAACTCTTGTCAAACCGCGCAACAGACGTTTATCACCCACTGCTTGCGTGAGAACTTTGCCTATACCGGGGACGTTAATATCCGTGGACCGTCACGGATCAGATCCGGTTGACAGATTGATGATCAAAGCTCTTACTTCACGAAGGAAGTAATCATTGCAGTGATGATCTCGACCAAGCTTAGTCACGGCTCTTATCAAGATTTAAGACTAAGCTTAAATCCGGAGGAATGGGGAACGAGTCTCATATCTCTCGAACTCCACTCTTTATGCACAGGAGATCGCCAAGATCTGCTAACCCTCGCTGTATTCGTGGCTCCACTCTCTAGTTGGGCAGCGTTTCGCCCTCTTGATTTTCTCCCCTAGAAATGAGCACCCGAGCTCGTATTTATAGGCTTCGGATGTGGGTACTTGGATAAGAACGAGGGATTCCTCCTTATCTTCGGTTAAAAACTGATTAACCATAGTATCGGATCAGTTGGGATGCTCAGGAACAAACAAATCCACGAGAATCCGTCAAAACCGAAAAATCATATTTTTAGATCAAATCTGGCCGATACGTCATCCGGTGGCTCGGCCTTGGCCAG
>NC_033794.1:74696700-74738988 GCF_001876935.1 Asparagus officinalis | reverse complement strand
CGGGCCGGGCCGAGCCACCATTTGGTGACCTGGCTATGGGCCGAACCACTAGTTCGGTCGAGTCGTATCGATGTGACTCGACTGCCAGCGACTTTTTATTGGTTTTCTGGGTTTTGACTTGTTCTGTCGTTACGCGTATTTTGTTGTTTCGTTAACTTGTACTTCGTTTTGATGGATGACGAGCATGCGTGCCACTAAATGGTGGCCGGTGAGCACGCAGGACACTTGGAGCTGGCTGACAAGTGCACGGACTACTTGGAAGTGGCCGGTGAGTGCACGGGCTAGTCGGTTCGCTGATTTGGTAGCCGATGGGCGTGCGGGCCACGTCATCAACAGTTCGTTGATTCGCTTATCGGTGTTAGATAATTCTCTTTGACTTAGATAACGGCGTTCATCACCTTCTCTCCATCTCGAGCTGTGTATGGATACCAATAGGTATTTTTAGACGCCTACAGTAAGTAAGTATGAGAACTTTAAAATGAAGGCCTCAGAGAGCATACAAGAGATATTCACAAGATTCACCAATATTATGATTAAGTCAAAAGTGCTAGGAAAGGAATATGATAACAAGGAGCTATGCAAAAAAGAAAAAACTCTGTTCTTTATCTCAGGATTGGAAACCTAAGGTAAAAGCAATAGAAGAACTACATAATTTTTCTAAACTTACTCTTGATGATTTTGTAGGCAATCTCATCACTTATGAAGTCCGATTGAGAGAGAGAGAGAGAGAAAGAGAGAGAGAGAGAGAGAGAGAGAGAGAGAGAGAGAATATGCCATAAAAGAAGATTCTAACAAGAATTAGTTAGGCTTACGTGCAAAGAAGAAAATATTAGGAATCTTGACCCCCAAGATTAATTTCTTTGATAATAACAAATATTATATGTTGTGTGTATTATGTGCTAATATTTATTTTGCACTATCAGAGCTAAATCAACAATTATATTCAAAGAGATACTCAAGACATAGATGGGTTCAAGGTAAAATAAAGCAAAAAAGAAGATATACTTTATTGTCAAAATGTAATTTTATATTTTGTTTGCTTATAAATGTGTACAAGTCTTGATCACTCATACACATGCACACACATAGTGTTAGAACACACTAACACATGCTTAGTGTGTTGGTTAATAATAAAAATCCCCTATGTTAACCATTAGAATTAATAGATATTGGGTGAGACTTAAAACATATCATACAACTCATATCTACCCCTTAATAGTCGACTAATAGCATGAGTAGTCGACTACAATAGATACAGATAGAATATTAGTTTCTGTGTTATTACAGACTAGTCGACTTTTAAGCATTATAGTCGACTAATAAGAGTTGAATTTGAATTCTAGACTTTCTACTTTTACAGAGTTGTCAACTAATAGACAAAGTAGTCGACTATTAAGAAAAATACTGACTACACAGAGTTTGTCTAAACTCAGAGTAGTCGACTACTAAGACTTGTAGTAGACTACTAAGATAGTTTTCTGATTGTTACAGGTTTTGAATCTATAACTGTTTATAGTCGTTTTAAGGTATTATTCAAGTTTAAAAATATGTCTTTTCAGAGGCTATAAATAGGAAAAATGTCAAAAAATAAATAAGAAGTGTTGCACTCAAAAGATTAAACATTTTGTGCATTCTAAGTGTTCTAAAATTCAGATTTTGCCTTAGAATAAAAGTTCTGAAATAGCTTATGTCCTTTGATCATTTCATACTAAGTGTTTAGGCAAATTTTAGAGAGAAAAACCTATAGTCACAGTGAGAAACACGTTCACAACACATTCAAGGCTTATAGGATTAGATTTGTACTTGCTTCAAAGAAAGTTTCTCTCGATTTGTGAGAGGAGTTGATCTCTTGGTCTAGAGGTCGGTTTACAATTGGCATGGTGTTGTCAATTAGGTTTACAATTTGTATGATCTTGCAAATTGGTCAGGTTTGCTTTTAATTTGTAAGATTTTCAAAATCATAGTGGAACTCTCAAGCGGGATTTGCTTGGGGAGTGGATGTACACCGAAAAGGTGGAACCAATATACATGCTTGTGTTTGTGATGTTCACTTTCTAAGATTACCATTCTTTCTTTTTAATTTATAATCTACTTTGCAAACTCACCCTCTAGTGTTTAAGTGTAAAGCTTCCATAGATTTTTATAAGAACACACTCTATTCTTAAGGGTCATGATCCTACACTTTGTATATATATAAGCAAGAGGACCCTTACAAAAAAATTATGATTGAAGAAGAAGATAGATGTAGACTCGAGTTCAGATCATGAATATGATCAATTTGTGCATATTGCAAAATGGTTCAAGTCATTTCTAAGATCAAAGAAAGGACGGAAATATCGTCAAGGAAGAAAAAATCAATCTACTAAACATGTAAACAATAACTCTTCAAGTGATTCTAAAATTAATCCTATTTGTTTTCATTGTAAGAAATCAGGTCATTACAAAAATCAATGTCCCTTGAACTGAAAAGAAAAGGAGAAGGGCAAAAGTCTTAAAGTTACAACCTAGAATATATTAGATGAGGATGAGTCTAAAGGCAATGCAAGTGTAGATGACAAATAAGGGAATAAGTGTCTAATGGGAAAATGCGCTTTGTTTTCATATTCAAATTAGAGTAATTCAAGTGGCTCTGATGGTGAATATTCAGATGAAGAGATATATCTTTCTTATGATGAGCTTTATTCTAAGTATAAAGAGATGTTAATTTATTTGGAAAATATAGCTCATAAATATGAAGAAACTAAAAAGAAGAATACAAGCTTGAAGAAATAAAATAAAATTTTCTTTAAAAAAATTGAATTTTTCTCTTCAAATTTAAATTTAGTTGATTTAACCTCTTTTGAATGCATACAATGTTCTTAATTAGAAAATCAAATTTCTTATTTATCTAAGCAACTTGAAAATATTCAATGTTAAAAAGAAAAAGTAGTTGATAAGTTAAATAATTTATTTTGTGATTTGTCATCCAAATAAATTAAGTTTGAAACTCGTTGCATAATAATTATCTCTAAAAATGAACAACTAAACTCCAAAATTAGTGATTTGGAAGAAACCATGAAGAATTTTTTATTAGAATTAAAAGATCTTAACATGGTTCTTTCCAATCAATGATTTGTGAAAATAAAAACTGGACTTAGTTATCCATATTCTAGAAAACTTAAAAAGTATTCAACCTTCTTTCGTAAAAGATAATAATCTTGGTTATTTTGGTGTCATTCCCAACGGAACTTATCATTCTATATACTTATTGTGTGGAAAATAAGGACATGTTTCTATGAGCTGTTATATGAGATATAGAATTAAAACAGTCAAAAAATTTTGGATACCTAAAGGCCTTATTACAAATCAATGTAGACCTATGTGGATACCTAGGTCACAACTAGCTGCTTTTATTTAGGCTTGCAAGTCGAACGAGGATTGAGGTGATATACGATGATTGCTTAAAATTTTAGGTTATCAAATCTATTTCTTGGTCCGTATTATGAGGAGATGCATGTTTGATATATTTCCTGTATATTATCTCTTCATATCGACAAGTATTTCTAACATTGTATTTTTTCATATATATATAAAATAAAATAAAATAAGTTATTTTCATCATCGATGGTCCATCAATGAGATGATCGATCATGCATCACCGATGGACAGATTTGAGGGGCTATTTTTTTACTTTTTACTTTTTCATCGTTTCACCCTTTGATCTTTCCTATCAAAATCTCTAGATTTTTGAGTTTTTGAGTTGTTTTTAATTTGTTTGGATTGATATATTATCATCATCATTTTTATTTGTTTTAGAATCAAATCAATTTGAAAAAGGTGAGTTTTTCTAAACCCTAGATTTTGTTCTTCAAATTTCTTGGTTCTTAATGTGTTTTTATAGTGTAAATTGCATCAATAGATGATAGCTATGTAGTAAAGTAGTTTAGATATAAGCAAATTGAGCTTTTACATGAGTTTTGATCGATTTAGGGCAAAAACACGTCAGGTTCAGTTCTTGGATCATCAATGGTTGATAGTCATCCATCGATGACCAGAAGGCTAAACCTGCACGTTTTTTTATCCTTTTTCATTTTTATAAGACCTTTACACAATAAAATAAAAGAAGTGCAACTCTCGTTAAACAGCGCAACGGGAATTTATCGCCCACTGCTTACGTGGGATCTTGGCCTGTGACGGGGACGTTGATATCCGTGGACCACCAAATGATCAGATCAGATCTGAAGCTTCATTGATTCATGAAGGAATCAAGAAACTGAAGTAATTATCTCCACAACATCGAGATAACCACTCTTCTCGAGATCACCGTAACGGGGCGATCTCAAGGAAAAGAACCGGGCTGCAGATTTATCAAACTCTCCTTCTTAATGGCGAAGAACTCACTGAAGTCTCCTCCTCCTCTCTAAAATTCATGCTCATTCCGTCTTCAATTCAGCAGGGCTTCGCCGACGCTCGTGAATTTTAGATCTTAAAAAATGAAGGCCCTGGGCTATATTTATAACCACTTAACCACGTTCTTGGATAAGAATGATTGATTCACTCTTATCTTCTATTATAACCACTTAACCACGTTCTTGGATGATATTCTATCAGTTAAAATAAATCCAGACGGTTAACAATCGAAAAACAGCTTTAAACTGCCAAAATTTAGTTTTCGGGTCTGCGAACACCCGTGGGTTTCTCAGCCAAGCTTGGGCCGAGACACGTCTTGGTGTCTCGGCCAAGACTTGGCCGAGACACTCATGGGTGTCTCGACCAAGCCTTGGTCAACGCGGGTGACGCGGGTTCGATCCCCGGCAACGGAGCCAAAAACTTGATACGGCATAATTATGTTTTAAAATTGCAAGTGCATAATTTATCAAGTTATAGTATAAAAAGATATCGATCCCACGAGGAAGGTGATTTTAAGAGATTATTAGAAATGGTTCTTAAGTTTTGTGCATGACAATTAGGAATAAAGAATAAGTGTGAATATGATGAGTGATTGTTGTGAATATATGCAAAAGATAATAAATTGAATTTTAGAGAAGAGAAGAAAGAATTAAAGAATAAATGAAATCACAAGGCAAGAAAGATGAATGAATAAAATCAAGAAATAAAACCAAGAATGAAAAGAAAAATTTAAGAAAGTCAAGATGGAGGATTTAAATGAGGTAAGAAATCTAGAATATAATCCACTAACCAATTTCAATTACAAAATATAAACTATTCTCTTTTTATCATATTTCAACTTAGATTTATTAAGAATAGATTATCAAACCATTTAAGGAAAGTGTAACCTATCAAATTATCATCTAAGTCAAAATTACTATTCATGATAAGAACAACAACATGATAATAATCCTAGAATTCATAAGCATAACCTATCAAACCATTTAAGATAAGCATAGATTATCAAATTCTTCTTCTACCGATTAGTTCTCTAGTTGATTACCCTAAACATGAACATTTAAAATGCAAGAGAATAATTTATACAATATAAAAGAAATTAGACTAGTTTCATACAATTCTAAGATTCCTATAAGAATTAAATTCACATCTTAAGAAATAAAAACAAGAAAAAGAACTAATTACAAAAATAAAAAGAAAAGAAAAATCTAAACTATGAACAAGAAATAAATCTAACTACAAAGAAATAAAAATCAAGACTAATTACAAAAATAAAAAGAAAAGAAAAATCTAAACTATTAAATGCAAGAAAATAAATCTACTCTACAAATTAAAGTGTAAAAAGAAATAAAAAGACAATAAAATAAATCTACACTACAAGCATGGATGTAAATCTAATTAATAAGCAATAATAAAGAAATTACTAAATAAAAGAGAAAAATAAAAGAAATACAAACCTTCAAATTGCTCTTCATCTCCATCCTCATCATTCAACAAAGAGGAGAAAAGAAAATTTAAAGTGGAGAAAAATTATTATTATTAATTGCAACTAAAGTTATAATTTTTGAAATGCCTTCTCAATTAAGAGTAGCCCTCCTCTCCAAATGGAGTTACAAAATTTTTTACACCTCTAACCCCTCACTCTCTACCCTTATTTATAGTAAACATAAGTGAATGAGAGCCATTGGATCAAAATATTATCCAAAAACATCAATTTTTAGCCTTTGATTCGTAACAAACTACCTAGTGTATCGATTACCAACATCGATAGGGGTATCGATGCTGGCATCGATACGGGCATCGATGCGGGCATCGATGCCCCTATCGATGTAGGCATCGATGCCTGCCTGCTTCTAGTTGCTGTCCGTAGAACTCCTCTACCATTGGTTCTTGGTCTTGGATTTTGGGCTTTTGCTTGGGCTTTTGGGCTTTGATATTTCTTTAAATCCTGCATCTTAGCTTGGGCTTTTGGATAAATTGGAAATTGATTTTCCAATGGCTTCTTTGCTTCATTTCTTCATTTAAATAATGTGTTATTGTTGAGAGATGAGAGTTTGAGATTTATTCTTCATTAACCTGCAATTAAAAGATAAAAAACAATTATTAGTGGTATATTTATTCATATAAAATAGATAATGAGGGTATAAAACTGTAATAAAATGTGATTATCAAATACCCCCATACCTTAACTCTTGCTAGTCCTCTAGCAAAGAAAATAAAAAGAAAATCCTAACTCACTTTCGCAGGAATCCCGGTTGTATTTAGCGCATACAACAAGCCTTTAAACCTCTAGGTTACCCTTGTGGACGAGTTGTAGTCTCGTGAGAGTTTGCAGTGAATATACCCACAAAATTCGGTCAACTTGCCAAGTTAAATAAGTTATTAAATAACTAATTTTCCATGATATATTTAGACATTCTAATTGAAGCTAGTTAATAATCAAGAAAACATTTTATATATAACTCCAATGTAACTCTTTTAGAAAATCTTTTTCATTATAGCAATACAAAACCAAGTCAAATATTAGAGATTTAATTAAAAAGTTTTGAAAAGAACATGCTAACTCTTTGTTTTAAATAACTTTCAAGTCTCTTGATAAAAATTGTTTTTCAAAACCATATATACAAAACAACAATATATAAAAAAATATGGTTAGTGTTATATGTAACTAATTTAATTTTTTTTTCACTCTTTAATTCTTGGTGATTGTTTTCTATTTTAACGGGCTTTCTAAGTGACCATTTAACGAGTTTTGGGCCAATGAATCCCAACCCAATTGAGCTTAGGTCATTAAGTATACAGATACTCCTTGGGCTTAATTACTCAGTCAACTTAGGCTTTATAAGATAGAATCACCTTGAATCTAAGAGTTTTTATTTTTTTTTGTGCCCATTTTTCGCACTCTTCTTTTATAAAGTTAGTTTTTTTAATATATATATATATGTGTGTAAGTATATATAGTCTGAAAAAAAATGTAAATCAAGATAACTTGAAAAAAATATTTTCAACTCTAAGTTAAGCATGCAAAAATTTCATTATTTTTAATTAAAAATCTAAGGTAAGACTTAAGTAAAGTATAATACTTGAAAAGTTATTTCTTAAGAATTTTATTTGGAGTTATCATAAAAGGTGAACTTGAGTATGTCACTAACTAGGGATTAAGAGATACTCCTTGGGCTTAATTACTCAGTCAACTTAGGCTTTATAAGATAGAATCACCTTGAATCTAAAAGTTTTTTTTCTTTTTGGTGCTTATTTTTCGCACTCTTCTTTTATAAAGTTACTTTTTTTTTAAATATATATATATGTGTGTAAGTATATATAGTCTGAAAAAATATGTAAATCAAGATAACTTGAAAAAAAATATTTTCAACTCTAAGTTAAGCATGCAAAAAATTTTATTATTTTTAATTAAAAATCTAAGGTAAGACTTAAGTAAAGTATACTACTTGAAAAATTATTTCTTAAGAATTTTATTTGGAGTTATCATAAAAGGTGAACTTGAGTATGTCACTAACTAGGGATTAGAAAATTTAAAATCTATCAATTAGATCAATTATTACTTAACTCTATTAATTTGGCAAGTGACAATATTTTTCTAATTTTAAATTTTTTTACTAACAAAAAAAAATACTGAAACAAAATACTAACTAGCAAAATACAAACAAATGCTAACTAGCTTACACCCCCATACCCAGACTTTGCAATGTCCTCAAGGCAAATAATATCCAAAATATCACAGTTTAATAAGTACATGTGGAAATAAAAATTAAAGACTGGGTAAAATAGAAAGAACATCCGTCACTGCTCATCTCCTGATATATCGTCATCTACATCATCCGCAGCAGCTGTTGAACTCGGTCCTGCCTCATCATCTCCTGGGAGATCATCTGGCTGAAATGGTGTGATATAACTCTGAAGCTCAGGTGGAGGTCCATCTGTATCTCCATGTTCTCTCTGCCATCCTCTCGCCAAATATGCCAGAGTATCTGTGGAAAAGCTCATCTGACCATGTATGTCGTGTATATGCTGCTGCATCCTGTGCATCTAACTCTGCATCCTCTCCATGCGAATCTGCATCCTGTCCATGCGACTCCGCATCGTATCCATCTCCTCTCGAGTGGGGTCATGTGTAGCTGGTTGGTGCTGAGGAGGCTCTCTACCTGAAGGACCGGACTGATCTCGCCCTGAAATGCTCCTCCTCACAGTCTGATCATTCAGTAACCCCTTCCTTGCTTCTAACCTATCCTCTACGAATACTGGAACATAAAATCTATGGCAGAGTCTAGTGATGAAATAGGGGTAAATGAGCTAAGTACGTGATGCAGACTGTGTCCTGACCCAATCTAACACATTCTCCACTGATGAGCACATCCATACAAATATAATCCTCGCTATATCAAATCGCTGACCAGTGACTATCCAAAAGAGAAGGAGAATATCGTGTGGGGTAATGACGGAGTATGCAGTGGTGGGTTTCAAATCAAATTTCAGGAAAAGATTAAGTAATCTATATTCTTGTTTTGAGATTTCCTGAATCGAAACTAGATGTAAAGACCCTCCCACACATGGTTGTAGACATGTTATTGTATTATGGTATACCAGGCTGTAAAGTGGAGGCTAAATGAAAGTAATATGGTACATCAGTGGGTGGCCTTGCAAGGTCAAGGGTAGCACGGATAGTGGAAAGATCAAAAATAACCCTAACACCCCACACGATAGAAAAAGCTGAATATTCTCTATCTGGATCAATCTCCCATCCAGAATAGAACTCATGCACTTATGAAATGTTTGTTTTTTCTAAGGGTTTAGTCATAATGCTCCTAAGACCTACTGCAGTTAACATGGTGACTGTGGAATGATATGTATGCAGTGCACTCATCTGAAATCCCCTCTCAAAATGAATGTTAAGACCCACAATTCTAGCTAAAATATTGGGTCTATCTATGTCGGTATCAGATGGATCAGAGGATGATGTACTTGCTCGAGATTTCTTTTTGGGAGGCATCTATAGAAAAAGAAAAGAAAAGAAAAAAAGGAAAAAAATTAATAAATTTATTTATTTATTTATTTATTTATTTTGCTACAAATATTTCAACATGAGTTAATTTCAAGTTATCAGAATTTCTTTTGACAATAAATTCCCTCAAAATTATTATTTGAGAACAAAAATGTTAAAATTTTGATAACTTGATCGGTGAAACATACATGTTAAAATGACAATTATAAGTTAAACCTTATAATTATTGAATAAAATATCCAGTACAAATTTCCGAATGTGAGAAGTATCCAATTAGACTTTTATTTGACCAATTACTCATATTTGCACAAAACACCCTAAAATCAAGTTTATTTTGTAAAAACCCCCCTAATTTTTTTCTTTTTTCGGATTTGCATAAAACACCCAAATTTTTTTTTATCAATTTGAAATTACGTACCCAATTGAATGTTCAAAGTTATGTGTTTTTGCACAAAAACCCTAAGAATTTTCGGGTTTGCATGAAACACCCCAAATTTTTTTTGGTTTTGCACAAAACACAAATTTTTTTTTCTTTTTTTCTTTTTTTTTCAGATTTTTGAACATGATATCCTAAGTTCAAGCCCCAAAGAAATTTTTGGATTTTTGCATAAACCCCCCACGTTTTTTTTGGTTTTGCACAAAACACCCCAAAATTTTTTTTCTTCAGATTTTCGAACAAGATATCCTCAATTGAATTATAAGTACAAACCCCCAAGAAATTTTTTGGTTTTTTTGCATAACTTCCCCTAATTTTCGGATTTTGAATAAAAATCCCCAAATTTGTGGCAAATCCCCAAATTAAACCCTCAATTTGTCGAATTGATCATGAATCAACATAAAATATGGTACTCAATCACAGCAACCCATGATTCAATCACCAAATCATCCACGAATTGAAAAAAAAATTGAAAGTACAAGATCAAGTTTAAGAAATATACCTTGGGGAGATGAGGAAGAAGCCCTAGAATTCCAAAATGCTCTTGATCCGGTAGTTTTTTTTTTCGGGTTGGTTTTGGGAATTTTTTTTCGGGTTTGATTTTGGGGAGATGGGAAGAAGAAAACAAAAGGGGGAAGAAGAAGAAAGGGCTGCGGTTTTTGAGGCAGCAGGTTCAGGCATCGATGCTGGCATCGATGCCCATATCCATGGTGTTTGGGCTCGGCCCAAACACGGTTTCCCCTTTTTTTTATTTCTTTTTTTTGGGCCTGAGATTTTGGGCTTATATTTATTATGTATATTTTTTTTGTTTTTGGTTTTTGCTTTTGTTTGGGCCATAGAAAATTGCCTAAGAAAAAAAATATTTGACATATGTATTTATTTATTTATTTATTCATGTTACTTATTCAACGTTTTTTTTTAGAAAAAGCCTCCTCCTCTCCGAGCGTAGAAAATTCTAAAAATGGTTTTAGACGTTGACCATTTATTTTAAAAATGTTACCATTTTTAAGGATTTTTTATCTCGACAACCCCATAAGAAAAAACTTGTTTGACAAAAAATGGATCTGTCCATCTTGATCTTAATTTTCCAGGAAAAAGATGCAATTTTGAATTGTACAGTAAAACTTTCTGTCCTGGAGAGAAATTTTTTCGTAAAATTGATTTGTCATGAAAAATCTTGGTTTTCTCTTTGTAAATTTTTGAGTTTATGTATGCATCATTTCTAATTTCTTCCAACTCATTTATTTGGAGCAATCTGTTCTTACCTGCCGAGTCTGAATCAAAATTCAACTGTTTTATCGCCCACATTGCTCGATGCTCCAACTCCTATGATAGGTGACAAGCTTTTACGAATACTAATCTGTATGGTGATATCCCCAAATTGGCCTTGAAAGCTGTTCTGTACGTCCACAGAGCATCACACAATTTTACAGACCAATCTTTTTTGTTATGATTAACTGTTTTTCTAAGATTTATTTGATTTGTTTGTTTGTGACCTCTACTTATCCCTGGTTTGGGGTGATAAGGAGTTGACAATTTGTGTGTGATTGAATATTTCCTCATCAAAGCCTCAAAAGAACGGTTACAAAAACGTGTACCGTTATCACTGATGATCGCTCGGGGTACTCCAAACCGGGTAAAAATGTTCTCTTTCAAAAACTTAACAACGACCTTGTTGTCATTAGTTTTGCAAGCTACCGCCTCAACTCATTTTGACATGTATTCAACTGCTACTAGAATGTAGACATTTCCAAAGGAATTTGGAAATGGTCCCATAAAATCGATACCCCACAGATCAAAAAGTTCAACGGATAAGATGGGTTGTAGGGGCATCATATTTCTTCTAGTGACCTTCCCTAAAAGCTGACAATGGTTACAGGTTTTGCAAAACTCGAATGAATTCTTGAAGAGAGTGGGCCAATACAGCCCAGACTGGAGAACTTTTTCGGCTGTTTTTCTTGGGCCAAAGTGGCTACCACATGCTTGTTCATGACAAAAGGAAAGAACACTCATAGTTTCTTCTGTGGGAACACACCTCCTAAAGATCTGATCAGGACAGTATTTGAACAGATATGGATCATCCCAGTAAAAGTATTTTACTTAGGAGAGAAAACTGGATCTATCCTATTTGGACCAATGAGAAGGGATCTGGTTCATGACTATGTAGTTCATAATGTCAGCGAACCATGGAACAGACTGGATTTCTAGGAGTTGTTCATCAGGGAAATGCTCATTGATCGGAACGGTTGATGTTGGTGCATTTGGGAGTCGAGAGAGGTGATCTGCTACGGGGTTCTCTGTTCCCCTTCTATCAAGAATTTGAATGTCAAACTCTTGAAGAAGGAGAATCCATCTAATGAGCCATGCTTTAGCATCCTTTTTGTTAAGGAACCGATGAGGTAGGAACTGAATTTTTCTAAGGCAAAGACTACAGCTAAAAACTCTTTTTCTGTGACAGAGTAATTTTACTGGGCATCATTCAGAGTCCTACTGGCGTAGTAGATCACATGCGGTTTTCCATCAAACCGTTGTCCTAAAACAGCACCAATCGCAGAATCAGATGCATCACACATCTGTTCGAAGGGTAAGGTCCAGTCCAGTGCATGAATGATAGGAGCTGTGGTTATCTCCTTTTTCAGGTATTCAAAAGCTTTGAGGCAATCGGGAGAGAAGACAAATGATGTATCCTTGGCTAAGAGATTGGTCAAGGGTCTAGCAATTTTGCTGAAATCCTTGATGAAACATCGGTAAAAACCAGCATGACCAAGAAATGATCTGACATCTTTGACAGTTTTAGGAGGATGGAGATTGGAAATGAGATCTACCGTAGCTTTGTCCACTTCGATTCCCCTATTGGAAACTACATGTCCAAAGACAATGTATTGTTTGACCATGAAATGACATTTCTCCCAATTGAGAGTCAGATTTTTCTCCCTACACCGTTCTAGGACCAGTTTAAGATGATGCAAACATTGGGAAAATGTGTCACTAAAAATGAAAAAGTCATCCATAAAAATTTTGAGAAATCGCTCTACCATGTCGGAAAAAATACTGATCATGCAACGTTGGAATGTGACCGGTGCGTTGCATAATCCAAAAGGAATGCGTCGGTATGCGAATGTTCCATACGGGCAAGTGAAGGTGGTTTTCTCCTGATCTTCGGGAGCGATAGGGATTTGATTGTAACCTGAATATCCATCCAGGAAATAGTAGAACTCGTTTCCTGCTAAACGCTCTAACATTTGGTCAATAAAAGGAAGTGGGAAGTGATCTTTCCGAGTGGCTAAGTTGAGTTTTTTGTAGTCAATACAAACTCGCCATCCAATTTGGTTTCGAGTGGGAATCAGCTCATTAGCCTCGTTTTGGATCACGGTGATCCCAGATTTCTTTGGAACAACTTGGACTGGACTCACCCATGAACTATCAGAAATGGGATAAACGGTGATCCCAGAATGTCTTTCCTAACAGCTTCTTTCATCACTGGGTTTAACCTATGTTGAGGATCTCTAGTAGGTTTGGCGTCATCTATCAAATGGATTCAGTGTTGAACAATGGTTGGACTAATCCCTTTGATATCAGCCATGGTCCATCCAATGACTTCCCTATTCTCTCTTAAAACATCTAAGAGAGCTTCCTTTTGACCGATAGTCAAATAAGAAGTAATGATATCTGGTAAAGACTCGTTCTCCCCTAAGTAGGCATACTCTAGATTTTCAAGTAGAGGTTTGAGCTCTAACTTAGGGGGTTCCTCCACAGATGGGCGAAGCTGGACTAGGGGTTCTATCTCTAAAGGTTCTTGTTGCCAGCCAACAGCAAAAACATGATTGACCAGCGGTTCTATCTCTAGTTCTTCATCAGAAAGCTCGTCAATCATTAAATCAGATGCATTTGTATCAGACTCACACTCTCCTTCTTGTTGTTCACTGGATATTCCTTGAATGAAATTCACTTTCATGGGTTAATCAGATGGATCACTGAGTTGAAAATATTGAGGTCAACAGTCATATTCCCAAAAGATAGTTTTATCTGACCGGTTCTACAATTTATCAAAGTATTTGAGGTGGCTAAGAACGGTCTTCCTAGAATGACAGGGATTTGACTTTTGAGATTGGAAACGGGCTGCGTTTCCAAGACAATAAAATCAACAGGGAAAATGCACTCTCCAACTTTGATCAGAACATCCTCTACCTCTCCTTTGGGAATTTTTACAGATCTATCAGCTAATTGTAGAGTGCATCTTGTAGGTTTAAGTTCTCCTACACCTAGCTGTTGATAGACCGAATAAGGAAGGAGGTTGACGCTGGCTCCCAATTCTAGAAGTGCCTTATCAATGTGAGTGTTACCTATGACGCATGCAATTGTGGGACAACCAGGGTCCTTGTATTTTAACGGCATGGGTTTTGAAAAAATTTCACTGTGGTTGGCAGCTAAGAAGACTTTCTTAGGGACGTTGGTGGTTCTTTTCTTAGTGCGTAAGTCCTTTAAGATCTTTGCATAAGAAGGGATTTGTTTGATTGCATCTAGGAGAGGGATGTTGATCTTGATCTGTTTAAACGTTTCTAGGATTTTCTCGACCCGCGGGGAGTTTTTCCTAGGTTTGAGTCTATCTGGAAAGGGGGCAACAGGCCTATACCTATCTAGATCAGGCTCAATCTCAAGTTCAGCATTTTGGTCATCGGAAGGAATTGCTTCGTTAGAAGGAGTGTGTTGGATGGGAGAAGGGGTTTTATCCGGTGGCATTCTAACTTGATTGTCTATTTGTTTTCCTGATCTCAGAGTGTGAATTGCATTCAATTGAGCTGGATTGTTGGAACTGGATCCAGTGTCTTTAGGGTTTGTAACAGGTTGACTTGGGAATTTTTCTTTTCCTCTCTCACTCACGGTAGCGGCTAGTTGCCCAAGTTGGGTTTCTAACTGGGCTATGGCTTGAGTGTTCGAGTTGAGCACTTGGCCGGTAGTTTGCATGAAGGAATTTAGAGTGGTGGATGACTGAGTCAACATGTTGGTAGTTTGTGTAGAAGCTTTGATCATAGCTTCTAAACCCTTTTCTAAGACACTTAAACGTTTGTCATGATCAGAATTTGGAGGATTTGTAGGCTGGTGAGGATGAGGATGTTGGTTTGGAAAAGGTGGGCTAGAAAAATTGTTCGGTGTATTGAACGGGACAACGTTTCCCCTTGGGAATTGTTGGTTCGACGCAGGAATGAAGTTTTGGTTTCCATGAGAATTTTCTTGGTTCCAAGCAAAGTTGGGATGATTTCTCCAACCTGGATTGTAGGCTGGAGAAAATGGATCATTTCTAGGGCGCTGGAATGTAGTGTTCATCTGTTCTAAAGCATGGTTGTTTCCTAGGAGAGGACATTCCTCTGAAACATGGGTAGAAGACTGACAGTTATGACATCCCGGGGCAGAAACATGATTGATTTGAGCTGGAGCTCGTTCCTTAACTTCTAAGGCTTCTAACCTCCGCAGAATCGTCGCCATCTTCGCTTCAAAAGCAATGTTTGACTCTAGAGAAAGACCACTAGACTTAGATTGGGGAACAGATGAAACCCTATCATCACAGTTTTCCCACTGCATTATTTTTTCGGATAGACTCTCTAGGAATTCCCAAGCTTCATCGGCGTTTTTCCTCATAAAATCTCCCTGACACATCGATTCTAAAGATGTTTTTGAAGAATAGTCCAATCCTTCATATATGACTTGGCACAGTCGCCATTTTTCTAGATCGTGATGAGGACATTGGATTAAAAGATCTTTAAATCGGTCGACTTGGCACAGTCGCCATTTTTCTAGATCGTGATGAGGACATTGGATTAAAAGATCTTTAAATCGGTCGAAATATTTCCAAAATGGCTCCCCTGGGACAATTTTGAAGTTTTGAATACTGTTCCTAAGCTTTACCGTTTTATGAATAGGGAAAAATTTCTTGAGAAAAACGGTGACAAATTCCTCCCAAGTTGAGATGGAATTTATCGGTAAGCTGTACAGCCATTTTTTAGCTTTGTCCTTAAGGGCAAATGGAATAAATCTGAGCTTAATTGCATCTTCGGTTAATTCTCTCATTTTAATCATAATACACACTTCCTCAAATTCCGAGATAAAAATATATGCATCTTCTGTTTCATTACCTAGGAATTTGGGATACCTAGGAATTTGGGAAGCATGTTTATGAAATACGGTCTAAGCTCAAAATTTGCTCCATTTACTTCGGGGAGTCTAATGCAAGATGGAATTGCATTTCTGGTGGGGTAACACATATCCTGAAGAACTGGTTGATTTGCCATTTCTTGAATTGGTTCAACACGGATTAAACGATGAGAATTATCCCGAACCCAAGTTTGCATACACCAATTTTTTTTTCTTTTTAAGGAAAGAAAGAAAATTAGTTTTTTTTTATGAAAAGATAAAGAAAAAAAATTGTTAACTAAAACAAATCAAAGCAATCACGTTTCAATCAACTCTAATTCTAGGGTTTAGCCTAACTCACTAGACTAGCTCCTAACCAAAAATTCCTATAGTGAAAAGATTAAAGTTTTATCCAGGTAGTTAGCCAGGTAAGGATAGTACTAGAGGGTGATCAAAGATCAATTAAGTACCTTTTTCCTTGCGGAGCGCTTTACGCAACCCCTAAACCTTACCTTAGACACCAACTATTCTGAGAAAACTTAAACCGGTTCACTTAAGGATTTCTTGTTCCTTATTGAGCTCGAATCCTTAGGGGCCAACATCTAATGAGTTTTAGATGGCTTGGGTTTGTGAAGTGAGGAATTAGTGATTTGTGGATTAAGGAAAGGGTGATGAAATCCCTTACCTTATCTTGATTATTGGTTTTGCCCTTAAGAATATTTTAAGTGTGTGCCAAATCAAGTGCTACAATCACTTTGGTGAATTTCTACACTATATGAAATGCAACCCTAGAAATTAAAAGGATGATAAAAGAAAATCTTTATATTTTTTTAATTATGGTCAACAACAATCAAATGTGAGAAGAGAGCTCTTGTTTGAATTTATTATCTTGTTAGTTAATGTCCAAGTGAAAGGTGGATTTTATTATGGTCAATAAAAATAAAATCTTTTTTTTTTTAAATCCTAAGTGTCTCTAATTGTGAAGCTAGCTAAAGAGGGTAGAATTGAAAACTAGAAAGAGGACTTACCCGGAAGCAAAGCTCCAAATTCTTGATCTTCAATCCAAGATTTTCAAGCTCTAAGCATTTCCTTCACAAGAAAACACACAAGTTAAAGAACCAAAATAATAAAATCCTATTTTAGCACCTTCCCCGGCCTTCACAAGAAAACACACAAGTTAAAGAACCAAAATAATAAAATCCTATTTTAGCACCTTCCCCGGCATCGGCGCCAAAAACTTGATGCGGTATAATTATGTACCAAAATTACAAGTGCATAATTTATCAAGTTATAGTATAAAAAGATATCGATCCCATGAGGAAGGTGATTTTAAGAGATTATTAGAAATGGTTCTTATGTTTTGTGCGTGACAATTAGGAATAAAGAATAAGTGTGAATATGATGAGTGATTGTTGTAAATATATGCAAAAGATAATAAATTGAATTTTAGAAGAGATAAGGAAGAATTAAAGAATAAATGAAATCACAAGGCAAGAAAGATAAATGAATAAAATCAAGAAATAAAACCAAGAATGAAAAGAAAATTTTAGAAAGTCAAGATGGAGGATTTAAAAGAGGTAAGAAATCTAGAATATAATTCACTAACCAATTTCAATTACAAAATATAAACTATTCTCTTTTTATCATATTTCAACTTAGATTTGTTAAGCATAGATTATCAAACCATTTAAGGAAAGTGTAACCTATCAAATTATTATCTAAGTCAAAATTACTATTCATGATAAGAACAACAATATGATAATAATCCTAGAATTCATAAGCATAACCTATTAAACCATTTAAGATAAGCATAGATTATAAAATTCTTCTTTTACCGATTAGTTCTCTAGTTGATTATCCTAAACATGAACATTTTAAATGTAAAAGGATAATTTATACAATATAAAAGAAATTAGACTAGTTTCATATAATTCTAAGATTCCTACAAGAATTAAATTCACATCTTAAAAAATAAAAACAAGAAAAAGAACTAATTACAAAAATAAAAAGAAAATAAAAATCTAAACTACAAAATAAATTGCAGAAATTAAATGTAAGAAAATAAATCTACTCTACAAATTAAAGTGCAAAAAGAAATAAAAAAGATAAGAAAATAAATCTACACTACAAGCATAAATGTAAATCTAAAGAGGAGAAAAGAAATACAAACCTTCAAATTGCTCTTCATCTCCATCCTCATCATTCAACAAAGAGGAGAAAAGAAAATTTAAAGTGGAGAAAAATTATTATTATTAATTGCAACTAAAGTTATAATTTTTGGAAGGCCTTCTCAATTAAGAGTAGCTCTCCTCTCCAAATAGAGTTACAAAATTTTTTACACCTCTAAGCCCTCACTTTCTACCCTTATTTATAGTAAACATAAGTGAATGAGAGCCATTGGATCGAAATCTTATCCAAAAACATTAATTTTCAGCCTTTGATTCGTAACAAACTGCCAAGTGTATCGATACCAGCATCGATAGGGGAATCGATGCTGTCATCGATACGGGCATCGATGCGGGCATCGATGCAGGCATCGATGCCTGCCTGCTTCTAGTTGCTGTCCGCAGAATCCCTCTTCCATTGGTTCTTGGGCTTGGATTTTGGGCTTTTGCTTGGGCTTTTGGGCTTTGATATTTCTTTAAATCCTTCATCTTAGCTTGGGCTTTTGGATAAATTGGAAATTGATTTTCCAATGGCTTCTTTGCTTCATTTTTTCATTTAAATAATGGGTTTTTGTTGAGAGATGGGAGTTTGAGATTTATTCTTCATTAACCTGCAATTAAAAGATAAAAAATAATATTAGTGGTATATTTATTCATATAAAATAGATAATAAGGGTATAAAACTGTAATAAAATGTGATTATCAACACCTCTTGGTGTCTCGGCCAAGTCTTGGCCGAGACACCACTTGGTGTCATGGCCAAGGTTTGGCCGAGACACCATTTGGTGTCTTAGCCAACTTTGGCCTGAACTTCGACTCGCGCGTTCTGTCCGTTTCCACCGTATCTTCATCGTTTGAACTCGGAATTGTATGGTTCAAGATACATTGGAAAGCTAACGAGGAGATCTACAAGCTCCCATGATTGAATCATATATGGAATAAATAGGATATGATGGACACTTCACCTTTCGTAAGCGATGTGGGGCTCCCGATCGGTTCGTGTTTCCATCATTCCGAAGTTCCGTTGCTTTGTATGGTCCGTCAACTCACTTCGTACATTTGTCATCATCACATGAGCTTCCGTGACTCAAATAGTAATGTTCATCATCTTCTGTTTATCTCAAGCCGCGTGCAGGGACCTATAGGCAATTTTTGTCGTCTACAGATACCCCCTCCACAGTGTTTCAGTCTTGTTTATTTTATAGATGAGCCTAAAATACTTTGGATATAATCGATCAAACCTTCAGTCGGCGTAAAAGAACCTGTAGTTAGCTTTGACTCTTGACCTCTTTGATTTTTAGTCTATTCAATATCTTAATGAATAACCAAAGTTGTTCCGACGCTGCGTTTATCGTCTGGCCGTCATCAAGTCTCTAATCGAAACCGGTGAGTTAATTTGGCTCGTATCGTCAAGTTAACTTTGAACTGATTATCTTCATCGAAAATGCGTTGACTTGTGTTGACCTAGGGTTACATGTTGACTGGCGTTGGCCTAGGGTTACACGTTGACCGACGTTGACTTTTTATCATAACGTGTTGACTTCTCGTCGCAACGCGTTGATCAGTATTGACCTAGGGTTTCAGATCGCCCCACATTAACTTCTCATTATAACGCGTTGATGACGTTGACTTTCATCACAACACGTGGTAGTCTCAAGTGTTGAGGTTGCAGGACCAACTATTAAAGCTGATTCATCTACATGTATGGATCTTATCCTGAAGTTGTTGGATGCTCAAGTCATGAGACCAACTAATGAAGCTGGTGCGCCAATAACTCTCACATGCATATGATTTTTGGCAAACCCTCAGCCATCAACGGGTTTGATGAGACTTTACCGACTACCGTTTGAGTCGGACTAGCATGCGGATTGTTTAAGTCCGTTCCGCATGTAACGTTATGCTGAAAGAGTTAATTCTTTTAGTACTATGATATTGAATATGTAGACTTCGTCTTTCTCACGAGAATAGACTACCCAGCCGCATGTATCAGATACAGACTTAGAATTTTTAGCAAATCCTCAGCCATCAACGGATTTGATGTGCATTTACCGATTACCGTTTGAATCGAGCTTGCATACGGATTGTTTAAGTCCATTCCGCATATGACGTTATACTAAAAGAGTTAAATCTTTTAGTGCTACGATATTCAATATGTAGACTTCATCTTTCTTATGAGAATAGACTACCCGACAACGCGTGTTAGGCATGGACTTATCCCTTCTTAGGATTCAGGATAAAAATCCCCATACTTGTATTCTGGTGTCTTCTTCAATTGGTGAAAGACTAAACCGGTAATGCGTGTTAGGCATTGACTTATCCCTACTCAGGATTCAGAATAAAATTCCCCACATGTATGAGGCATAGATTTTGACATTATGAATAACCACCTGCCATAATGTCGAATATGTGGGCTTTCGTCCATTTTATGGTCAAAGACTAACCGGCAACGCGTGTTAAGCATTGACTTATCCATTCTTAGGATTCGGGGTAAAATTCCCCATATGTATAAGGCACAGACTATAGTGTTATTAATAACAACCAACCATAATGTCGAATATGTGAGCTTTTATCCTTTTTACGGTCAAAAACTAACCGACAACGCGTGTTAGGCGTGACTTATCCCTACTTAGGCTTCAGGATAAAAATCCCCAGACTTGGATTCTGGTGTCTTTTTTAATCGGTGAAAGACTAAACCGGTAACGCATGTTAGGCGTTACCTTATCCCTTCTTAGGATTCTGGATAAAATTCCCCGTGCGTGTGAGACACGAATTATTGTGTTATGAATAACAACCTGTCACAATGTTGAATATTTGAGCTTTTGTTTTTTTTACGATCAAGAACTAACCGACAATGCGTGTTAGGTGCTGACTTATCCTTACTTAGGCTTCGGAATAAAGTCCTAAGACTTGAATTCTGGTGTCTTTTTTAATCGGTGAAAGACTAAACTGGTAACGCGTGTTAAGCATTGACTTATCCTTACTTAGGATTCGGGATAAAATTCCCCGTGCGTGTGAGACATGGATTATAGTGTTATAAATAATAACCTCCCATAATGTTGAATATGAGGGCATTTGTTCTTTTTACGGTCAAGAACTAACCGACAACACGTGTTAGACGCTGACTTATCCCTACTTAGGCTTCGGGATAAAATTCCCCGCGCGTATAAGGCACGGATTTTGGGAGTTAAAAAGTACTGTCTTTTCTTGGAGCAAAGACGAACCCGATGCTGGAGAGGAAGAATTTTATATTCTATCTCCAGTTACAAAGGAAACTCAAAGTAGGATCTCCACTTCGAGAATCTGAAGAGTGAAACTAAGAGTGGGATCTCCACTCCGAGAATCAAAAAGATTCGGATAATCCTAACTGTTAGAAGGTTTGATTACCGAACTAAAGGTGAATTTCTCGTTTATCGAGAGTGAATTGTGGTTTTGGCCCTAACTATAGGAAGGTTTGACCAAGCAGGAGTTTGAGGTAACCCTAACTGTAGGAAGGTTTGATCATTCGATTTGAAAGTGGACCTCTCGTTCATGGAAGGAATTGAGAGGAGATTTTGGCTGTGGTTGTGGTCCTAACTATAGGAAGGTTTGACCAAATGAACAGTGAGAGTGGGAGTATAAATTATGATGGGAGTGTTAATTCGTACAAATTACTCGAAGAGAGTCCTTGGTGTTAAGTGACAAATACTTAACACGAAGGGGTTATCCCTAAGAATATTACATGTAATATTCTTTTGAGAACTTCTTGTTACATGAATCATCCACCCCCAGCTTTCTTTGCAAAACTGGGTCTAATATTGTACTTAGTTGGATGACCAGGCTATCCTTATGAATACCAGACATGACACTCTCTAGGAACTTCCCGTGAAAGAAAGGAAATAGTTTAGACTCATATATCTGCTGGAGTATACAGGGAGCTGTTTAACCTCATATACCTGTTGGAGGATTGAGAAGTAGTTTATACTCGTATACTCTTCGGAGTGTCGGAAGGAGCAGTTAATACTTTTATACTTATCGGAGTCTTCATTCGACTTAATTGAGCTTTATGATGCCGGCTTCAACCAAGGTTTGTATACTATTCTTGAGAGTGAAGCAAGCCTTGGTAGGATGAAGGATCCTCCTGTGGTACTGTAGACGGTAAAAATTACCTTTGCAGATAAAACTGAAGTCCGCTTGCGTATTCGAGTCGCCCGCATGACTTGAAAATCGGGCTTACCTGTGTGTTTGACCCGCTAGGACAAACCAGGGCCACGCGATCGTCAAATTCGCCTACACTTGGGCAATCCGTCAAGTGATTAGAAATTCACCTGCATACCTAGACAATCAGCCATACGATCAACATAATCGCCAGACTCGCCAGGGTACTCAGCGGTGTTTGGGTAGAAAATTGTATTCTTCATCATGTAACTCATTACAACTTTGATCGTTACAACAAGTTTAAAAAGATCAGTCTTTTTATAAGACCTTTATACAATGAAAACAAAAAAAAATTATAACCTCGTCAAACAACGCAACGGGTGTTTATAGCCCGCTGCTTGTGTGGGATCTTAGCCTGTGATGGGGACGTTGATATCCGTGGACCACCAAACGATCAAATCAGATCCGGAGTTTTGTTGATTTGCGAAGGAATCAAGAAACCATAGTAGTTATCTCGGCAACAGTGAGATAACCACTCTTCTCGAGATCACCGCAACGGGGTAATCTCAAGGAAGGAACTGGGCTGTAGATCTGACGAGCTCCTCTTCTTTATGCTGATGAACTCGATCTGATCTCTCCTCCTCCTCTTTGAAATTCGTGGCTCTTCAGTCCTCAATTCGGCAGGGCTTCACCAACGCTCGAGAATTCCAGATCTGAAAAAATGAAGGCACTGGGGTTATATTTATAGGCTTCAGGACCTCTATTTTCGGATAAGAATGGCTGATTCCCTCTTATCCTCAGTTGTAACCACTTAACCATGTTCTTGGATAGATTCAGATCAGTTGGAACAAATTCAGGAGGTTAACGTTGAAAAAACGGCCAAAAACAGCCAAAAAGTAGTATTTCGGGTCTACAGAAACCCATGAGTGTCTCGGCCAAGCTTTGGCCGACCTGGCCGAGACACTCTTGGGTGTCTCGGCCAAGCCTTGGCCGAGACACCTTTGGGTGTCTCGGATATTTTGGCCTTAACTTCCTCATATGACTTCCAAATGACATGATTCCAAATGCATAGGAAAACTGACAAAGAGATCTTTAACTTTAATGTTTTAAGTTTCTTCAGATTCGAAATGAATCATAGAAAAAATCATCATTCTTCTCTAAGACATCAATATTGTCTCGAAATTCTGAGGCAGTTTGTACTACCTTCGGTATTTTCATTTTATCTTTTTCATACGATTTCGAAATGAGTTGATCCAAGATGTATTGAAAAGCTAATGAGGATATCTATAACTTTCATGTTTTGAGTTTCTTCAGATTCAAAGCAAAGTATAGTCAAAATAGCTCTACAATGTCCAAAACACCTGTGGGTGTCTCGGCCAAGCCTTGGTCGAGACACTTATGGGTGTCTCAGACAAGCTTTGGCCGAGACACCTATGGGTGTCTTAGCTTTGGCCTGAGCTTGGTTTGCTATGTTCTGTTCGTTTTTGTCGTATCTTTATCGTCCGAACTCGGAATCATACGATTCAAAATGCGTCGGAAAGCCGATGAGGAACTCTACGAGCTTCCATGATTAAATCACATGTGGAGTAAACATGATACAAGGGGTGCTTCATCTTTCGTAAGTAACACGGAGCTACCGATCAGCTTGTGTTTCTGTTATTCTGAAGTTTCGTTGCTTTGTATGGTCCATCGACTCACTTCGTACGTTTGTCATCGTCAAATAAGCTTACGTGATTCGAATAGTGATGTTCACCATCTTCTCTGTGCTTTGAGCTACATGTGAGGGCTCGTAGGCAATTTTAGATGCCTACAGATACCCCCTCCGAAGTGTTTCAACCTCATTCTTTTATAGAGGAGGCTGGAATACTTTGGATGTGATCGGTCCAACCTTCAGTTGGTATAAAAGGGCCTGTAATTATCTTTGATTTTTGACTCCTTTGATTTTTAGTCTATTCGATATTTTGACAAATAGCTGAACTTCTCCTGACATTGCATTTATCATCTGGCCGTCGTCGAAGTCTTGAATCAAAACTGGTGAGTTGATTTTGGCTCGTATCATTGAGTGGACTTTGAACTGACCATCTCCATCACAATATATTGACTTGCGTTGACTTTTATCACAACACGTTGAATGGTGTTGACTAGAGTTACGCGTTGATCGGTATTGATCTAGGGTTTCAGATTGCCCGGCGTTGACTTTTTCATAATAACGCGTTGACTAGCGTTGACCTAGGGTTACGCGTTGACCAACGTTGATCTAGAGTTTCTGATCGCCTGACGTTAACATAGTTTATACTCGTACGTTTACTGGAGTATACACAGTTTAAGCTCTTAAGGTATTAGAGCATGACAGTCCTAACAGTTAGGGTTACAGGACCAACTGTCAAAGCTGATTCGTCTAGAGATATGGATCTTATCCTGATGTTATTAGATGCTCGAGGCACGAGACCAATTAATAAAGCTGGTGCATCAATGACTTTCACACTTATAGGATTTTTGGCAAACCCTCAGCCATCAACGGATTTGATGAGCCTTTACCGACTACCGTTTGAGTCGGGTTAGCATGCAGATTGTTTAAATCCATTCTACATGTAACGTTGTGCTAGAAGAGTTAACTCCTTTAGTGCTATGATATTGAATACGTAGACTTCGTCTTTCTTACGGGAATAGACTATCCGATGACATGTATTAGACGTAGACTTAGGATTTTTGGCCAACGTCAGTCATCAACGAATTTGACGTGCCTTTACCGATTACCCTTTATAGTCGGGCTTACATGCGGATTGTTTAAGTCCGTTCCACATGTGACGTTATGCTAAGAGAGTTAACTCTCTTAGTGCTACAATATTGAATACGTAGACTTCGTCTTTCTTACGGGAATAGACTACTCGGCAACGCGTATTAGGCGCTATCTTATCCCTACTTAGGCTTCGGGATAAAATTCCCCAGACTAGAATTCTAGTGTCTTCTTCAATCAATGAAAGACTAAACCGGCAATGTGTTAGGCGTTGACTTATCCCTACTTAGGATTCGGGATAAAATTTCCCACGCGTGTGAAGCAAGGATTTTGGTGTTATTAATAACAACCTATCATAATGTCGAATATGTGGGCTTTTGTCCTTTTTACGGTCAAGGACTAATCGGCAACACGTGTTAGGCACTGACTTATCTCTACTTAGGGTTCGGGATAAAATTCCCCAGACTAAAATTCTGTTGTCTTTTTTAATCAATGAAATACTAAATCGGCAACGCGTGTTAGGCGTTGACTTATCCCTACTTAGGATTCGGGATAAAATTCCCCGTGCATGTAAGGCATGGATTATGGTGTTATTAATAAAAACCTACCATAATGTTGATTATGTGGGCTTTTGTCCTTTTTACGGTCAAGGGTTAACCGACAATGCGTGTTAGGCGCTGACTTATCCCTACTTAGGCTTCGGGATAAAATTCCCTAGATTTGGATTATGGTGTCTTCTTCAATCGGTGAAAGACTAAATCGGCAACGCGTGTTAGGCGTTGACTTATCCCTACTCAGGATTCGAGATAAAATTCATCATGCATAAAAGGCATGGATTTTTGTTGCTACGATGCTGAATACGTAGACTCGGTTGTTTTCATAGGAACGAACCACCCAGCAACATGGGTTAAGCGCCGACTCATCCCTACTTAGGCTTCAGGATAAAATGCCCTAGATTGGTATTCTACTGTCTTCTTCAATTGGTAAAAGACTAAACCAATAACGCGTGTTAGGCGTTGACTTATCCCTACTTAGGATTCGGGATAAAATTCTCCACGCGTGTAAGGCACGGCTTTTGGGAGTTAAAGGATGGTGTCGAAAAATGAGAGAGGAAGAATTTTATATTCTATCTCACAAAACTGAAGAGGAAGAATTTTATATTCTATCTCCAGTTGCTAAGGAAACTTAAAGTGTGATCTCCACCCTAAAAATCCGAAAAAGTGAAACTAGGAGAGGAATCTCCACTTCGAGAATCGAAAAGATTCAAGCAACCCTAACTTTTATAGGATTGGTTGCTTAATCCAATAAAAGAATTCCTCATTTATTAGGGTGAAATTTCGATTTCGGCCCTAACTTTTATAGGTTTGGCTAAATAGGAAAAGGTGGAAGTCTTTCGTTTATCGAAAGGTGCATTCTGGTCTTGGTCCTAACTATCTATAGGTTCGACCAAGTGAGGTTGAAGGTAACCCTAACTTTTATAGATTTGATTGCTCAAATTTAAAGTGGACCTCTCGTTTATGGAAGGAATCGAGAGGGGATTTTGGTTATGGTCCTAACTATTTAAAGGTTTGACCAAGATGGAAATTTGAGACAACCCTAATTATTTAAAGGTTTGATCATTCAACTTGGGGACCTCTCGTTTATAGAAGGAATCGAGAGAGGATTTTGGTTGTGGTCCTAACTGTTTAAAGGTTTGACGAAGATGGTAATTTGAGACGACCCTAACTATTTAAAGGTTTGATCATTCAATTTGTGGACCTCTCATTCATGGAAGGAATCGAAAGGGGATTTTGGTTGTGGTCCTAACTATTTAAAGGTTTGACCGAGTAGACAGTGGGAGTAGGAGTACAAATCACAGTGGGAGTGTTAACTTGCATAAGTCACTCAGAATGTTGAGTGCAAAGACAATGATCAGGAGATTAAAATTTTAAATACTATATCCGAACTCTAACAATGAGAATGTTGAGTGCACAGACGTAGCGGGAGTTTGAGTGGGAGTTTCTTATTCATCACCTTCTTGTAGTGACCAGGTTATCCCTAAGAATACACTATATAGAATTCTCTCGAAAACTTCTTATTACATGAATTATCCACCCCCAGGTTTCTTCGCGAAACTGGATCTAACATTGTACTCAGTTGCATGACCGGGTTATCCTTAAGAATACCAGGTATGACACTCTCCAGGAACTTCCCGTGAAAGAAAGGAAACAGCTTAGACTCATATACCTATTAGAGTGTCAGGGAGTAGCTTAACCTCTTATACCGGTTGGAGGATTGAGAAGCAGTTTATACTCGTATACTCTTTGGATTTGGTGCACCGTCATTCGGCTTATTCTAGCTTTATGACGCCAGAGTCTATTAGAGCTTGAATCTTATTCTTTAGACCGAAACAAATCTCAGTAGGATAGAGAACCCTCCTGTGATACACACAGTAGTTTGGGTCCGTAATCATCTTAGCTCCCTCCTGATCTTTAATAGGTGGTAGCTCAATCTCACCGTTATTCAGGAGGTACTTGAAAATATCTGAAACTTCCTCATCCTTGAAAGAGTACTCTTTTTTGAGTCCCGGATTTGGAGCCCTTTGCTGCTTTTGAGGTTGTTGTTGTGACGTCTGATTATTATCACTAGCAATCACATGCATTGACTGTTGGCTTCTTTCGATCTTCTTCCTTCTGAGGAAGTGTTCGGCTTGTTCACTGCGCATCTTCAAATCTTTCCAAGTCTTGGATGGGTTTAATCCCATAACTCCCAATACGTCCAAAGAGAGGTTGTTGTGGTAAGTTTGTAGGATGAATTCCTCCGTGATCGGATCTCGACAATTTATCACCTTGTTCCAGAAGCGTTTAACAAAGTCGGCGGCCATTTCTCCATCTTTTTACTTCTCATCAAAGAGTGTCCTGATGGATACCTCGGCGTCGTCATCAAAGAAGTTGCCGAGGAATGATCTCTCTATATCGTTCCAGCTGTTGATGCTTCTAGGCTTGAGATGGTGGTACTAATCGAAGGCAGGCCCGCGAAGGGTTCTGACGAATGACCGAACCATCAAGGCTTCATTGCTGGAGATCATGCCCAAGTGGGACTTGAAGTAGCTCAGATGTTGAGTAGGGGAGCCTTTCCCATCGAACGACGTGAAGTTGATCAAGTTGAACTTGGCCGGATACGGGATCGACTCCCACTCTCTCGGGTAAGGACACGGAATGCCGGTCCTTTTCATCTCTCGAGCAGACATTAGAGCATTAATTTTTCTCTCGAGGTCTTTCATCTTCTCGTCCTCGTCTGTATCATGTTTTGGACGATTTTCAAGAGAAACAATATGGTCAGCCCCGGCATTATTATCTTTGATGGGACCACCCCCAGTGTTGTTATCTATAGGGGTGCATTTGAACCACTCCTAGTATTTTTGGGGGTGCATCGGACATGATGATTTCGTCCACTTCTGGATCGCTGTCAACTATGTCGTTCTGGGTGTGGTGGCTGGATTCACCAAGTTGATTGGACAGAGCCAGCATCTGTCGGTCATGCTCTTCCTTCATCTGTATCATGGCTATTTCCAATTCGAACTTGAAGTTCTCTTTTTTGCTTAGCCAAAGCATCCTCGATGATCTTGGTCATTTGTTCCGTGTTGATCATGAACGCCTCATGAGATTGTCCTATGTTGGACACCGTACTATCAGAAGCGATGGTAGAGTTTGCATATGATGCTTTATCATCTGAGGATAATCCTCTATTCACCCTCTTATAGTCCCTATGCCTAGTAGTTCCTGTGCGTAACCGAGTTATACATTAGGATACGTCTGAAAAATGACGAGAACTGAAACTTCGCATTGACTTCCCTTTATCAGCCATATTGATAGTGACCTTTGGGAGTTCGTCGTCTTGCACAGCTAATCTTTTTCTACAGAAACACCTTGGCTTAGTTTTCGACGCTTTATAGGAAAGCCTTTGGAATACCGAGATCCTTTGTAGAGCGGTCTTGGGGCAGCTACATGCTGATAATACTACCTTGATAATTTTGGTACACAGACAGTGAGAGTCTGCTTTTCGGGTACCTCTCTTTCGAGATTTATTCATACCCCAGCCCGATAGTACAATTCATCGACGTTGCAATCAGAGTAACCTATCAGCTATTTACATGAAATCTTGGGTATAACGCGTTCGTCTGCTTGACGCATTTTTTTCTGAATAAACAACGCCTTGTTAACGTCTGCAGGAATCTCTCGTTTAGAATCACACTTTTCTGAAGGTGAAACCTTAACGGGCTCCTAGCCTTCTATACGCACCCTTAAGCGTGCGGTTACAAGAATCAACTTGTTAGGAGGTCACGTACGACCCCCAGTCTGGAAGTTTGCTCGGGGTTCCTTTAACGGTCCTAAACGTTCCTTAACAGGTGCCTTGCCTCGATCTTCGGGTAGAGAACCGAGGTGATCCTTAAATAGAATTCTAACTCTGGGGAGGTCCATACCGCCATAGGGTTCTACCGGAGGCATGGGAGCAGAAGGAACGGGATCCGAAGTTGACGAAGGTGTTCGCGGTGAAAGTTGTGTTCTTTGATTCCATTATACTCTTGAGTAATAGTTTATCGATTACAAAAGATCCGGTCTTTTTATAAGATCCGGTTACAACAAAATCAAAAAGAAATAAAAATTACAACTTTCCTTTTATATCAAACGAATCGCGAGATCCTGTTTTGCGGTCTCTCGCTTTTGTGGGTTCTTTGCCTGCGCCGGGGTTAATCCGTGGACCACCGCACGATCTTGATCCTGTCGGATCTACACAGTATAGCGGGTGTTATTTCACGAAGGAAATAATAGCCTAGGGGATTATTTCACCAAGGAAATAATAGCCTTTAGTTATCAAAATCGACTAAGCGAAATCGAGACTCTTCTCGGGATCAAAAACCAAGTTTTGATCCGGAGGGAAATCGTGTAGATCTCAAATCTGATCTCTCTCTAACTCCTGCCTTATTTGGCGTGGATGATCACCAAGAACCAGATCTGAGAAGTCCAAGTCTTCTGAGCTTCGAAAAGTCCGAGGTCTAGCTCTTAATCCGGTAGAATTTCAGCTCCAAAAGTCCAACCTCCAAAACAATGAGCCACCAAGCCTATGTATAGGCATTTAGAACCAGATCTGGGCTCAGATCTGGGCCCAGATCTGGGCTTGGTCCAGGTGGCTCGACAACCTAGGTGGCTCGGCCACATATGTGCACTCAAGGGCTTATTTATAGGCTCTCAGATCTGTGCCCGCGTACAGATCTGGGCGGCCACCCATAGGTGGCTCGGCCACCGAGCCACCCATGGGTGGCTCGGTTTTGGCCGAGCCACCCATAGGTGGCTCGGCTTTGGCCGAGCCACCCGAGTGGCTCGGTTTTGACCGAGTCCTCTAGGTGTTTGTCATTTTATCGTATTCCGGTTTCGCGGTTTATTCGAACTCTGATTTGTTGATCTGGACTCTGATTTGGTAGTCCGGATCCTGATTTGGCAGTAAATCCGCTTTGGTGTTTAACCTCATCGCCTCGTTAATCTGCTTCATCGCATCTCACTTAGCTTCGATGTTGTGGTCTAACGATCACGCTCGGATACATCGCCCGATGGTTCGTTGGTTTGTTGAATCACTGTGCCGAGCTGTGTTAAGGGACCTATAAGCAGTTTTATACGCCTACATATACCCCCTCCAAAGTATTTCAGTCTTATTCTTTTATAGAAGAGTCTGGAATACTTTGGATATGATTGTCCCAACATACTTTGGAATGGCTTCTATTCTTGATTCCTTCAATCCTCCAGGCTATTCGGTGCTTTGTCGAATGTCTGCAAGGGTTTCGGTGCTGCATTTATTGTCTGACCGTTGTCGGAATTTTGAACTTGAAGTCAATTCCTGATTTTTTGATTTTTAGCTCTTGTTTGCTGTTTCAACATAGAACCGACCATCGATTGTTAGCATTGAGTCTTCATTTGCAACGCGTTGTCCGGCGTTAGACACAGTTTATATTCATACATCTGTTGGAGTGTTGTTGAGTTATCCTTAAGAATATTTTTAGAAAAATACTCTCCAGAAACTTCTTAACAAAAATAGGGAATAGTTTATACTCGAATACCTTATTAGAGTATTTTTCATATCCAAATGAGTTGAACCGGCCTGATAATGACCCAAAAATGCAGTAATTAGGCTCAAAAAATCTTCCGACCCTTCCGAATGTGTTTGACAGAAGCTTTTGTCGAGACCGATCCTATTGAGCCGGCTGCGAGACCAACTACATCAGCTGATACATCCACAGCAGTTACACCTCCACTACCCCTAGTGACTCAAGGGGAAGAAGGTATAAATTAACGGATTTCTCCTTTTTGTGTAGGGTTTTCTTCTCGGCTTCATGTCCTTATGAAGGAGTTATTATCAGACAACGACCCTGAGAAGATCGTCATCTGTATTGAAGTCTGCTCCTTCTTCTCCTTTGTGAATGCTATGATTGGAAAACTCCTCAACGGTGGACTTTTCCTTCGCCAATTTAAGCCTTTACTTGATTCTAGAATAAATTCAATAAGGGATGCAGGATATCCGGATCTGGCGAAGGCTATAGTTGATGACCTTGGTTGCCTGGAGCACGAGCTTCAGATGTTACGTAAGCTCTAGGATGTAGGTGCCTCTTCATTCATTGCTGCCCATTTGGATACTCGTTTACAGACATGGCGCGATACTCAAATTCTTGCTGAGTTCGAGATTCAGGTGCAACGGGATCGGGTAGATCGAGTTGCGGCTAACCTTGCTGTTAGATCATCTTCACTTGACGATCTTGACCTCTCTATTGCCTCTTGCGAGACCAAGATAGAATAGTTCAGAAGAGGCCTTCGTGAAGAAGAGGAGACTTTGAGAATCCTTCAGATGACGAAGGTACAGGATCAGCAAGCCCACACTGCCTTATCTGAGGAGTTAAAGTCCTTGAAGAAGAAACTGGCCGAGACGGAGGAGATTGCTGTGAAGACTTTAGCCACCACTGAAGAGTCCCTCCGAGCCGAGACGGATGAGCTTCGGCAAGCTTATGATGAGAAGCTGTCTAAGTTTAGTCAGCAGATTTTTAGCCATAGGCTTGATGTATGATTTCATTTCCTGAATATTTTGACTTTTGAACCTCTTAGTGGAAATGATTTTATCTTTATCTTTATCATGATCCCTCATTCTGTTTGGAATTAATGACCATAATACTCATAGGATTTTTGGCAAACCCTGAGCCTTCAACGGGTTTGATAAGCCTTTACCGACTACCGTTTGAGTCGGGCTAGCATGCGGATTGTCTAAATCCGTTCCGCATGTAACGTTGTGCTAAGAGAGTGAATTCTTTGAGACTTTGTGCTATGATGTCGAATACATAGACTTCACCATTGTTACAGGAATAGGCTACCCGGCAACGTGTGTTAGGTGTTGACTTTAGGATTTTTGGCTAACCCCCAGCCTTCAACGGGTTTGATAAGCCTTTAGCGACTACCGTTTGAGTCGGGCTAGCATGCGGATTGTCTAAATCCGTTCCGCATGTAAATAAGCCTTTAGCGACTACCGTTTGAGTCGGGCTAGCATGCGGATTGTCTAAATCCGTTCCGCATGTAAGGTTGTGCTAAGAGAGTGAATTCTCTGAGAATTTGTGCTATGATGTCGAATACATAGACTTCGCTATTATTACGGGAATAGGCTACCCAGCAACGTGTATTAGACGCTGACTTATCCCTACTTAGGCTTCGGGATAAAATACCCCAGAATCAGGTTTTGGTGTCTTTTTCTACGGAGAAAGACTAAACCGGCGACGCGTATTAGGCGTCGACATATCCTTTCTTAGGATTCAGGATGAAATTCCCCATGCGTGTAAGGCATGGATTTTGATGTTATTAATAACAACCTGCCACAATGTTGAATATTTGGGCGGATGTTCTTTTTAACGGTTAAGAACTAACCGGCAGCGCGGGTTAAGCGCAGACTTATCCCTGCTTAGGTTTCAGGATAGAATACCACAGAATCGAATTCTGGTGTCTTTTTCATTGGAGAAAGACTAAACCGGCAGCGCGTGTTAGGCGCAGACTTATCCCTGCTTAGGATTCGGGATAAACTTCCTAGGATGAATCCTAGATTGATAAATTCTTGGAAAATGTTAGTACGGGAAAGGAAGAATTTTATATTCTATTTCCCGGTCTTCTTTCAGGGTGAAGGCGAACCCGAATACAAGGAAGGAAGAATTTTATGTTCTATTCCTTGATTCTGGAAAGGAAGAATTTTATATTCTATTTCCAGCGCAAAAGAAACTAGAAGTGGGATCTACACTCCTAGAATCTTAAAAATCTAGATAAACTTACCTTTTATAGGATTGGTTATCTAATCTGAAGATGAGTTCCTCGTTTATCGAAGTGAAATTTCAACTTCAGTTATAACCATAAGAAGGCTTAACCAAAGAGAAAAAAGAAGGGAGTTCTTTTGTTTATTGAAGGGGGACTCTGAATTGAAAGTGGACCTCTTGTTCATGAAAAGAATCAAGAGAGGAAATTGCTGGTGGTTTGGGCCAGAAAGACACTTTTGGTGAACTCACTATCAATTAAAATTGATCAGTGAGGGATTTTGGTGGTGAAAATGATTTTGAGTTATCCTCTAGAATATTAAGTGTAATATTCTTCAAGGAACTTTCCGGTAAATGAGTTATCCTGAATGCACTAAGGATAGTACTTTTTCAGGAACTTCTCATTTATTGGCATTAATTGCCTGGCGCCCTCTTGAGTAATCAGGCGATACGCGCCGTTTGAGTAGACTGTGTCTATCACACACGGTCCTTCCCATTTGGGTTCAAATTTACCTTTCTTCTTGGAGTTGAGGATTATCGGTCAGCGAGCAGCGAGGACCAGATCTCCTTCCTTGAAGCTTCTCTGTCGGACTCTTTTGTTAAAAGCCCTAGATATTCTGGCTTGATAAAACTCAATGTGTTGCTGAGCCTCCAAGCGCTTTTCATCCAACATTTCGAGTTCTTCGAGATGTCTCTGATGTTGTTCTTCTGTCGTCATCTTAGTTGCGAGATCGATCCGAATGGATGAGATTTGGATCTCCAATGGTAGCACAGCGTCACATCCGTATACCAACGAATATGGGGTAGCTCCTGTAGGTGTGCGTATGGTGGTACGATAAGCCCATAGTGTTTTACCGAGTTTATCATCCCAGTCTTGTTTATTGGTCTTCACGAGCTATGACAGGATTTTAATGACCGTCTTGTTAAAAGCCTCCGCTAATCCATTTGCAGCTGGATAATAAGCTGTTGATGAAATATCTTCAATTTTGAACTTGTCACAAAACCTGATGAAAGCGTTGCTTATGAACTATGGACTGTTGTCATGAATGATCCGTCTTGGCACGCCGTGTCTGTATATGACATGATGCTTGATGAAATTGATGACGTTGTTCGTCTTTACTTCTCTAAGCGGAATCGCTTAAGCCCACTTTGAAAAATAATCTGTGATTGCGAGAATGAATCGATCACCTTTGACTGAAGGAGGGAAAAATAGGACCGACAATGTCTATACCCCATGTCTCGAACGGCCAAGACGTGGTTGACGTGTGTAAATGCTCTGGTGGTTGGTGCATATAATTTGCATGTATTTGACAAGCATGACACTCTCGGGCGTATTCGATTGTGTCACGAACCATTGTTGGCCAAAAATATCTCATTCTCTTGATGCGATCATACAGTTTGGGACCGGGCTGATGCGCACCACATTCTCCTTCGTGTGCTTCCTTAAGAACTTCTTCTGCTTCTTTGTTCGAAAGGCATCAGAGTAATAAACCATCGTACCCTCTACGGTATAATGTATGGGTCTCGGTATTATAGAAGAATCATGGTGCTCTTCGACAGATTGATTCCCTTTCTTTTACGTCTTCCGGCAAAATACGATATTGGACGTAGTCAATGATAGGAAAACACCAATCTCGGGACTCAGACCCAAGTTGAGTTGAATTCACCTCCTTAGCATTCATGTTTCTATCATCTTCCTCTTCAATATCCATACCGTATATGGGTATGCAGAGTTGATGCGTCCTTACTGTGACTAATAATTCGATTTCGAGAGGCTGCGCAAGTGATACCGCTAGTGCTGCCAGTGCATCCGCATAAGCGTTCTGGAGATGAGGGATGTATTCATTAAAGAATTCTTCAAAAGAATCTGCCATTTTGATGGCCTCCTGGTGGTACGTGATCAGGTCTTGGTTCCTGACTTCATACTCTCCACGGACTTGGTTGACTATCAATTGAGAATTGTTTTCATCGAAAGTTGCATTCATCATTGATTTCATTAAAACTTCAAACGTTACAAATGAATTCAAACAACAAAGAAATAAAAATTACAACTTTCTTGAAAATAAACACAAGATCCGTTCGTCGTCTCTTGCTTGCGTGGGTCTTTAGCCTGTGACGGGGACGTCGATATCCATGGACTACCTGGCAATCAGATCTGATCCAGAGCTTCGTCGATCCACGAGGAGATCTAGAAACTTAAAGTGCCTATCTCGATAAAAGCAAGATATTTTCTCTTCTTAGTATTACCACAACGGGATAATACTAAGGATCAGGTACGGGTGATGTAGATCTGACGAAGAAACTCTCTTGCGTCGAAGTGCTCGATCACTCTTCACTCCGCCAGGGCTTCGCCAATTCTCCAAAATTCCAGATGTGAAAAAATAAGGCTTAAGGCTTGTATTTATAGGCATGAGGGGTTGCGGAGCGGTTAAAACCACTTAAAGGGGTCAAATCCGTGCTGAGACACCCTTGGGGTGTCTCGGACAAACCGAGACACCCTTGGGGTGTTAAACCGAGACACCCTATGGGGTGTCTTGGCATGGCCGAGACACCCTTGGGGTGTCTTGACTTGGCCGAGACACCGTAGGTGCCTCAATTCAGCTTTGAGATGTTTTCAATGCCCGTTTGATCGTTTTCGCTGCAACTTCTTTGTCTGATCTCGGATCTGAGTGATTCCAAATGCATTGGAAAGCCGATAAGGAGTTCTATCAGCTCCAATGGTTGGATTATCTGTAGAATGAATGAGACACGAAGGGCATTGTTCCCTTTGTAAACATTGCGGGGCTCCCGATTAGCCCGCACCTTCGTTATTCCGGAATTCTGTCAGCTCACGTAGTTCGTCGGTTCACTTCAAGCGTTCACCAACATCAGTCGAACTCCTGTGAACCAGATAGTGACATTCATTATCGTTCCTTAACACTGAGCTGTTCGTGGAGACCTATAGGCAATTTTTAATGCCTACAGATACCCCCTCCAAAGCGTTCCAGACTCGTTTTTTTTATAGAAGAGGCTGGAATACTTTGGATGTGATTGATCCAGCCTTCAATCGACGTAAAGGACCTGTAGTTAGCTTCAACTCTTGGCTCCTTCGATTTTCAGTCTATCCAGTGCTTTGATGAATAGTCAAAATCCTTCCGGCGCTGCGTTTATCACTTGGCCGTCGTCGGAGTCTCGAGTCTACAGCTGATGAATTGAGTTTGGCTCGTGTCATTGAGTTGACTTTGAACTACCTCCGTCACACTGTGTTGACTTAGGGTTTCAGATCACTATATGTTAAATTTTTGTTGCAACGCGTTGACTTACGTTGACCTAGGGTAACGCGTTGACCGGCGTTGACCCTGGGTTTCGAGCGTCAAATGTTGACTTTTTGTCGCAACGCGTTGACTGGCGTTGACCTAGGGTTACGCGTTGATCGGCGTTGACCCTAGGGTTTCGAACGTCGAATGTTGACTTTTTGTTGCAACGCGTTGACTGGCGTTGACCTAGGGTTATGCGTTGACCGGCGTTGACCCTAGGGTTTCGAACGTCGAACGTTGACACAGTTTATACTCGTACGTTTACTGGAGTATACACAGTTTAAGCTCTTAAGGTATTGGAGCACGGTGGTCCCAAGTTTCGGGGTTGCAGGACTAACTGTTAAAGCTGATTCATCTGTATTTGTGGATCTTATTTTAATGTTGTTGGATAATCGAGTCACGAGACCAACTAACAGAGCTGATGCATCAATGACTCGCACTTATAGAATTTTTGGCAAATTCTCAACCATCAACGGGTTTGATGAGCCTTTACCGACTACCGTTTGAGTCGGGCTAGCATGCAGATTGTTTAGATCCGTTCTGCACATAACGTTGTGCTAAAAGAGTTAACTCTTTTAGTGCTACGACATTGAATACATAGACTTCGTCTTTCTCACGGGAATAGACTACCCGACAACGCGTGTTAGGCGCCGACTTATCCTTACTTAGGATTCAGGATAAAAATCCCCAGACTCGGATTCTGGTGTCTTCTTCAATCGGTAAAAGACTAAACCGGCAACGCGTGTTAGGCGTTTACTTATCCCTGCTTAGGCTTCGGGATAAAATTCCCCGTGCGTGTGAGGCACGGATTATGGTGTTATTAATAACAACCTACCACAATGTTGAGTATATGGTCTTTTGTCCTTTTTACGGTCTAATACACGGGTTTGATGTGCCTTTACCGATTACCGTTTGAATCGGGCTAGCATGCGGATTGTCTAAATCCGTTCCGCATGTAACGTTGTGCTAAGAGAGTGAATTCTCTAAGACTTTGTGCTATGACGTCGAATACATAGGCTTTAAGAGAGTGAATTCTCTAAGACTTTGTGCTATGACGTCGAATACATAGGCTTCGCCTTTGTTACGGGAAAGGCTACCCGACAACGTGTATTAGACGTTGACTTATCCCAACTTAGGCTTTGGGATAAAATACCCCAGACTGGTATTCTAGTGTCTTTTTCAATTGGTAAAAGACTAAACCGGCGACGCGTGTTAGGCGTCGGCATATCCTTTCTTAGGATTCAGGATGAAATTCCCCATGCGTGTAAGGCATGGATTTCGGTGTTATTAATAACAACCTACCACAATATTAAATATGTGAGCGGGTGTTCTTTTTAACGGTTAAGAACTAACCGGCAGCGCGGGTTAAGCGCAGACTTATCCCTGCTTAGGTTTCAGGATAGAATATCCCAGAACCGAACTCTGGTGTCTTTTTCTACAGAAAAAGACTAAACCGGCAGCGCGTGTTAGGCACAGACTTATCCCTGCTTAGGATTCGGGATAAACTTCCTAGTACCTGTGAGGCAAAGATTTTGGGAGTTGAAAAAGGTGGTGTCTTCTTTTGGGGCAAAGACGAACCCAAAATGGGAGAGGAAGAATTTTATATTCTATCTCCCGACACTGAAGAAGAAGAATTTTATATTCTATCTTCAGCTGGAAAAGAGACTCGAGGTGGGATCTCTACCCCCAGAATCCGAAAAGATGAAACTAAGAGTGGGATCTCCACCCCAGAATCCGGAAAGGTGAAACTAAGAGTGGGATCTCCACTCCAAGAATCGAAAAGATTCCAATAACCCTAACTGTCGGAAGGTTTGATTACCGAACTAAAGATGAATTTCTCGTTTATCGAGAATGAATTAAAGGTGAAACTGAGAGTGGGATCTCCACTCCGAGAATCGAAAAGATTCGGATAACCCTAACTGTCGGAAGGTTTGATTACCGAACTAAAGATGAATTTCTCGTTTATCGAGAGTGAATTATGGTTTTGACCCTAACTGTAGGAAGGTTTGGCCAAACAGGAGTTTGAGGTGACCCTAACTGTAGGAAGGTTTGATCACTCGATTTGAAAGTGGACCTCTCGTTCATTGGAGGAATCGAGAGGGGGGTTTTGGTTGTGGTCCTAACTGTAGAAAGGTTTGACCAGGTGACAGATCAAGATTTATTATATCCGGACTCTAACTATGAAAGTGTTGAGTGCACGAACATAGCGTAAGTTTGATTGGATTAAACTTGATCGAATTTAGTGGTCCCACCGTCAATTAGTCTGATCGGTGAGAGATTTAGTGTTCATCACTTTGTTCATATCGATCGGGTTATCCCTGAGAATATTAACATTCTTTTGGGAACTTCCCGTTACACGAATTATCCATCCCCAGCTTTCTCTGTGGAACTGGTTCGGACATTATTCTCAGTTACCTGACCGGGTTATCCTGCGTAATATTCTCCAGGAACTTCCTGTCAAAAGTGGGAAACAGTTTAGACTCATATACCTATTGGAGTATGCAGGGAGCAGTTTAACCTCTTGCACCTGTTGGAGGATTGAGAAACAGTTTATACTCGTATACTCTTTGGAGTCTGGTTTCGATTTAATTGAGCGATATAACGCTGACTTCAACCAAGGTCTGAATGCTATTCTTGAGAGCAAAGCAATCCTTGGTGGGATGAACGACCCTCCTGTGGTATGCACAGTACTTTAGGTCCGTAGTGTTGTCAGCTTCCTCCTGATTTGTGATAGGTGGTAGCTTGATCTTGTTGTTTTCAAGGAGGGATTCGAAGATGGCTGGAACGTCTTCGTCCTTGAAGGAATACTCTTTTTGGAGTTTTGGTTCCGAAGTCTTTTGCTGCCTTCGGGATTGCTGTTGTGACCTTGATTGTTGAGGCGCCTTTTGTTGTAGTTGTGTTTGCACCTCGAATGTTTGATTCGTGTCCACAGCATTCGCATGTGCTTTTCCCTTACCCTTAGGGACAAAGTTCTGTTACGGAGCGTTATTTGCTATTTGGCCCCTTTCCGCCTTCTTCCTTTTAAGGAATCGTTCGGCTCGTTCTCCTCGCACCTTTAAATCCTTCCAGGTCTTTGGTGGTGCCATTCCCATAGCTTCGAGGATGTCCAATGAAAGATTATTGTGACAAGTCTCAAGAATAAAGTCTTCGCTGACCGGATCCCTGTAGTTCATTGCTTTATTTCGGAATCTTTTTACGAAGTTTTCAACCATCTTACCATTTTTCTGTTTCTCGTCAAATAGTGTGCCCATTGAGATCTCGGTGTCGTCGTCGAAGAAGTTCGTTAGAAACATATCCTCCATGTCGTCCCAACTGCTGATACTCCCCGGCTTGAGGCGAAGATACCAATCGAAGGCCGCTCCGCGAAGAGTGCCAACGAATGACCGCACCATTAAGGGTTCATTCCCGGAGATTATTCCTAAGTGAGACTTAAAATATATTAAGTGTTGGGTAGGGGAACCCTTTCCATCAAACGGCTTAAATTTGATTAAATTGAACTTTGCCGGATATGGAATTGATTCCAACTCCCTTGGGTATGGACATGGTATGCCGTTGATTAAATTGAACTTTGCCGGATATGGAATTGATTCCAACTCCCTTGGGTATGGACATGGTATGCCGGACCTCTTCACTTCTTAGGCATTCATCAACGCGTTGATTTTGCTCTCCAAGTCCTTCATTTTCTTGTCTTCACTCGTATCTGTATTCGAGTAGCTTCTGGGAGAGGTAACGTGGTCCTCTTTTGCATTATCATCCAAGGGACCGCCTCCGTTATTGTTGTTGACAGGAGGAATAGTTATGTTGACATTATTTTCTTCCCGTTCATTCTCTTCTTGATTCGGATTATTACGGCGACTTGGTTCTCCTTGGTGAGTTGTCAGAGCCGCGATTTGCTGGTCATGCATCTCTCTCATCTGCTGCATGGCCATCTCCATCTCGAACTTGAAAGCTTCCTTCTGCTTAGTCAAGGCATCTTCAAGCATCTTGATTACTTGTTCGGCACTAATCATAAGCGACTCATAGGGCTGTCCCGCACTAGATGCCGTGCCGTCGGACACTATAGCCGAGCAGGAATCCGAACCATCATCTGACACTTCTTCTTCCAAAGGAAGTCCTTTTTGTATCCTTTGGTAATTCCTTCGCCTATTGGTCCCTGATTGCAATCGAGTCATACGCTGGGACATTTCGGCATTTCGCCTATTGATCCCTGACCGCAATCGAGTCATGCGCTGGGATGCGTTGGCAAGTTGATCTGAGCTAGAGGGTCGTGTCGATTTCCCTCTGCCGGTCATATTAGCAGACACCTCTAGGAACTCGTCCTCTTGGCGGACAGGATTCTTCCTACGGCAACGCCTTGGCTTGGTCTCGGACGTTCTGGTGGAAATTCTCTCGAACACCAAAACTCTCCTTGGGGCTTTAGTACAGCAGCATTCTGACAGTACCGCCTTGATTATGTTGGCACACGGACAGTGAGATTCCGTGTCTCGAGCATCTCTCTTTCGAGACTTACCCGCACCCCCAGCTCTATAGTACAACTCATCAGTTTGATAACTGGAGCAACCCATAGAGTGTTGGCATGACTTCCCAGGTATAACACCATCATCATCAGCCGAATGTACTTCCCTCTGGGGATATGACGCTTTATTAGCGTTTTCAAAAGTCGCTCGTTCAAGTCTACGCTTTTGCGAGCGTGAAAACTTAACGGGCTCTTGAACTTCGACACGCAATCCAATGCGGTCGGTAATAGAGGCTTTCCCTCTGTTATCTTTCTTTGGGGGATTAGTACGACCCCCAGTCTGGTTTGTTATTTGGGGACCTTTCAACGGTCCCAATCGCTCCTTGACAGGTGCTTTACCTCAGTTTTCCGGTAAAGGACCGAGACGACCTTTCAAAGGAACCTTGGATCTAGAAAGACTCACGTTCTTACCTGGCTCCGCCGGAGGTGCGGGGGCAAGGGAAACGGGATCTGGATTTGATGAAGGTTGGACGGCAATTCCGTCCACTTTTGCCTTTGGCGCTGGTTTTGCCTTTGGCACCCACATCTGCTTGTGTTTTGACGGCTTCTTGACCGTCTCTTCTTTCTGCATCTCTTCCGCTTTCTGTAGAAGGACTCGGGCATGCGCAATCAATGCGCGACGTTTCTTGATTCGCTCTTCGAGGGTTGAGCGAGTCCTCTTGACACGAACCCATTCGTTCGTTTTTGTCTTGCTGGAGGAGTGGGTCGTTCGCCGTTGTTGCTCTTGGCGTTGTCTGGACTTGAGATCCTCATAGTAGCGGATCCCATCCATCGATTCTGCGGCCTTGGCCAGTTGTCGCGCAAGGCGCTGACGCCGTCTCTGGCGCGCCCTCTTTGACAAGGTTGGAACACCTTTAGCAGTTGACTTCGCGGCGGAAGGGAGATCTGGATCAACAACTTCGACCACGTTAGACGCCCTTGGAGCGTCGCGGTGAGTAAGTGCAACGGCGGCGAGGGGATCTTGGATCTTCGATCCTGAGGGCCCGCGAGCACTCTTGGAAGATGAAATCATCCTGCGCCTATTTGGAGAGGCGGATCTGGAGGAGGAGGAAGAGAGGTACTCTTCAAACTTCTGTTGATCGAACTCGTATTCGATCTCTTCGTTCACCCGGATCTTGAAGGCCGGTTGCGTCACGACGGCCTCGGCAACGGGGCCGTTGG
>NC_033794.1:74686011-74695700 GCF_001876935.1 Asparagus officinalis | reverse complement strand
TGTTTCCCTCTGGGGATATGACGCTTTATTAGCGTTTTCAAAAGTCGCTCGTTCAAGTCTACGCTTTTGAGAGCGTGAAAACTTAACTGGCTTTTGAACTTCGACCCGTAATCCAATGCGGTCGGTAACAGGGGCTTTCCCTTTGTTATCTTTCTTAGGGGGATTAGCACGACCCCCAGTCTGGTTTGTTGTTTGGGGACCTTTCAACGGTCCCAATCGCTCCTTGATAGGTGCCTTGCCTCGATCTTCTGGTAAAGGGCCGAGGCGACCTCTCAAAGGAATCCTGGATTTTGAAGAATCCACGTTCTTACCTGGCTCCACCGGAGGTGCGGGAGCAGGGGAAATGGGATCTGGATTTGAAGAAGGCTGGACGCTACTTCCGTCCACTTTTGTTTTACGCGCCGGCTTCGCCTTTGGCACCCACACCTGCTTGTGTTTTGACGGCTTCTTGACCGTCTCTTCATTCTGCATCTCTTCCGCTTTCTGGAGAAGGACTCAGGCATGCGCAAGCAATACGCGGTGTTACTTGATTCGCTCTTCGAGGGTTGAGCGAGTCCTCTTAACACGAACCCATTCGTTCGTCTCCGTCTTGGAGGAGGAGTTGGTTGTGCGCCGTTGTTGCACCTGGCGCTGTCTGGACTTTAGATCCTCATTGTAGTGGATCTCGTCCATCAATTCTGCGGCCTTGGCCAACTGTCGCGCAAGGCGTTGACGCCGTCTTTGGCGCGCCCTCTTTGACAAGGTTGGAACACCTTCAGCAGTTGACTTCGTGGCGGAAGGGAGATCTGGATCTGCAGCTTCCACCACGTTAGACACCATAGGAGCGTCGCGGGGGGTAAGTGCAACGGCAGTGAGGGGATCTTGGATCTTCGATCCGGAGGGCCCGCGAGCACTCTTGGAAGATGAAGTCTTCCTGCGCCCGTTTGGAGAGGCGGATCTGGAGGAGGAGGAAGAGAGGTACTCTTCAAACTTCTGTTGATCGAACTCGTATTCGATCTCTTCGTTCATCCGGATCTTGATTGTAGGTTGCATCACGACGGCCTCGGCAGCGAGGCCGTTGGCTCCTACTGTGGTCGCTAGTTTGTTTTCGTCGAAAGTTGCCTTCATCATTGATTTCATTAAAACTTCAAACGTTACAAATGAATTAAAATAACAAAGAGATAAAAATTACAACTTTCTTGAAAAATAAACACAAGATCCGTTCGTCGTCTCTTGCTTGCGTGGGTCTTTAGCCAGTGACGGGGACGTCGATATCCGTGGACTACCTGGCAATCAGATCTGATCCAGAGCTTCGTCGATCCGCGAGGAGATCTAGAAACCTGAAGCGCCTATCTTGATAAAAGCGAGATATTTGCTCTTCTTAGTATTACCACAACGGGATAATACTAAGGATCAGGTACGAGTGATGTAGATCTGACGAAGAAACTCTCTTGCATCGAAGTGCTCGATCACTCTTCACTCCGGCAGGGCTTCGCCAATTCTCCAAAATTCCAGATGTGAAAAAATAAGGCTTAAGGCTTGTATTTATAGGCATGAGGGGTTGCGGAGCGGTTAAAACCACTTAAAGGGGTCAAATCCGCGCTGAGACACCCTAGGGGTGTCTTGGCCTGGCCGAGACACCCTTGGGGTGTCTCGGCTAAACTGAGACACCATTGGGGTCTTGGCATGACACCCTTGGGGTGTCTTGACTTGGCCGAGACACCGTAGGTGCCTCAGTTCAGCTTTGAGACGTTTTCAATGCCCGTTTGACCGTTTTCACTGCAACTTCTTTGTCTGAACTCGGATCTGAGTGATTCCAAATGCGTTGGAAAGCCGACAAGGAGTTCTATCAGCTCCAATGGTTGGATTATCTGTAGAATGAATGAGACATGAAGGGCATTGTTCCCTTTGTAAACATTACGGGGCTCCCGATTAGCCCGCACCTTCGTTATTCCGGAATTCTGTCAGCTCACGTAGTTCGTCGGTTCACTTCAAGCATTCACCGACATCAGTCAAAATCCTATGAACCAGATAGTAACGTTCATTGTCATTCCTTAACACTAAGTTGTTCGTGGAGACCTATAGGCAATTTTCAATGCCTACAAGAATCCCCAAAAGCTTCGAGATATTCGACCCCCAGCTCTTTAGCGAAACTGAGTCCAATGAGAACCGCGTTGTACTCGGCTACGTTATTGGAACACGGACTAGTTAGTGAATAAGCCCGAGGCATCACATGCTTCCCCGGGAAATTAAGACAACTCCAACTCCGGAAGAGACTTTAGGACATCCGGGGGTTATTGCCCTATTAACTGCCCTCGAAGCACCATCGAAGTATAATTGCCATACTTGTTGGTGCGACGTAGTGTTAACCTCGTGGGTTTCATCCGGCAAGTCATCATATAATTCTGCCATATCCGTTGTCGCGTTTGCCGCCAAAAGATCACAAATCGCTTATCCTTTGATCGACTTCTACTGTTTGAAGTGCAAATCATATTGGGACAAGAGAAGGGCCCATTTCGCTAACCGCCAATTCATAGAGGCCGGTTGCATAAATACCCGTACTGGATTAACGTTAGAAATGACGTAAATCGTCTATCCAACCAAGTAATGCCGCATTTTTGCATTGCGAATACCAATGCGAGGCATTCTTTCTCAATCATCGGATATCGAGACTCGGCGCCTATCAAGGTCCGACTTAGGTAATAGACTGCCTGTTCATGGCCATTATCATCATCTTGTGCTAGTAAGGCACTTATCGAGTGGTTTATCGCCTTGAGATAAATCAAGAACGGTCTACCTGATTTTGGTGCGATGAGAACAGGAGGATTCATCAGATAGGTTTTGATATCTTCGAATGCTTTTTGGCAGGCGTCGTCCCAAATAAATGACACACCTTTCTTGTTTAACTTAGAGAATGGTTGATATTTCCCAGAAAGATTCGAGATGAACCGCCGGATGTAAGCTAAACGCCCTTACAATCCTCTGAGTTCTCTTAGATTTCTAGGAGGTTGCAGTTTATGTATCGCCTTCACCTTATCAGCATCGATATGTATACCTTTAGTGGTGACGACGAATCCAAGGAATTTTCCGCTGGACATTCCAAGGAAGGATTTAGTGGGGTTCATCTTCAATTGATGACTCCGCATGAGATCAAACATCGTCTTTAAGTCCTTGATGTGATCTTCTTTGTTGTGGCTTTTTACAACCAAATCATCAACGTAGCATTCGACTGTTTTCCTGAGATGTTCTTGGAAAATCTTAGTCATTGCTCGCTGGTACGTGACGCCTGTATTCTTTAGACCGAAAGGCATCACCGTGTAGCAAAAGACACCAAGGGACATTCTGAACGCTGTATGCTTCTCGTCATTTGGGTGCATCTTGATTTGGTTATATCCTGAAAAACCATCCATAAAATACATTCTCTCAAATCCGCACGTATTTTCGATAATGACATCTGTAATTGGGAGAGGAAAGTCGTCTTTTGGACATGCCGTATTCAGGTCCCTGAAGTCGATGCAAATCCTGATTTTACCGTTCTTCTTCATGACTGGAACAATATTAGCTAGCCAGTCTGGATGTTTCTCCTCTCGGATAAATCCTAATTCGATCAATTTCTTGACCTCTGCCTCAATGGCTTCCATAATCTGCGGACGAAACCGTCTTTGCTGTTGTTTGATAGGCTTTGGGTTGGCCTCGTCACCCATGTTAATTTGAACTATTTTATCTTCAGTGGGGGTTCCCTTTGTTCAAACCTATCGCCATACTACATATTCAGGTGATGAACCCACGGGTCTTCCCATGTTGGCATTTGATCATCGTTCTCCATTGTGGACGGATCAGCTGTAGCCATGTTTGCCATTAGGGCTTTGAATGCTTCCCCCAGACTTGTATCAGAATCCCATTCCGAGGAATCTGACGGGTACCCATCTTTGTATTGCCCAGATGATTGGTTATTGATTAACCAGCAACATTCGTCTTCTGAAGAAGATTCATACCCTAACCCTCGTCTGTATTTATAATAATCATCGGGTTTCCCTTTTGGTACATATGCCGCTTTGGCTGGAATACGAGGACCTCGATCGAAGTATAGACCTTCTCCGAGTGTGAAATCATATCCCTGTTTTTCCATGAGCTTGCGCGCTTCCGGACTATACTTAGATAAATACCAACCAGGTTTGTCATCATTCTCATCTTCCCTTAAGAAATGATCTGGTAATGGAAAACCGTCTCCTTTACCATAAATCACTTCTCTTTCGCCTCCTATTTTGGTAGGAATTACCAGGGTTGTTCCGAAAGAATGCTGCAGGTGTTTCTTTGTTATATAGGACGATCGAAGCGGAATAAATAAATCAGGATTATCATACAATTCTTTTATCACATCATCAAGAGACAGTGAGTACTCTAAATTGTTATTTATTTTATTATTGGCAAGTTGTCAGTTACAACTACCCTCTGACGATTGTTCATCGTCAAGGTTGATTACAAAGGGTACAATGTCGTTTAAAACATAACCTCCATTGTAATCAAATTCGGGTTCAGTATCAGCTTCTTCTCCGCTGTCCGTGCCATGGGCCGATGATTCAGTATCAGATTCGTTACCATAAAGGAGAGAATCAGTGAAATAGTTCTCATACCCTTTGAATGGTTGTTTATCCGCGACCACTGTCCTAACCTTATTATCAGTGTTGACATATTTTAAACACTGATGGAGAGTGGAGGGGATTATAACGTTACTATGGATCCAAGGCCGACCCAATAGTAAGTAATATGAAGTCTTGGCATCAATCACATAACATGCCGAGGCTGTGCATCAAGCGAAGCAGCATAATACTCACAGCAGAACCCGGATCGACTTGGATTCGGTTGACTTTGCTGGAGCCAATGTACCCAATGAAATATAGGGGTCGATCATGGTTCGAATTCTTCGTCTGCAAATCCTCTTTGGTGAAGGTAATGTAGGAAAGGTTTTTAGCCGCTATATTGCAATGTTGAATTAACGGTTCTGACCCTTCAAGTGCTAGCTTGATCTGGGTAAGGAACACTTCTGAATTGGCCAAGGCTTCTTGCAAGGCTTCCCTGGTTTCTTTGGACAATCGTAGCAACTCATACAATATTATCCGTGCTGGAATGTTAGCTAGTTGAGCCATAATATCGAAGACATGCGGAGTGTTCGAGCTTTCCGGTTTATCTCTTCTAATCGGACGATTGAAACGAGACTGCTTCGTATTTTGAACCTCCTGGGGCCTCTTTTCTTTTTGTTTATCAACCGGCTGTCATCGAGCTTCTTCAACTAGTCTAGGAGTCGTAATCACACCCAGCTCCGTGAGAGTTTTGGCTGGTCCCCGTTTAGTCACCCCCTGCTCAGCTAACTGATCACTAGGTGATGGATAGTTGAAATGATACTCATTTCCGCTTCTAGTGGCAAAGAATTCCTGTTCTTCTTCGCAGAGCGGGAAAGTAGGAGCTTCATTACCATCCTCTTCGAAGATCGCAGAGGTAGCATTGTAGGACTTGGGAAGTCGTCCACTGATCATCTTCAATAAGATCAGGATGGACCCAGAGGATTTCGCCATTTGGGGCTGTGTGTGGCACAAGTCCTTTTTGGCGCTGTCCATGTGGGTCGTCGTTCACTATCTTCATTCCTACTTTGGTGATGCGCTCTGGTTTAAACCATGCTGTGGGCATCGATCCAAAGCTGATTGATACTGCATTTGCTTCGACATTCTTGGACGGCTTCGGGGTTATGACGCCTACATCAATCAACGTCTGGATCTTATCTTTGAGATGGTAGCATGACTTGATAGGGTGATGGACCGGTCTATGGTATGCGCAATACTTCGGATCCGTCATTTTGCTAGCCCCTTCTTGGTCCATGATCGCCGGCAGCTGGATTTTGTTATTCTCCAACAGGTACTTAAAGATGCCGGGAACTTCGTCATCATTGAAGGAGTACACTTTAGGAAATCTTGGCTCCGAAGATTTCTGCTTTTGAGGCCGTTGTTGCCATTGCGACCGAGATTGTTGTGGTGCTTGTTGCTGCTGCTGTTGCTGAGGTTGCAATTGGAAAGTTTGATAAGCATCAACTGCATTAGCATGTGCCTTACCTTTCCCTCGTGGGATGAAATTCTGTTGCGGAGCATTCGTCGCCTGTTGGCCTCTTTCCGCCTTCTTCCTTCTGAGGAATCGCTCGGCTTGCTCTCCTCGGACCTTCAAATCCTTCCATGTTTTGGACGGTGCTGTCCCCATTGCTTCCAATACGTCCAACGCGAGGTTGTTGTGGCAAGTCTGGAGAATGAACTCCTCAGTAATTGGGTTCCGATAGTTCATTGCTTTGTTCCGTAACCTTTTGACAAAGGTATCTACCAATTCTCCGTCTTTTTGTTTCTCGTCAAGCAACGACCCGATGAATATCTCGGTGTGGTTGTTGAAGAAGTTAGCGAGGAATGTACTCTCCATGTCGTCCCAGCTATTCACGCTTCCTGGCTTGAGGCGACGATACCAATCGAAGGCGGCTCCACGAAGAGTACCAACGAAGGACCGTACCATCAGAGGCTCATTACCAGAGATAACCCCCAGGTGTGATTTGAAGTAAATCAAATGCTGAGTGGGTGAACCCATCCCATTAAACGGCGTGAAGTTAATTAGATTGAACTTCGCCGGATATGGGATCGATTTCCATTCTCTTGGGTATGGACAAGGAATGCCCATCTTCTTCATCTCTTGAGTGGAAATCAATGTATTGATTTTGCTCTCGAGGGTTTTAATCTTCAAGCTTTCACCCGTGTTTTCGCTAGTATTCTCGTTACCACTCCCTGCATTGACGGGAGGATTATTGGCAGTATGAGCTTCATTCGCATTTGTGTCCTCATCTTCCTGATTAACCTGGTTATGACGACTTGGTTCGCCTTGCTGGTTTGTCAGTGCTTGGATTTGTTGGTTGTGCATTTCTCTCATATTTTGCATGGCCATCTGTATTTCGAACCTGAAGCTCTCCTGTTGTTTAGCCATAGCTTCTTCAAGCATCTTGGCCACTTGTTCCGAACTTATCATAAGTGCCTCGCGGGGTTGTCCCTCACTGGATACCGTATTTTGACGCAACTGTAGAGCCGACATCCGATTCTTCATCTTCTGAAGGTAATCTTGTCTGAATCCTACCATAAGTGGACTCGGGATTATCCTATGTCGATGTCCCTTTGCTGGTCATATTCGTGGTGACCCTCGGAAATTCTCCATCCTCGACTACCCTTCTTATTTGTCAGAAACGCCTAGGCCTTAGTTTTGGCGTTTCGGTGCTGAACCTTTCAAAAACCGAAATTCTTTCGGGGACTATCTTGATGCAGTTGCACTCAAATAATACTGCCCGAATAAGTTTGGAACACGGGCATTGAGTTTCTAGTTCTCGAGGACTCCTTTTTCTGGTTTTACTTGTACCCCCACCACGATAGTACAACTCGTCGGTTTGAAGGTCGAAGTAACCTATCGTGTGTTAGCACGACTTCTTAGGTATAACGCTATCGTCATCAGACGACAATGTTTCCTTCTGAGGGCGAACTGCCTTCTTTGGGCTTTCAAGAGTCACGCGCCTCGAAACATGCCTTTGTGGGCGTGAGTTCTCAGCGGGCTCCTGGACCTCTATGCGCAAATTAGTGCGCCTAGCTGCCATGATCTCTTTGTCACGTTGAGGGTGGCGGCGACTCTCAGCATGTTGAGTCGTTCGGGGCTTCTTATCAGACCCAAACGTTCTTGAACTGGAGCTTTACATCGTTCATCGGGAAGTGGACCGAGGCACTCCAAAACTAACCTCCTTCTTCGGGATGGTCCTGCGGGATCTCCCGGAGTAGCTACTGGAATTACCGGTGATTTAGGTTGGTTAGCCGGAGGTTGAACTTTTGCTGAAGGCTGTAAAGGTTGCTCTTTAGCCTGAATCGCCACTTCAGACTTCGGCCTGCGGCTTTTTGGCCACTTCCTTCTGCCGTCTTCTGCGGGCTTCTTGGACTTGAGCCCGTGCCTGCGCTGACAGTGAGCGGCGCTTGCAAATGCGCTCCTCAAGTGTCGAACGATTCCGTTTGACACGGATCCATTCATTCGTTGGCGGCTTGGAGGAGTTGCCATTCATTGTTTGTTGAGGTTGTTTGCCTCTCCTGTTCTTCAGATCCGCGTTATAGCAGATTCCGTCAGTGGACTCCATTGCCTTTGCGAATTGCCGTGTCAGGCATTAACGTCACCTCTAGCGGGCTCTCTTTGAGAGAATCACTATGCCCTCAGCGGCGGAGGAATTGGCGAGAACAGGTTTGACCTGGTTGGAGGTCGGTGGAGCTTCACCCGATGCAACTTTTGCATCAATTGGGGTGAGATCTTCGTTGGTATTCTGCACTTCTTCGTACCAACGGACTTTTCTCCTGAAGGAGAACTTCTTGGACTTGAGGGGGGAGGTGGATCCGGACGAGGATGACAGATACCCCTTGAACTTTTGTTGGTCGGTAAAGGCGCATCAAACCCGTTGATGGCTGGGGATTTGCCAAAAATCCTATAAATACGAGAGTCACTGACGCATCAGCTTCATTAGTTGGTCTCGTGACTTGAGCATCCAGCGACATTCAAAACCCTAAGGTTAACGCCGGACAACGCATAACCCTAGGTCAACGCCAGTCAACGCGTTGCAAGCAAAAAATTCAACGTACGACGTCCAAAACCCTAAGGTTAACGCCGGACAACGCATAACCCTAGGTCAACGCCAGTCAACGCGTTGCAAGCAAAAAATTCAACGTACGACGTCCAAAACCCTAAGGTTAACGCCGGTCAACGCGTAACCCTGGGTCAACGCCAATCAATGCGTTGCAACGAAAGAATCAACACTCCGAAAAGTATACGAGTATAAACTGCTTCTTATTACTCCAATAAGGTATACGAGTATAAACTATTCCCTATTGTTGGTTGAGAAGTTCCTGGAGAATATTTTCATTCTTAAGGATAACTCAACAACACTACGCCGGACAACGCGTCGCAGATAAAGACTCGACGCCAACAATCGATGGTGAGCTAAAGATCAAAAAATCAGGAATCGACTTCAAAGTTCAAAATTCCGACAAACGGTCAGACAATAAATGCAGCACCGGAACCCTTACAGACTTTCGACAAAGCACCGAAAAGCCTGGAGAATTGAAGGAATCAAGAACGGAAGTCATTCCAAGGTCCCATTACACCGACTGAAGGTGGGGACAATCATATCCAAAGTATTCCAGACTCTTCTATAAAAGAACGAGACTGAAATACTTTGGAGGGGGTATCTGTAGGCATATAAAATTGCTTATAGGTCCCTTAGCTCAGCTCGGCACGAACCGACAAACCAACGAGGCGACGAGATCGACGAATCGCACGCAAGCAACGGAATACATCCATTCGCGTGCGGGATCAAGCCAAGTGTTCGAAGAGTCAACGAGTCATCCAACCGAGAGCGGACTCGAACGAATCACGATCGAATCAAGATCAGTTTCGGACTCAGATTCAGAAGTGGATTTACTGCCTAATCAGGATCCGGACTTACTGCCAAATCTGGAATCAAGTCAACGAGTCGTTTCCAGGTCAATCAACCACACAACAGAAACACAACCGAATCAAGTCCAGATCAACAACGAAACACAGAACCGGACAACGGAAAATGACGGAACGAACAACACCCGGAGGGGCTCGGCCGAAACCGAGCCACCTCA
>NC_033794.1:74678418-74683051 GCF_001876935.1 Asparagus officinalis | reverse complement strand
CCATAGGTTCCCACACGTAGCTCGAGAATAAGAGAAGACGATGAACGTCATCATCCGAATCAAGAAGGATTATCCGAGTGCCCGACGCACGCGTCGGTCAGCTCCAAGTGACTGCCGCGCTTATCAGTCAGCGCTAAGTGACCGGATGCGCATGTCAGTCGGTTCGCACGCGTCAGTCAACGCCAAGTGATCGGACGTGCACGTCAGTCAACTTGTGCACATCAATCAACACGCTGGTCAGGCAGCCCCAAGTGACCGACGCGTTCGTCGGTCAGCCTCTCAGTGAAGCATACAAGCTAACGAGTCGATCAAATACGCAAAACGATGGAGAATACAGGTCAGGGAAAGTCGGGAAACACCAAAAAGCGAGAAGAGAGAGCGAAAAAGCCTCGGATCCCGCGCTCGCGCGGGTCACTGGTGCCCGACGCACAAATTTGACCCCCAAACACGTTTCCGACGGTTTTAATACGGTTTTCGCAGGATTTATATGTTCGAGGGGTTCCCAACTGACTTGATATCAGGTACAAACATGGTTAGGCCGTTATTGACTGAAGATAAGGCCAAATCGATCATTCTCATCCAAATAACCGCATCCAAGGCCTATAAATATAAGCTTAAGGCTTCCATTCTACAGATCTGGAAATCAAGAGGGCGAAGTGCTGTCAAATTGGTGAGTGGAGCACAAATTTTAGAAGAGTTAGTAGATCTCAGCGGGGTTCCTCAACAAAAAGAGTTCGAGAGATCTGAGACTTGTTTTCTCCTTATTCCTCCGGATTTAAGCTTAGTCTTAATCTCGAGAAGAGTCGTAATCTCGCTTGGTTGAGATTATTGCTGCTGCGATTATTTTCTTCGTGAAGTAAGAGCATTGATTATCAATCTTCTGCTAACCGGATCTATTTGTTTGAGTTTATTGTAAACGTTTGAAGTTGTAATGGACTCATCAATGAAATTAACTTTCCACCCAAACACGCTGGCGACCACAGTAGGAGCCGACAGCCTTTCTGCGAAGGCTGACGTGTCGCAACCTAGGATCCTCATCCCGGTTGAAGAAGAGTTCGAGTACGAATTCGACCAGCAGAAGTACGATGAGTACTTGTCCTCCTCCTCTAGATCCACCTCTCCTCGAAGGTGTAGGAAGGCCTACTCCAAGAAAGCTCGCTGGACTTAGGCTTCATAGGTCCAAGAAGAAGATCTCCCCGCCACTGCTGCACTTGTGGCTCGCAACGCCCCGTAGGCATCCAACGAGGTTGAAGCCGCAGATCTGAACCCCTTGAGTAAGGAGTTGACTACTGATAATGTGCTCATTCTATTAAAGAGAGCACGTCAGAGACGGCGACAACGCCTCGCACGTTAGCTGGCCAAAGCCTTAGAGCCAGTTGATGGAATCTGCTATGAAGCAGATCTGAAGTTCAGGAGGCGCCAACCGCCACAACAGCAAGTTGACAAACCCCTCCTCCTTCAAACCAGTGAAGAATGAATGGGTCCGTATCAAAAGGACCCAATCGACTCTTCAAAAGAGGATTCAGAAACGCCGTGCATTGCTTGCACATGCAAGGATTCTTGTGCAAGAAGCCAAGAAATTACAGAAGGAAGAAGTGGAAAAGAAGCCCTAAGACTGCACAAGGTATGGAGGCTAAAGTCCAAGACGGCGGTCGAAAGGATCGAAAAACGTGGGTCAACCCCTCCTCCTTCAAACCCCTCCTCCTTCAAACCAGCGAAGAGTGGACAACCCCTCCTTCTTCAAACCAGCGAAGAATGAATGGGTCCGTGTCAAAAGGACCCGATCGACTCTTCAAGAGCGGATTTAGAAACGCCGCGCATTGCTTACACATACAAGGATTCTTGTGCAAGAAGCCAAGAAATTGCAGAAGGAAGAAGTGAAAAAGAATCCATTAAGACTGTACAAGGTATGGAGGCTAAAGTCCAAGACGGCGGCCGAAAGGATCAAAAAATGCGGGTCACTCAAGTTTGACCCTCCATGCCGCGGGTTACCCAAGTTTGACCCTCAATCCCGCGGGTCACTCAAGTCTGACCCTCTCAGCCGCGGGTCACCAAGGTCTGACCCGCGTTAGGATCAAGACAGAAAATGTTCTGTGCCTGTTTCTCCAATTCCATCGAGTTCTGCACCTCCGGTGGAACCCTGTGACAGCATGGATTTGTCCTGATTTAAGATAAAGATCACAGATCGCCTTGACCCTTCACACGATGATCGAGGTAAACCTCCAGTCAAAGAGCGCTTAGGCCCATTGAACGGAGCTTGAGCAGTTTTTCAGGCTGGGGGTCATAATCGTTCCCCTAAGCAGTGAAAGAGAAGGCATAATGGGAAAATCCCTATAACTGACCACATTGGATTGCGTGTCGAAGTCCGGGAGCCTGTTGAGGTCCTACGCTCACAAAAACGTAGCCTCAAACGTGTGACTCTTGAAGACACTAACAAAGTGTTGAATTCCCAGAGGAAAGCATATTCACCTGACAATGACATTATACCTGAGGAGTCGTGCCAACATACGATGGATTGCTCCGGCCATAAGGCCGATGAGTTGTACTATCGGGCTGGGGGTACGAATAAGTCTCGGAAAAGGAGTAACTAAGAAGCGGACTCTCATTGTCCTTGTGCCAAAATTATCAAGGCAGTGTTATCAGAATGTTGCTACCCTAAGCCTGCTTCGTAGAGAGTTTTGGTATTTAAAAGAATCTCTACCGGAACGTCCAAGTCCAAGCTAAGGTGTTTTCGTAGAAAGAAACCAGATGCTGCTCAGAATGATGAATTTCCAGAAGTGTGTGTCAACATGATTGGTAAAGAGAGGTTGACACGACACTTTAGTCTCGATCAATTTTCAATAGTATCCCAACGTATAACTCGATTACGATCGGGGACCAGTAGATGAAGGGATTACTAGAGAATGCAAAAGGGACTACCCTCAGATGATGAAACGTCAGATGCTTGCTCAGATGCTTGCTCAGCAATGACTTCCGATGTTACGACATCCATCGCGAGACAATTCTATGAGTCATTTATGATCAACACAAAACAAATAGCTAAAATCCTCGAAAATGCTCTAACTAAACAGAAAGAGAATTTTAAATTTGAAATGAATATGGCTATGCAGGAGATGAGAGAAATGCACAGCTAACAAATTACGGTGCTAACAAATCAGCAGGGAGAGTCCAACCGTCGTAATCCCAACCAAACTGATAGTGATCGGGAGGTGGATGAGAATGCCAACATAGATACCCCTCCCGTTGACAACAATGCTAGGGGTGATCCCTCGGATGGTAATAATACAAAGGAGGATACATCACTTCTCCCCGGAATCGCTCGAAGAAAGATACAAGCGAAGATAAGAAGATGAGGGATTTGGAGAGCAAAATCAATGCGTTGATGAGTGTTCAGGAAGTAAAGAAGTCCAGAATACCGTGTCCATACCTAAGAGAGTGAGAATCAATCCCATACCCGGCAAAGTTTAATTTGATCAACTTCATATCGTTTGACGAAAAAGGTTCCCCCACTCAGCACTTAATATACTTCAAGTCTCATTTGGGAATAATTGTAGGCATATAAAATTGCTTATAGGTCCCTTTTGCTCAGCTCGGCACAAACCGACGAACCAACGAGGCGACGAGATCGACGAATCGCATCAAGCGACGGAATGCATCCATACACGTGCGGGATCAAGCCAAGGGTTCGAAGAGTCAACGAGTCATCCAACCAAAGGCATACTCGGACGAATGACGATCGAATCAAGATCGGTTTCGGACTCCAACTCAGAAGCGGATTTACTGCCTAATCGGGATCCGGATTTACTGCCAAATCAGATCAACCAAATCAAAGACTAAGTTAATCAAATCACGGACAGAACCAAAGGCGGAAAACACCAAAAAAACACCACCTAGAGGGGCTCGGCCGAAGCCGAGCCAACTTCAGGGGGCTCGGCCCAAGCTGAGCCACCTTGGGGTGGCTCGGTGGCCGAGCCACCTCAAGGTGGCTCGGCCCAGAGCCGAGCCACCCTGAGGTGGCCGGCCCAGATCTGTGCCTAGGCACAGATCTGAGTGCCTATAAATAGGCTAGGCCTTGGTTCATTTTTGAGGGTTGGAAATTTTGGAGAGGCGAAGCCCTGCTGGATTGGAGACTCAGAACTTAACAAGATTCAAACTTTAGGACTTCAAGGACTTGCTCATCCAGATCTGGTGCTCGGCGACCGTCAACGCCAAATAAGGCAGGTGTTCGAGAGGACCAGATCTCAGATCTACGCGTACGAACTCCGGATCTAAGCTTGGTCTTAGATCCCGAGACTTGAGCGATTGTTTCCATGGTGAATCAATCCCTCCCGGCTATTATTTCCTTCGTGGAATAATACCCGTCGTACTGCGTAGATCCGACCGGATCTAGATCGCGCGGTGGTCCACGGCAAACAACCCCGGCGCAGGCAAAGAACCCACAAAGCGAGCGACCGCAGGAGCTCGCTATTCGTTCGACACAAAAGGAGAAAAGTTGTAATCTTTGTTTATTTTTTATTTGATTTTCGTTGTAACCGGATCTTATAAAAAGACCGGATCTTTTGCAACTCAAAACTGTTACAAGAGTGTACAATGGAATCATTAATGAAGAAAGCAACGAATTTCCCCGCGAACA
>NC_033794.1:74640003-74672404 GCF_001876935.1 Asparagus officinalis | reverse complement strand
AGGGTTGGAAAATTTGGAGAGGCGAAGCCCTGCTGAACTCGAGACTCAGATCCAAACAAGATTCAAACTTTAGGACTTCAAGGACTTGCTCATCCAGATCTGGTGCTCGGCGACCGTCAACGCCAAATAAGGCAGGTGTTCGACTCCGGATTAAAGCTTGGCCTTTGATCCCGAGAAGAGTCTCGATTTCGCTTGGTCGATTTCGATAACTTGGGCTATTATTTCCTTGCTGAAATAATCTCCACGGCCGTTATTTCCTTCGTGGAATAACACCCGCTATACCATGTAGATCCGACCGGATCAAGATCGTGCGGTGGTCTACGGATTAACCCCGGCGCAGGCAAAGAACCCACAAAAGCGAGCGACCGAAAACAGGAGCTCGCGATTCGTTCGACATAAAAGGAGAAAAGTTGTAATCTTTGTTTATTTTTTATTTGATTTTCGTTGTAACCGGATCTTATAAAAAGACCGGATCTTTTGTAACTCAAAAAGTTGTAACTCAAGATGACAATGGAATCAATAACAAAGAAAGACACGAATTTTCCAGCGAACAAAAAGATCCGGTCTTTTTATAAGATCCGGTTACAACAAAATCAAAAAGAAATAAAAATTACAACTTTCCTTTTATATCGAACGAATCGCGAGATCCTGTTTTGCGGTCTCTCGCTTTTGTGGGTTCTTTGCCTGCGCCGGGGTTAATCCGTGAACCACCACGCGATCTTGATCCGGTCGGATCTACACGGTATAGCGGGTGTTATTTCACGAAGGAAATAATAGCCGAGGGGATTATTTCACAACGGAAATAATAGCCTTTAGTTATCGAAATCGATCAAGCGAAATCGAGACTCTTCTCGGGATCAAAAACCAAGTTTTGATTCGGAGGGAAACCGTGTAGATCTCAGATCTGATCTCTCTCGAACTCCTGCCTTATTTGGTGTGGATGATCGCCAAGAACCAGATCTGAGAAGTCCGAGTCTTCTAAGCTTTGAAAAGTCCGAGGTCTAGCTCTTAATCCGGCAGAGTTTCAGCTCCAAAAGTCCAACCTCCAATATAATGAGCCACCAAGCCTATTTATAGGCATTTAGAACCAGATCTGGGCTCAGATCTGGGCCCAGATCTGGGCTTGGCCCAGGTGGCTCGGCCACCTAGGTGGCTCGGCCACCAAGCCACCAATAGGCATTTAGAACCAGATCTGGGCTCAGATCTGGGCCCAGATCTGGGCTTGGGCCAGGTGGCTCGGCCATGGCCGAGCCACCCCTAGGTGGCTCGACTTTGGCCGAGCCACCTAGGTGGCTCGGCTTTGGCCAAGCCACCCGAGTGGCTCGGTTTTGACCGAGTCCTCCAGGTGTTTGTCATTTTGTCGTTTTCCGGTTTCGCGGTTTATCCGAACTCTGATTTGTTGATCTGGACTCTGATTTGGCAGTCCAAATCCTGATTTAGCAGTAAATCCGCTTCGGTGTTTAACCTCGTCGCCTCGTTAATCTGCTTCGTCGCATCTCACTTAGCTTCGATGTTGTGGTCTAAAGATCACGCTCGGATACATCGCCCGATGGTTCGTTGGTTTGTCGAATCACCGTGCCGAGCTGTGTTAAGGGACCTATAAGCAGTTTTATACACCTACAGAAGGCTGGGAGCAACGTCGCCTGCTTTTTCCTTATGCGTTGATTTAGCCTTTGGCATCCAAGTTTGTTTGGATCTCGGTGATCTCTTAACCGCCTCTTCCTTTTGCATTTCTTATGCTTTTTGCACCAGGATCTGGGCATGTGCAAGAAGTGCGCGACGCTTCTTAATGCGTTCCTCAAGAGTGGAACGGTTCCGTTTGGCATGAACTCATTCGTTAGTAGGTGGTTGGGAGGAGGTTCCCGAAGCTTGTTGCTGGAACACTTGGCGCCTTCTGAGTTTTACATCCACATCATAACAGATCCCGTCAATAGGCTTCAAAGCCTTGGAAATTTGGCGCACGAGATGTTGACGGTGCCTTTGACGAGTCCTCTTCATTAGCACTGGTGCACTTTCAACGGGCAACTCTTTGACTTTCGAAGAGTTGTCACGAACGTTAGATCTGGTTTCTATAGAGGCCGGAGATGGGTCTTTCACTGCATTCGGGTTCAGATCATCAGCCCTGGTCTTCGGATCTGAAGGCACGTTCTTCGCGGCAGTGGTTTTCCTGCGTTTGCAAGAAGAAGATCTGGAGAAGGAGGAAATATATTCCTCGAATTTTTGCTTGTCGAATTTGTATTCGACCTCTTCGAACACCGGGATCTTGATCGTTGGTTGTGTTACGACAGCCTCAGCAGCGAGGCTATTGGCTCCCACTGTGGTCGCTAGCTTGTTTGGGTAGAAAATTGTATTCTTCATCGTGTAACTCATTACAACTTCGATCATTACAACAAGTTAAAAAAGATCAGTCTTTTTATAAAACCTTTACACAATGACAACAAAAAAATTACAACTCTCGTCAAACAGCACAACGGGTGTTTATCGCCTGCTGCTTGCATAGGATCTTGGCCTGTGACGAGGACGTTGATATCCGTAGACCACCAAACAATCAAATCAGATCCAGAGCTTCGTTAATTCACGAAGGAATCAAAAAACCGAAGCAGATATCTTGGCAATAGCGAGATAACCACTCTTCTCAAGATTACCACAAGGGGCAATCTCAAGGAAGGAACCGGGATGCAGATCTGACGAGATCCTCTTCTTTATGCTGACGAACTCGATCCGATCTCTTCTCCTCCTCTCTAAAATTTGTGGCTCTTCACTCCTCAATTCGGCAGGCTTCGCCGATGCTCGAGAATTCTAGATCCAAAAAAATGAAGGCCCTAGGACTATATTTATAGGCTTCAAGACCTCTGTTTTCAGATAAGAATGGCCGATTCCCTCTTATCCTCAGTTGTAACCACTTAACCACATTCTTGGATAGATTAAGATCAGTTGGAACAAATCCAGGTGGTTAATGTTGAAAAAAATTGCAAAAAATAACCAAAAAATAGTATTTCGGGTCTACAGACACCTATGGGTGTCTCGGCTAAGCTTTGGCCGAGACACTCCTTGGTGTCTCGGCCAAGCCTTGGCTGAAACACTCCTTGGTGTCTCGGCCATGTCTTGGTGTCTCGGCCAAGCCTTGGCTGAAACACTCCTTGGTGTCTCGGCCATGTCTTGGTCGAGAAACCTTTGGGTATCTTAGGTATTTTAGCCGTAACTTTCTCATATAACCTCCAAATGACCTGATTCTAGATGAATTAGAAAGTTGAGAAAGAGATCTACAACTTTTATGTTTTGAGTTTCTTCAGATTTGAAACAAATCATAGCAAATATCATCATTCTTCTCCGAGACACCAACACTGTCTCGGAATTCTGAGGCAGTTTGTACTATCTTTGGTATTTTAGATTTATCTTTCTCATACGATTTCAGAATGAGTTGATCTATAATGCATTGGAAAGCTAACAAGGAGATCTATAACTTTTTTTTTGAGTTTCTTCATATTAAATCCAAAACATAGTCAAAATAGCTCTACAAGGTCCAAGATACATGTAAGTGTCTCGGCCAAGCCTTGGCCGAGACACCTATGGCTGTCTCGGCCAAGCTTTGGCCGAGACGTAAGTGTCTCGGCCAAGCCTTGGCCGAGACACCTATGGCTGTCTCGGCCAAGCTTTGGCCGAGACACCTATGGGTGTCTTAGATTTTGCTTGAGCTTGGTTTGGCACGTTCTGTTCATTTCTATCATATCTTCATCGTCCGAACTCGGAATCACGCGATTAAAAATGCATCGGCAAGACGACGAGGAACTCTACGAGCTTTTATGATTAAATCACATATGGAGTAAATAGGATATGAGGGGTGCTTCATCTTTCGTAAGTAACACGGAGCTCTCGATTAGCTTGTGTTTCTGTTATTCCAAAGTTTCGTTGCTTTGTATGGTCCATCGACTCACTTCGTATGTTTGTCATCGTCAAATGACCTTCTGTGATTCGAATAGCGACGTTCACCATCTTCTCTGTGCTTCGAGCTGCGTGTGAGGGCTCATAGGCAATTTTAGACACCTACAGGTGGCTGCTATATCACGTATAATGATGGGCCTTACCACTTCCCACGACGTGAAGGGAAGGAGCACAGTACTCCGAGTCCATCAAGTAGACGCTCACAGTACGAACGATCATTCAAATCCATGCAATCGCCAAGACCGCCTGCATGCTTACGATTGAAGCTCACCTCACCTGCACGAGTCAAGAGTTGAATTTGCCCATGATCAACATGCTCGCCGAGCTCGCCAGAGTACCTGGAAGCCATAATAGCATGTACGAGGGTGAGCCTTCCCACTTCCCACGACGTGAAGGGAAGGAGTACAGTACTCCAAGCTCATCAAATAGCCACTCACGGTACTAGTGGCTAGTCAAATCTTTCCTGTCATTGGATAGTACCTGTATACTTAACTCGTCTGCACGAGTTAAGTTCGATCAAGCTGCTAAGGTTCGCCTGAATGACCAAGCAAGTCGCCAAGCAATCGACAAACTTATCAGACTCGCTTGAGTACTAGGCAGCCGTAGCATCATGTACAGGGATGGGCCTTCCTACTTCCCATGACATGAAGGGAAGGAGCGTAGGTACTCCAAGAGCATCAAGTGTTCGTCCATAGTACAAGTGATGGATTAAACCCATTGTGTCGTTAAACTCGCCCACATGCTCGGCTCACCTACACGAGTTGAGTTCACGAGACTCGCTTGCATACCCGACTCGAAGCTTGCCAAACTCACCAAGACACCTGGCAGCTGCAATATCACATACAGGGATGGTCCTTCCCGCTCCCACGATGCGAAAGAGAGAGGGTACAGTGCTTCGAGCCACTCAAACGGCTGCTCACAGTACAAGTGAGAAGTATGGTATCTCCCAACAGTACATGGTCATATCCCATGATTCAAGGAGTGACCACGCCGTCTCTCCTCTATTTAAGAACCTCTCCTGGCTACAGAAAAGGGGTTCGGTTGGTTCATAGTTAATTGATTTAATTCAATCAGTTAGCTGAACCACAGCTCTCAACTCTCAATGGAGTTGACGACAAGCTCTTTGCATGACCTTTGCACTGTAGCATCCTCTCCTAGCTTTGGGCCTTGATCACCATCAAACTCGATGTAGGCGTATAAAACTGCTTATAGGTCCCTTAATATAGCTCGGCACGGTGATTCGACAAACTAACGAACCATCGGACGATATATCCAAGTAGGATCGTTAGACCACAACACCGAAGCAGATTTACTATGAAATCAGGATCCAGACTGCCAAATCAGAGTCCAGATCAACAATGAAGTTCGGATAAACTGCGAAACCGGAAAACGGGCGAAGAAGCAAGCACCTGGAGGGCTCGGCCAAAACTAAGCCACTCCTAGGTGGCTCGGTCAAAGCCAAGCCACCTAGGTGGCTCGNNATTTACTACCAAATCATGATCCAGACTGCCAAATCAGAGTCCAGATCAACAATGAAGTTCGGATAAACTGCGAAACCGGAAAACGGGCGAAGAAGCAAGCACCTGGAGGGCTCGGCCAAAACTAAGCCACTCCTAGGTGGCTCGGTCAAAGCCAAGCCACCTAGGTGGCCGAGCCACAAGATCTGGGCCTAGATATGAGCCCAGATCTGGTTTGAGGAGCTTATAAATAGACCCCTAAGCTCATTGTTTGAAGGGGTTGGACTTTTTTGAGGCGAAACTCTACTGGATCAAGAAATGAACTTCGGAGTTTTGGAGCTTGGAAGACTTGGACTTTTCAGATCTGGTTCTTAGCGATCATCCACGTCAAACAAGGCAGGAGTTTGAGAGAGATCAGATCTGAGATCCACACGGTTATCCTCCGGATCAAAACTTTGTTTTTGATCCCGAGAAGAGTATCGATATCGCTTGGTCGATTTCGATTACTTAGGGTTATTATTTCCTTGGTGAAATAATCCCCTCGGCTGTTATTTTCGCTTGGTCGATTTCGATTACTTAGGGTTATTATTTCCTTGGTGAAATAATCCCCTCGGCTGTTATTTTCTTCGTGAGATAACACTCATTATACCGTGTATATCCGACCGGATCAAGATCACACGGTGGTCCACGGATTAACCCCGGCGCAGGCGAAGAACCCACACAAGCAAAAGACTGCAAAACAGGATTTTACGATTTGTTCGAAAGAAGGAAAGTTGTAATTTTCTCTTTTTCTTTGATTTTGCTGTAACCGGATCTTATAAAAAGACCGGATCTTTTGTAACCGATAAACTGTTGCTGAAGAGAACAATGACTTCAATGAAAACAATTTTTCCTTCGAACAATCTGGCGACCACAGTAGGAGCCACCGATCTCGCTCCTGAGATCGTTGCGTCGCAGCCGCGGATCTCAATCCCGGTCGAGGAGGAGGTCGAGTATGAATTCGACCAACAAAAGTTCGAGGAGTATCTATCATCCTCATCCAGATCCACCTCCCCCCGCAAGTCCAAGAAGTTCTCCTCCAGGAAAAAAAGTCCGTTGGTATGAATAAGTGTAGAATGCTAACGAAGATCTCACCCCAATTGATGCCAAAGTTGCATCGGGTGAAGCTCCACCGACCTCCAACCAGGTCAAATCTGTTCTCGCCAATGCCTCCGCCGTTGAAGGAGTAGTGACTCTTTCAAAGAGAGCCCGCCAGAGGCGACATCAACGCCTGGCGTGGCAATTCAAGAAGGCAATGGAGTCCACTGACGAAATCCGCTATAACACAGATCTGAAGAACAGGAGAGGAAAACAGCCTCAACAAATAATGAATGGCAGCTCCTCCAAGCCGCCAACGAATGAATGGATCCGTGTCAAACGGAATCGTTCAACACTTGATGAGCGCATTCGCATGCGTCGCGTACTGTCAGCGCAAGCACGAGCTCAAGTCCAAGAAGCCCGCAGAAGACTGTAGAAGGAAGTGGCCAAAAAGCCGCCACCAACCCGTCAAGTATGGAGGCCGAAGTCTGAAGTGGCGATTTAAGGCTAAAGAGCAACCTTTGCAGCCTTCAGCAAAAGGTCAACCTCCGGCGAATCAACCTAAATCGCCAATAATTCCCATAGCTACTCCGGGAGATCACGCAAAATCTTCCCGAAGAAAGAAGTCAGTTTTGGAGCGCCTCGGTCCACTTCCCGATGGACGATGCAAAACTCCAGTTCAAGAACGTTTGGGCCCGATAAAGAAGCCCCGAATGACTCAACATGCTGGGAGTCGCCGCCACCCTCAACATGACAAAGAGATCAGGACAGCTAGGCGCACCAATTTGCGCATTGAAGTCCAGGAGCCCGCTGAGAACTCACGCCCACAAAGGCATGTTTCGAGGCGCGTGACTCTTGAAAGCCCAAAGAAGACAGTTCACCCTCAGAAGGAAACATTGTCGTCTGATGACGATAGCATTATACCTGAGAAGTCGTGCCAACACACGATAGGTTACTCCGACCTTCAAGCAGATGAGTTATACTATCGTGTTGGGGGTACGAGTAAAACCAGGAAAAGGAGTCCTCGAGAACTAGAAACTTAATGCTCCTGTTCCAAACTCATTCAGGCAGTATTGTCTGAGTGTAACTGCATCAAGACAGTCCCTGAAAGAATTTCGGTTTTCGAAAGACTCAATACCAAAATGCCAAAACTAAGGCGTAGGCGTTTCCGACAAAGAAGAACGGTGGTTGAAGATGGAGAATTTCCGAGGTTCACCACTAATATGACCAGCAAAGGGACATCGACACGGGATAATCCCAAGTCGATTCCGGAAGCACCCCGGCATATAACACGTCTGCAGTCTAGAGCCATCATACGAGCAACTTATGGTAGGATTCGGACAAGATTACCTTCAGAAGATGAAGAATCAGATGCCGGCTCAGCGGTCACATCAGATAATACGGTATCCTGCGAGGGACAACCCCACGAGTCACTTATGATAAGTGCGGAACAAGTGGCCAAGATGCTCGAAGAAGCCATGGCTAAACAACAGGAGAGCTTCAGGTTCGAAATGCAGATGACCATGCAGAATATGACAGAAATACATGACCAACAAATCCAAGCACTGACAAACCAGCAAGGCGAACCAAGTCGTCGTAACCAGGTTAATCAGGAAGATGAGGACACAAATACGAATGAAGCTCATAATGACAATAATCCTGTCGTCGATGCAGGGGATGGTAACGATAATGCTAGCAAAAACACGGGTGAAAGCTTGAAGATTAAAAACCTCGAGAGCAAAATCAATACATTGATTTCTGCTCAAGAGATGAAGAAGACGGACATTCCTTGTCCATACCCAAGAGAATGGGAATCAATCCCATATCCGGCGAAGTTGGTTCACCTACTCAGCATTTGATTTACTTCAAATCGCACCTGGGGGTTATCTCTGGTAATGAGCCTCTGATGGTACGGTCCTTCGTTGGCACTCTTCGTGGAGCCGCCTTCGATTGGTATCGTCACCTCAAGCCAGGAAGCGTGAATAGCTGAGACGACATGGAGACTAAATTCCTCGCTAACTTCTTCGACGACAACACCGAGATATCCATCGGGTCGTTGCTTGATGAGAAACAAAAAGACGGGGAATTGGTTGATACCTTCGTCAAAAGGATCCGGAACAAAGCAATGAACTATCGGGACCCAATCACTGAGGAGTTCATTCTCCAGACTTGCCACAACAACGTCGCGTTTGACGTGTTGGAAGCAATGGGGACAGCACCGTCCAAAACATGGAAGGATTTGAAGGTCCGAGGAGAGCAAGCCGAACGATTCCTCAGAAGGAAGAAGGCGGAAAGAGGCCAACAGACGATTAATGCTCCGCAACAGAATTTCGTCCCACGAGAGAAAGGTAAGGCATATGCTAATGCAGTTGATGCTAATCAAACTTTCCAATTGCAACCTCAGCAACATCAGCAGCAACAAGCACCACAACAATCTCGGTCGCAATGGCAACAACGGCCTCAAAAGCAGAAATCTTCGGAGCCAAGATTTCCTAAAGTGTACTCCTTCAAAGATGACGAAGTTCCCGGTATCTTTAAGTACCTGTTGAAGAATAACAAAATCCAGCTGCCGGCGATCGTGGACCAAGAAGGGGCTAGCAAAGTGACGGATCCGAAGTATTGCGCATACCATAGAGCGGTCCATCACCCTACCAAGTCATTCTACCATCTCAAAGATAAGATCCAGACGTTGATTGATGTAGGCATCATAACCCCGAAGCCGTCCAAGAATGTCGGAGCAAATGCAGTATCAATCAGCTTTGGATCGGTGCCCACAACATGGTTTAAACCAGAGCGCATCACCAAAGTAGGAATGAAGATAGTGAACGATGATCCACATGGACAGCGCCAAAAAGGACTTGTGCCACACACAGCCCCAAATGGAGAAATCCTCTGGGTCTATCCTGATCTTATTGAAGACGATTAGTGGACGTCTTCCTCGACCAAAAAGGGTAAAGGCAAGTCCTGCAATGCTACCTCCGCGATCTTCGAAGAGGATGGTAATGAAGCTCCTACTTTCCCGCCACTACAACAAAACTGTTTTTTTATAGCGTTAAATGATAGCGTTTATGTTGTAAGTGCTATAGATTATATGTACCTTGTTTTTGATAGCGTTTGTAAAATTTTAAACGCTATAAATAATTGATCGCATTTCTTTTTGTTCTGACGCGTTGAAATCTTAAGCGGGAGATGAAAATTAAAACCGCGCGTTGAAAACTACGGGAGAGTTTGGTTTTTTTTGGGTTTCCTTTTATTTTTCTAAAAACCCCCACAAACACTCACAAATAATCCCTTTTCCCATTCCTTTTCTTTCACCCAAGCCCTAACAGCCCTCTGACTCGTCGCTGCCGCCTCCAAGTCGTCGCCGGTGTCGCCTCCGATTCGCTGTTGCAGCATCTCGTCGTCGCTGCTGTCTCCAAACCCGACCCCCCTCTTCTTTGATCACTGGAGACGGATCTCCTCCTCATCTCTCGTCCACTGCCGGAGCCTCTCCTCATCTCTCGTCCACCTCCGAAACCCCTCTTATTTGAAGATTCGAGGGATTTATTTGAGAATCTGAAAGGTTTAAGAGAACCGATGTCTAAAACCCTTTTCTTTTGATTTTTGATTTTTTTGGGTAGTTATTTTGTGAGATTAGTTGTGATGAATATGTAGTTTATTTGTGATGCTGAGCACTGGGAGCTTAGGGAGCAATCTGAAGAGGCTTATTCCTTTGAAATTCCTTTTGAAATTCTTGTTGAGTTTAATTTGATAATTGGGTAAGAGTTTAATTTTGTTTTTCTGTTAGGTATTTGAATGATAATTGCGTATTAGTTTGTTTAGGATTTTCAATTTTAGTCTGGGTTTAATTAGGATTTGAGTTTATTATATGTTTCATTCGAATGGTATAACTTGGTATGTTATGTGAGGATTAAGCTATTAGGATTTGAGTTTATTATATGTTTCATTCGAATGGTATAACTTGGTATGTTATGTGAGGATTAAGCTGAGGGAAGTTCATCAATTTAGGTGAATCATTCGAATGGTATAACTTGGTATGTTATGTGAGGATTAAGCTGAGGGAAGTTCATCAATTTAGGTGAATCTGGTCTGCTTTGCCTGAGAAAATAAAGGAAAGAAGCGTATGAGGATATTCTACACACATAGGGGTTGTCATTCCTGAGATTAGAATTTTCTGCATATGAATTGAAAATGCTTAAAAGTTTTGGTTTTATTTTATGTGAATTCCTTTATTAGATGCTATCTTTTTGTGTAGCATGTTAATCGATACAGTTCATTCTTTGAGATGTTGAAAGTTGAGGGCCTATCTGACATCCTTCCTGGAGTTGAAACAGTTGAAGAAGGTAATGGACTTCCATTGCTCTTTCAGTTGCAATTATTACTTTTTTAGCAACAAATGGATATGTTGTGTTCTGAGAATAACATGATGTAATTTGAATTTGAGCAGATAATCTACACCATCCATAGGTCTTCACTCTCTTGTACCTCAAAAAGTTTGAGCATACTGTGAAGTTGGATGAGTTGTTTAGGTCATTAACCCTGCAATGCTACTGCTACCTTAAAATTTGATTCCAGTATCCATCAATAATCAGATGTAAATATATTATATTGAAGTTAACAGTTGCTGTCATTTGATTATACTGGGCTGTTTCTTCTCATGACTGACAAATCAGACTAGTGTTTGCACACACGTGGGATGAAATGTATGGTTCTTTTGGTTGCTTGCAGTTTGAACTATTTGCAGTTCCAACTTAAAAGGGATCCATAATATGGTGTTGGTCCTGTGCTTTTTTGATTCCCCATGTGTAGCTGGAAATACATCTGCAGTCCGAAAGCAATAAGCTATATGGTATCGCATATAAAACAATATTAATTTAAAAGGGAATACGGTAGGAATGACCTTAAATGGTTATTTGACATAGTTGAAAATTTATGCAATTCAAACAAGTGTTAATTCCAACAGTCTTAGTTGTACTTCCAATTAAATCCAGTGAGTCACGCGGATGCAACACATTGGATACGGGTGAATTATTTTATTTTCTAGCAATTAAAAGTTTTATATTCATGATTCACAGATCACTATTAAGTAAGTCCTTCAGAACTTTTGAGCTAAAGTAGATCCCTAATAGTGGAATTATCTTTTCAGGTGTGCAGATCTATCGGAAGTTCTATACTGAAGAAAAGGAAACTTCCAACGGTGTCTTTGCTATTTATAGGTGTGCAGATCTATCGGAAGTTCTATACTGAAGAAAAGGAAACTTCCAACGGTGTCTTTGCTATTTATGTTACCAGGCTAGCTTCCCAACCATACATTTCATTGGGCAACCTTCTCTCTGTATGTGTCTCTTTATGATAATACTACAATGTTTTCTGGTAATTTAATCTGCTTCTGCTTCCACCTTTTATGGATATTAAAATTCTGGTTTCAGTCCGTAAATTATGTGTAATACAGAGCACACAAGTTTCTCCTATACGTGTGGATTGAATTAGTGGCTTATGAAATTATGTTTACTCTAAGAAGAAAGTAAATGCATTTCAGAGATGCTTTACCACCATATAGCTGTACAACTTGTTTAAAATGTTAAAAACATACGGACCTTTGGTTTATATTTGTGCCTCAGATGTGGATTCCTTTAGAAGTTCATGTTTTCACTTCAGCTATATTTTCCCCTACTCTAGAGAAAATGCAGATTGTATTATAAGTGCATGACTTGTTAGGTGCACCTAGCTCCTTTTGTTCATCACTTCATTGACCTTTTTAAGTTTAATCACATGGCTTTATAGTTTCCTCGATGGGAAGTTACTCCAAGTTATACAAATCCGTTTCAAGTTGAATAAGCTTCAGAATCTTTTTGATCTGAGATGTGCCTGACATGCAATTCTTTTGTTTATAAAAATGTTTAAGTGCCTTTGGTGTGACACATATGTTATATTCAAGTGTTAGTAGTGTCTGGTACATGTCATACAAACGATACTCATTTTGAAGTTTCTGTTTCTGGCATGTATGCATAAATATCCTTGTTATCCAGTTGGCTTGTGCATGAACAGGTAAATGCTTCATGAGAGACATTAGCACTTGCTGCCTTCTTGCAGTTTTTTGAACCTTGTCCTAGTAATAGTCTGAGTAAGTCTATAATCTAATCAGAGAATGAGTGGTTTGACAAACTTATTAACATGGGAGGCTTAACATCTGCAGAGATTCTAGGCAGCAGCTAAAAATCTTTAAAAAAACAGTTGCTTCCTTTTAAGATGATGGGTTCTTAGGTAACTGAGAGATAATAATCAGGCCAAAACTTTTGAACAGTTGCTTCCTTTTAAGATGATGGGTTCTTAGGTAACTGAGAGATAATAATCAGGCCAAAACTTTTGAAAAATGGTTGGTTGGTGTGGTGAAGGTGACTTAGGTAACTGAGAGATAATAATCAGGCCAAAACTTTTGAAAAATGGTTGGTTGGTGTGGTGAAGGTGACACGCGCGCACACACATCAAATTTCTGTTTTTGGTGAGAGTTTAAATGGCACTGGATAATGCTAATACGCTTGTGCCTTGTTATTGAAAGAAAGTGCAACAAATTTGCTAGTATCTTAGATAATTGTTAATATAGAGAATTATGTCTTTATATGGTCTATATCCTTATGCTTAATTTTTTTTTTTAAATTACTCTTTACTCTTTCTGTGATGATATCAGTTTGAAAAGTTCTCTACTCTCCACTGGCTTGGCTTGAGGAGGCATCCATTTATTTATGGCAGGAGGGGAATCCAAAAGACTCAATCTGAACTTGCTAAGAACTATGTAGAGTGATATTAGTGGTATAACTAAACAAACATTTGTCGTTCTGGTTGCTATTATTAAATGAATTTTCTAACGGAGTCCTCGCACACCTGTTAACATGTCTTATCCATTTTATTCTCACTTATCCTCTCTCTTCTTGCTTAGCTCTCTCTAATGTTTGTCGCAAAAATACCGTTTCCCTTCTCTCCATGCTCCTGGGGAGGACCCCAATGGCTATGAGCTTGCAAGCGAACGTTGGACACCTGTTCACATGGTAAATTTTTTTTACCGCATATACTTTCTTTTGTGGATCTTGCTTTCTAATTTTCTAGGCAAACTTTTGTGTAATTATCAGAACATTATTATAGTTTGGAGGATTTTCTTAGTTTCTTAAATCACTAAGTTAACACCTTTCCCATTTTTTGACAAGATAGGTCAAATTATGATTTAATGGTTGTTTAGGATTATGGAATTAATTGAACAATTTTTGACTACACTGCACAAACATCTTAGTATGTATTTGTATGAGGAACTTAAATAGTAAAGTAATGGACATTACGATTGGCGTACGCATGGATAAAGGGACTTGAAAACCTACGTACCATAGTTCATAGACATTGCTAACTTGAAACTAGGGTGTTGCCAAGGCACTTGTTGAACATGCTTATCAAGTATATTTTGTATTTATCTTGCACGCCTGTGTATTGTGTTCTTTTCAATGTGTCCTTGTGAATATAACATAGGTATACTCTTGGATGCATGTTTTATGTAAAACAAAAAGAGCACAATATCTGTCATCATTTTCAATGTGGGCCTAAAGTAAAAGCATAAAATGCGTAAACCAAATGTATAGTCATGGAAAACTCAAATCATTTTGTAGCCTACTCATCCAACATAATAAGCTGGTAAATTGCTTGCATACCTTCATACTCATGAAAAATTCTCATTCTTAAGTTAATTACTTGTGTTTATGTTTGTGCATGAGTTTTCTCCGTTTGAAGGTTCAACATTATTTCGTTTGATGTTTGAGATTGATTTCTATTATAGCTTGCACAATATAATTCACAAAAATGTCCCAAGAGGTAGAAAATCAGTAGTAAGCTGGAAGCATTGCTTGAATAATTGCATATTCATGTATAGTTCTCATGCTTGATTTCTTCTTTTTTATTGCTCATTCATGAACCACATGACAAGTGCAAGTTTTTAGTCTAGATCTTCATGGCTCTAGGATTTCTAATTATTGTTGTTGTTGTTTTCTGTTTTGTGTCCATATATTCATGGCTCTAGGATCTCATTATTGGTGTTGTTAATTTTTGTTTTTGCAGCAGTACTAGTACTCAATTGCTGAAGATGATGAGTCTCCCAAGTCATATGTAATGCAGCAAAAGTTAGTTTTTGTTGTTCTGTATATTATGGTTAATTTCTTGTATTCCATGTTGGATTATCCAAAGACTAGTATTTGTTCTTTGGCACATTTGTGTTGACTCTTCTTGTATGCTATAATTTGGTTTTGTATCAGTTTGAACCTTTAAATGAAATATTTATTTTTATGGTTGTCATAATTGGAAGCTATTTCTAGTTCAACCTCAAAGGTTTATAGGCACAACTGAAATGCTATAAGAAGTGAAAAAAAATGCTGAAATGTTATTAAAAGAAGAAAGATAGCATACGCTGAAACACCATTGTAGTAACCCAAATGCTATTAAATGTAAGACAATAGCAGCGTTGAAATGCTATGAATGAAAACTAACTAATAGCATTTTTCAACCACTATAAAAGATATTCGTCATAGCAATACAGAAACGCTATTGAATACTCTTTTATAGCTACATAAAAACGCTATGGTTGGAACCTTTTTGATAGCGTTTGGGGAAGCGTTATGTAAAACCACATACCTACTATAGCGGGTTCTGACACAGCGCTGATTAAAACGCTATGAAATAATACCATAGCGTTTTTCAGCCGTTATAGTAGGTATCAGGTGGTGTAGTACGCTCTCCGAAGAAGAACAGGAAGTCTTTGCCACTAGAAGCGAAAATTAGTATTATTTCAACTATCCATCACCTAGTGATCAGTTAGCTGAGCAGGGGGTGACTAAACGGGGACCAGCCAAAACTCTCACGGAGCTGGGTGTGATTACGACTCCTAGACCGGTTGAAGAAGCTCGATGACAGCCGGTTGATAAACAGAAAGAAAAGAGGCCCCAGGAGGTTCAAAATCCGAAGCAGTCTCGTTTCAATCGTCCGATTGGAAGAGATAAACCGGAAAGCTCGAACACTCCATACGTCTTTGATATTATGGCTCAACTAGCTAACATTCCAGCACAGATAATATTGTATGAGTTGCTACGGTTGTCCAAAGAAACCAGGGAAGCCTTGCTAGAAGCCTTGGCCAATTCAGAAGTGTTCCTTACCCAGATCAAGCCGGTACCTGAAGGGCCAGAACTGTTAATTCAACACTGCAATATAGCGGCTAGAAACCTTCCCTGCATTACCTTCACCAAAGAGGATATGCAGACGAAGAATTCAAACCATGATCGACCCCTATATTTCATTGGGTACATTGGCTCCAGCAAAGTCAACCAAATCCAAGTAGATCCGGGTTCTGCTGTGGGTATTATGCCGCTTCGTCTAGTTAGTAAGTTGGCGTCCACAGGCACTGTTATCTATGGATTCAATACTAGCAGGTCAAGACCATTGGGTAAGATCCGGATAAAATGTCAAATGGGTGATTTGAAGACGGAAGTCACATGTTATGTGATCGATGCCGAGACTTCATATAACTTATTATTGTGTTGACCTTGGATCCATAGTAACATCATAATCCCCACCACTCTCCATCAGTGTTTGAAATATGTCGACACTGATAATAAAGTTAGGACGGTGGTCGCGGATAAGCAACCATTCAAAGGGTATGATAATTATTTCATTGATTCTCTCCTTTATGGTAATGAATCCGATACTGAATCATCGGCCCATGGCACGGACAGCGGAGAAGAAGCTGATACTGAAGCCGGACTTGATTACAATGGAGGTTATGTTTTAAACGACATTGTACCATTTGTAATCAACCTTAACGATGAACAATCGTCAGATGGCAGTTGTAACTGGTAACTTGCCAATAATGAAATAAATAACGATTTAGAGTACTCACTGTCTCTTGATGATGTGATAAAAAAATTATATGATAATCCCGATTTATATGCGCCGCTTCGATCGTCCTATATAATAAAGAAACGCCTCCAGCATTCTTTCGGAACAACCCTGGTCATCCCTACCAAAATAAGAGGCCAAAGAAAAGTGATTTATGGTAAAGGAGAGGGTTTTCCATTACCAGATCATTTCTTAAGGGAAGATGAGAATGATGACAAACCTGGTCGGCATTTATCTAAGTATAGTCCGGAAGCGCGCAAGCTCATGGAAAAACAGTGATATGATTTCACACTCGGAGAAGGTCTATACTTCGATCGAGGTCCTCGTATTCCAGCCAAAGCGGCATATGTACCAGAAGGGAAGCCGGATGATTATTATAAATTCAGACGAGAGTTAGGGTATGAATCTTCTTCAGAAGGCGAATGTTGTTGGTTAATCAATAACCAATTATCTGAGCAATACAAAGATGGGTACCCGTCAAATTCCTCGGAATGGGATTCCGATACAAGTTTGGGGGAAGCATTCAAAGCCCTAATGGCGAACATGGCTACAGCTAATTCATCCACAATGGAGAACGATGATCAAATGCCAACATGGGAAGATCCCTGGGTTCATCACCTGAACATGCAGTATGGTGATAGGTTCGAACAGAGAGAACCCCCCACTGAAGATAAAATAGTCCAAATTAACATGGGTGACGAAGCCAACCCAAAGCCTATATTCATCAACGATAGTCTTCCCTCAAATGAGAAAGAGGAGTTAATTTCTCTCATCAGGGAGTATATTGACGTCTTCGCTTGGAACTATGAAGATATGCCAGGGCTCGACCCCAATGTGGCAATGCACCGCCTCGATATCAAGTCGGATGTCAAACCTGTCGAACAATAGCAAAGACGGTTTCGTCTGCAGATTATGGAAGCCATTGAGGCAGAGGTTAAGAAATTGATCGAATCAGTATTTATCCGAGAAGAACAACATCCAGACAATATCGTTCTAGTCATGAAGAAGAACGATAAAATCAGGATTTGCATCGACTTCAGGGACCTGAATACGGCATGTCCAAAAGACGACTTTCCTCTCCTAATCACAGATGTCATTATCGACAATATGTGCGGGTTTGAGAGAATGTCTTTTATGGATGGATTTTCAGGATATAACCAAATCAAGATGCACCCAGATGACGAGAAGCATACAGTGTTCAGAACGCCCCTCGGTGTCTTTTGCTACACGGTGATGCCTTTCAGTCTAAAGAATGCAGGCGCCACGTACCAGTGAGCAATGACTAAGATTTTCCAAGAACATCTCAGGAAAACAGTCGAGTGCTACGTTGATGATTTGGTTGTAAAAAGTTGCCACAAAGAAGATCACATCAAGGACTTGAAAACGATGTTTGATCTCATGCGAAGTCATCAATTAAAGATAAACCCCACCAAATCCTTCCTTGGAATGTTCAGCGGAAAATTCCTTGGATTCGTTGTCACCACTAAAGGTATACACATCGATCCTTATAAAGTGAAGGCGATACATGAACTACAACCCCCTATAAATCTAAGAGAACTCAGAGGATTGCAAGGGCGTTTAGCTTACATCCGGCGGTTCATCTCAAATCTTTCTGGAAAATGCCAACCATTCTCTAAGCTAAACAAGAAGGGTGTGTCATTTATTTGGGATGATGCCTGCCAAAAAGCACTCGAAGATATCAAAACATATCTGACAAATCCTCCTGTTCTCGTTGCACTGAAATCAGGTAAACCGTTCTTGATTTACCTCAAGGCGATGAACCACTCAATAAGTGCTTTACTAGCACAAGATGATGATAACGGTCACGAACAGGCAATCTATTACCTAAGTCGGACCTTGGTAGGCACCGAGTCTCGATATCCGATGATTGAGAAAGAATGCCTCGCATTGGTATTCGCAATGCAAAAGATGCAGCATTACTTAGTTGGGCAGATGATTTACGTCATTTCTAACGTTAATCCAGTACGGGTATTTATGATGCAAGCGGCCTCTATGAATTGGCGGTTGGCGGAGTGGGCCCTTCTCTTGTCCCAATATGATTTGCACTTCAAACAGCAGAAGTCGATCAAAGGACAAGCGATTTGTGATCTTTTGGCGGCAAACCCGACAACGGATACGGCAGAAGTATATGATGACTTGCCGGATGAAACCCACGAGGTTAACACTACGTCGTACCAACAAGTATGGCAATTATACTTCGATGGTGCTTCGAGAGCAGTTAGTAACCCTGGGATGTTCTAAAGTCTCCTCCGGAGTTGGAGTTGTCTTAGTTTCCCCGTGGAAGCATGTGATGCCTTGGGCTTATTCACTGACTAGTCCATGTTCCAATAACGTAGCCGAGTACAACGCGCTTCTCATTGGACTCAGTTTCGCTAAGGAGCTGGGGGTCGAATATCTCGAAGCTTTTGGAGATTCTCAATTGATAGTCAACCAAGTCCGTGGAGAGTATGAAGTCAGGAACCAAGACCTGATCCCGTACCACCAGGAGGCCATCAAAATGGTAGATTCTTCTAAAGAATTCTTTATCAAATACATCCCTCATCTCCAGAACGCTTATGCGGATGCACTGGCAGCACTAGCGGTATCACTTGCGCAGCCTCCCAAAACTGAACTATTAGTCACAGTAAGGACGCATCAACTCTGCATACCCATATACAATATGGATATTGAAGAGGAAGATGATGGAAACGTAAACGCCAAGGAGGTGAATTCAACTCAAATTGGGTCTGAGTCTCGAGGTTGGCATTTTCCTATCATTGATTACGTCTAATATGGTATTTTTCCAGAGGATGTAAAAGAAAGGGAATCAATCCGCCGAAGAGCACCAAGATTCTTCTATAATACCGAGACCCATACATTATACCTAGAGGGTACGATGGTTTGTTACTTTGATGCCTTTCGAACAAAGAAGTAGAAGAAGTTCTTAAGGAAGCACACGAAGGAGAATGTGGTGCGCATCAGCCCGGTCCCAAACTGTATGGTTCGTGATGCAATCGAATATGCCCGAGAATGTCATGCCTGTCAAGTACATGCAAACTATATGCACCAACCACCAGAGTGTTTACACACGTTAACCACGTCTTGGCCGTTCGAGACATGGGGTATGGACATTGTTGGTCCTATTTTTCCCCCTTCAGTCAAAGGTGATCGATTCATTCTCGCAATCACGGATTACTTTTCAAAGTGGACTGAAGCGATTCCGCTTAGAGAAGTGAAGACGAACAACGTCATCAATTTCATCAAACATCATGTCATATACCGACACAGCATGCCAAGACGGATCATTCATGACAACGGTCCACAGTTCATAAGCAACGCTTTCGTCAGGTTTTGTGACAAGTTCAAAATTCAAGATATTTCGTCAACAGCTTATTATCCCGCTGCGAATGGATTAGCTGAGTTTAACAAGATGATCATTAAGATCTTGTCAAAGCTCGTGAAGACCAATAAACGAGATTGGGATGATAAACTCGGTGAAGCACTCTGGGCTTATCATACCACCATACGCACACCTACAGGAGCTACCCCATATTCATTGGTATACGGATGTAAAGCTGTGCTACCATTGGAAATCCAAATCCCGTCCCTTCGGATCGCTCTCGCAACTGAGATGATGACAGAAGAACAACATCAGAAACGTCTTAAAGAACTCGAAATGTTGGATGAAAAGCGCTTGGAAGCTCAACAACACATTGAGTTTTATGAAGCCAGAATATCTAGGGCTTTTAACAAAAGAGTCCGACAGAGAAGCTTCAAGGAAGGAGATTTGGTCCTCGCTGCTCGCCGACCGATAATCCTCAACTCCAAGAAGAAAGGTAAATTTGAACCCAAATTGGAAGGACCGTTTGTGATAGACACAGTCTACTCAAACGGCGTATATCGCCTGATTACTCAAGAGGGCGCCAGGCAATTAATGCCAATAAATAGGAAGTTCCTGAAAAAATACTATCCCTAGTACATTCAAGATAACCCATTTACCGGGAAGTTCCTTGAAGAATATTACACTTAATATTCTAGATGATAACCCAAAATCATTTTCACCACCAAAATCCCTCATTGATCAATTTCAATTGACAGTGAGTACACCAAAAATGTCTTTCTGGCCCAAACCATCGCCAATTTCCCCTCTTGATTCTTTTCATGAACAAGAGGTCCACTTCCAGTTCAGAGTCCCCTTTCGATAAACAAAAGGACTCCCTTCATTTTCTCTTTGGTTAAGCCTTCTCATGGTTATAACCGAAGTTGAAATTTCACTTCGATAAACAAAAAACTCATCTTTAGTTTAGATAATCAATCCTATAAAAGGTAAGTTTATCTAGATCTTCCAGATTCTCGGAGTGGAGATCCCACTTCTAGTTTCTTTTACGGTGGAAATAGAATATAAAATTCTTCCTTTCCAGAATCAAGGAATAGAATATAAAATTCTTTCTTCTTTGTATTCGGGTTCGCCTTCACCCTGAAAGAAGACCGGGAAATAGAATATAAAATTCTTCCTATCCCACACCAACCTTTTCCAAGAATTTGTCAATCTAGGATTCATCCTAGGAAGTTTATCCCGAATCCTAAGCAGGGACAAGTCTGTGCCTAACACGTGCTGCCGGTTTAGTCTTTCTCTGTAGAAAAAGACACCAGAGTTCGATTCTGGGGTATCTTATCCTGAAACCTAAGCAGGGATAAGTCTGCACCTAACCCGCGCTGCCGGTTAGTTCTTAACCGTTAAAAAGAACACCCGCCCATATATTCAACGTTTTGGCATGTTGTTATTAATAACACCAAAATCCATGCCTTACACGCATGAGGAATTTCATCCTGAATCCTAAGAAAGATAACACCAAAATCCATGCCTTACACGCATGAGGAATTTCATCCTGAATCCTAAGAAAGGATATGCCGAAACCTAACATGCGTCGCCGGTTTAGTCTTTTACCGATTGAAAAAGACACCAGAATACCAGTCTGGGGTATTTTATCCTGAAGCCTAAGTAGGGATAAGTCAACGTCTAATACACATTGCCGGGTAGCCTATTCCCGTAAAAATGGCGAAACCTATGTATTCGACATCATTGTACAAAGTCTCAGAGAATTCACTCTCTTAGCACAATGTTACATGCGGAACGGATTTAGAAAATCTACATGCAAGCCCGACTCAAACGGTAGTCGGTAAAGGTTTATCAAACCCGTTGAAGGCTAGGGGTTAGCCAAAAATCCTAAAGTCAATACCTAACACGTGTCGCCGGGTAGCCTATTCCCGTAACAATGGCGAAGCCTATGTATTCGACATCATAGCACAAAGTCTCAGAGAATTCACTCTCTTAGCACAACATTACATGCGGAACGGATTTAGACAATCCGCATGCTAGCCCAACTCAAACGGTAGTCAGTAAAGGCTTATCAAACCCGTTGAAGGCTGAGGGTTTGCCGAAAATCCTGTGAGTATTATGGTCAATCATTCCAAACAGAATGAGGAATCATAATAAAGATAAAGATAAAACCATTTCCACTAAGAGGATCAAAAGTCAAAATATTCAGGAAATGAAATCATACATCAAGCCTATGGATAAAAATCTGCTGACTAAACTTAGACAGCTTCTCATCATAAGCTTGCTTAAGCTCATCCTGCAATTCAGCTCTGAGGGACTCTTCAGTGGTGGCTAAAGTCTTCACAGCAATCTCCTTCGTCTCGACCAGCTTCTGCTTCAAGGATTTCAACTCCTCAGATAAGGCAGTGTTGGCTTGCTGATCCTGTACCTTCGTCATCTGAAGGGTACTCAAAGTCTCCTCTTCTTCACGAAGTCTTTTTCGGAACTGTTCTATCTTGGTCTCACAAGAGGCAATAGAAAGGTCGAGATCGTCAAGTGAAGATGATCTAACAGCAAGGTTGGCCTCAACTCGATCTACCCGATCCCTCTGCACCTGAATCTCGAGCTCAGCAAGAACTCGAGTTTCACGCCATGTCTGTAAACGAGTATCCAAATTGGAAGCAATGAATGAAGAGGCACCTGCATCCTGGAGCTCATGTAACATCTGAAACTCATGCTCCAGGCAATCAAGGTCATTAATTATAGCCTTCGCCAGATCTGGATATCCTGCATCTCTTATTGAATTTATTCTGGGATCAAGGAAAGGCTTAAATTGGTGAAGGAAAAGTCCACCATGGAAGAGCTTGCTAATCATAGTATTCACGAAGGAGAAGGAGTGGACTTCTATGCAGATGACGATCTTCTCAGGGTCGTTGTCTGATAACAACTCCTTCACAAGGACATGAAGCCGAGAAGAAAGCCCTACACAAAAAGGAGAAATCCGTCAAAAGCCTTGATGAGGAAATAAATAACATTTCTCAGTTGCTTAATTTATACCTTCTTTCCCTCGAGTCACTGGGGGTAGTGGAGGTGTAACTGCTGTGGATGTATCAGCTGATGTAGTTGGTCTCACAGCCGGTTCAACAGGATCAGTCTCGACAACAGCTTCTGTCAAACACAAAACAGAATTCTCAGATGCATCACATTATAGCTGCATTAGTCAAAAATTGGCTAGTCCTATAATTAACCTGAGAAGAGGCACGTACCTTCAAAAGGAACATCCTCAGGATTCTTAGGGAGTGTAGACTCGGGAAACGTATCTTCAGGCATTTGGTCATCAATCTGAGGAGATCCATACATGAAGTGGAGCATAGGAGTGTCCACGAGCAAACCTTCCTCGTCGAAATCATCAGTCTTGAAATCTGACACAAGAAAATATAAATGCGAAAGAAGAATAAAGAGACTACGACCAATGGAAATGAGTTACCTCTTATGGGTGTGTTAGCCTCTGTATTCCCAAGATCCACGTTTGCCTCCTGTAATTTATCTAAAAGAGCAAGAAGCATAGAGACAATTAGGGGAGGCACGAATTCTGAATCGTTCAACTCCTTTGTGTGCCATCTAAAGGGTACATTGTCAATGGCAGATGTACCTGGGATCGCTAAATCGGGTCCTACATTGATGGTTTCCCTAACATCGACAGCTTCTGCAGGCTTTTCTACCTGGTGTGGTAAGCCAGGCTCACCAGAAAACACAAAATCATGAGGAGCAGGATCGGGACTCATCTCGCTTTCCCCACGCTCTCCTATATAGAGATGGAAAAGCATGAGCCAGAAGTTCTGAAGGGTCAAGAGGATAGTCTATGAAGTAGATGTTACCTCCGTCGCTAGCAGGATCATCACCAACCAAATCCATCTTGGATGCTTGCGGATCTGCACGCAGCTTGTGGGCTAGTCTCTTCCACCTAGCAGCTGGGATAACAATCGATGGCCGGTTCAGCTCATTCTTAGTACTCCAATAAGGTATACGAGTATAAACTATTCCCTATTTTTGTTGAGAATTTTCTGGTGAGTATTTTTTTCTAAAAATATTCTTAAGGATAACTCAACAACACTCCGAAAAGTATAAGAGTATAAACTACTTCTCAAGACTCCAGCAGACGTACGAGTATAAACTGTGTCAAACGCCGGACAACGCGTTGCAAATGAAGACTCAACGCCAACAATCGATGGTCGGTTCTATGTTGAAACAGCAAACACGAGCTAAAGATCAGAAAATCAGGAATTGACTTCAAGTTCAAAATTCCGACAACGGTCAGACAATAAATGCAGCACCGGAACCATTGTAGACATTCGACAAAGCACCGAATAGCCTAGAGGATTGAAGGAATCAAGAATAGAAGCCATTCTAAAGTCTCGTCATACCGATTAAAGGTTGGGACAATCATATCCAATGTATTCCAGACTCTTCTATAAAAGAATGAGACTGAAATACTTTAGAGGGGGTATCTGTAGGCGTATAAAACTTCTTATAGGTCCCTTAACATAGCTCGGCACGGTGATTCGAAAAACCAACGAACCATCGGACGATATATCCAAGTAGGATCGTTAGACCATAACACCGAAGCAGATTTACTGCCAAATCAGGATCCGGACTGCCAAATCAGAGTCCAGATCAACAATGAAGTTCGTATAAACCGCGAAACCAAAAAATGGGTGAAGAAGCAAGCACCTGGAGGGCTCGGCCAAAACCGAGCCACTCCTAGGTGGAGTCGGTCAAACCGAGCCACGCTAGGTGGCTCACGAGCCACCTAGAGTGGCTCGTGGCGAGCCACTTCTAGGTGGCTCGGTGGGCCGAGCCACCTAGTTGGCCGAGCCACCTAGGTGGCCGAGCCACCTGGGCTGAGCCACCAGATCTGGGCCCAGATCTGAGCCCAGATCTGGTTTGAGGAGCCTATAAATAGACCCCTAAGCTCATTGTTTGAAGGGGTTGGACTTTTTTGAGGCGAAACTCTGCTGGATCAAGAACTGAACTTCGGAGTTTTGGAGCTTGGAAGACTTGGACTTTTCAGATCTGGTTCTTGGCGATCATCCACGTCAAACAAGGCAGGAGTTCGAGAGAGATCAGATCTGAGATCCACACGGTTATCCTCCGGATCAAAATTTGGTTTTTGATCCCGAGAAGAGTATCGATATCGCTTGGTTAATTTCGATTACTTAGGGCTATTATTTCCTTGGTGAAATAATCCCCTCGGGTGTTATTTCCTTCGTGAGCTAACACCCATTATACCATGTAGATCCGACCAGATCAAGATCGCGCGGTGGTCCACGGATTAACCCCGGCGCAGGGGAAGAACCCACACAAGCAAGAGACCACAAAACAGGATCTTACGTTTTGTTCGAAAGAAGGAAAGTTGTAATTTTCTCTTTTTCTTTGATTTTGTTGTAACAGGATCTTATAAAAAGACCGGATCTTTTGTAACCAATAAACTGTTGCTGAAGAGAACAATGACTTCAATGAAAGCAATTTTTCCCGCGAACACTCGAAAACTCTAACTCGACTAGCACGAGCTCCTACTACGTACTGAAGGTCACCAGCAATCTCGGTCGAATCGTCCAAGGGAAGCAGACTCGGTGCGAGAACCAAGTGAGATGTCCTATTGCTACCAAAGTCCCCACATTAAACAAGGAAGGCATTCCCTCTTCTTCTGTTGTAATTTTGATTTATTAGTTTGTAATAAGGTATTCTTAACAATACAAATAAAATTCCTATTTCGGGAGATCAAAATTTACACCTACATGTATGCACAGTACGTCGGATCCACAGTATTATCAGCTTCCTCCTGATTTACGATAGGTGGTAGTTTGATCTTGTTGTTCTCAAGAAGGGATTCGAAAATAACTAGAACGTCTTCTTCCTTGAAGGAGTACTCCTTTTGGAGTCTCGGATCCAAAGTCTTTTGCTGTCTTCGTGGTTGTTGTTATGATGTCTGATTAATGTCAATAACTGCTGCAGGTGCCTTCCCCTTACCACGGGAGACGAAGCTCGAATTCAGAGGGTTAGCCGTCAGTTGGCTTCTTTCAGCTTTCTTCCTTCTGAGAAAGCATCCGGCCTGCTCTCTACTCACCTTCAACTCTTTCCAGGTGTTGGATGGTGCTACTCCCATAACTTTTAATATATCGATGGATAGGTTGTTATGAAAAGTTTGGAGCATGAAGTCTTCTGTGACTAGATCTCGACAGATCATCGCTTTATTTTGAAAGCGCTTGATGAAGTCGTCGACCGTCTCTTCGTCTTCTTATTTCTCCTTAAAGAGTGTCCTGATTGATATCTCGACGTCATCCTCGGAAAAATTGTCGAGGAATGAGCCTTCCATATCATCCCAGCTGTTGATGCTCCCAAGCTTAAGACTGTAATACCAATCAAAGGAGGGCCCGTGAAGGGTGCCAATGAATGACCAAACCATTAGAGCTTCATTACCAGAGATAACCCCCAAATGTGAATTGAAGTAGATCAGATGTTAAGTGGGCGAGCCCTTCCCATCGAACGGCGTGAAGTTGATCAGGTTGAACTTCACCGGGTACGGGATCGACTCCCACTCTCTCGGGTAGGGACACGGAATACCAGTTTTCTTCACCTCTCAAGCAGATATCAGAACGTTGATTTTGCTCTCGAGGTCTTTCATTTTCTTATCCTCGCTCATATCAGTCCTTGGACGATTCTTAAGAGGAACAACACGACCACCCCCAGTATTATCATCTTTGTCAGAACTGCCCCCAGCATCATTATATTTAGTGGGGCCACCCCCAGTGTTCTGGCCAATGAGAGGGTTATCAGCATTAAGAAGTTCATCCATATCTGAATCGCTAGCTATTTGACTAACATTGTGGTGACAACTGGATTCACCTATCTGATTCGATAAGGCTCAGATTTGTTGGTCATGCTCTTCTCTCATTCACAATATAGCCATTTCCATTTTGAACTTGAAGTTCTTTTTTTTCTTAGCCAAGGCATCCTCGATGATTTTGGCCATTTGCTCGATGTTGACCATAAACGCCTCCGGGGATTATCCTATGCTAGACACTGTATTGTCAGAAGCGATGACAGAGTTTGCATCTGATGCTTCATCATCTGAGGATAATCCGCTATTCATTCTCTGATAGTCCTTACACCTAGTAGTTCCGTGCGTAACCGAGTTATACATTGGGATATGTGCAAAAAATGTCAGGGATTGAAACTTCGCGTTGACTTCTCCTTATCGACCATATTGATGGTGACCTTTAGGAGTTCATCATCTTGTGTAGCTGATCTTTTTCTATAGAAACATCTTGGCTTGGACTTGGACATTCTGGTAAAGATCCTTTCAAATATCGAGACCCTCGGTAGAGCGGTCTTAGGGTAGCTACACGCTGATAATACTGCCCTGATAAGTTCGGTATACGGATAGTGAAAGTCTGTTACCCGGGTACTTCTCTTTCGAGATTTATTCATACCCTTATCCCGATAGTATAACTCATTGACGTTGTGGTCAGAGCAACTTATCGGCTGTTGGTTTGATTCCTCAGGTGTATCATTGTTGTTTGTTCGGCGTGTCTTCTTTTGAATAGGTAGTACTTCATTGGCTTTAACACGAGTCACACATTTGGAATCATACCTGTGTGAGGTTGAAATTTTAACGGGCTGCTGGTTTTGTATAGGCATCCCAACGCGGGTAGTTATGGGATTCAACTTGTTAGGAGGTCGTGTACGACCCCTAATCTGGATGGTTGCTTGGGATTCCTTCAACGGTCCCAAGCATTCCTTAACAGGCACTTTGCCTTGATCATCATGTAAAGGACCCAGGCGATCCTTCAACGGAATTCTAAATTTAGAGAGGTCCACGTCACAGTAGGGTTTCACTGAAGATGTGGTGGCAGAAGGAGTGTGATCTGAAGTTGACAAAGGCTGGGGAGCAGCGTCACTTGCTTTTGCCTTAGGCGTTGATTTGGCCTTTGGCATCCTAATTTGTTTGGATCTTGGTGATCTCTTAACCGCCTCTTCCTTTTGCATTTCTTATGCTTTTCACACAAGGATCTGGGCATGTGCAAGAAGTGCACGACGCTTCTGAATACGTTCCTTAAGAGTGGAATGGTTCTATTTGACACGAACCTATTCATTAGTAGGTGGTTGGGTGGAGGTTCCCGAAGCTTGCAGTAGAGATGGCTTAGCCACTTCGTGCTTTCTGAACTCCAAATCCGCTTGGTAACGGGAGTCCATCCACCTAATCCAAAACCTTAGCGAATTAGCACGCGAGGCGTTGGCGTTGGCGTTGCCTTTGACGTGCTCTCCTTGATAGAGTTGGCGCGTCTTCAGCAGTTAACTCCTTGATCATAGAGGAGTTCATATCTACAGATCTAGTCTCATTGGATCCCGGCGGATCGTTGTCAGGTGCGGCTGCAGCTACGGTAGCGGGGAATTCTCCTTCTTGAGTCTTCAGATCTAAAGACCAGCGGATCTTTTGTCCAGAGGAAACCTTCCTACGCTTACGAGGAGAGGTGGATCTGGAGGAGGAGGAGGAGGAGATGTACTCCTCAAACTTCTGTTGATCGAACTCATATTCGACCTCTTCAGCCACGAGGATCTTGATCGTTGGCTACGGCATGACAGCCTTGTTAACAAGAAAAGAGTTGAAGGTGCGCGGAGAGCAGGCCGAACACTTCCTCAGAAGGAAGAAAGCTGAGAGAAGCCAACCGGCGGCCAACCGTTTGAAATTAAACTTCGCCTCCCATGGTAAGGGGAAGGCACCTACACCAGTCGTTGATGTTAATTAGACGTCATAGCAGCAACCCCGAAGATAGCAAAAGACTTTGGATTCAAGACACTAAAAAGAGTACTCCTTCAAAGACGAAGACGTTCTGGCCATTTTTGAGTCCCTTCTTAAAAACAACAAGATCAAGCTCTCTCCTATCAAAAATCAGGAGGAAGCTAATAATACTTCAGATCCAAAGTACTGTACGTACCACATGAGAATCCTTCATCCCACCAAGGCTTGCTTCACTCTTAAAAATAGCATCCAAGTCTTGGTTGAAGCCGACATCATAACGCTGGGATAAGCCAAATGAGAACGCCCATTCCGATAAGTATAAGAGTTTAAACTGCTTCTCCCATTACTCCGATAAGTATAAGAGTATAAACTACTTCTCCCTATCCTCTGATAAGTAGAAGAGGTTAAACTGCTTCTCCTATTCCTTTGACAGGTATACAAGGTTAAACTACTTCCCTTATTTTCAACAATGGGAAGTTCCTGGAGAATATCACTCTTAATATTCTTAAGGATAACCCGGTGACCTCCGACAGGTATACGAGGTTAAACTGCTTCCTTTATTTTTAACAACGGGAAGTTTCTGGAGAATATTACTCTTAATATTCTTAAGGATATCCCAATAGTGTGGCTGAATATAATTGGATTCAGGTTCACCAAAGAACTGGGGGTGGGATACCTCAATGCATTCCCATGGGAAGTTCCTAGAGAATGCTATACATGATATTCTTAAGGATGACCTAAAGCTAATTATTCAAGATGAAAACCAATCATCAGAATAATTCATTCTTAATCATGATTAATAACCTCCCACTATGGCTATTTAATCATTTCCAAGATGATTAAAACCCACCCGCTGTGATTTTCCGAGCACTCTTTCGTCGAGATGAGGTTTAATGACTTCATCCGGTCAATCTTCCCTCATGAAACTCATATAGTGTAACTATGGAGTGCTTAATGATTCACGATCCTCCACCACAAAGTCTCTCACTAATCAAATCAACTTACGGTAGGTCCACCAAAATTCTTTCGGCTGAGTCCACTCAAACTCCTACTGTATCTGTGCACTCAACACCACCATTGTTAGAGTCCAGATATAATATTTGGAATTTTAGTTTGCTAATCTTTAACAATTGTAAAACCCCTTCGTGTTAAATCCTTATCACTTGACACTAAGAACCCCTACTGAGTGATTTGTACAAATTAACACTCCTACTGTTATTTGTACTCTCACTCTCACTGATTAACTCGGTCAAACCTTCTTACAGTTAGGGCCATAACCAAAATTTCCTCTCGATTCCTTCCATGAACGAGAGGTCCACTTTCAAATCGAGTGGTCAAACCTTCCTACAGTTTGGACCACAACCAAAATCTTCTGTCAATTCCCTCCATGAACGAGAGGTCCACTTTCAAATTGAACGATCAAACCTTTAAACAGTTAGGATTGTCTCAAAATACATCTTGGTCAAACCTTTAAATAGTTAGGACCAAAACCGAAATGCACTTTCGATAAACGAAGGACCTCCACCCCCACCGAGCGATCAAACCTTTAAACAGTTAGGATCATCTCAATCTCCCCTCTGGTCAAACATTTAAACAGTTAGGGCCAAGGTCAGAATTTCATCTCGATAAACGAGAAATCTCCTTTCAGATATGATAATCAAACCTTTAAACAATTAGTGTTATCTAAATCCTTTCGATTCTTAGAGTGGAGATCCCACTTTGAGTTTCTCTTTCAGTAGGAGATAAAATATAAAATTTTTCCTCTCCAGCATCGGTTCGTCTTTACCCTAAGAGAAGACACAATCTTTCAACTTCAAAATCTGTGCCTCACACGTATGGAGAATTTTGTCCCGGATCCTAAGTAGGGATAAGTAAATGCCTAACATGTGTTGTCGGTTAGTCTTTTGTCGTAAAAAGAACAAAAGCCCACATATTCAATATTATGGCAGGTTGTTATTAATAACACCATAATTCGTGCCTTACACGCATGGGGAATTTTATCCCGAAGCCTAAGTTGGAATATATCAGCGCCTAACACGCGTTGTTGGTTAGTCTTTGACTGTAAAAAGGATAAAAAACTGACATATTCGATATTGTGGCAGGTTGTTATTAATAACACCATAATCCGTGCTTTACACGCATGGGGAATTTTATCCTAAATTCTAAGGAGGGATAAGTCAACACTTAACACATGTTACCAGTTTAGTCTTTCACCGAGTGAAGAAGAAACCAGAATCCAAGTCTAGGAAATTTTGTCCCGAAGCCTAAGTAGAGATAAGTCAGCGCCTAACACGCGTTGTCGGTCAGTCTTTGACCGTGTAAAAAATGACAAAAAGCCCACATATTCGACATTGTGACAGGTTGTTGTTAGTAACACTATAATCCATGTCTTACACGCGTGAGGAATTTTATTCTGAATCATAAGAAGGGATAAGTCATTGCCTAATACATGTTGTCGATTTAGTCTTTCATTGAGTGAAAAAACACCAGAATCTAAGTTTGGGGACTTTTATCCGGAATTCTAAGAAGGAATAAGTCAGTACCTAACACGTATTGCTGGGTAGTCTATTCCTATAAGAGAGACAAAGTCTATGTATTCAGTATCTTAGCTCTAAAAGAGTTAACTCTTTTAGTATAACGTTACATGCAGAACGGACTTAAACAATCTACATGCTAGTCCGACTCAAACGGTAGTCGGTAAAGGCTCATCAAACCCGTTGATGACTGAGGATTTACCAAAAATCCTATAAATGCAAAAGTCATTGACGCACCAGCTTCATTAGTTGGCCTCATGACTTGAGCATCCAACAACTTCAGGATAAGATCCATACCTACAGACAAAACAACTTTAATAGTTGGTCCTGCAGCCCGACATTTGGGACCGCCACGCTTCAATGCCTTAAGATCTTAAGCTGTGTAGACTCCAACAAACGTACGAGTATAAATTGTGTTAACACTGGTCAATGTGTTGCAATCAAGGTCAATGTCGGTTAATGCGTTGCAAGTAAGGTCAACACCAGTCAACACGTAGTTAACACGCCGTCAATTCTCATCAAAACAAGGCTCATATCAACTCTGAAACAATGGATAATCCCGGGGGGTTCAACTATAATTCAGATACGAATCCCTGATGAAGAAAATCAGTTCAACGTTGACTCAATGACATGAGCTAAAATAAAAAATCAACACACCAGTTTAAATTTGAGACTTTGACAATGGTCAGATGATAAATGCAAAGCCAGAAGAATTTTAGCTATTCAACAAATTACTGAGTAGACTAAGAATTGAAGAAGTCAAGAACTGAAGCTAATTACAGGTCCTTTATCACCGACTGAAGGTTGGGCCTATCACATCCAATGTATTTCAGCCTATTCTATAAAAAAATGAGACTGAAACAATTTGTAGGGTATCTACAGGCATCAAAAATTGCATATAGGTTCCCGCATGCAGTTCGAGACGAAGAAAAGATAATGAACGCCATCATTCTAGTCAAGAAGGATTATCTGACGTTGATAAGCGTATGAAGCAAATCGGGGAACCGTTGATGATGTAACAACAAGCCACCACCAAGTGGCCCGCACGCTCACCGACCAGCTCCGAGTGGTCCGCGCGTTCATCAGCCAGCTCCAAGTGGCTCGTGTGCTCACCGACCAGCTCCAAGTGGCCAACGTGCTCACTAGCCAGCTCCAAGTGGCAAACGCACTCATCAACCACCTCCAAGTTAACAAAATGCATGAAGCAAATCGGTGAAGTATACAAATCAACAAAATGACGAAATGCGTGTAACGATGAAATAAATCAAAATCCGAAAAACTAGAACAACCCCTGGAGGCCAAGTCACACCAAAATGACTCGGCCAAAGCCAGTGGCTTGGCCAAT
>NC_033794.1:74553827-74639994 GCF_001876935.1 Asparagus officinalis | reverse complement strand
TCGCACCGGGGGGAGCCACTAAATGGTGGCTCGCACAGTTTTGAGCCCAAAACACGTTTTTCAGCTGGATTTCGCGGGATTCTTCTTTTCCAAAGCCTCCTAATTGCTTTGATATCATCCTTAAACATGGTTAAGTAGTTGTTAACTACGGATAACATCAAATCATCAGTTCTTATCTGAAAACATCACAACCAAAGCCTATAAATACAAGCCTAGGGCCTTCATTTGAAAGGATCTAAAAGCAGAGGGCGAGGTGCTATCAAATTAAAGAGTGGAGCACGAATTTCAGAGGAGGGAAATCATATCTTGGTGAACTTCAGCATAAAGAGGAAGCTATTCGAAGGATCTGAGGCCCGTTCCCCTTTCCTCTGGATCAAACTTGGTTTTGATCTCGATAAGAGACGTAATCTCGCTTGGTTGGGATTATCACTTTGTTTGGTAGAAAATTTTTTAAATAAAAATGAAAGAACTGTGTTTGGTTTTATTCTCTCTAACTTCTTAGAAAAGGAATGTTTATAACTCTCTCAATCTCAATTATAATTTGGATTTCCTGATTACAAAAAAGAAGAAAATTGATCTGAATTCTCCCCTTTATTTAAAACTAGGTTCTTCACGGTGGCGATGAGATGCCTCCCTTGAATGCTCGTGTTGAGTTTGCTTCTCATTGACGATCCGAACGTCTTGTTTCACTGGAACGTGGTCTTCTCCTCATAATTTGACGCTGTGGAGAACTTGAGTGGCAAGTTTTAAAGAACTCTTGATGAGTTAATAACTCTGAACTAGTTTGAAACTCTATGAAAGAGTTAATTTAACCAAAATCAGTTTGTAAGCCAAGGGTGAAAAAAGCTCCTATTTCCGATCTCCAAAGCTCCAACAATTCCGCCAAAAAGCCAGTCGAAGATCTCTTCTTTTTTTGCCAAAATCCTAGGCTCTAAACTTAGTTGAGTTTACTCCTATTTATAGGGGATTAAGGCGTGTAACTGCCCCCTTAATTCACTCCTAAGTGGGGCTGAATGGGGTGTAACCTTCCTCTTAAACTGCTCCCCAAATCGTGGGAAAAATGATTTTAAAACCGTTCAGTTCGTGCTTTAAACGAGTCAAATGACAGTCTGTGTGTTCTGTGTCCGAACTCTGTGTTTTAGACTTGAAACGTAGAGTTGGGCCTTTTTTAGGCTGAAAATGCCGTGTTCACATAGCGTTGTTGATTTTAAACGCATAGTTGGGGCGCAGAGATGGACTCTGCGTTTTGAGTCCACGAACTCTGCGTTTTCAACTGGAACAATGTGGATGACCTCTTCATTTTAAACTTGAATTCTGGAGATGAACCTGCGTTTTGGACTTGAACACTGGGGATGACCTCTACGTTTTGACTCTAGAACGCGGGCATGACCTCTCCGTTTTGAATCTGGGACGCAGAGGTGAGCTATGCGTCTGGATTTGAAGAGACCGTCAATTTGTAGTATTTTTTGCTAGAGCGTTGCAAAGATTATCACCTTGTAACCTTTGTCTTAACTCCTTAAAAATATGAGAGTTATCAGATTGTCACTCCCGATGTTGATTGTGAAGGCTGTTGAATAGAGATTTCATCGGTTATTATGTAGGTCGTCAGATTGTAACCTTTATTAATCTACGTGAAAGTCTTTAAATTATAGCCTTCTGAAAATTGTCAGATTGTAACTTCCATCATTGGTATTTGATGGGGGATCAGCTATCTGTAGTGATTTTTAGAAAACCTACACACTTCTGTGATTGTTTACTTTGTGAAGCTAAAACATCAATCTATCACTGTCAACCGGATCTGATCCGTGATAGTCCATGGACTAACGTATCCTCGGCACAGACAAAGATGCTACGCAAGCAGTGGGTGATAAACGTTCTCTGTGTATGTTTTAAGGAGATTTTATTTGTTTATTTTTTCATTGTGTAGGAAGATCTTATAAAAAGATCGACTTTTCTCTTTTTTTGAAATTGTAATCGATAAACAATTATAAAAGATTCAATGATAATGAAGAAATCAATTTCTGACGCGAACAGTGGGCTCGTATGACAAGCTATGTTCTTGGCCGACGGAGTGTGGAGCTGAATTCTAGTGGATTGTATATGCCCGTTCACACCAGTATGTATGGATTGCCAGTTAGTGTACATCATTTCCTTGCACTGCTAGAACTTTACAACCCGAGCACTAATACCTTCCAGACCAAGCATGGAGAGTTAGGGCTGGCCCTACATGAGATGCAGAAGGTTTCGGGTCTGCCGATGGGCGACATCCTTATCAAGAATATTTTTCCTTCGGTCGTCAATTGAGTCAGATGAAGATGGCCTCCCATGCCTGCTATGACATGTTGTGGGATCTCACATGTCATTATCAGACGACTTTAGCGAGTGTCAGTATCATGGCAAAGAATAAGTTACCACGGCTGAGCTTGAAGTAATTCGCCAACTATTTGTTCAAGCATTTGGAGGGTAGCTCCGGTGAAGCGGTTTGTGAATTAGAACCTCTGGCTCCCTCACCAATTAATGAACTAATTGAGAAGATTAGTGCCCAATCATATACCATTCCTACTGCCGAGGGCAAGTTTCCGATGGGGACTAAGTTTCAGACTTTTCTGTGGCACGCATAGAAACAAATTCAGCCCATGACTCTTCTAGCGGGATATCTCGCTATTTGGCTAAAGAAGTGCATCGTGTCGCACCAACTTTTTGACTCTTTACTGATAGAGGTCCTCCTTCCAGCTGTTTAGTTTGCTTACGTGAAAGATCTCTCCTTACTTTAGGTGATGGTTGCTGACATACATTACGGGCTTCGGCAATTGGTCACCAGATTCACATAGGTGGGAAGCAAGCCGACAGCCGAGATCCTTACCGCCAAGGTTGAACTGCCCTATACCTATCTGATGTCGTGGCTAGTTCTTCACCGCCCTGACTTGATGTCGGCGCTGAGTTTCATGGATCCCTCCATTCCTTGTTTGTGTCAAAAGTTGGTTTATTTGTCTAATCCATTACACGTTTATCGATTACAATAAATTCAAAAGAGTTAACCTTTTTATAAGACTACTCTCTTACACAAATAAAATAAAAATTACAACTCTCTTCAAACACACGCAGATGATATTCATCGCGCGCTGCTTGCGTGAGATCTTTACCTATACCAGGGACACGTAAGTCCGTGGACCACCACGAATCAGATCTGGTTGACAGAACAAAAGTTTAATGTATTTCTTCATTAAAAAACAATCGCAAAAGTGATAATCTCAACCAAGTGAGATTATAACTCTTCTCGAGATCAAAACAAAGTTTGATCCGGAGGAAAGGGAAATGAGCCTCAGATCTCTCGAACTCTCCCTCTTTATGCTGAAGAACTTCACCAAGATCTGCTAGCCTCTCTGAAATTCATGATTCACTCTTCACAAGGATAACACCTCTTCTAAATTTTAGATCCCCAGTATATAGGGGCCTTAGGCTTGTATTTATAGGCTTCAGATGCAGCGCTTTAGGATAGGAATTGATGATTTGACCTTATCCTTAGTTAATAACATCTTAACCATGTTTAGAGGTGATATCAAAGCAGTTGAGAGGCTATGAAATGAACAAATCCTACGAAAAACTATCAAAAACGTGTTTTTGGCATTTTTGGATATGAGTGGCCGAGCCACCTGGCCTTGGTCGAGTTATTTTGATGCGACTCGGCTGCCAGGGGCTTCTCCGGTTTGGTCTTGTTCTGTCGTTTTGCGCATTTCGTACGCTTTATTGACTTGCTTCGTGCACTTGTTAGTTCTTTTACAACAAGTATAATCCCGTTTGACCCAGATAATAGTTTTCATCGCCTTTTCTTTGTTTTGAGCTACGTGCAAGGACCTATTGGCAATTTTTGACACCTACATTCCTCTGGTGTAGCAGTTAGAAGATTGGAAATGGGAAGCGCGGCTGTTTCTTGAGGTGAGGCAATAACTCCAGATTCTTAAGTGCTGGGAGTTCTTTAAATGCTTCCCATGATTCTCTAGCCAGTACGATGATTTACTAATTGATGAGGAGAGGTCGAGAACGGGTCACACTTCCCCCAATGTGTACTGCTTCAGATGGTTGATGAATATTCGGCCCGAGTATCTTGTCTTCAGAGTGAAAAATCGCTACCACATAGAGCCTTATTTACCATGTTGGTTTGCTCGTCAGTTTAGTTATGACCAATTGTACGTTGAGAACCTAAACCGAGAGTTGAAGACTCAGGACGGTCTAATAGATAGTACCCAAGCATAGCTGCGGAGCGTGGTGGGTTGCATAGGCACCATATTCAACTTCTCGTTGCAGAACGCACGTTAGAGCTTACATTCCTCTGCTGTAGGTGGCTTATTGCTGCCAACGTGCCCGCTAAGCTGAAGCAGATTTCAGAGCTGGAGGCCAAAGAATAAGCTCATGTCGCAACTATAATCATTCATGAGGTTGCTCTATCGAGGAGATGAGGTAAGGAGCCTGTCGGATCTTCCGGTAAGGGAAAACATGTGGTCGAGGAGGAAGATGAGGTACTTCCCACTGATGAATATAAAACCCCTAAAGAAGATGCAGCTGGGGGCGAAGGCCCAAGAGGGTGTGTCGATGAGGAAGAACTCATGACAGGTCTACCGGATTCCTACTTCTCCTCAGGATGGTTCATGAGCCTGGTGATCGTTCGTCGGACATGCCCGTCTGATTTATGTTAGACCCTAGGGAGGGTTGATTAGGGTCTTATACAAATCTATTCCGATTTTATGCTAATTAAAAACTAATTAACAAATATCCTAGCAAGTATGATATATGACAAGATATATATGCTAATACAAGGATGAAATAAATAATCTACAAATGTGATAGGGCAATATGAAGAGTAATACACAAAGGCGATATAGGATATGAATACAAGAATAAGTACACCAGTGCAATCACAAACAAAATATATGATTACTAAGTTTGGTCAAGTGGTTAGACCAAACTCCGTAATCATATCGTTTTGTTTGTGATTGCATTGGCGTTCTTATTCTTGTATTCATATCTTATATCGCCTTTGTGTATTGCACTTCATATTGCCCTATCACTTTGGTAGATTATTTCATCATTGTGTTAGTTTGTATATCCTTGAATATAATTCATAGTATATCTCTTGCTAGGATATACCCCTTTGTTCATATTGCTCATCCTAGCTCATATATATTATTATATTTCATACTTGCTAGGATAACTTATTAATAGTTTTTTAATTGGCATAAAATCAGATTAGATTAGCATAATACCCTAATCACCCCCCCTCTAGGGTCTAACAGTTACGAAAGCGTTTGACAAAACTATCAACCAACTCACCATCCTTCTGCTTCTCATCCAAAAGAGCTCTGATCGACACTTCGATGTTATCATCAAAGAAGTTGTTGAAGAACGAGCTTTCCATATTGTCCCAGTAATTGATGCTCCTCTAATTGAGACGTCGATACCAATCGAAGGGCGCCTTGCGAAGGGTGCCTACGAATGACTAAATTATCAGGGGTTCATTCCCGGATATCACTCCTAAATGGGACTTGAAATAAATTAGGTGCTGAGTGGGCGAACATTTCCCATCAAACGGCATGAAGTAATTTATATTGAACTTCACCGGGTATAGGATTAAATCCCACTCTCTTGGATATGGGCACGAAATGTCTGTTCTCCTCACTTTTTGAGTGGACATTAAGGCATTGACCTTATTCTCTAGCTCTTTCATCATCTCGTCGTTGTCTACATCTTCATTCGAAGGACATTGAGGAGAATGAGTTGGACCACCCCCAACATTTTTATTTTTCGGGGGTGCATTTGAACCACCCCCAGTGTTATTGAGAGGTGCAATTAGACCACTCCTAGTATTTTTAGGGGGTGCATCAGCCATGATGACTTCGTCTACTTCTGGATAATTGTCAACTACGACGTTCTGGGTGCGGCGGCTGGATTCAGCTTGCTAATTTGATAAAGCTTCAAGCTGCTGGTCATGTAACTCCCACACCCGTTGCATGTTCAGCTCCATTTGCATGTTCATTTTTGCTCTAAGCTCTTCTCGCTATTGAGTTAAAGCCTCTTGAAGGATTTAAGCCACTTGATCTGGGATGATCATGAATGATTCCCTTGCTTCCCCCATACTAGACATTGTGTTGTTGGAGGCAATTACAAAACACATATCTAAGGGCTCGTCATCTGAAGCGATAACGGAGTGATAATCATATTTTATTATAATATTATACCCTCATTATTTATTCTATATGAATAAATATGCCACTAATAATTATTTTTATCTTTAATTGCAGGTTAATGAAGAATAAAAGCCTAATATCTCTTCTCTCAATAAACCCACGAATTAATAAAAAATATCAGCAAAAGCCCACGAAATGCCAAAGCCCAAAGCCAAAAAGAAGAAGAAATGCCAAATTATCCAACAGCCCAAGCCCAATAACAAATACAAGACCAAGCTTCGGACAGCAACCAGAGAGAATCTCACATCGATGTCAGCATCGATAGGGGCATCGATACCAGCATCGATGCCCGTATCGATGCCAGCATCGATACGCCTATCGATGCTAGCATCGATACCATCGGGCAGGCAGTTATAATCCAAAAGCTAAAAATTATTATTTTTGAATAAGATTTTAATCCAATGGTTCTCATTCACTGATGTTTACTATAAATAGGGTTAGAGAGTGAGGGGTTAGAGGTATGAAAAATTTTGTAACTCTATTTGAAGAGGAGGGTTACTCTTAATTGAGATGACTTTCCAAATTTATAACTTTTGTTACAATTAATAAAAGAATTTTTCTTCACTTTAAATTTTTCTTCTTCTCTTTATTGGATGATGAAGATGGAGATAAAGAGCAATTTAAAGGTTTGCTTTTCTTTTATTTTTATCTTTTATCTTTAATTTCCTTTTAGTAATTTTTTATTTCTTATTAGTTTAGATTTACATTCATGTCTTGTAGAGTAGATTTATTTTCTTGTCTTTTTTTTGTATTTTAATTTATAAAGTAGATTTATTTTCTTGCATCTTTATTTCTTTTGCAATGTAGTTAGATTTATTTCTTGTTCATAGTATAGTTTTTCTTATTTTTCTTTTCTTTTTTTTTGTAATTAGTTCTTATTCTCTTTAATTCATTTCTTGCTTTTATTTCTTAGGATGTGAAATTAATTCTTGTAGGAATCTTAGAATTGTATAAAACTAGTCTAATTTCCTTTATATTATGCAAAATATTCTCTTGCATTTAAAATAATCATGTTTAGGATAATCAACTAGAGAACTAATTGATAGAAGAAGAATTTAATAATCTATGCTTATCTTAAATAGTTTGATAGGTTATACTTATGAATTCTAGAATTACTATCTTGTTATTGTTCTTATCATGATTTTTTTTGACTTAGATGATAATTTGATAGGTTATACTTTCCTTAAATGGTTTGATAGTCTATACTTAATAAATCTAAATTGAAATATGACAAAAATAGAATAGTTTGTATTTAATAATTGAGATTAGCTAGTAGATTCAATTTTAGATTTCTCATATCTTTAATTGAACCCTCCATCTTTTGTTTTCTTGATTTTTCTCTTTCTTGCTTTTTATTTTATTCTTTGATTCTTTCTTCTCTCCTTTAAAATTCAATTTATTGTCACTTACATATATTAAAAATAATCGCTTATCATATCTCTGTAGGCTGTCTAAAAACCACAATGGATAGCTAATCCCTATTAAACCCCGACAATGGAAGTTACAATCAGACGACTTTCTAATCACTACATCCGCAACTCTACAATCGCTACAAATACGACCTCATCTCTGAGATGATTGATCTTGATGGTTGCGACAACAACATGACTAATATTATATTAGCAACTATTAGAGATGCTGATGAGCAGTGTAATGATTTCAGAAATAAAATGTTGGACTTAGTTGGTGAGTTGCTTGGTAGTGAGCTGTGGGCAAATATTCGTCTAAAAATCACTATGGATGATTGATTCCCGATGAAAGCTACAATCAAATAGCTTTCATGCCAATGAAGGTTACAAATAGAGGACTTTTCACACAGATAGAGAAGAGTTACAATTCAACGACGCTTCCGACAGCTGATGAAAACTCTATTCGGTTACCTTCACAATCAACAGTGAGAGTTACAATTTGACGACTCTCATATCCTATAACAGGCAAAGATCAATAAGCGGTAGCCTTTGTAGTGTTACAATGGATGAGGTTACAAGTCAACAACCTCTCTCAAACGCAGAACTCACCTCTGCGTTTCTCAAATTCAAAACACAGACGAACTGTGCGTTCTCCAACAGACATCCAACACTGCAACGCAGAGTTAAAACACAAAACGCACGAACTGTGTGTTCTTTGGCAAACACTCACCACTGCATCCCAGATCCAGAACACAGAGTTGAGAACTCAACACACGAAGCGGCATGTGCGTCCTAAATCTCTAACAGAGATTTAACTCTGCGTCTCAAGCCTAGAACACAGAGTTAAGGCCTAGAACGCCAACTAGGGCGTTTTGACTTGTTCAAACACAAGTCGAACGGCCTCAAAACCGTTATCCCATGTTCTGAGGGATTTTCGCCCACTTATGAGCGGATTTAGGGGTTGGTTACACCCCTGATCCCCCTATAAATAACCGACTTACTCAATTGAGTAGGGGGTTAACGTGTGCTGGCATCAAAACCATATAAGGTTAACAAATCTCAGCAGCTTAACCGCACAGAGAAGGCGATTTTCCAAGAGATTAAAGAACTGATCAGCAATTAGTTAACCAAATCTTGAAGAATCCCTCCACCAACGGCGGATTTACTTGGCTCTTAACTGAATCTTCTGTTCTAACAACTCTGTAACGAAGTCTCAACTCACTCTGAGTTCTGAAACTCGTTTAAGAGTTCTTAATTAGACATGCAACACAAGCTAATTACACTAATCAATCATTCGGTTTTCAACTCGTTCTGAGTTCTTTACACTCGTTAAGAGTTCTAAACCGAATTCATCAAACAAATCAATCGTTCCAGTGAATCAAGACGGTCGGATCGTAAACGAAGAGCAAGTTCGACACAATCAATCGAAGGAGGCACTCCATCTCTACCAAGAAGAACCCAGTTTTAAACAGATCAATCGAAGGAGGCACTCCATCTCTACCAAGAAGAACCCAGTTTTAAACAAAGGGGAGAATCAAATTCATTCTCCTCTCTTTTGTAATCGGAATCCAAATTGTAATTGATTTTGAGAGGAATACAAGTCAAATTTTTCTTTCATTGTCTTTTTACTGCAAATTTCCAACAAACAAAAGATGGCGACTCTGCTGGGGACTAGCTTCTCTGACGAGGAAGTGGTGGCGCAATCTGACGTTCACCTCACTGGAACCACCGTCGAAACTCTCGTCGTAGAGTTCGACCAAGCCAAGTACGAGGAGGCTCTCTCCTCTGGATCGCTTAGCCCTAAAGCTAGGCGTGATACCTGCAAGACCTCTAAGGAGGTCGTAAATACTGCTGAGATGCCAAAGAAAGCCCTCTCCTTTGGCCAAGACCTTAAACTCGCTCTGCGAGTTGAAGACTCCTCCCCCGTATCACTACGGCGCATAATAGGTCAAAAGAGACCTATGTCGGAGGAAAACCCAACCAACGCCGACGACGCTGCGGCCAAGGCATTGAAACAAGCTAAGAAAAATGCCGCTCGACGAAGGAGAAGATCCATACAGTGAGCATATCTGCGGAATAGCCGAGCTACGGCCCAACACAAGAACTGCGTATCAGAAAATCTGTCTGAACTCTGCGTTTCTGCTCCAGAACACACACTTCGTAGCAATGAACCCGACTATGAGCCTCGGGTTATCCAGCTCAAATGTGACCCTCAGTGGCGTGTTGTCCAATCCAGACGCACACCTCAAGAGTGCGTCCCAAAACGTGACCTCCAAAGGCACGTTCAATCATCCAAACGCACGCCATAACCATGCGTTCAGTCAGAACACGACCCTCAAGGGTCTGTTCAAACAGCCAGACGCACACCACAAGGGTGTATTCGTCCAAAACACGACCCCCAGGGGTCTATTCAATCATCCATCATTCAATCAAAGAACGACCCTCAGGGGTCTGGTTCATCAACCAAACGCACATCACAAGTGTGTGTTCAAACAAAGAACGATCCTCAAGGGTCTGCTTCATCATCAAAACGCACACCTCAAGTGTGCGTTCAACCAAAACAAGACCTACAGGGGTCTGTTTCAACATCAAGACGCACACCACAAGTGTGCGTTCAATCAGGACAAGATCCACAAGGATCTGTTCCATCAGTCAAACACAGGCCTCGACCTCGTGTTTATAAACCTAAACATGACCCTCATGTTTTGTCTCAAGAACACGACATGGTCTGTAAGGTTCAAGGGGGACAGCATGGATTTAAGGTTCATGTCCAGCCCACCCAAGGGCAGGGGGTTCCATCCCCACCTTCACGAGATCTTTCTCAGGTCTCTGACCTGCGTGAATTGCTGTCAAGAGGAAGGCCAACACAGCAAGTGGCTCATTCATGCCAATGTGAGCAGCTCATATCCGCTGTCCTCTCCGAATGCAGCTGTTGCTCACCGACGCCTAGGCAATCGGTGTTCAATAGATTAACAAATGTCATTAGACCTCCCAAACGACAACGTCGCCAGAAGAAGACCTCTGAAATCGACTATCCCGAGTTTACTATCAACATGATCGGCAGAGAAAAGCCTCGCATTCTGATTCTGATGAGTCACAAATAAGTCATTCCCCAACTGTTAGGGAAATTTGTGACCAGTTCGAAGGAGTATATCGGCATACTCGGACTCGGACAGGAGCTATTCGCCCGGTTAACTATCAAAAGTTAGCCAAAGGGATTACAACAAGTGATGAACATTCGGCAATAGCTGAATCCCAATCTTCAAGCTCTGTCGGAGCACAAGAGGTTTCTGCTTACATGATAGGAAATCCCGAGGACATAGCCAAAAGAGTAGACGAACATCATGTCATGCTCCAGGTGCAACAGGAGACACTTCTCCAATTGAAGGACATGTTGGCCCAGCTCCTGGCAGAAAAAGGCCAAAAACCTGAGTCTTCTCGGAAGACAACATCAAAGGGAAAGCAAAAAGCACACGAACATTCAGATCGTGAGACTCACAACCTGGAATCCTCTTCTGAAGGTGAGAAGGAGGTGGAAAAAGAGTTGCATCCTCAGTCCACTAAAATGGATGAACTAGAAGCTCGCCTCAATGCAATTGCTAACAGAAGTGAGCTCCGCGAAGAAGGAGTGGTGAGGCCTTACCCTGCTGAGTGGGATACAGCTCCATACCCATCGAAGTTTAAAGCTCCAACATTGCAACCTTTCGATGGCACAGGATCACCAAATCAGCATATCTACTACTTCAAGAGCTCCAACATTGCAACCTTTCGATGGCACAGGATCACCAAATCAGCATATCTACTACTTCAAGTCTCAAACTAGAGATGTAGTGACAAACGACGCCATTCTGACTCGGCTATTCATCGGTACCCTCAAAGGTGTCGCCTTTGAGTGGTTTATGAAACTGCCTGCTGGATCTATTCAGAAATGGGTAGATTTGGAAAGACTTTTCTTGGCCAGATTCTTTGAAGATGACACAGAGGTCTCAGTCCCAACTCTTCTCGCCACTAAGCAGAAGAAGGGAGAATCTATCAAGACCTATGTTGAGAGATTCCGCAGCATGGCATTGCGATGCCCTTCAGGTATGACCCAATCAACCTTGGTTGAAACTTGCAGGCACAACTTGCAGACCCAGCTCCTTGCTCAGATGGGGGTAGCAGAATGTCACTCCTGGAGACAACTAGTTATCGCAAGGAGAACAAGCCGAAGAGATTGTCGCTCAGGTGAAAGCCGAAGAAGCTGCACAGCCCAAACCGCAACAGCAACGCAATCAGAACAACGCCCAACGGTCTAAGGGAAAAGAGACATTAGCAGCTGACTACACGCAAGTACCGCCGCCCACGAAGCAAGGCAAAGCACCCACTAAGCAAAAAGTGCCCAAACAGTATTCCTTCAAGGAGGAGCATGTGGACACCTTGTTCCAGCTACTGCGGAAGAACAACAAGTTACAGCTTCCTGAAATTAGGAAGCCAGAGGAGGCAGGGAAGGTAGATGACCCTAATTACTGCCGCTATCACAGGTTCCTGGGGCATCCTACCAGAAGATGTTACATCTTTAAGGACATTCTCCAGAATTTGGTGGACGCCAAGGTGCTTACTCTGAAACCTAAGCAAAAGACCGTCTCTACCAACATGATAGCAGTCCAGTTCGGTGACTTCCCTCTGGTGGCGACCGTAGATGGCGTTGTCCCCATCCACAAGGGAGAAATGCGCTTGAAGAATACTGACTTGCACAGTCAGAAGGACAAGGGGTTGATACCCCTTACCACCTCGAAAGGAGAAGTCATGTGGGTCCACCCTGATTTAGTGGGAGACCAACAGTGGACGAATACCTCGTCCAAAAAGAAAGGAGGAAAGGCTAAGTCTTCCAACATGATTAGCCCCTCCATTACTGAGAACGATGATCACCTCAAGACCCTCACAGATTCAGAGGAAGAGAGGATTGCCCTGGCACAGGAGACAACCCTGGCACTCGGTCAGGAAAGGCTTACTTGAAAGACTACAACCAGAATATTCAAGAAGCTGAAGAACAGCCCCAAGACGCTAGGGGTTCTGTACCAAAGAAGCCAACCGATAAAGGCAAACAAAAGGAGCTCTGGTTTAACAGAAATCTCCACCAGGAATCCGGGGAGTCGAGCACTCCCTTCCAATTCAATGTCATGGCATAGTTGGCTAACATACCAGCCAGAATTACGCTATATGAGCTCCTAAGGTTGTCCAAAACTACCAAAGAAGCTTTAATTGAAGCATTGAAGAATACAGAGAGCTTCATCACCCAAGTCATTCTAATTCCCGAAGCTTCTGAAGATCAAACTTGTCGTCAATGTCTGCAAGCTGCAAGAAGTTTACCCTACATATCGTTTACTCAAGAAGATATGCAGGTTAAACACAAACACGACAGACCTTTGTACTACACGGGGTATATCGGGTCTTCCGAAATCAGTCGTGTCCAGGTTGACCCAGGCTCCGCACTCAGCATCATGCCTTATAGGGTCATGCAGGTTTTAGGAATCCCTATGCATAGGCTGCACACCACCCAAACCACTATCTTTGGGTTCAACACCAACAGTACTCGACCCCTGGGGAAAATCAAACTCAGGTGTCAAATTGGAGATCTCAAGTCCGAAGTGACTTGTTACAGTATAGATGCGGACACGTCCTACAACCTGTTGTTAGGATGACCATGGATACATGCAAACCGCATTGTCCCATCTACCCTGCATCAGGTCATGAAGTATGCTAATGATGAAGGAGAAGTTCGAACCCTAATTGCGGAAAAAGACCCTTTCCGAGGGGTGGAAAACTTTCACACCGACTCTGTTTTCTACTTGGAATCTCAGGAAAAGGAAGATGTTGGCAGTGGCAATGAAGCTGATATCGAACCAGATCCTGAAGAAGATTGTCCGTGGGAATTGAACTTAGATGTAATGGGTCAGGATGAGAGTAATAATAATGTACCGAGCGAGGGTGAATGGTGCATTAATGAAGACTTTCTTTTAGCGTACTTGCCTGACATGTCCTCTAAAAATAAATCAATAGAGAATGATTCTAATGCAGGTACCAACCCATGGTACATACTGTGCACAGAGGCATCACTTACGTTGCCTATCAAGTCATTCTTCGCTTCAGATGAAGAAGCAGAAGACGCACAGAAGGCTTTCTTCAAAGTCCCATCCAAAAGGAAAGGGCAGAAGCCAATCTGTTTTGGTAAAGTCAAACCCGAACAACTCAAACGAGGAAGTTCAGAGGAAGATGACGGAGTTCCCCAATTCCATTACCACGAACACAATTTTATATACTTAATGAAACAAATGGGGTATAACTTTAATGAGAAACAGGGTCTGAACTTCGGGAAAGGTAGGCGAACCCCAATCCGGATGTCTCTAACCCCTGAAGGAAAACCTCCGGATTATTATCAAAAAACCGGAAGGGGCTTAGGTTATGTCACAACTCCCCCTGCCTCAGAAAATGAAATCAGTAGTTATCTGCGTCAGGATCATTCATCAGGAACCTCTTCCTAGGAATCCGACGTCAGTGTCAGACCTTTCTTTAAAAGTTTGACTGTGAACATAGTTTTAACTAGTCACCCCGATGAAGATGCAGGGGGTGACGAAGAGTTAATCGAGTCAACCGACGATCCTTGGATCAAACGTCTTAACATTTTGTGGGATATGCGCTTCGAACAACGCAAACCACCCACTAAAGATAAGATGATCCAGGTCAACATGGGAGATGAGTCTGACCCCAAGCCTATCTTTATAGCTGAAGACCTATCATCATCCGAGAACGAGGACCTTATATCTCTCATCCGAGAATATATAGATGTCTTCACTTGGAATTAGGAAGATATGCCTGGCCTTGACCCGAAGGTTGCCATGCACCGTCTCAACATCGATCCGGATGCAAAACCCGTTAAACAACAACAACGCAGGTTTCGTCCAGAGATCATAGAATCAATTGAGTCAGAAGTTAAAAAACTTATAGACTCGGGTTTTGTTAGGGAAGAGCAACACCGTGACTGGGTGGCCAACATTGTTCCAGTTCCCAAGAAAAATGGTAAGGTCCGGATATGCATTGATTTCTGTGATCTTAACGCAGCTTGTCCAAAAGACGAGTTTCCTCTTCCTATCACTGACGTCATGATCGATAACACTTGTAGATATGAAAGGATGTCTTTCATGGATGGATTTTCCGGGTATAATCAGATCAAGATGCACCCGGAAGATGAAAAGCATACTGTTTTTAGAACACCACTGGGGGTGTATTGCTACACAGTGATGCCCTTCGGCCTGAAAAACACAGGTGCAACTTATCAACGTGCAATGAACACGATCTTTCACGAACACCTACGAAAGAAGATCGAGTGCTACGTTGATGATATAGCAGTAAAGAGCCAATGTAAAGACGATCATCTTACAGATCTGAAGACAATGTTCGAGATCATGCGAGCACACCAGCTGAAGATGAACCCGACAAAATCAGTCCTCGGAGTATCAAGTGGAAAATTCTTAGGATTTATCGTCACATCCAAAGGAATCTCTCTTGACCCAGAGAAAGTGTGTGCCATCCAAGACATGCCACCTCCGAAGAATCTCAAAGAGCTCAGAGGTTTGCAAGGTAGACTAGCCTACATTCGAAGATTTATAGCAAATCTTTCAGGGCGCTGCCAACCTTTCTCTAAGCTCATGAAGAAAGGAATATCCTTTGTTTGGGATTCTGAGTGTCAAGGAGCATTTGAGGAGATTAAGAGATATCTCACTCAACCGCCAGTTCTCGTGGCCCTAATATCAGGAAAACCATTCCTGTTATATGTGAGGGCCATGGATCGCCAGTTCTCGTGGCCCTAATATCAGGAAAACCATTCCTGTTATATGTGAGGGCCATGGATCATTCTCTGGGTGCTTTGTTAGCCCAGAACAATGATCAAGGTCAAGAGCAAGCCATCTATTACCTGAGCAGGACTATGATGGGAGCCGAACACCGGTATAATCCGGTCGAAAAGGAATGTCTCGCCTTGGTATTCGCAATTCAAAAGATGCGACATTATCTAGTTGGACAAACCATTCAGGTCATCTCTAAGGTGAATCCTTTGAGAGTTCTGATGACGAAACCATCATCTCTAAATTGTCGGCTTGCAAAATGGGCCATTCTCTTGTCGCAATACGACATGCAGTTCATGCCTCAAAAGGCGGTCAAGGGTCAAGCACTGGTAGACTTCTTAGCCGATCATCCAGTATCGGGAACGTCTAAGTTGTATGAAGAATTACCCGACGAGGTAGCTGAAGCTTGCGCTACCCAAGAAGCTATGCAAGTGTGGAAGTTATTCTTCGACGGTGCATCCAGAGAAAATCCTCATGGAGCAATCATCGCGGGAGTAGGAGTAGTATTAATCTCTCCGAACGGCCATGTAATCCTAAGGGGATTTTCCTTAATCGAACCTTGCACCAACAATGTAGTTGAGTATAATGCTCTGCTATTAAGGATGCAATTTGCTGAAGAACTTAATATTCAGCACCTCGAGGCTTATGGTGACTCTCAGCTCATTGTTAATCAAGTCCGAGGAGAATACAAAGTACGTCATGAGGATCTGATCCCATATTACTTCGCAGTGCTAAAGCAAGCTCAAAGGTTCGAAGGCTTCTTTATCGAATACGTGCCAAGAGCTCGGAATGCATATGCCGATGCTTTAGCCTCTTTGGCAACTTCGCTAGCCTTGCCCCCAGGGGTCGAAACAACGATTCCGGTCAGGGGACGTAAGCTATACTTTTCCAAAATTCTTATAGAGGAAAACTCAGACGAGACGACGACAGGAGAAGTCTGTACAACATTAATGGAGTTCGAATCTAGGGATTGGCGATTCCCATATATCGACTATGCCCTATATGAAATTCTGCCTGGTGATCCTACGGAAGCGGCTGCAATTAAATGAAAAGCTCTCCGATTCTATTACGATGCAGTTTCTCAAGTCCTGTATCGTAAATCACATGATGGAATCTTGCTTCGATGCCTTTCCCGAAAGGAAGTGAAAGAGGCCCTCAAAGAGGCTCACGATGGAATGTGTGCGGCTCATCAGCCCGGAGCTAAATTAGGGGATCGCCTCCGATGAATTGGCTATTATTGGCTGAAGATGTTCTCAGATACGGTTGAATACGCTAAACATTGTCACGCATGCCAAATTCATGGGGACTTTATCCATCAAGTACCTGGGAACTTACACCCCACAATGGCGTCCTGTCCCTTCGAAATGTGGGGTATGGATATAGTGGGACCGATTTCCCCTCCGACATCCAAGGGGTACTGATTCATTTTAGCTGTGACTGACTATTTCTCTAAATGGGCGGAGGCCGTCCCGTTGAAAGAAGTCAAGACTTCAAACGTGATTAAGTTCATCAAACATCACGTCGTCTATCGCTTTGGAGTCCCAAGACGGATAGTTCATGACAACGGGACACAATTCGTCAGCTTTAGGTTTTAGAGATTTTGTGACAGATTTAGAATCCAAAGTGTCGCATCTACGACATATTATCCTCCAGCAAATGGTCTTGCAGAAGCGTTCAACAAAACCATAGTGAAGCTTCTCAAGAAGTTTGTGTCCAAGAGCCGACGTGATTGGGATGAAAGACTTGGAGAGTGTCTGTGGGCTTACCGCATAATGGTGAGGACCCCTACAAGAGCTACACCATTCTTTTTGGTATACGGCTGTGAGGCTGTGTTGCCATTGGAAATCCAGATCCCTTCTCTGAGAGTTGCTATTACAACTGGACTAACAGAAGAAGAAAAACATCAACGACGTCTGCAAGAACTTGAAGCCTTAGACGACAAACGACTTCAAGCTCAGTAACAAATTGAGTTATATCAAGCCCGTATTTCCAAAGCCTACAACAAGAAGGTTAAGGAACAGATTTTCAAGAAAGGCGACTTAGTTTTGGCCAACAGACGACCCATGGTAATGACTCACAAAACCAAAGGGAAGTTCAATCCTAAGTGGGAAGGGCCCTTCGTAATAGAATCAGTCTATTCGAATGGAGCTTATCGTCTCATCAATCAAAAAGGAGATAGGCTCATGATGCCAATCAATGGGAAGTTCCTTAAGAGATACTTCCCGTAAATCATGCAGCCCCCTAAACCCCAGCTAAATCAGGCTTGGGGTTGCCTATTTATAGTGTATTTCTGTCTTGTATTTCGTCATGATAACATTAAACCTCTGACAATTAAAATCTTCTAGAATTATTCTAATAAAGAGAATTTCGATTTCATGCCAAGTTAACACTATACTCATGGCATTTGCTTTATCTTTCGTTGTCCTGAATCATATTTAAACAAAAGAGATGATGAAAGCCAAAATGATATCATTTTCGTTCAATATTTTTGATTGGAAAACAAAATGAAGACAATCGAAATGAAAATGATACAAATTTATTCCCTAGCTAAAAAGCGATTCAAGTCCTAAGCATTGGGGCTCAGCAGTCTAAAAGACTTGAGTTTAGATTTCAGCACCAATATTTTCTCCTCACGAGCCTTTTTGACTTCCTCTGTTATCTTGCTCTTGAGCTCCTCTTCATTTGGTGCTGCTTCTGCAATCTCTCGCCTAATCTTGTTAGCAGCAAAAAACTCATCAAAATAGCCCTTGAAAAGCTCTTCACAGTAAGTAGCTAACCCTTTTATGACTTCCATGTCGCCCGCTAATCGAGCAGTTATCTGAGATTGCTCAATACCAGCACGGGTAAGCTCGATCGCAGTATCCCGAATACCTGTAGCAAAACTGCCCAAGTCCACTTGCACTTGAAGATGTTCCTCGCGCAGGCGAGCAATAAACGAATCTGCTTCAGATAGACTCTTCTGAAGAGCCTCTTGCTGCTGTACTTTCAAAGCCCTGGCCTCAGAAAGAGCCCGATCCACTTCTAGTTCTATGTCGTCACGTTGTAGCATTGTAATGAATTCCAATTCATACTCTAGAATAATAATGCTCTCGCGACAATGTTCAGTCCACAATGCATTCCCCTGGTTCCTAATCTTGGAGAGATACTCTAGCAGATGGGGTTCAAAGACTTTGAAACTCATGTTGGCCTTCTTGTTTTGATGATGTTTAACAAACAATTTATTACTAATGTTGTTTGTCTAGTGTTTGTACATTCCTATGTTTTGTAGACAAACAACGTTGTTGGAGGATGGATGGAATAGAGCTTCAACGATGATATCCAATGGAGGTTGGCGGAATGACGGTGAAGCCTTGCTATTCAAAGTTCAAGATCCAAGTTCAAGCTTCATCCGCAAGATTACCAAGAAAGAGCTTCGTTGAAAATCAAGATTGCTTGGGTAATTCAGTTTAGGAATTTATATTATGTGTGTTAGTACTTTAAGCTCAATCATATACACACATACACGTTTTTGAATTTTGTATATATATAGTTATATATATACATATATGTTTTGGTTTGATAGTTTTCAAGTTTTACTATGAAACAAATGAATAGAATTGGAAAATACTATTTTGTTTCATGTTTATATGCCTATATATGATTTTCCCTTTAACAAGCTTATATTTAATGAAATCATATTTAGTGTTTTGAATATATTGCATAGAATATGCAAATTTATGAAAATATTGTATTTCTAGATTATAGACTTCATAACAACATGTTATATCTTTTATCAAGTCTATACAATCATTTCATAAGGTTTCAAAATGTTGTTTAAGTCAAAATATCAAAATATCAATTTTCAGGTTTTCATGTTTTTGGACTATTTTGTAAAATGATGATATTTTTCATTTGGGAAGTCCTTTTTCGAAACCAGTCATTGTAGCATGTTTATTATCATGTCTACAATCATTCCCCAAAGTTTTACATTTTTTGGAATTTATTTGATATTTTTAAACAGCATTTTAAAATCAGGTTTTTTGAGTGTCAGTTTTCGGTCGACCGGATCGGTCGACCGAACCTGAGGTCAAAAGTTTCCTGGCCGACAGAACACTGGGCGACAGAAAGCCTGTCGGTCGACCGGTCCGGTCGACCGATGAAAATTTTCGGTCGACCGACGAATTTTCCGGTCGACCGACGAGTGTTTTTTCAGCTTCCAACGGCTAGTTTTCTGACCGTTGCTTGGGGCTGTTTTGTCTTTTGGCTTGGGGTTTTAGGCTGAGGTTTTGGAGACTATAAATACCCCATTGCTGATGTCTTTTCAAAGGAACCAAGAGAGTTTAAAAACAAGTTTAAGAAAGTTTTAATCAAGGGTTTATGTTTGGTTTAAGTGTGTTTATAAGCTTTTAAGCATTTGAGTGTTTCGATTTTGTGAATCAAATTCCACAAGAGCTTGAGGAGATTATCTATTGAAGTTTGAGCTTCCAACTATCATCCCTCCATCTCTTGTTATCAAATTGAGAAGTTTTCTAAACTCAAACTCTAGCTTTACATTTATATACTTGTTTGATTATCATTGTTCTTAAGCTAGATTTTATATTTGAGTTTAGTTTGATTTTGATTTATATCTCTTTGTTCACACACAACCTATTGAGCTTATTGTATTTACATTCATAGTATAATTGGGTTGTGAGATTGTGTATCTTAGAGAGTGAGCTTACAATTCGTTCTCATCCATTGTAGAGAACAAACACTTTGTATTGAGCCTTAATTGTGAGGATACACTTTGTAATACACTTGTACACCAAGAGAGAAGTGTGTGGCGAGAGTCGGGGATCGTCCCAAGAGGAGTGGGGTAGGTTTGAGGGAGACACGGCTAGGTCCAACACTTAGTGGGTGTAGAGTGGGATTACAATAGTGTGTTGATTGTAAAGTTTTCGGTTAGCTAGAAAACCGAGTGTGAGGTGTAAACGTTGTTCGGGTGAACGTAGAAAACCCGGTTGATAGTGGATTTCTCCCCGGGAGTGGGGAGCGGAGACGTAGGACGGAAGGTCCGAACTCCGTGATCACCTTTGTGTGTTTGTGATTGTCTTGGCGTCATTTATATTTATGTTCATATCTTATATCGCCATTGTCCATAGCTCATTATTTATATGATCCACTATCTTGTTTATGTTTATATCACCCTTAGTTTATATATCCTTGCATATATACATATTCATCATATAGGATATATCTCATTGTTCATATTGCTTATCCTAGCTTACATATCTTGTTATATTTCACACTTGCTAGGATAACTTGTTAATTAGTTTTAATTGGCATTTAAATCGGATTAGATTAGCATAAGACCCTAATCACCCCCCCTCTAGGGTCCAACACTAACTGTTTAAAGGTTTGACCAAAAGGGAATTTGAGACGATCCTAACTGTTTAAAGGTTTGATCGTTCAATTTGTGGACCTCTCGTTCATGGAACGAATCGAGAGGGGATTTTGGTTTTGGTCCTAACTGTAGTAAGGTTTGACCAAGTGGGAGTTTAAATGTATTTCGTTTAGGCTATGAATCAAATGTTGCTCCTAAATTCATTAATTTCCCCTATGCACAATGGGCTTCTAGATTTAAACTATTTGTTGAATCTAGAAATATCAACTTATGGGAAGTTATTGATTGTGCTTATATTGTGCCCACTTTGGAGATATCCAAGTGGAGCAATTATGATAAGAAAATGTTTTCAATGAACAAGCGTTTGTTAGAATTTTTGCTTAATGCTTTTGACTCATCCATTTCTAACAAATTTGTTCATTTTGATAGTGCTTACAAACTTTGAAAATTTATTGAAGCACATCAAGGGGACTTGGAGGCAATCCGACAAGCTTTGGAGGATTCTTCTTCAAGTTCATGTGGAGCATCATGCACACGGCCACAAGAGGATAACTCTTGTGTAGTAAGCGATTCCGATTCCGATAATGACTTATCTATTGATGAACTTCAGTCGCATGTTCGGGTTATCCTTAAGAATATAATATTCTCCAGGAACTTCCTGTTATATAAATCATCCACCCCCAGTTTCCTTTGCGAAACCGGGTTTAACATTGTACTCAGTTGGATAATCGAGAAGCAGTTTATACTCATATACTCTTTGGAGTGTGGGGAAACAGTTTATACTCGTGCACCCACTGGAGTTGTATGGTCGTCTTTACTCGACTTCTTTCGTCGTTATGACGCCGGAGTCAATTAGGGCTTGGATCTTGTTTTTGAGTCCAAAGCAAATCTCGGTGGGATGAAGAACCCTTCTGTGGTACGCACAGTAGTTTGGATCCGTAATCCTCTTAGCTCCATCCTGATCTTTAATAGGTGGTAGCTCGATTTTGTCATTAGCGAGGAGGTATTCCAATATGGCTGGAGCTTCATCATCTTCGAAAGAATATTCCTCTTGAAACCTCGGATCGAGAGTCGCATTCTCAACGATTGCAGATGTCATTGGTTGGCCTCTCTCAGCTTTCTTTCTTTTAAGAAAGTGCTCAGCTTGTTCACCCCGAGATTTTAACTCCTTCCAAGTTGTGGATGGCACGACCCCCAGAGCTTCCAGGACATCGATGGAGAGGTTATTGTGGCATGTTTGCAGGATGAACTCCTCTGTAATAGGATCTCTGCAATTCATTGCTTTGTTACGGAAACGTTTGACAAAATTGTCAACTGACTCTCCGTCTTTTTGCTTCTCATCCAAAAGGGTTCCGATTGACACTTCGGTGTCATCATCGAAGAAATTACTGAGGAACAAACTTTCCATGTCATCCCAGCAATTGATGCTCCCTGGCTTGAGCCGTCGGTACCAATCGAAGGCGGACCCACGAGTGGTAAGCGATTCGGAATCCGATAGTGATATATCCATCAATGAACTCGCTTGTGCATATGATAGATTATCTCATGCCTATACAAAATTGCAAAACAATTTTATTGATCTTAAAAGCAAGCATATTAGTTTAAAATCCGATCATGAGTCGCTAGCTTCCAAACTTGATATTGTTGTTAAAGAGAATGCTATTTTAAAAGAAAACAATGAGTTATTAAGTTTGGAAAATAATAACATGTCTTCATCTATTGCTAGCTTAACTCATGCTAATAATAATGCCATGATAGAAGTAGAAACTATTAGAAATAAGTTTAATTCTTTTAGAAATGATCATGTTTCATCTACTTCTATTTCCAATGCTTGTATGCATAATGATGAATTGAATCTTGTGAAAAACCGAATATCATCTTTAGATTCAACCCTTAAAACATGCATTGTAGATAATAAGAAACTTATGGACTTGGGTGCAAAGTCTAGTACTACAACTTCTAAACCCGTACACTTTGCACACTTGTATAGTAAAACTTATAAATGCTCCATTTGTGGTCGAAAAGGCCATTTAGCTAAGTTTTGCTATGATGCACAAAAACATAAGAATATTAATTCTTCTTGTGCATCTCATAAGGCTTCTTCTTCATCACATGTACACACACATGCACCCATTGTTCATCATAAGCATGCTAATGTGTATCATTGTGATTTTTGTGGTAGAGTTGGTCACTTAGCCAAGTTTTGTTTTGATTTGCGAAAAGTTTCTAAATCGCAAAATATTTCAAGTAGACCAACATTATTTCAAAATGTTTCTCATTTGCAAAATAATCTTAAAAGACCATCTTTATTTGCAAATGTTCCTCGTGCACATCCACATGGTCAACATAACCAAATGCATCCTCTTCATTGCACTTATTGCAATCGAATGGGTCATTTGCATAATTATTGCTATGACCGGACCCGTGCACTAAATGCGCCCAAATGGGTTCATAACCCTAGGGCTTTGAGCTTGAATGATAGGGGTCATGTCCCTAAATCTTTTGGTACCAAGAATACTTGGGTACCAAAACAAATTTGATTTTAAACCAGGAATTTTATTGTTTTTAATTTTCTTTTTCTTGGTTTTGAAAAATGTATTTTAAACTTTTATGAAAACAATTCCTTTTATTGGTCAAATTCTTTTGTTTTCATAATTCCTAGCTTTGATTTAGATGAGAGGTTTGTATTTATATAACCCTTCGGGTTTATTGGGTGTTTATTCCCAAATCAAGTTTACCGGATGCTAAAATGATTATATGGGTTGGAACAAGCTCAAGAGCTTGATATAATTGTTGCCTCTCTTAAAAATTGTGTTTTGATTTGTTGTTTTTGAATTCATTATAATTCACTTATATGATGATATTTATGTGTTTGTGCTAATGGATCATCTATTCGTGCTTTATAATGTATTCTATGAGTGGTTTGATCAAGTTATGTAAAGAAAATTTTTCTTTATTGATCAAACATTGTTTTTGAATATAAACTTTGATTTATGATTTCTTTTGGTTGAATTGTTTTCATTTGAAAACTTTTTGCATGATTCTCATGTTCCTCTTCTTTTGATTTCATAAATCTATTCTTTTATATGGTTTTTATATTTTTTTTTGTGTTAATGAGACACTATTTTCATATTGACATATTTATATGTGTTCTCATTATCTTCATGTATGTGAGTAAATTTTTAGCATATTCATGTATGCTTGCTCACATATGTTTTGCCATGATCTTTATTGCTTATATTCTATATGGCATTTTGATAGGGGGAGCAATCCCTATACTTGCTTCATACTCACCCATGCTTATTTGTAGGGGGAGCTTTCGCTCTCTTAATTCTTTTGTCCCCTTTTTGATGTTGTCAAAGGGGGAGAAATATTGTGAGTATATCTATCTTGTTTGTTTATATGCATGTGAGTTATTATCTTGTATATGTTCATTTCCTTCATGCATATATTCCTTTTTGTAAATTGTTTGTCATCATCAAAAAGGGGGAGATTGTTGGCCTTCTTGTTTTGATGATGTTTAACAAACAATTTATTACTAATGTTGTTTGTCTAGTGTTTGTGCATTCCTATGTTTTGTAGACAAACAACGTTGTTGGAGGATGGATGGAATAGAGCTTCAACGATCATATCCAAAGGAGGTTGGCGGAATGTCGGTGAAGCCTTGCTATTCAAAGTTCAAGATCCAAGTTCAAGCTTCATCCGCGAGATTACCAAGTCAAGCTTATTGAAGATCAAGATCATTGCTTGGGTAATTTAGTTTAGGAATTTATATTATGTGTGTTAGTACTTTAAGCTCAATCATATACACACATACACGTTTTGGTTTTTGTATATATATAGTTATATATATACATATATGTTTTGGTTTGATAGTTTTCAAGTTTTACTATGAAACAAATGAATAGAATTGGAAAATACTATTTTGTTTCATGTTTATATGCCTATATATGATTTCACCTTTAACAAGCTTATATTTAATGAAATCATATTTAGTGTTTTGAATATATTGCATAGAATATGCAATTTTATGAAAATATTGTATTTCTAGGTTATAGACTTCATAACAACATGTTATATCTTTTATCAAGTCTATACAATCATTTCATAAGGTTTCAAAATGTTGTTTAAGTCAAAATATCAAAATATCAATTTTCAGGTTTTCATGTTTTGGACTATTTTGTAAAATGATGATATTTTTCATTTGGGAAGTCCTTTTTCAAAACCAGTCGTTGTAGCATGTTTATTATCATGTCTACAATCATTCCCCAAAGTTTTACATTTTTTTGGAATTTATTTGATATTTTTAAACAGCATTTCAAAATCAGATAAACAGTTTTCATATCAGTTTTCGGTCGACCGCACCGGTCGACCGAACCCGAGGTCAGAAGTTCACTGGGCGACAGAAAGCCTGTCGGTCGACAATAGATCCGTTAGACACTAACGGCTATTTTTCTGAGCTGTCTTCTGGGGACTTTTCTGTCTTTTTGCTTGGGGTTTTTGGCTGAGTTGTGAGAGGGTATAAATACCCCATTGTCTTCAACTCTCAAGCTTGTTAAGAGAATGGTTTAAAAAGTTTTTAATAAGGGTTTAAACTTGTTTAGTGTTTGTTTAAGTTTGGTTTAAGAAGCTTTTAAGCAATTGAGGGTTTGAGTTTGTGAATTCAATTTCACAAGAGCAAGTGGAGATCATCCTTTGGTGTTTGAGCATTCACTCTTCTCCTACTCTCTTGTCATCTTTAGAGAAGTGTTTCTAAACTCATCTAGCAATTTATTATTTTGATTATAATTTCCATAAGCTAGATTTATATTGAGTTTAGTTTAATTGTTTTATTGATACTCTTTGTTCACACACAACCTATTGAGCTTATTGTATTTGCATACATTATATAATTGGGTTGTGGGATAGTGTGACATTGAGTTGAGCCTAATTGAGTTCTCACCTTGTTAGAGAGAACAATCATTTGCTATATTGTGCTTAATTGTTAAATCACTTTGTAATACACTTGTACACCGAGTGAGGAGTGTGTGGTGAAAGTCGGGGATCGTCCCAAGAGGAGTGGCGTCGGTTGACGTGCCTAGGGAGAGGTTGTGACGTTGATCGGTGAACGTTGAAAACCGACATTGTGAGGGTGAGTGTGAACGTTGATCGGTGAGCGTTGAAAACCGACACTGTGAGGTGTAAACGTTATTCGGGTGAGCGTAGAAAACCCGGTTGATAGTGGATTTCTCCCCGGGAGTGGGGAGCGGAGACGTAGGACGGAAGGTCCGAACTCCGTGATCATATTGCTTGTTTGAGTGTGCTTTGGCGTTCATTCATATTTATGTTCATATCTTATATCGCCATTGTCATTAGCTCATTATCTATATCATCCACTATCTTGTTTAGATTGTTTACCCCTTGTGTTAGTTTACATATCCTATACATATATCATATTGTATATCTCTTTGATAGGATATATCATCTTGTGTTAGCTCATATATCCTTGCATATATCTCATAGTATATCTCATTGCTAGGATATTTACCTTTGTTCATATTGCTTATTCTTGCACATAACTCTTGTATATCTATCTTGCAAGAATATACTTGTTAATTAATTTTAATTGGCATTTAATCGGATTAGATTAGCATAAGACCCTAATCACCCCCCCCTCTAGGGTCTAACAACTCACGTCCCCGAGACTAACAACATCGATAGTCATTTGCATCCAGTACTCCAATTGTTCGATGAGCTTCCTCAAAGTTTCCGAGCTTGGGGGTGGAGCAGTCGGCGGATAAATAAAGCAATTCTCATAATCAGTGCGAATGGGGGTGTGCGCAGCTTTAGATGATAACTTTTCAGGCATATTTGGCACTGAAGCTGGGACGGTTAATCCCTGCCCACCTGTTGGTATTGCAAGACTAGGAGGAGCAGCTGGAAGCATAGTATCCCCGCTGTTTTCAAGAGATGCAGCACGTGCCGACTTTATGGCATCCCCCATCAGCTTAACTCTCTTGGAGTTCTTAGCTGCAATGGGTTTTCGCTTCTGAATCCTCTTCTCATATTCGCCTTCCTCCTCAGCAGTAAGAGCCCGCTTCCCTGATGATCTTAAGGAGCGAGGCTCAGGAGGGGGCGTTCTCTCGAGAGCTTCTTTAGAGTCCTCTTCTTCAGAAGGCTTAGCAGTGGGTAATTCCTCTGGGATCTCCTCAATTCCGGATGCCTCTCATTCGTAGGACAGATAATCATCTATCCCTGGTAATTGAGTCCTGGCAGAACCACTTCTCGATTTATAAAATTCCCGGATCTCATTTATGCATGAGGTATATATATCATACTCGGGGATTCGAGAAGCTTTGTCGAACCAATCCCGGAAGTCCGCTACGGTAGAGCAACTAGGCGGTTAATTAGGCAGAGTAAACTGCGCATGAGTCCCTCGGGCAGAAAAGAAATACCAAGCACGAGCACCTTCGTAAAGGTTCCTAATATAAGCTAATCGTGGGTTAGGGTTACCAACATAAAGCTGGTCATACCCGAATTGTCGAACGAAACGCGAAGGAATATATGGTTCAATGATGCATTTCTCGCCTAGTCGGAAGACCAGGTAGCCCACCCTGATAGAAAGAAGCCATTGGAAAGTCCCTGTGTTTAAAAGAGAAGATCCTTCAAAAACCACGTCGCCAAACTTCGGGCCTTCTTCTTCAGCCCCATCAAAACAAGGGCAGCAACAAAAGAGATCATACTTGTCTTCCAAAGACAAGAGTTGTCTAGCCCGGACTATGTACACGGACGTCCATGTGGCAGACTCAAGTCTATGGATGAAAGGAACAGAGGTTTCATTATCATGTACAATTCCCGTCATCAAAGAGGGACAATGCAGCACGAACCAAGCCACTAAGTAAGTATAGGGCATTGGTGTGCGGGGTTGAGAAGTCTTCCGAACTTTCTTCCCAGCAACATTCATCTCCTTGACGTCGAGGAGTTCAGAAATCAAATCCCGTAAGCCCCTCTGCAGACAACCTGTCATTGCAGGGAGAAGACTTAGAGGTCTTCCGTGAGCCAGAAGAACGGCTGGGTAGACTACCACCAAGATCGATTCGGCTGGTTTCGTCGGCACGACGCATCGCTTCAACCATAGCATCAAGAAACCAGCAAGAAGGGCAGTGTCAGAGATAGGAATTGCAGCTTGATGATGAAAACTTTCAAATTCGCTGTTAGCTTCAAACCCATCTTCTAAACACCTGTTCCTATAAATAGCATTAGGAGCCTTGATGCGGGCTTTAATACTCTTAGCAGAGCTTACAGCAAGTCGGGTCACCATCAAGTCTTTCTGACCCAAGTTCTAAAATAAGTAATCTGCCCAGGCAGTATGCATAAGACCACCACCACGCATCCCAGCGACTTGAGCACAGATGTAGAAATGACATATCAACTCCCAAAAGGTGTTGTATATCTCTGGATGAGTAGTCTTCAGGAGGGAGAGTTCTTCGGTGGTGGGAATAAATTCTTCATATGGCGTTTGCCCGAAGGATAATCCCGATATCGCATGCATCTCATGGAAAGCAAATCCCAACTCCCCAACAGGTGTGAAAAAGGTGCAGCTATCCGGATTGTACCGCTCCAGCATACCAAAGAAGCAGAGATAGATCATTCTGAATGATCCCGCGTCTTGTAGCCTGTACTGGTATCGTGAGGCCAGACTGAGCAAGGGGCTCCTTAAGTTCTTTCAGAACAAAATCCACCATCCGGGTCCACCAGCCATCTTCTCCAGAAAATAACCAGCCAGGAGAACAAAAGGCTTGTGTGGGAAATTTGCCTTGAGCAGCGATAAATTGCCGTATGAAAATGTTCACTGGAAGATGAGTCTCCTGAGTGAAGCCCTTTTTCTCAAAACTACCAGGTCTCAGACCTTTGAGTTGTCCGCCAATTTGAACATGAGAGGATCGACCAGATCCAAATGAGATGTTCTCTTTTTCCTTGACAAGATCGAAGGCTAAGCCCCTATGACTACCGACACTCAGGAAGTATGAAAGCGGGTACATTCTCTTCATGCTTGGAAGAAAAAGCAACTGATCATCGACTCTTCGCAGCATCCGAGAATCTTCGACATACCCAACTTGTCCATCGGCGGATATATGGTCTCCGAACAAAAATGATGGTTTGACGAACTGGTCCAAACCCGTAGGAGTATCTAGATCCACATCAGTGATCAGAGCCCTAAGGGTGGAACACCCAACAAACCTAATTAAATGTGCCCGCTCCAAGCTAGGAGAAGTGCATAGAGGAATTTCTCTGCGAAGCCCAAAAGCTCTCCCCACTTCTGGATCATCAGTGTAGTTGAAATGCTGCTCCGGCAGAAGTGGCACATTGGAAAAAAGCACTGTAAAATCAGAAGCAATAGTTAGTAGCAGAAATAGGTTGCTAACACGAAATAAACACGAAGGATAAATTCTGCATGCCAAGCTTTAAATACAAGTTTCAACCCTTGTATCAATATTTGAACGCAGAGGTTAAACCCTGCGTTGTAATATTTGAACGCAAAGGTTAAACCATGTGTTGTAATACTTAAACGCAGAGTTTAAACCCTGCGTTATGATATTCAGACGCAGAAGCCAAGTCCTGCGTTCAAATTTCATACCCAAACATAGGAGTCTTAACTCTATGTTTTCTCAAACGCAGAGTCCTAAGTCTGCGTTTTCAATTTTAACACAGAGTCCTAACTCTTCCTTCACAATTTTAACATAAGAGACTTAGCTCTATGATTCTTAAACGCAGGGTCCTAAGTCTGCGTTTTTGATTTTAACACGGAGTTGTAACTCTGCGTTTCAGGCAGAAACGAGTCATCTTCCTCGTTGATGAGAACCCATCTAGGGTTTTCAGAAAACTTGTCGAAACAAGTCGCCATGGCCACTACTTACCACAGCAACGAGGTCCATGTGACAGCAAAGGTGGTGTCGAAGCGCTCGTCGGAGCCGTGATATCGCCGGTGTTCTCGGCCGGTGACGCTTTCAAAGCCGCCTTGGCGGCTTTCTTAGAACCCGCACTCATCCTCCTGGGTGCCATGCGGATGGTTAATTAGAGAAGACGGAGTTCGTCGGAAAGTTGACCGAAATTCAAACGAGAAATGTCGTTCTTGGAACTAAGCAAGGCAAAAGAGTTGAATGACTCTTGATGTGACCTTACAGACCTATTTATAACAGCCATCAAGCTGTTAAATCGGTTCAGGACTCTAAGAAAGAATCCCAACCAATTCTGAAACGCAATTTTTTTGTGTTAATTGATAAGATCGATTAGATCTTAACGCAGAGTTCACTTCTGCGTTCAAGTCCCAAATGCCAGGTCTAGCCCTGCGTTATAAGAGTTCTTAACCTTGCGTTTCGAACCTTCAACGCAAGGGTCACCCCTGTGTTGTGATTACTTAAAACAAAGGATCCATCTTTGTATTGGCAAAACATGATACTTATTTCTTAAGTTCATGAACTCTTTTAGCATGGCATTGTTAAACTTCTGTATTTTCTCAGCAGAGTTTAAATCCACGTCAGGATAATATTACAACTCAGACGGATGTCATCCCCCATAGAGCTTGAATTTAGTTTACATCGTTGTAACAGTAATTCCTCTGTCAAAATCCACTTATTGATTCTCATCAAGGGAAGAATAGGTCTCCAAAATCATTCAAATCATGATCAATTTACTAACTCTCCCTAACAGAGTAGTAAATACTCAGTTTATCAACTCCTTTCAATGGGGTTATAAAATTCCACAATCTTGTTCAAATCACAAATATCACAACTCATCACTTCGATGATAAATCTGTTAGCAAGTCCTCCCCAGCGAGACACTAAAATATTCTTCCTGTCACGTTAACACCACACCTCTGACAAAAATCCACTTATCAACTCTCTCCAATAGAGCGATAAGTCCTCAAAATTGCTTATATAGCAATATTCTTCTTGTCACGTTAACACTACACCTCTGACAAAAATCCACTTATCAACTCTCTCCAATAGAACGATAAGTCCTCAAAATTTCTTCTATAGCAATATTCTCCTTGTCACGTTAACACTACACCTCTGACAAAAATCCACTAATCGACTCTCTCCAATAGAGCGATAAGTCCTCAAAATTGCTTCTATAGCAATATTCTCCTTGTCACGTTAACACTACACCTCTGACAAAAATCCACTTATCGATTCTCTCCAATAGAGCGATAAGTCCTCAAAATTCCTTTAATAGCAATATTCTCCTTGTCACGTTAACACTACACCTCTGACAAAAATCCACTTATCGATTCTCTCCAATAGAGCGATAAGTCCTCAAAATTGCTTTTATAGCAATATCCTTCTTGTCACGTTAACACTACACCTCTCAAAATTGCTTTTATAGCAATATCCTTCTTGTCACGTTAACACTACACCTCTGACAAAAATCCACTTACCGATTCTCTCCAATAGAACGATAAGTCCTCAAAATTGCTTTTATAGCAATATCCTTCTTGTCACGTTAACACTACACCTCTGACAAAAATCCACTTATCGATTCTCTCCAATAGAGCGATAAGTCCTCAAATTGCTTTTATAGCAATATTCTTCTTGTCACGTTAACACTACACCTCTGACGAAAATCCACTTATCACTCTCTCCAATAGACAGATAAGTCATCAAAATTGCCCTGATCGCAATTTCTCGCATGTCATAATCTATTGACTCTTTTCAATAGAGCAATAGATTCCCTAATCTCTGTTATGTTAACAAGCCACCTCTATAAGTTCTAACCCGTATGAACCAGTTAATTCTTCTACAAAGGAATAACAAGTGTTCATATACCTATCCCCCACAAGTTAAAGTTTTTCTAGAATTATCTTAGATGATAATAAAGGAAACTTTTAAAATTTGGGCATTTTCCACATAGTTTCATTGTTGCAAGTCAGAATACGACACATGCAATAAATAGAGATAAACCAGAATCACTCTTTTTATTTTGCTCAGAAATATTAAGAAGTGATACAAAAACCCTGTTCTTATCAAACAAAAAGAACAATACATGATTAAGCCTCTGAATCAGTAAAAGTGAAATACGCAAGTCGGGATTTAATAGCAGATAGCCTTTCTTCGTGAGCGGCCTGCACCATCACCTCGGCTTTCTTCCTAATGACGTTTTCGTCCGGCTCAATTGCATTAGCTTGCTTTTGGAGAAGTTCAAGGTCCTACACCGACGAACGGTAAGTGGCATAAGTTTTCACGCTCTCCAGTGTGAGCTTTTTCAAGATCTCTTCCTCTCACGCGAGCTCAACCTCGTGTCGAGCCAACTCTACCCTGAGGCGATCAATTTCTACACGAGACGCTTGTATGGCAGCACCAGAAGTGTCCACAGCATGTTGCTTCTGAATGCATTGCCCCTGTAAGGATGCAATTTCAAGCTCCCTTTCAGTGATGGCTTCTTAAAAAGTTTCGTACTGGCGAGCCGCTTCAGCTTGAAGATTGTTCGCGGGGAAAATCGTTTTCTTCATTGATGTCATTATGTTCTCAAAATAACAACTTTTGGTGTTACAAAGATCCGGTCTTTTTTTTTAGATCCGGTTACAACGAAATCAAAAAAAGGAAAATAAAGAAAAATTACAACTTTCTCCTTGTGAACAGATCGCGAGCTCCTGTTTTGCAGTCACTCACTTTCGTGGGTTCTTTGCCAACGCCGGGGTTAATCCGTGGACCACCGCGCGATCTAGATCCGGTCGGATCTACACGATTTGACGGGTATTATTCCACGAAGGGAATAATAGCCGGGAGGGATTAGTTCACTAAGGAAATAATCGCTCGGATCTCGGGATCTAAGACCAAGCTTAGATCCGGAGTGTGATCTCGTGTAGATCTCAGATCTACTCTTCCCCTCTCTCGAACTACTGCCTTTTGTGACGTGGATGCTCGCCGAGGATCAGATCTGAATGTCCAAGTCTTCAAGTCTTCAAAACTCTAAGCTCAGTCTTCAATCCGGCAGAGTTTCGGCTCTCAAAAGTCCAACCTTTGAAAATGAACAAAAGGGGGCCTATTTATAGGCTACCCTCACTGTGCCTTGGGCACAGTGCAGCCGGCCACCTTGAGGTGGCTCGGCTCTGGGCCGGCCACCTCAAGGTGGCTCGGCCACCGAGCCACCTCAGGGTGGCTCGGCTTTGGCCGAGCCACCTTGAGGCGGCTCGGTTTTGGCCGAGCCCCTCTGGGTTTGCCGTTTTTCCATTGTTTTGTGCTGTATCCGTTTCTCGGTTCTGTCTGCGATTCGGTTGACTTAGATTCTGATTTGTTGATCTGATTTGGCAGTAAGTCGGATTCCTGATTTGGCAGTAAATCCACTTCTGAGTTCGAGTCTGAAACCGATCTTGATTTGGTCGTTATTCATCCGAGTCCGCTCTTGTTTGAATGACTCGTTGATTCCCCAAACTGTTGGCTTGATTCCACGCTCGAATGGATGTATCTCGTTGCTTGCGTACGGTTCGTCAATGTCGTCGCCTCGTTGGTTAGTCGGTTTGTGCCGAGCTATGCTGAGGGACCTATAAGCAATTTTATATGCCTACAGATACCCCCTCCAAAGTATTTCAGCCTCGTTCTTTTATAGAAGAGTCTGGAATACTTTGGATATGATTGTCCCAACCTTCAGTCGGTATAACGGGACCTTGGAATGGCTTCTGTTGACCGTTGTCGGAATTTTAAACTTGTAGTCGATTCCTGACTTTCTAATCTTTAGCTGACCATCGATTGTTGGCGTCGAGTCTTTATCTGCAACGCGTTGTCCGGCGTAGTGTTGTTGAGTTATCCTTAAGAATATTTTTAGAAAAATACTCTCCAGAAACTTCTCAACCAAATTTAGGGAACAGTTTATACTCATATACCTTATTAGAGTACTTTCTGTGCCCAAATGAACTGAACCGGTCTGATAATGACCCAAAAAGGCAGTAATTAGGCTCAAAAAATCCTACGACTCTTCTGATCATATGGGAGAGGAGTGAATAAATGATGGGCTTAATCGTCGGTCGATTTGAAGTCGTTTCGACACTCGGTTCAGCTTCAATTTAGCTTTCGGTTCAAAACCGGTCCGGTCCGGTTTGGTTCGGTCTGGTTCAAGGCCGGTTCACCCTTTAAAAGGGGTCTTTTTTCTTTTTCTTTTCCCTTACCTAGGGCCCCCCCCTTAGCCTCTTTTTTGAATTTCTCTTCCCTCGAGCATCCGTTCTCATCCAAAACTTGATATCCGTCTTAGATCTAGCATTCCTTTGGATCTTGGACTAAGAAATCCCTCGAAACTTTCATTTTTAGAATTTCTCTCAGGCCCCTCGAGCGCGTGGTTCGAGCACTTTTCAAGATCTAATTTTTATTGGATCTTTGAGCTTTCCCTCAGGTATATCTTCCATAATTTTAGCATTTTTTATGCTTAATTTAATTTATGAACTTGTGGGATTGCATGCGAGGGTTAGGATTATGATTTGGCGCCTCGAGCTTATCTTTCAGGGGGGTAGAATTGCAATAAAAAGAGGATTTTTTCTAGATCTGACCTCTTGATTTATTTTGTAGGTCATTATGTCGCGAGTCTCGAGAGGTCGTTCCCCTGCTGCATCGGCTGACGGCGTGCTTCCTTCATATGCTGGTGAGCTATTTTTTGCATATTCGAAATTTTACAAATTAACCCTCTTTTTTCTGAAAATTTGCAAATTGGTCCTTTTAACCCCACATTGTTCTCCTTGGTGAGGCAATCGGGAAGAGCCTTGATTCTCCTTGGTGAGGATCGACGCTTTAAAGATAGAAATTTTACAAATTAACCCTCTTTTTTCTGAAAATTTGCAAATTGGTCCTTTTAACCCTACGTTGTTCTCCTTGGTGAGGCAATCGGGAAGAGCCTTGATTCTCCTTGGTGAGGATCGACGCTTTAAAGATAGGTTTTGCTTGGTCAAAACCATATCTTAAAATAAAGGGGGCATTTTGACGCTGCATTGTGTTTTATAAGGCAGGGATATATTGTCGATATACCCTATCTTATAAGCCATAATGTGGCCAAATCGTCTCACCCTTTATAAGTTAATGACTCTATCTTACCGATTTGTAAGATGAGTTCAACTTCCTTTTATACCTGAAATTAACAAACACTTAATTGCTTGTTTTCAGTGGAGTATCCTTCCGGAGCCTTTTCGCCTCATGCGGTGAACGGACGTCGTGACGAGTATTATTCGACGTCTGATGATTTTTCGCCCATTCCGCTTGCTTCCCAGTTTGTTCCGGGCACGTCGACAGAGGTTGCCCAAGTGGTGAAGGAAGGTGGACATCGAGCCCTTCGTCAGCTGATTACAGATGCGCCCCTCGTGAAGGATGCTAGTTCCGTTCAGTCTCTCAGGAAGACTGATTTCTTGTTTGGCGATTCTGTCAGAGATCCCGATGCAGCATTTATTGACGCCGAGCAGTGGCTTCATAAGACTGGCAATGGCTTCTTCTATTTACCGAAGATTCCTCGGCACCGTTCCTTGACTGAGCTCAGGCGTCAGGCTGTGAAACGGGAGATGTCGTGGCGTTTGACAGAGGAGCATGAGAGCGTTCACTGCGGCTACATTACTCGTCAGGCAGTTCCTGGTTCGAGCAGGAATCATATTGTTGGACTGCGTCCTGGAGTGCTAGGACTAGATGCACCGCCCCGTAACGAGTTCCTTGCCTCTGCTTCCACTTTGAGGAATCGCCTCGCTAACTTAGGACGGGAGATGCCTCCACCGCGCCACAGATTCTATGGTTGGGTCCATTCTTTAGACAGGTTTTGGTGGGCTCGTATGACGAAGTACGTCTTGAGCCGTTGGAGCGAGGAGTTGCACGCTTGCGAGCCTCTGCTCCCGGTGTAGGACTCGTAATCACCCCCATCTCCGTAAGAGTTTTGGTTGGTCCCCGTTTTATTCACCCCCTGCTCATTAGGTGGTGGATAGTTGTAGTGATATTCATTTCCGCTTCGGGTTGCCAAAACTTCTTGCTCTTCTTCAGAGAGCAGAAAAGCTTGGATTCTTTCATCATCTTCTCCTGGGATAGCAGAGACTCCGCAGCAAGACTTTCCTTTCCCTTTCGACTTCTTCTTGGATGACGACCCGGCCCATTGTTCATCTTCAATCAGGTCGGGGTGAACCCAGAGGATTTCGACGTTTGGGGCTGTGTGTGGCACACGTCCCAAGTCCTTTTTGGCGCTGTCCATGTGGGTCATCGTTCACTGTCTTCATTCCTACTTTGGTGATGCGCTCTGGTTTGAACCATGTTGTGGGCACCGACCCAAAACTGATTGACACCGCGTTTGCTCCAACATTCTTAGACGGCTTCGGGGTTATGACGCCTACATCAATTAGCGCCTGGATCTTGTCCTTGAGGTGGTAGCACGACTTCGTAGGGTGATGGACCGCTCTGTGGTATGCACAATATCTCGGATCCGTCACTTTGTTAGCCCCTTCTTGATCCATAATCGCTGGCAGCTGAATTTTGTTGTTCTCCAACAGGTACTTAAAGATGCCGGGACCTTCGTCATCTTTGAAGGAGTACACCTTGGGAAACCTCGGCTCTGAAGATTTTTGCTTCTGAGGCCGTTGTTGCCATTGCCCCCGAGCTTGTTGTGGTGCTTGTTGCTGCTGCTGCTGTTGCTGTTGCTGAGGTTGCAATTGAAAGGTTTGATTAGCATCAACTGCATTAGCGTGTGCCTTACCTTTCCCCCGTGGGACGAAATTCTGTGCTGGAGCATTTGTCGCCTGTTGGCCTCTCTCCGCCTTCTTTCTTCTGAGGAATCGCTCGGCTTGCTCTCCTCGGACCTTCAAGTCCTTCCATGTCTTGGACGGTGCTGTCCCCATTGCTTCCAACACGTCCAGCGCGAGGTTGTTGTGGCAAGTTTGGAGGATGAATTCCTCGGTGATCGGGTCCCGACAGTTCATCGCCTTGTTCCGGAACCTCTTGACGAAGGTGTTAACCAATTCCCCGTCTTTTTGTTTCTCGTCAAGCAACGACCCGATGGATATCTCGGTGTCGTCGTCGAAGAAGTTGGCGAGGAACTTGGTCTCCATGTCGTCCCAGCTGTTCACACTACCTGGCTTAGGCGGCGATACCAATCGAAGGCGGCTCCGCGAAGAGTGCCGACGAATGACCGCACCATCAGAGGCTCATTACCAGAGATCACCCCCAAATGCGATTTGAAGTAAATCAAATGCTGGGTAGGTGAACCCATCCCATTAAACGGCGTGAAGTTAATTAGATTAAACTTCGCCGGAGAGTATCGCACTTATTTAGATATCGGCTGCTTTAATTGGCTAGTGAACATCAGGCCGGGCTACTTGACTTTCCGGGTGGGGAATCAGTGTTTTATAGAGCCGTATCTACCCTGCCGATTCGCTCGCCAGTTTGGTTATGACCAGCTTTATGTCGGGAACCCGCGCCAGCAGCCTCGGGCTCATGGAGGTTTGGTGGACGGTCTTCGTGCATGGTTGTGGACCGTGACAGGCTGCACTGGTGCCAGGTTCAGTCTCCCGGGTGCTGAGCGACAGTTGAACCTCACTTTCTTGAGCTGCAGGTGGTTGTTAGCAGCTAATAAGACTGTCCCTGTGAAGCCTATTGAAGAGTTGGTGGCCGAAGAAGCCTCTCAGATTGATTCTCATGCAATCCAGGATGGTGCTCGATCACAGAGGGCGCGGGGCAAGACCCGCCGACTTGATGCAGAAGGTCATAGGGCCTTTAGTTCAGCCGAAGAGGCCTCAGGCGGAGATCCTGAAGACTACGAGGCAATTTCGAGCGAGGTTGGTCACCCATCTTTTCTTTCTGCATTTCCGAATTGCCAGTCCTGACCACTATCTGATATTTCAGGGACAGCGACAAACAGTGAAGAGGAATTCCGTCCTTTTGCCCGGGCAAGACCTTCGACTACTGTCCGTGCTGATAGGCGGAAGAGACTAGCCCATAAGCCGACTGCAGATTCGCGGATATCTGAGATGGACTTGGCTGGTGATGATCCTGCTAGCGACAGAGGTAACATCTAATCTATAGATCATTCTCTTGATTGTTTAGATTTTTAGGCTCATGCTTTCCCATTCTATGCAGGAGAGCGCGAGGAAGGGGAGATGGGTTTCGATCCTGCTCCTCATGAGTTTGTATCTTCTGGTGAGCCTGACTCACCTTACCAGGTAGAAAAACCTGCAGAAGCCGCTGACTTTAGGGAGGCTACCAATGTAGGACCTGATTCAGTGAATCCAGATACATCTGCGAGAGGTAACTTATTTCCATTGGTCATATTCTCTTCATTCTTCTTTCGTACTTACATTTCCTTGTGTCAGATTTTTCGATTGACGATTTCGACGAGGCAGGTTTGCCTGCAGACACTTCTATGTTCCACTTCATGTATGACTCTCCTCAGATCGATGGCCCGCTACCCGAGGATATGTTTCCTGAGCCCGTACTCCCTCAGGATCCCGAGAATGATTCTTTTGAAAGTACGTGCTTCTTCTCGAGTTAATTATAGGACTAGACAATTTTTTGACTAATGCAGCTATAATGTAATGCATCTAAACATTCTGTTCTGTGTTTAACAGGAGCTTTTGCCGAGGCTGATCCTACTGAGCTGGCTGTGAGACCAACTCCACCAGTTGACACACCCACAGCCATTACGTCTCCGCTACCCCCAGCGACTCAAGGGGAAGGAGGTATAAATTAAGCCGCTGAAAATGTCATTTATTTCCTTATTAAGGCTTTTTGACGGATTTCTCCTTTCCTTCTCAGCTTCATGTCCTCGTTAAGGAGTTGTTATCGGGGAATGACCCTGAGAAGATCATCATCAGCGTAGAAGTCCGCTCTTATTTCTCCTCCCTGACTGTTATAATTGGCAAACTCCTCCACGACGGACTTTCTCTTCGCCAATTTAAGCCCTACCTCGATTCCAAGATAAATTTGATTAGGGACATAGGATGTCCGGATCTGGCGACGGCTATGGTTGATGACCTTGATCGCTTAGAGCGTGAGCTTCAGATGTTTCATGAGCTCCGGGATGCAGGTGCCTCTTCATTTGTTGCTGCCGAGTTGGATGCTCGCTTACAGACATGGCGCAGTACTCGGATGGTTGCCGAGCTCGAGATTCAGGTGCAGCGGGGCCGAATAGATCGAGTTGAGGCTAACCTTGCTACTAAATCATCCTCACTTGACGAGCTTGATTCTTCCATCGCTTCTTGTGAGACCCAGATAGATCAGCTCCGACGAGAACTCAGTGAGAAGGAGGAGACTTTGAGTATTCTCGAGATGATAAAGCTGCAGGATCAGCAAACACACACTGCTTTATTTGACGAGCTGAAGTCCTTGAAGCAGCAGCTGGTCGAGACAGAGGAAGTTGCGGTGAAGACTTTAGCCGCCAATGAAGAGTCCATCAGAGCCGAGTTGCAGGATGAGCTTAGGCAAGCTTATGATGAGAAGCTGTCTAAGTTTAGTCAGCAGATCCTTAGCCATGGGCTTGATGTATGATTTTATTTGCTGAAAACTTTGACATTTGATTCATGATTCTTCATTCCGTTTGAAATGATTGACCATAATACTCATAGGATTTTTGGCAAACCCTCAGCCTTCAACGGGTTTGATTAGCCTTTACCGACCACCGTTTGAGTCGGGCTAGCATGCGGATTGTCTAAATCCATTCCGCATGTCACGTTGCGCTAAGAGAGTAAATTCTCTAAGACTTCGTGCTATGATGCCGAATACATAGACTTCGCCATTGTTACGGGAATAGGCTACCCGGCGACACGTGTTAGGTGTTGACTTTAGGATTTTTGGCTAACCCCCAGCCTTCAACGGGTTTGATTAGCCTTTACCGACTACCGTTTGAGTCGGGCTAGCATACGGATTGTCTAAATCCGTTCCGCATGTCACGTTGTGCTAAAGGAATGAACTCCCTTAGACTTGATGCTACAACTTCGAATATGTAGACTTCACCATTGTTACGGGAATAGGCTACCCGGCAACACGTGTTAGGCGTTGACTTTATCCCTACTTAGGTTTTGGGATAAAATACCCCAGACTGGTATTCTGGTCTCTTTTTCTATGGCGAAAGACTAAACCGGCGACGTGTGTTAGGCGTCGGCATACCCTTTCTTAGGATTCAGGATGAAATTCCCCATGCGTGTAAGGCCTGGATTTTGGTGTTATTAATAACAATCTGCCACAATGTTGAATATGTGGACGGGTGTTCTTTTTAGCGGTTAAGAACTAACCGGCAGTGCAGGTTAAGCGCAGACTTATCCTTACTTAGGTTTCAGGATAGAATACCCCAGAATCGAACTCTGGTGTCTTTTTCTACGAAAAAAGACTAAACCGGCAGCGCGTGTTAGGCGCAGACTTATCCCTGCTTAGGATTCGGGATAAACTTCCTAGGATGAATCCTAGATTGATAGATTCTTAGAAAAGGTTGGTGCGGGAAAGGAAGAATTTTATATTCTATTTCCCGGTCTTCTTTTAGGGTGAAGGCGAACCCGGAAAACAAGGAAGGAAGAATTTTATATTCTATTCCCTGATTCTGGAAAGGAAGAATTTTATATTCTATTTCCAGCGCAAAAGAAACTAGAAGTGGGATCTCCACTCCGAGAATCTGGAAAATTTTAGATAAACTTGCCTTTTATAGGATGGGTTATCTAAACTGAAAATTGGTTCTTCGTTTATCGAAGTGAAGTTTCAACTTTGGCTATAACCGTGAGAAGATTTAACCAAAGAGAAGAGAAAGGAGTTCTTTCGTTTACCGAAAGGAGACTCTGATCTGAAAGGAGACCTTCTTGTCTATGGAAAGAGTCAAGAGGGTCAGATGGATTTCAACTTTGGCTATAACCATGGGAAGGCTTGACCAAAGAGAAAGAGAAGGGAGTTCTTTCGTTTATCGAAAGGGGACTCCGAAATGAAAGGGGACCTCTTGTCTATGGAAATAGTCAAGAGGGCCAGATGGATACTTTTGGTGGACTCACTGTCAATTGAAACTGATCAGTGAGGGATTTTGGTGGTAAACAATGATTTTGGGTTATCCTCTGGAATATTAAGTGTAATATTCTTCGAGGAACTTCCCGGTAAATGAGTTATCCTGAATGTACTAGGGATAGTACTTTTTCAGGAACTTCCCATTTATTGGCATTAATTGCCTGGCGCCCTCTGGAGTAATTAGGCGATATGCGCCGTTTGAGTAGACTGTGTCTATCACAAACGGCCCCTCCCATTTGGGTTCGAATTTACCTTTCTTCTTGGAGGTGAGAATTATTGGTCGGCGAGCAGCGAGGACCAGATCTCCTTCCTTGAAGCTTCTCTGTCGGACTCTTTTGTTAAAAGCCCTAGACATCCTGGCCTGATAAAACTCAATTTGCTGTTGAGCTTCCAAGCGCTTTTCATCCAGCCTCTCAAGCTCTTCGAGATGCTTCTGATGCTGTTCTTCTGTCGTCATCTCTGTTGCGAGGGCGATCCGAAGGGATGGAATCTGAATTTCCAGCGGTAGCACAGCTTCACATCCGTACACCAGCGAATACGGGGTGGCACCTGTGGGCGTGCGTATGGTGGTGCGACAAGCCCAGAGTGCTTCACCGAGTTTATCGTCCCAGTCTCGTTTATTGGTCTGGATAATAAGCTGTCGACGAGACATCTTCAATCTTGAATTTGTCATAAAACCTGATGAAGGCGTTGCTTATGAACTGTGGACCGTTGTCATGAATGATCCGTCTTGGCACACCGTGTCGGTATATGACATGATGCTTGATGAAATTGATGACGTTATTCGTCTTCACTTCTTTAAGCGGAATTGCTTCAGCCCACTTCGAGAAGTAATCTGTGACTGCAAGGATGAATCGATCACCTTTGACTGAAGGGTGGAAAATAGGACCGACAATGTCCATACCCCATGTCTCGAACGGCCATGACGTGGTGGACGTGTGCAACTGCTCTGGCGGTTGATGCATATAATTCGCATGTATCTGACAAGCGTGGCACTCTCGTGCGTGTTCGATTGCATCTCGAACCAACGTTGGCCAGAAATATCCCATTCTCCTAATGCGATCATACAGTTTGGGACCAGGCTGATGCGCACCACATTCTCCTTCATGTGCTTCCTTAAGAACTTCTTCTGCTTCTTTGTTCGAAAGGCATCGGAGTAATAAACCATCGTACCCTCTACGGTATAACATATGGGTTTCGGCATTATAGAAGAATCTTGGTGCTCTTCGGCGGATTGATTCTCTTTCTTTTATGTCTCCTGGCAGAATACCATACTGGACGTAGTCAATGATGGGAAAACGCCAATCTCAGGACTCAGACCCAATTTGAGTTGAATTCACCTCCTTAGCGTTAATGTCTCCGTCATTTTCTTCTTCAATATCCATATCGTATATGGGTATGCAGAGCTGATGCGTCCTCACTGTGACTAACAGCTCAGTTTCGGGAGGCTGCGCAAGTGATACCGCTAGTGCTGCCAGTGCATCCGCATAAGCGTTCTGGAGACGAGGGATATATTCAATGAAGAATTCTTCAAAAGATTCTGCCATTTTGATGGCCTCCTGGTGGTATACGATCAGGTCCTGGTTCCTGACTTCATACTCTCCCCGGACTTGGTTGACTATCAATTGAGAATCCCCAAAAGCTTCGAGATATTCGACCCCCAGCTCTTTGACGAAACTGAGTCCAATGAGAAGCGCGTTGTACTCGGCTACGTTATTGGAGCACGGACTAGTCAATGAATAAGCTCGAGGCATCACATGCTTTCCCGGGGAGATTAGGACAACTCCAACTCTGGAGGAAACTGTAGAACATCCCGGAGTTATCACCCTATTAACTGACCTTGAAGCACCATCGAAATATAATTGCCATACTTGTTGGTGCGACGTAGTGTTAACCTCGTGGGTTTCGTCCGGCAAGTCATCATATACTTCTGCCATATCTGTGATCGGGTTTGCCGTCAGAAGATCACAAATCGCTTGTCCTTTGATCGACTTCTGCTGCTTGAAATGCAAATCATACTGGGACAAGAGAAGAGCCCATTTTGCTAACCGCCAATTCATAGAGGCCGGTTGCATCATAAATACCCGTACTGGATTCACGTTGGAAATGACGTAAATCGTCTGTCCAACCAAGTAATGCCGCACGACGAATCCAAGGAATTTTCTGCTGGACATTCCAAGGAAGGATTTAGTGGGGTTCATCTTTAATTGATGACTTCGCATGAGATCGAATATCGTCTTCAAGTCCTTGATGTGATCTTCTTTGTTGCGGCTTTTTACAACCAAATCATCAACGTAGCATTCGACTGTTTTCCTGAGATGTTCTTGGAAAATCTTAGTCATTGCTCGCTGGTACGTGGTGCCTGCATTCTTTAGACCGAAAGGCATCACCGTGTAGCAAAAGACACCAAGGGGTGTTCTGAACGCTGTATGCTTCTCGTCATCTGGGTGCATCTTGATTTGGTTATATCCTGAGAAACCATCCATAAAAGACATTCTCTCAAATCCACATGTATTGTCGATAATGACATCTGTGATTAGGAGAGGAAAGTCGTCTTTTGGACATGCCGTGTTCAGGTCCCTGAAGTCGATACAGATCCTGATTTTACCATTCTTCTTCATGACTGGAACGATATTAGCTAACCAATCTGGATGTTGTTCCTCTCGAATAAATCCTGATTCGATCAATTTCTTAACCTCTGCCTCGATGGCTTCCATTATCTGTGGACGAAACCGTCTTTGCCGTTGCTTGACAGGTTTGGCATCCGGCTTGATATCGAGGCGGTGCATTGCCACATTGGGGTCGAGCCCTGGCATGTCTTCATAGTTCCAAGCGAAGACGTCAATATACTCCCTGATGAGAGCAATTAACTCCTCCTTCTCATTTGAGGGAAGACTATCGCTGATGAATATAGGCTTTGGGTTGGCCTCGTCACCCATGTTAACTTGGACTATTTTATCTTCAGTGGGGGGTTCCCTCTGTTCGAACCTATCACCATACTGCATGTTCAGGTGATGAACCCACGGGTCTTCCCATGTTGGCATTTGATCATCGTCCTCCATTGTAGACGGATCAGCTGTAGTCATGTTTACCATTAGGGCTTTGAATGCCTCCCCTAGACTTGTGTCGGAATCCCCGGCTGAAGAATCAGAAGAGTATCCGTTCTTAGTTTTGTTAGCAATTTGATCGATGATCTGCCAACCACATTCATCATCGGACGAGGAAACATAGCCTAAGCCTCGCCCGTGTTTATAATAATCCTCAGGTTTCCCTTTTGGTACATATACTGCTTTGGCTGGAGTACGAGGACCTCGATCGGAGTATAAACCTTCTCCGAGTGTGAAATCGTACCCCTGCTTTTCCATGAGCTTGCGCGCTTCCGGACTATATTTGGATAAATGCCGACCAGGTTTGTCATCATCTTCATCTTCACTTAGGAAATGATCTGGTAACGGAGAGCTTTTTCCTTTACCATAAATTACTTCTTTTGCACCTCCTATCTTGTTCGGGATGATCATGGTTGTTCCGAAAGAATGCTGGAGGCGTTCCTTTGTTACATAGGACGACCGAAGCGGCATATACAAATCAGGATTATCATACAATTCTGTTATCACATCATCAAGAGACAGGGAGTACTCTAAATCGTTATTTATTTCATTGGTGGCAAGTTGCCAGTTACAACTGCCCTCTGATGTTTGATCATCGTCAAGGTTGATTACAAAGGGTACAATGTCATTTAGAACATAACCGCCATTGTAATCAAATCCGGCTTCGGTATCAGCTTCTCCTCCACTGTCCGTGCCTTGGGCCGATGATTCAGTATCGGATTCGTTACCATAAAGGAGAGAATCATTGAAATAATTCTCATACCCTTTAAATGGTTGTTTATCCGTGACCACCGTTTTAACCCTATTATCAGTGTCGACATATTTCAAACACTGATGGAGAGTCGAGGGAATTATAACATTACTATGGATCCAAGGCCGACCCAATAGTAAGTTATACGACGTCTCAGCATCAATCACGTAACACGTGACCTCCGTCTTCAGATCTCCCATTTGACACTTTATCCGGATTTTACCTAAAGGCCTTGATGCCTGTGGACGCCAACTTGCTGACTGGAATCCCGAGGAAATGCATCAAGCGAAGTGGCATAATACTCACAGCAGAACCCGGATCCACTTGGATTCGGTTGACTTTGCTGGAGCCGATGTACCCGATGAAGTATAGCGGTCGATCGTGGTTCGAATTCTTCGTCTGCATATCCTCTTTGGTGAAAGTAATGCAGGGAAGGTTTTTGGTCGCTATGTTGCATTGTTGACTCAGCGGTTCTGAATTTTTAGGTACCGGCTTGACTTGAGTCAGGAACACCTCTGAATTGGCCAACGCTTCTTGCGAAGCCTCCCTAGTTTCCTTGGACAGCCACAGCAATTCACACAGCGTTATCCGTGCTGGAATATTAGCTAGTTGAGCCATTATATCGAAGACTTGCGGAGTCTTCGAGCTTTCCGGTTTGTCTTTTCCAATCGGGCGACTGAAACGAGACTGCTTCGGATTCTGCACCTCCTGAGGATTCTTTTCCTTCGATTTATCCACTGGCTGTTGTCGAGACTCTGCTCCCGGTGTAGGACTCGTAATCACCCCCATCTCCGTAAGAGTTTTGGCTGGTCCCCGTTTATTCACCCCCTGCTCACTAGGTGGTGGATAATTGTAGTGATACTCATTTCCGCCTCGGGTTGCCAAAACTTCTTGCTCTTCTTCAGAGAGCGGAAAAGCTTGGATTCTTTCATCATCTTCTCCTGGGATAGCAGAGACTCCGCAGCAAGACTTTCCTTTCCCTTTGGACTTCTTCTTGGATGACGACCCGGCCCATTGTTCATCTTCAATCAGGTCGGGGTGAACCCAGAGGATTTCGCCGTTTGGAGCTGTATGTGGCACAAGTCCTTTTTGGCGCTGTCCATGCGGGTCGTCGTTTACTGTTTTCATTCCCACTTTGGTGATGCGTTTTAGTTCAAACCACGCCGTGGGCACTGATCCAAAACTGATTGAAACCGCGTTTGCTCCAACATTCTTGGACGGCTTCGGGGTTATGACGCCTACATCAATTAGCGCCTGGATCTTATCCTTGAGGTGGTAGCACGACTTGGTAGGGTGATGGACCGCTCTATGGTATGCGCAATACTGTATTTAAAGATGCCGGGAACTTCGTCATCTTTGAAGGAGTACACTTTGGGAAATCTTGGCTCTGAAGACTTCTGCTTCTGAGGCCGTTGTTGCCATTGTGACTGCGATTGTTGTGGTGCTTGTTGCTGCTGCTGCTGTTGCTGTTGCTGAGGTTGCAATTGAAAGGTTTGATTAGCATCAACTGCATTTGCATGTGCCTTACCTTTCCCCCGTGGGACGAAAGTCTGTTGTGGAGAATTCGTCGCCTGTTGGCCTCTCTCCGCCTTCTTCCTTCTTAGGAATCGCTCGACTTGCTCTCCTCGGACCTTCAGATCCTTCCATGTCTTGGACGGTGCTGTCCCCATTGCTTCCAACACATCCAGTGCGAGGTTGTTGTGGCACGTCTGGAGGATGAATTCCTCGGTGATCGGGTCCCGACAGTTCATCGCCTTGTTCGTCGCCTGTTGGCCTCTCTCTGCCTTCTTTCTTCTGAGGAATCGCTCGGCTTGCTCTCCTCGGACCTTTAGATCCTTCCATGTCTTGGACGGTGCTGTCCCCATTGCTTCCAACACGTCCAGTGCGAGGTTGTTGTGGCAAGTCTGGAGGATGAATTCCTCGGTGATCGGGTCCCGACAGTTCATCGCCTTGTTCCGGAACCTCTTGACGAAGGTGTCCACCAATTCTCCGTCTTTCTGCTTCTCGTCTAGCAACGATCCGATGGATATCTCTGTGTCGTCGTCGAAAAAGTTGGTGAGGAACTTGGTATCCATGTCGTCCCAGCTGTTCACACTGCCTGGCTTGAGGCGACGATACCAATCGAAGGCGGCTCCGCGAAGAGTGCCAACGAATGACCGCACCATCAGAGGCTCATTGCCGGAGATAACTCCCAGGTGCGATTTGAAATAAATCAAATGTTGAGTGGGGGAACTCATCCCATTAAACGGCGTGAAGTTAATTAGGTTGAACTTCGCCGGATATGGGATTGATTCCCACTCTCTTGGGTATGGGCAAGGAATGCCTGTTTTCTTCATCTCTTGAACAGAAATCAATGTATTGATTTTGCTCTCGAGATTTTTAATTTTCAGATTTTCATCTGTGTTTTCACTAGCATTCTCGTTACCACCCCCTGCATTGACGGGAGGATTATTGGTATTACGAGCTTCATTCGTATCCTCGTCTTCCAAATTAACCGGGTTACGACGACTTGGCTCGCCTTGCTGGTTCGTCAATGCTTGGATTTGCTGGTCATGCATTTCTCTCATGTTTTGCATGGCCATCTGCATTTCGAACCTGAAAGTTTCCTGTTGCTTAGCCAAGGCGACTTCAAGCATTTTGGCCACTTTCTCCGCACTTATCATGAGTGCCTCACGGGGTTGTCCCTCGCTGGACACCGTATTGTCTGATGCGACTGCGGAGCCGGCATCAGATTCTTCATCTTCTGAAGGGAGCCTTGTCCGAACCCTACCATAGTTGCTCGCTTGATAGTTCCGGACTGCAGACGGGTTCTAGGCCGGGATGCTTTCAGAATCGATTCGAGATTGTCTCGCGCCGACGTCCCTCTGCTGGTCATGTTGGTGGTGACCTTCGGGAATTCTCCGTCTTCAACCATCCTTCTTCTTCGTTGAAAACGCCTAGGCCTGGATTTCGACGTTTCGATACCGAGCCTTTCGAAAACCGAAACTCTTTCGGGGACTGCCTTGATGCAGCTGCATTCAGACAATACTGCCCGAATGAGTTTGGAAAAAGGGCACTGAGTTTCTTGTTCTCGGGGATTCCTTTTCCTGGTTTTATTCGTACCCCCAGCACGATAGTACAACTCATCTGCTTGACGATCGGAGTAACCTATCGTGTGTTGGCACGACTTCTCAGGTATAACATTATCGTCATCAGACGATAATGTTTCCTTCTGAGGGGGAACTGCCTTCTTAGGGCTTTCAAAAGTCACGCGCCTCGATACATGCCTTTTTGGGCGTGAGTTCTAGGCGGGCTCCTGGACTTCGATGCGCAAGTTGGTGCACGTAGCTGTCCTGGTCTCTTTGTCATGTTGGAGGTGGCGGCGACCCCCAGCGTGTTGAGTGGTTCGGGGATTCTTTAGCGGGCCCAAACGTTCCTGAATTGGAACTTTGCCTTTTTCATCGGGAATTGGACCGAGGCGCTCCAAGACTGACTTCCTTTTCTGGGATGGTCCTGCGGGATCTTCCGGAGTAGTTGCTGGAATTACCGGCGATGTGGGTTGTTTCGCCGGGGGTTGAACTTTGGTTGGAGGCTGCTTCGGCCTCCACACTTGGCGGGTTGATGGAGGCTTCTTGGCCACTCTTCCTTTCTTCAATTCCTCGGCCTTCTGCACGAGGATTCTTGCTTGTGCAAGCACTACGGGCTTCTTCGGCTTGAGCCCGCGCCTGCGCTGATAGTGCGCGGCGCTTGCGAATGCGTTCCTCCAGCGTTGATCGGTTCCGTTTGACACGGACCCACTCCATTGTTGGCAGCTTGGAGGAACCACCATTCATCGATTGTTGAGGCTTTTTGCCTCTCTTGTTCTTCAGATCCGCGTTGTAGCGGATCCCGTCAACAGACTCCATGGCCTTTGCGAATTGTTTCGCAAGGCGTTGACGTTGCCTTTGGCGGGCTCTCTTCGAGAGAGTCACCACGCCCCCTGTGGCAGAAGGGTTGGCCAGAGCAGATCCGACCTGGTTGGGATTTGGTGGAATCTCACCCGATGCGACTTTGGCATCAAACGGGGCGAGATCTTCGTTGGTATTTTCGACGTCTTCGTACCAACGAGCCTTTCTCTTGGAGGAGAAATTCTTGGACTTCTTGGACTTGTGAGGGGAGGTAGATCCGGACGAGGATGATAGATGCTCCTCGAACTTTTGTTGGTCGAACTCATACTCGACCTCCTCCTCGACCGGGATCGAGATCCGCGGCTGCGACGCAACGATCTCGGCAGCGAGATCGGTGGCTCCCACTGTGGTCGCCAGATTGTTCCCGGGAAAAATCGTGTCTTTCTTCATCATTGATTCCATTGCAAATTCTTGTAATAGTTTATCGATTACAAAGATCCGGTCTTTTTATAAGATCCGGTTACAACGAAAATCAAATAAAAAGAAATGAAAAATTACAACTTTGTTTCCTTGTTTGTCGAACGAATCGCGAGCTCCTGTTTTGCGATCACTCGCTTTGTGGGTTCTTCGCCTGCGCCGGGGTTTATCCGTGGACCACCGCGAGATCTAGATCCGGTCGGATCTACGCAGTACGACGGGTATTATTTCACCAAGGAAATAATAGCCGGGGGGGATTGGTTCACCAAGGAAGTGGCTCGGCCACCGAGCCACCTCAGGGTGGCTCGGCTTTGGCCGAGCCACCTTGAGGCGGCTCGGTTTTGGCCGAGCCCCTCTGGGTTTGCCGTTTTTCTGTCGTTTTGTGCTGTATCCGTTTCTCGGTTCTGTCTGCGATTTGGTTGACTTAGATTCTGATTCATTGATCTGATTTGGTAGTAAGTCGGATTCCTGATTTGGCAGTAAATCCAGTTCTGAGTTAGAGTCCGAAACCGATCTTGATTTGGTCATTATTCATCCAAGTCCGCTCTTGTTTGAATGACTCGTTGATTCCCCGAACTGTTGGCTTGATTCCACGCTCGAATGGATGTATCCCGTTGCTTGCGTGCGGTTCGTCAATGTCGTCGCCTCGTTGGTTAGTCGGTTTGTGCCGAGCTATGCTGAGGGACCTATAAGTAATTTTATATGCCTATAAAGATTATCAAAGACTAAAGCGGCCTGGGCAGCAAGATCAGCGCGATGCAATTCTTCCAAAGCCCTCAGATCTTTTTCCAACCGAGAGATGCCTTTGGAGCAATGCTGGAACAATCGAGCATCATCCACATATCGAATGCCGTTCAAAGAGTTCATGAGTATTGGTTTGAAAAAATCAAACGAAGCTCGTCCAGCACTGATTTCCTCGATTGCTATCTTCATCATATCTTCCAACGGTCGTAGAAGAACTTTTAGAATGGAAGGAATGACCACTGGACTTAGAGACTTCATCAGAGATGTCGATGGGGAGCCTAAAATCATAGACCCTGGTGCGAGAACAGTGGGTGATGATCGGGAAGAAGCCGGAGAAGCCATTGTGATGTCCAATTGTGAAGGACTGGAGGGTAGAGCCATGAGCGCCCCTGTATAGGCTGAGCACAACATAAACTCCGTCCCCACAGATTTGAGGGGAATCGTCAGCGAAAGAGGTTCTTCTGGCAAAGAGCTTGTGGTCACCGACAGTGATTCAGAGGGAGGAACGTCTGCTGCTTGTGGATTTAGAGACGACGATGCATCAGCAACCCCATGAGTTGGAGAACCTACACAAAAGAACAGTCAGTATAAAAGAAAGAAACACTAGAAAAATCAGAGTGTGTAATTTATACCAGTAGGGTAAAAAGGAAGATAACCAGACGCCTTGTCAGAAGAGGGTGGTGGCGGATCAGCCCAGCCAGCGGAATCGTCACCATCACTTTCCTCCTCATCAACATCATCATGGTGAGATGAGCTCTCATAGTCTAACGGTTCGTCATCGTCTACAGCTGGAAGTCCCGGAGAATTCGCAGTCGTATCCACTTTAGTCATTCGCCAGTCGTTGGACTAGGGATAACAGCCTATGAGTGTGGCAATAGTGCAGAGGAAGCGGGAGACTGACTCTCATTAACATTTGCAAGTTCATCCGTCACCAGTTCGCCTGTAGACAGTTTAACCCCTTCAAATGGAGACGTTGCAGGCAGTGCCCCTGCAGATGAAGAAGTAACACCTGGAGCTAGCTCTGGAAAAGGTGAAATGTCAGGAGAGGCCTCCATATCCCCAATCAGGGATTCATCTCCACCCTCTTCCGGGTCTAAAGGACATTGAGAAGACAATTCTTCAGAAAATGTAGCACCCCCAGAATGAGGACCTGTGGGATCATGATGACTTGCAGCAGCTGGTTCTTGTTCTTCCTCTCCACCGGCGGATTTAAAAGCATCCGCCATCAACTTCTCAGCAGGAGGGTCTACTAACAGTTTCCTGCGAGCACGTTTCTCGTACTGAACTTCTTCATCTTCGGTAACAACCCTCTTTCCAGCTGCCTTGGTTCTTGAAGTATCAGCAGCCTTAGGGCTTGCTATTGGAGCACTCTCCGGCCCCAGATCTCCCTCTCCTCCTCCTCCTTCAGTGTCACCTTCGAAGGATAAGAACTCATTGATTCCCTTCAAACAAGATACCCGGGCCCCTCTTCTGGATGAGTACATCTTCCTAATTTCCCGTAGCCCCGACAAATTCAACCTGTAATCAGGTATCTTGGAGGCTGTATGATACCAGTTACAAAAAGCAATAGATGAAAGGGAATTGGTCGTCTTATGGGGTAACCTAAAGGTAGCTCCAGTGCAACCTGCAGTAGTGTAGTACCAGGCCTTAGCTCCTTCGTATATGTTACCAACAATTGCAAGATGACTCCGGGGATTCCCAACATATAATTGGTCGTACCCGAACTGGCGAGCAAACCGATACGGCTGATATGGCTCAATTATGCATTTGTCATTTTGCCTAAAGAGAAAATTGTTGGCCTTCTTGTTTTGATGATGATTTACAAACAATTTACTACTAATATTGTTTGTCTAGTGTTTGTGCATTCCTATGTATTGTAGACAAACAACGATGTTGGAGGATGGATGGAATAGAGCTTCAACGATCATATCCAAAGGAGGTTGGCAGAATGTTGGTGAAGCTTATGCAATTCAAGTTAAAGATCGAGTTCAAGCTTCATCCGCAAATATATCAAGTCAAGCCTATTGAAGATCAAGATCAAGCTTTGGTATATTTAGTTTAGGTTTTATATTATGTGTGTTAGATACTCTAAGCTCAATATCTTATACACACACGTATTTGGTTTCTAAGCTTAAATATTATATTCTCAGTTTATAGACTTAACAATAATCATATACATATTTTATCAAGTCTATATAATCATTGTGCAAAGTTTCAAAACATTGTTTATGTCAAAACATCAAACTTCATGTATATCACTTTTTTCATGTTTTCATCAAACTTCATGTATATCACTTTTTTCATGTTTTGAACACTTTTGCAAAATAATAAGATTTCACAATTTGGAAATGCAAATTGGAAAATTCTTTTTGTAACATGTTCAAAATATCATTTTCAAACATTTTTCAAACTTTCATCAAGTTTGGAATTGATTTGTTATGTTTAAAGTAATTTACAAATTCACGTTTTCGTTCGTGCACATGTTCGTGCATGTTTTACAAAACTGATGCGTTTTCGCAAATGGGAAGTGATATTTGAAAAATTCTTTCTCTGATCGTGCATGTTTTACAAAACTGATGCGTTTTCGCAAATGGGAAGTGATATTTGAAAAATTCTTTCTCTGAAATGTTTATCTACATGTTTAGAAACGTTTCTCCAGTTTTTACTATTTTTGGAGTTTATTTACTATGCCAATTGATTTTACAAAATCGTATATGTTAACAGTTTTTCAGAAACTGTAAATTTGTGTTCAAATATTTATTTCTCTCAACTGGGAAAAGAGTTTTCAGAAATTCTTTCTTTTACATGTTACTCTACATGTCTAGAATATTCCCAAATATTTTCATAATTTTTGGAGTTCATTTACTATTTTAAATTGATTTTATAATACATCTGCGCACTACTACAGTAACTCCGGTCTACCGGACCGGTCAACCGGAAATGTCTCTGAAACTTTTTCAGGTTTGTACAGTGCGAGCGGTCGACCGAAAAAAAGGTCGGTCGACCTCCCAGCTCCCAGAATGCCCATAACGGCTATTTTTTTGTATCCGTTGGAGGGGTTTTTGGTCTTTTGGTTTGGGCTTTTGTTTGAGGTATTGGGAGGCTATAAATACCCCATTATACCTTAGTTTTAAAAATTCCAAGAGAGTTTCAAAACAAGTTTAAGAAAGTTTTAATCAAGGGTTTAAGTTTGTTTAAACTGTGTTTATAAGCTTTTAAGCATTTGAGTGTTTTGAGTTTGTGAATTCAATTTCACAAGAGCAAGTGGAGATCATCCTTTGGTGTTTGAGCATTCACTCTTCTCCCACTCTCTTGTCATCTTTAGAGAAGTTTCCTTAAACTCAATTCTAGCATTTTATAAGTTTATTCTTAATTTCATAAGCTAGATTTCATATTGGGTTTATATTGTTTTATCTCTTTGTTCACACACAACCTATTGAGCTTATTGTATTTACATTCATAGTATAATTTTGGGTTGTGAGATTAGTGACTTAGAGTTGTGCTTAATTGAGTTCTCACCTTGTTAGAGAGAACAATCATTGATTTATATTGTGCTTAATTGTGAGGATTCACTTGTAATACACTTGTACACCGAGAGAAGTGTGTGGTGAGAGACGGGGTCGAATCCAAGAGGAGTGGCGTCAGTTGACGTGCCTAGGGAGAGGTTGTAACCGAGCACTTGAGGAGGAGGACACGGGCTACGATCAACACTTAGTGTGTAAAGTGTGATTGCATAGTGATTATATTGTGAGGTGTAAACGTTGTTCGGGTAAAAGTAGAAAACCCGATTGTGATAGTGGAGATCTCCTCGAGGTGAGGAGCGGAGACGTAGGTCGTGAGGACCGAACTCCGTGATCATATCGTTTTGTTTGTGATTGCATTGGCGTTCTTATTTTTGTTTTCATATCTTATATCGCCTTTGTGTATTGCTCATCATATTACCCTATCACTTGAGTAGATTGTTTATTTTACCCTCGTGTTGTTTATATATCCTTGCATATATACATATTCATCATATAGGATATATCTCTTTGTTTGCATTGCTTATCCTAGCTTATATATCTTGTGGTATTTCATATTTGCTAGGATAACTTATTAATAAGTTTTAATTGGCATTTAATCAGATTAGATTAGCATAAAACCCTAATCAACCCCCCCTCTAGGGTCTAACAATTGGTATCAGAGCTTTGTGCTCTTTGATTTAAGGACTAACCGCCTTGAGTTAAAGATCCAAGTTATTGTATTTGTGCTAATCTAATTTTGATTACATTGTGTTTCTTGCATTTCATCTCTATGGATATGAATGATTCATCTTGCTTAGGATATGCTATTAATATTGCTCCTCGTTTGGATATTTTTCCCTATGCATAATGGCGTATTAGATTTAAACTTTTCGTTCAATCTAATCAATTTGATTTATGGGAAATTATTGAGGATGTCTATGTTGTTCCCATTTTGGAAAAATCCAAATGGTGTGAAAATGACAAAAGATTGTTTAACATGAATAAACTTTTGTTAGAATATTTGATTAGCGCTTTTCACTCATCGTTTTCTAACAAATTTGCTAATTTTTTATGCTTTATGGAAACTTATTGAAGCACATGAAGGAAAATTGGAGGCTATTCAAGAAGCGTTGGAAAATCCCGCTTTGAGCTCTAAGGAAGCCTCATCCCCATGTACAATACCACTAGGTAATAACCCTAGTGAGGTATGCGATAACGATGATATTATTACTTTTGATGAACTTGCTCTTGAGTTTGAAAAATTACACAATAGCTATATTGATGTAAAAAGTAAGTATGTTAATATAAAATCTATTCATGAAACACTAGCTACTAAGTTTAATTTTATTGCAAATGAAAATATAATTCTTAAAGAATGCAATAAAAATTTGAAAATTGAAAATGCTAGTTTGCTTCATGAAAAACGTGATGCTATGTTAGAAGTAGATAAGTTAAAATCTATGATGAGTAATCTTGTTTATTCTACTTCTAGTAGCAATGCTTGTGTGCACAATGATGAGTTGAATAAAATGAGAAAACATATATCTACATTAGATTCAACATTAAACACTTGTATTGCAAATAATAAAAAGCTTATGGACTTATGTGCAAAGTTTAATGTTAATTCTTCCAAGAAACCTATTCACTATGCACATATGTATGACAAAATTCACAAATGTTCTATTTGCGGTCTTAAAGGCCATTTAGCTCAATTTTGTCATAATGCACCAAAAATTGATAAGCCTATTAATGATTGTGCATCCCATCAAGCTTCCTCATCAAATACCCCCTTATACCTCAGTTTTAAAAAATCCAAGAGAGTTTCAAAACAAGTTTAAGAAAGTTTTAATCAAGGGTTTAAGTTTGTTTAAAGTGTGTTTATAAGCTTTTAAGCATTTGAGTGTTTTGAGTTTGTGAATTCAATTTCACAAGAGCAAGTGGAGATCATCCTTTCTCTCTCTTGTCATCTATAGAGAAGTTTCCTTAAACTCAATTCTAGCATTTTATAAGTTTGTTCTTAATTTCATAAGCTAGATTTCATATTGAGTTTATATTATTTTATCTCTTTGTTCACACACATCCTATTGAGCTTAGTGTATTTATATTCATAGTATAATTTAGGGTTGTGGGTTTGTGACTAAGAGTTGTGCTTAATTGAGTTCTCACCTTATTTAGAGAACAATCAAATTGATTTATATTATGCTTAATTGTAAGGATTCACTTGTAATACATTTGTACACCGAGAGAAGTGTGTGGTGAGTGACGGGATCGAATCCAAGAGGAGTGGCGTCAGTTAACGTGCCTAGGGAGAGGTTGTAACCGAGCACTTGAGGAGGAGGACACGGGCTAGGACCAACACTTAGTGTGTAAAGTGTGATTGCATAGTGATTATATTGTGAGGTGTAAACGTTGTTCGGGTAAACGTAGAAAACCCGGTTGTGATTCCCTTCAGACGAGATACCCGGGATCCTCTTCTGGACGAGTACATCTTCCTAATTTCCCGTAGCCCCGACAAATTCAACCTGTAATCAGGTATCTTGGAGGCTGTATGATACCAGTTACAAAAAGCAATAGATGAAAGAGAATTGGGCGTCTTGTGGGGTAACCTAAAGGTAGCTCCAGTGCAGCCTGCAGTAGAGTAGTACCAGGCCCTAGCTCCTTCATATATGTTACCAACAATTGCAAGCTGACTCCGGGGATTCCCAACATATAATTGGTCGTACCCGAACTGGCGAGCAAACCGATACGGCTGATACGACTCAATTATGCATTTGTCATTTTGCCTAAGGAGGAGATAACCTGGTCTAATGTTCAAGAGCCAGTGGAAGACCCCTCCATCTAAGCGAGTAAAACCATCTGAACCTGCCATATCTTGGAACACTTGCCCATAGTCACCGCCTTCAAAGTCTGGGAAACAGCGGAATAGTTGATAATTGAGGTCTCTCGACAAAATCTGATGGACCCTCACAACATACGTGCCTTTCCAGGAAGCTTCTTCCAATCGCTGCACAGAAGGGGTGAACCCCTCATCCGATGGAGACGGGGCACTCATCAAAAGAGGGCAATGAGATACGTACCATGCCATCAAATAGGTATATGGCAGAGGAACTCGGGGATTTGGTGTCACCAGACTCTTCTTTCCTTCAGATTCTACCTCCTTCACCTGAATGAATTCAAGGCACAACTCCCTCAAGCCATGCTGCAAACAACAAGTCATAGCTGAAAGCAAGTTCACAGGTCTCCCGTAAGCTAAGAGGACAGTCGGGTAGACTACCTCTATCATCACTGCATCTATGGGCCTCGTAGGGACGACACATCGCTTGAGCCACTACATGAGGAAGCCGGCCAGCAAGGCCTTGTCAGAAATAGGCACAGCAGCCTGGTGATGGAAACTTTCGAACTCAGTTTGTGCAGGGAAGTCCTCTTCCAATCCCTCGTTGACATAATGGGCAGTAGCGTCGTTGATCAGAGTTTGGATTGTCTCAGGGGCACTCACGTTTCGACGAGACACATCAGTAGTTTTTTGAGATAAGTTCAGGAATAGATAATCAGCCCAGGATAGCTGCTTTATACCACGTCCTCGGGCCCCCGTTAATTGAGCACAGATTTGTAAATGACACATCACCTCCCATAGAGTGTCATAGACGTCAGGATGCTTCTCCTTCAAAATCCTGAGCTCGTTTGATCCTGGGACGAATTCTTCATAGGGCAAATCTCCAAAAGGAAGACCCAAAACGTCATACATTTCGTGGAGGGCAAACCCCAATTCCCCCACTAGTGTGAAGAATGTACACGTCTCCAGGTTATAGTTCTCCAGAACGGCGTAAAAATTGTAATAGTTATAGTCAATACCATGTCTGGTAGCTATTACAGGACAAGCAAGCCCAGACTGAGCTAAAGCTCCCGCTAACTCTGTTATTACAAAGTCCGTCATTCGTGTCCACCATGCTGTAGAGTGTACCCATCCAGGAGCCCTGAATACTGAGGAGGGCAACTCTCCTTTGGCGGCCAGAAATCTCCGCATAAAAGTATTGGCCATACTAGCTGTTTCTCCTAAAGGATACCCCCGCGAGAACAAGCAGGGCTCCAAAGCGGACACTTGTCGATTGTAACCAAGGATACCCCCGCGAGAACAAGCAGGGCTCCAAAGCGGACACTTGTCGATTGTAACCTACAGTGTGTATGCCTGTGTAGGTCAAAGCCCCGATAGCTACTCCATCTTTCTCCCGGACAAGGTCCCAATCCATATGTCGAGGGACGGAAGCACACTGATAATAAGCGATAGGAAACATCCTATGCATATCAGGAAGAAAGAAATGACGATCTCCTATTTGCCTCAACCACTTATAGTGGCCGCCAGTCACGATTTCTTTTTTGATGACGACATGATCGCCAAACAGGAATGCTGGTTTGGTAAGTTTTCTACGAGAGTCGGTTTCGAATTTGGCGTCCGTCACCAAAATCCTGAGTACAGCTGGGCTTGGATTGGAAATCAGGGTAATACGATCCTTGTCTGCATCCTGAAAAATTAGAAGTTCCTGGCACAGATTGAATTGCATATTGGAATCGACGCCATCTTTACGCCCGAAATGGTGACGAAGAGTAAGAGGTTCGCGGGAGTAGGGCACTGCAAAAAGAGAAAAGTACTCAGTTAGTCAATGAGGAAATAAAAACTTGAGGGAACTCTAATCAAATCTCTAGAAAGAGAGAAAGCTTTCAAGTGCACAGTTCAAATATGGCGTTCAGAAGTTTATTAACGCAGAGGTCGAACTCTGTGTCAAGCTTCCAAACGCACAGTTCAGATCTGGCGTTAAAAGTTTATCAACGCAGAGGTCGAACTCTGCGTTAAATGTCCAAACGCACAGTAACGACCTGGCGTTAAAGTTTGTCAATGCAGAGAGCGAACTCTGTGTTAAATTTCCCAACGTACAGTTCAGATCTGGCGTTAAAAATTTGTTAACGCAAGGGTCAGGCCCCAACGTTTCAAATTCAAAACGCAAAGCCCCTACTCTGCGTTACAGAATCAAAACGAGTCGTCTTCCTCGTTCATAAAAACCCATCTAGGATTTTCAAAGAAATCGCCGAAGCAAGTTTGGTGGTCGTGGAGTTCCGTACTTACCACCGATGAGGGAAGCCTCTGACGGCGGCGTCGCGGGAGCGGTTGACCTGGGACGGGAAACGGTCTTCTTTTTTGGACCCATGGAAGATGAAGATCGGAGACGATGAACAGGGTTCGCCGGAGTAAACGAAGAGCCTTCGTTAAAAATCTTTCGAAAAAGAGGAGGCAAAAAGTCAGATGACTTTTGATTTGACCCTTAGCGGTCTATTTATAGACAGCTATGAGCTGTCAAATCGGGGCGAGATTCTAGGCCCAGAATCCCGCAGAACGTGGCCTGTGCGTCAGCGTTGCTTGAACTTCCGAACGCAGAGTTCAACCATGCGTTTTAATGTTTTAGCACAAAGAAGTTTACCTGTGCGTCTGCAATAATTGAACTCCTGAACACAGGATTTAACCCTGCGTTTCAATTCGATAACACAGGAAATCTACCTGTGCGTTCTAACTCGACCAAATGAACTCCTCTATGTTTAAAGCCAAGACATGGTTCTAAACAAATAGAGGAAGTCTGATATCAGCTGTCAAAGTGACTAAGGCCGAGAAGAAACAGACAACTCCACTGTGGAGTCTATTGGAGAAGCAAAGATAGATTACAGTCAGCAACATTAGAATCATCTGGCTCGATCAGACGTGGAGTCTATTGGAGAAGCAAAGATAGATTACAGTCAGCAACATTAGAATCATCTGGCTCGATCAGACGAAGTGATCAATCAATTCACTCAATCTAGGGATCCAAAGTATTCCGAAAATTCGTCCCTGTCAACCGCGAACTTTCGAAAACTTTGGAGGGGGTTCTGTAGGCTGTCTAAAAATCACAATGGATAGCTAATCCCTATTAAAACCCGACAATGGAAGTTACAATCAGACGACTTTCTAATCACTACATTCGCAACTCTACAATCGCTACAAATACAACCTCATCTCTGAGATGATTGATCTTGATGGTTGCGATAACAACATGACTAATATTATATTAGCAACTATTAGAGATGCTGATGAGCAGTGTAATGATTTTAGAAATAAAAGGTTGGACTTAGTTGGTCAGTTGCTTGGTAGAGAATTGTGGGCAAATATTCGTCTAAAAATCACTATGGATGATTGATTCCCGATGAAAGCTACAATCAAATAGCTTTCATGCCAATGAAGGTTACAAATAGAGGACTTTTCACACAGATAGAGAAGAGTTACAATTCAACGACACTTCCGACAGCTGATGAAAACTCTATTCGGTTACCTTCACAATCAACAGTGAGAGTTACAATTTGACGACTCTCATATCCTATACCAGGCAAAGATCAATAAGCGGTAGCCTTTGCAGTGTTACAATGGATGAGGTTACAAGTCAACAACCTCTCTCAAACACAGAACTCACCTCTGCGTTTCTCAAATTCAAAACACAGACGAACTGTGCGTTCTCCAACAGACATCCAACACTGCAACGCAGAGTTAAAACACAAAACGCACGAACTGTGCGTTCTTTGGCAAACACTTAACACTGCATCCCAGATCCAGAACGCAGAGTTGAGAACTCAACACACGAAGCGGCCTGTGCGTCCTAAATCTCTAACAGAGATTTAACTCTGCGTCTCAAGCCTAGAACGCAGAGTTAAGGCCCAGAATGCCAACTGGGGCGTTTTGACTTGTTCAAACACAAGTCGAACGGCCTCAAAACTGTTATCCCACGTTCTGAGGGATTTTCGCCCACTTATGAGCGGATTTAGGGGTTGGTTACACCCCTGATCCCCCTATAAATAACCGACTTACTCAATTGAGTAGGGAGTTGACGTGTGCTGGCATCAAAACCATATAAAGTTAACAAATCTCAGTAGCTTAACCGCACAGAGAAGGCGAATTTCCAAGAGATTAAAGAACTGATCAGCAATCAGTTAACCAAATCTTGAAGAATCCCTCCACCAACGGCGGATTTACTTGGCTCTTAACCGAATATTCGGTTCTAACAACTCTGTAACGAAGTCTCAACTCACTCTGAGTTCTGAAACTCATTTAAGAGTTCTTAATTAGACTTGCAACACATGCTAATTACACTAATCAATCATTCGGTTTTCAACTCGTTCTGAGTTCTTTACACTCGTTAAGAGTTCTAAACCGAATTCATCAAACAAATCAATCGTTCCAGTGAATCAAGACGGTCGGATCGTTAACGAAGAGCAAGTTCGACACAATCAATCGAAGGAGGCACTCCATCGCTACCAAGAAGAACCTAGTTTTAAACAAAGGGGAGAATCAAATTCATTCTCCTCTCTTTTGTAATCGGAATCCAAATTGTAATTGATTTTGAGAGGAATACAAGTCAAATTTTTCTTTCATTGTCTTTTAACTGCAAATTTCCAACAATTAATCTCTCTCCATAATCATACTTATTCTTTATTCTTATTTTTGTCTCACATAAAACATAAGAACCAATTCTAATAATCTCTTAAAATCATCTTCCTCGGGGGATCGATATTTTTATACTATAACTTGAATGATTGTGTAATTGCAATTTTTGGGTATATGTTTATGCCGCATTACGGAGCAAGTGTCTAATAGCTCGTTATCTGAAGATAGTCCTTTGTGCATTCTCGTATAATCCCTATGTCCGATGGCTTCTAACTAGAGCCAAGATATTTGTTGGGCAATTCCTAGACTGACTTTTCCTCCAGGGCTAAAGTCAGGATTAGGATCATTCGAGCGCTATGTTGATTTTCCTTTGTCAACCATGTTGATGGTGATTTCAGGGAATTCATCATCCTGAATGGTGGATTTTATCTTGTGGAAGCATTTTGGCTTAGGCTTCAATGCTTCAGTTGCAAACTTCTCGAATATCGAGAGTCTTTGTGAAATGGTCCTGGGGCAGCTACATTTGCATAACATTACCCTGATAAGCCTCTCATAAGGACAGTGAGAGCTAGTTTCTTGGACATCCTTCTTTCGAGATTTGTTCACACCCCTAGCCTGATGGTGCAGGTCATTGGAGCAACCCATTGCTTGTTGGTGTAATACCCTAAGTATAATATTGTCTTTTGATGAACACGTTTTTATTTTGGGATGAAGAGCCTTGTTGACATTCTTGGGATGATTCGTTGTTTCCTTTGAATGATACAAGGTCACATCAGGAGTCACACATTTATAGCCACCCCCTTATGAGCGTGAGGTCTTAACGGGCTTCTGGGTTTCAATACGAACCCCCAGGCGATGAATGCCAGGAGTCCTCTTGTGCACGACGCACAAACACGTACAATGAGGTGCCCCCGTTTTTTAGAGGCGACAGGACACCTTTGAGCAGCCTTTGACTTGACGGGAGTGTTTATACAACCCCCAGCCTAAGGAACTACTTGGGTTTTATTCACCAGAGGTTTGCCTCGATCTTCATGTAGAGGACCAAGGTGATCTTTCATCGGAAACTTAAATTTTTGGACAGATCCACACCGCCATAGGGCATCATCGGAGGTGCGGGAGCAAGATGAGTGGGCTCGAAGGCTGACGGAGGCTTGGACACACCCATAAGGATGGAATCAGGCACGAGACATGATTTGTGTCTCGCCCTAAGCGGAAGCGTTATGATTTGTGTCTCGCCCTAAGCGGAAGCGTTTCAGTTATTTTTGGTGATGTTTTTACCTACGGCATCCAGACTCGTTTAGATTTTGGTGATTCTTTGACCACCTCTTTCCTCTTCATATGTTGTGTCTTTCATACAAAGGCATGCCCGCGTGCGGTACGTACGCGTCACTTTTGGATGCACTCCTACAAGGTTGAATGATTCCTTTTGACAAGGATCCATTCTTCCGTCAACGGCTTGGAGGATTTGTCAGCAACTTGTCATTAAGATGGCTAGATTGAATGATGCTTCCTAGACTCCAAGTCTGCATAGTAACAAACTCCATTGACTTGTTCTAAAGCCTTGGCAATTTAACGAGCTTGACGTTGGTGTCGCCTCTAACGAGCCCTCTTCGTCAGAGTTAGCATACTTTGATTGGATAACTCCTTGATTGTAGAGAAGTTGTAGCGAACATAGTTATTTGTAGCCTTCATTAATGAATACGCCTCCTTCAAAGATAGGATCTTTCTACACTTGCAGGGAGAGGAGGATTTTGATGAAGATGAGGAGAAATATTCCTCAAATTTAGCTTCGTCGAACTCGTACTCGACCTCTGAATCAATTGGGATCTTGATCTTCAGTTGCGGCACGACAGCCTCGGTGACGAGACTATTGGCTCCCACTATGGTCCCCAGTGTGTTTGGTGATAAAGTTAATTTTCTCATTGTAGGACTCATTACAACTTCTTTCATTACAATAAGTTCAAAATGTAAAGTAAAAGTTGATCTTTTTATAAGATCTCTTTACACAATGAAAAATAAAGATTACAACTTCTTTCAAACAACACACAGTTCCTATTTATTAGTTTCTATTTGTGTGGGATTATTGCCTGTACCGGGGATGCGTTAGTCTGCGGACCACCGCGGATCAGATCCGATTGACAAAAAAAAGTGAATTAATGCTCTTACTTCACAAAGGAAGTAATCGCAGAAGTGATAATCTCTGTAGGCATATAAAATTGCTTATAGGTCCCTTAGCACAGCTCGACGACGCCGATTCGACGAACCGACCATCGAGCGACGTATGCAGACACGATTGTTAGTCCACAACACCGAAGCCAAGTGATACGCGACAAAACGGATTAACTAGGCTAATGAACCGCACGCAAACAACGGAATAAATCCACTCGCGTGCGGAATTTAGCTAACGGGTTGAGGAATCAACAAGTTATCCAACCAAGAGCGGACTCGGAAGAATCACGATCAAATCAAGATCAGTTTCGGACTCGAACTCAGAAGTGGATTTACTGCCAAATCGGGTCAACGAATCGAGTCCGAACAAGTCAACCACACAACCGAATCACGGACAGAACCGAAAGACGGAAAACGGCAACACCTAGGGGACTCAGCCAAAACCGAGCCACCTATAGGTGGCCGACCAGATCTGTGCCCAGGCACAGATCTGAGAGCCTATAAATAGGCCATTGAGTGCTCATTTTTGGGGGGTTGGAATTTTTGGAGGCGAAGCTCTGCTGGATTCAAGACTCAGAATTAAAAAAGATTGAAGCTTTGGGACTTTGAGGACGTGCTCATCCAGATCCGGTGCTCGGCGATCGTTAACGCCAAATAAGGCAAGAGTTCGAGAGGAACCGGATCTCAGATCTACGTAGTCATCCTCCGGATCAAAGCTTGGCCTTTGATCCCGAGAATTAGGGCGATTATTTCCTTGGTGAATTAATCCCCCCCGGCTATTATTTCCTTCGCGAAATAATACCCGTCATACTGCGTAGATCCGACCGGATCTAGATCGCGCGGTAGTCCACGGATAAACCCCGGCGCAGGCGAAGAACCCACGCAAGCGAGTGACTGCAAAACAGGAGCTCGTGATTTGTTCGACAAATAAGGAAAGAATTGTAATTTTCTTTTTCTTTTGATTTCGTTGTAACCGGATCTTATAAAAAGATCGGATCTTTTGTAATTAAAAAGCAATTACTTGAGAGAACAATGACATCAATGAAGAAAATAATTTTTCCCGCGAACAATCTGGCGACCACAGTGGGAGCCGCCGATCTCGCTGCCGAGATCGGAGCGTCGCAGCCGCGGATCTCGATCCAGGTCGAAGAGGAGGTCGAATATGAATTCGATCAACAGAAGTTCGAGGAGTATCTGTCATCCTCGTCCGGATCGACCTCCCCCCGCAAGTCCAAGAAGTTCTCCTCCAGGAGAAAAGTGAAAGAGTGGCCAAAAAGCCATTACCAACCCGCCAAGTATGGAGGCCGAAGCAGCCTCCAACAAAAGTTCAACCACCAGCGAATCAACCCAAGTCGTCGATAATTCCAATAGCTTCTCCGGGAGATCATGCAGAATCATCCCGAAGGAAGAAATCAGTTTTGGAGCGCCTCGGTCCAATTCCCGACGAGAGAGGCAAAGCTCCAGTCCAAGAACGTTTGGGCCCGATGAAGAAGCCCCGAACGACTCAACATGCTGGGGGTCGCCGTCACCTCCAACATGACAAGGAGTTCAAGGCAGCTGCGCGCACCACTTTGCGCATCGAAGTCCGGGAGCCCGCTGAGAATTCACGCCCACAAAGGCATGTTTCGAGGCGTGTAACTTTTGAAAGCCCAAAGAAGGCAGTTCACCCTCAGAAGAAAACATTATCATCTAAGGATGATAATGTTATACCTGAGAAGTCGTGCTAACACACGATAGGTCAAGCAGACGAGTTGTACTATCGTGCTGGGGGTACGAGTAAAACCAGGAAAAGGAGTCCCCGAGAATAGGAAACTCAATGCCCCTGTTCCAAACTTATTCGGGCAGTATTGTCTGAATGCAACTCCATCAAGGCGGTCCACGAACGAGTTTCAGTGTTCGAAAGGCTTAGTACCGAAACGCCAAAACTAAGGCATAGGCGTTTCCGGCAAAGAAGAACGGTGGTTGAAGATGGAGAATTTCCGAGGGTCACCACCAATATGACCAGCAAGGGGACGGCGACACAGAATAATTTCGAGTCGATTCTGAATGCACCCCGACGTCTAACCCGTCTACAATCTGGAGCCATCAAACGAGCAACTTATGGTAGGGTTCGGACAAGACTCCCTTCAGAAGATGAAAAATCTGATGCTTCGCATCTGACAACACAGTATCCAGCGAGGGGCAACCCCGCGAGGCACTTATGATAAGTGCAGAACAAGTGGCCAAGATGCTTGAAGAGGCCATGGCTAAACAACAAGAGAGCTTCAGGTTTGAAATGCAGATGGCCATGCAGAGTATGAGAGAAATGCATGAGCAACAAATTCAGGCACTGACGAACCAGCAAGGTGAACCAAGCCGCCGTAACCAGGTCATTCAGGAAGAGGAGCACACGGATACGGATGAAGCTCACAATGCCAATAATCCTCTCGTCAATGCAGGGGGTGGTAATGAGGATGCTAGTCGTAATGACACACTTCCGCCTCAGAATCGTTCTAACGAAAACACAGGCGAAAATCTGAAGATCAAAAACCTCGAGAACAAGATCAATACGTTGATTTCTGCTCAAGAGGTGAAGAAAACAGGCATTCCTTGTCCATATCCAAGAGAATGGGAATCAATCCCATATCCGGCAAAGTTCAACTTAATCAACTTCACGCCGTTTGATGGGAAGGGTTCACCCACTCAGCATGTGATTTATTTCAAATCACACCTGGGGGTAATCTCCGGCAATGAGCCTCTGATGGTGTGGTCATTCGTCAGCACTCTTCGCAGAGCCGTCTTCGATTCTTCGATTGGTATCGCCACCTCAAGCCAGGTAGCGTGAACAGCTGGGATGATATGGAGACCATGTTTCTCCTTCGATTGGTATCGCCACCTCAAGCCAGGTAGCGTGAACAGCTGGGATGATATGGAGACCATGTTTCTCACCAATTTCTTCGACGACGACACCGAGATATCTATCGGATCATTGCTCGATGAGAAGCAGAAGGACAGGGAGTTAGTCAACACCTTCGTCAAAAGGTTCCGGAACAAGGCGATGAACTGCCGAGACCCAATCACCGAGGAATTTATTCTCCAGACCTACCATAATAATCTATCCTTGGACGTGTTGGAAGCAATGGGGACAGCACCGTCCAAAACATGGAAGGATCTAAAGGTCCGAGGGGAGCAGGCTGAACGATTCCTTAGGAGAAAGAAGGCGGAGAGAGGCCAACAGGCGACAAATGCTCCAGCACAGAATTTCAACCCAAGGAGGAAAGGTAAGGCACATGCTAATGCAGTTGATGCTAATCAAACTTTTCAATTGCGACCGCAGCAACAGCAACAGCAAAGAGCACCACAACAATCGCAGCCGCAATGGCAACAATGGTCTCAGAAGCAAAGAGCGGAGCCAAGATTTCCTAAGGTGTACTCCTTCAAAGATGACGAGGTGCCCGGCATCTTCAAGTACCTGTTGGAGAACAACAAAATCCAACTGTCGGCGATCGTGGATCAAGAGGGGGCTAACAAAGTGACGGATCCGAAGTATTGCGCATACCACAGAGCGGTCCATCACCCTACCAAATCGTGCTACCACCTCAAGGACAAGATCCAGGCGCTAATTAATGTGGGCGTCATAACCCCGAAGCCGTCCAAGAATGTTGGAGCAAATGCGGTGTCAATCAGCTTTGGATCGGTGCCCACAGCGTGGTTTGAACCAGAGTGCATCACCAAAGTAGGGATGAAGACTGTGAACGATGACCCACATGGACAGCGCCAAAAGGGACTTGTGCCACACACAGCCCCAAACGGCGAAATCCTCTGGGTTCATCCCGACCTAATTGAAGATGATCAGTGGGCGACTTCCTCGAAAAGAAAGGGCAAAGGCAAGTCCTGCAATGCTACATCCGCAATCTTCGAGGAGTATGGCGATGAAGCTCCTACCTTCCCGCTCTCCAAAGAGAAACAAGAAGTCTTTGCCACTAGAAGCGGAAATGAGTATCACTACAATTATCCGCTGCCTAGTGAGCAGGGGATGAATAAACGGGGACCAGTCAAAACACACACGGAGATGGGGGTGATTACGAGTCCTACACCGGGTGCAGAGGCTCGACAACAGCCAGTGAATAAACCAAAAGAGAAGAATCCCCAGGAGGTTCAGAATCCGAAGCAGTCTCGTTTCAGTCACCCAATTGGAAGAGACAAACCGGAAAGCTCGAAAACTCCGCAAGCCTTCGATATAATGGCTCAATTAGCCAACATTCCAACACGGATAATGCTGTATGAGCTGCTGCGGTTGTCCAAGGAAACCAGGGAGGCCTTGCAAGAAGCTTTGGCCAATTCAGAGGTGTTTCTGACTCAAATCAAACCGGTGCCTGAAGGGCCAGAACCGCTGAGTCAAAAGTTGGCATCCACAGGCACTGTTATCTATGGATTCAATACTAGCGGGTCAAGACCCTTGGGTAAGATCCGGATAAAATGTCAAATGGGTGATTTGAAGACAGAAGTCACATGTTATGTGATCGATGCCGAAACTTCATATAACTTACTATTGGGTCGGCCTTGGATCCATAGTAACGTTGTAATTCCCTCCACTCTCCATCAGTGTTTAAAGTACGTCGACACTGATAATAAGGTTAGGACGGTGGTCGCGGATGAGCAACCATTCAAAGGGTATGAGAATTATTTCACTGATTCTCTCCTTTATGGTAACGAATGCGATACTGAATCATCGGCCCATGGCACGGACAGCGGAGAAGAAGCTGATACCGAAGCCGGATTTGATTACAATGGAGGTTATGTTTTAAACGACATTGTACCCTTTGTAATAAACCTTGACGATGAACAAACGTCAGAGGGCAACTGTAACTGGCAACTTGCTAATAATGAAATAAATAACGATTTGGAGTACTCCTTGTCTCTTGACGATGTGATGAAAGAGTTGTATGATAATCCTGATTTGTATATGCCAATTCGATCGTCCTATATAACAAAGGAACGCCTCCAGCATTCTTTCAGAACAACCCTGGTCGTCCCGAACAAAATAAGAGGCGTAAAAGAAGTGATTTACGGTAAAGAAAAAAGCTCCCCATTACCAGATCATTTCTTAAGCGAAGATGAGGATGATGACAAACCTGGTCGGCATCTATCTAAGTATAGTCCATAAGCGCGCAAGCTCATGGAAAAGCAGGGGTATGATTTCACACTCGGAGAAGGTCTATACTTCGATCGAGGTCCTCGTGCTCCAGCCAAAGTGGCATATGTACCAAAAGGGAAACCCGATGATTATTATAGATACGGATGAGGGTTAGGGTATGAATCTTCTTCAGAAGACGAATGATGCTGGTTAATTAATGACCAATCATCTAAGCAATACAAAGATGGAAATTTGTCAGATGCCTCGGAATGGGATTCCGATACAAGTCTGGGGGAAGCTTTCAAAGCCCTGATGGCAAACATGGCTACAGCTGATCCGTCCACGATGGAAGACGATCATCAAATGCCAACATGGGAAGACCCGTGGGTTCATCACCTGAACATGCAATATGGTGATAGGTTTGAACAGAGAGAACCCCCCACTGAAGATAAAATAGTCCAAGTTAACATGGGCGACGAGGCCAACCCAAAGTCGATATTCATCAGCGATAGTCTTCCCCCAAAAGAGAAGGAAGAATTAATTGCTCTCATCAGAGAATATATTGACGTCTTCACGTGGAACTATGAAGATATGCCCGGGCTCGATCCCAATGTGGCAATGCACCGCCTCGATATCAAGCCGGATGCCAAACCTGTCAAGCAACAGCAAAGACGGTTTCGTCCGCAGATTATGGAAGCCATTGAGGCAGAGGTTAAGAAGTTGATCGAATCAGGATTTATCCGAGAGGAACAACATCCAGACTGGTTAGCTAATATCGTTCCAGTTATGAAGAAGAACGGTAAAATCAGAATCTGTATTGACTTCAGGGACCTGAACACGGCATGTCCGAAAGACGACTTTCCTCTCCCAATCACAGATGTCATTATCGACAATACATGTGGATTTGAGAGGATGTCTTTTATGGATGGTTTCTCGGGGTATAACCAAATCAAGATGCACCCAGATGATGAGAAGCATTTCAGAACGCCCCTTGGTGTATTCTGCTACACGGTGATGCCATTCGGTCTAAAGAATGCAGGCGCCACATATCAGCGAGCAATGACTAAGATTTTCCAAGAACATCTCAGGAAAACAGTCGAATGCTACGTCGATGATTTGGTTGTAAAAAGCCGCAACAAAGAAGATCACATCAAGGACTTGAAGACGATGTTCGATCTCATGCGAAGTCATCAATTGAAGATGAACCCTATTAAATCCTTCCTTGGAATGTCCAGCGGAAAATTCCTTGAATTCGTCATCACCACTAAAGGTATACATATTGATCCCGATAAGGTGAAGGCGATACATGAACTGCAACCTCCTAGAAATTTAAGAGAGCTCAGAGGATTGCAAGGGCGGCTAGCTTACATCCGGCGGTTCATCTCAAACCTTTCTGGGAAGTGCCAACCATTCTCTAAGTTAAACAAGAAAGGGGTGACATTCATCTGGGACGATGCCTGCCAAAAAGCATTCGAAGATATCAAAACGTATCTGGCGAATCCTCCTGTTCTCGTTGCACAGAAATCGGGTAAACCGTTCTTGATTTACATCAAGGCGATGAACCACTCGATAAGTGCTTTACTAGCATAAGACGACGATAACGGTCACGAACAGGCAGTCTATTACCTAAGTCGGACCTTGATAGGAGCCGAGTCTCGATATTCGATGATTGAGAAGGAATGCCTCGCATTGGCATTCGCAATGCAAAAGATGCGGCATTACTTGGTTGGACAGACGATTTACATCATTTCCAATGTTAATCCTCTGGAAATGTCAGTTTTCGGTCGACCGGTACGGTCGACCGGTCAATTGACCATTCGTCAGTATTTTTTCCAGAGAATCGTCGGTCGACCGGTCCAGTCGACCGAGAGCTCAAATCGGTCGACCGACAGAATTTCCGGTCGACCGATTGGACAGACGATTTACGTCATTTCTAACGTTAATCCAGTACGGGTATTTATGACGCAACCGGCCTCTATGAATTGGCGGTTAGCGAAATGGGCTCTTCTCTTGTCCCAATATGATTTGCACTTCAAACAACAGAAGCCGATCAAAGGACAAGCGATTTGCGATCTTTTGGCGGCAAACCCGACCACAGATACGACAAAAGTATATGATGACTTGCTGGACGAAACCCACGAGGTTAACATTACGTCGCACCAACAAGTATGGCAATTATATTTCGATGGTGCCTCAAGGGCAGTTAATAGGGTAATAGCCCCGGGAGGTTCTACAGTTTCCTCCGGGGTTGGAGTTGTTTTAATCTCCCCGGGGAAGCATGTGATGCCTCGAGCTTATTCATTGACTAGTCCGTGCTCCAATAACGTAGCCGAGTACAACGCGCTTCTCATTGGACTTAGTTTCGCCAAGGAGCTGGGGGTCGAATATCTCGAAGCTTTTGGGGATTCTCAATTGATAGTCAACCAAGTCCGTGGAAAGTATGAAGTCAGGAACCAAGACCTGATCCCGTACCACCAGGAGTCCATCAAAATGGCAGAATCTTTTGAAGAATTCTTTATTGAATACATCTCTCGTCTCCAGAACGCTTATGCAGATGCACTGGCAGCACTAGCGGTATCACTTGCGCAGCCTCCCGACACTGAACTACTAGTCACGGTAAGGACGCATCAGCTCTGCATACACATATACGATATGGATATTGAAGACGAAGATGATGGAAACTCGAATGCAAAGGAGGTGAATTCAACCCAAATTGGGTCTGAGTCCCGAGATTGGCGTTTTCCTATCATTGACTACGTCCAATATGGTATTTTACCAGAGGACATAAAAGAAAGGGAATCAATCCGTCGAAGAGCACCAAGGTTCTTCTATAATACCGAGACCCACACATTATATCGTCGAGGGTACGATGGATTGTTACTCCGATGCCTTTCAAACAAAGAAGCAGAAGAAGTTCTTAAGGAAGCACACGAAGGAGAATGTAGTGCGCATCAGCATGGTCCCAAACTGTATGATCGCATCAGGAGAATGAGATATTTTTGGCCAACAATGGTTCGTGACGCAATCGAATACGCCCGAGAGTGTCATGCTTGTCAAATACATGCAAATTATATGCATCAACCACCAGAGCAGTTGCACACGTCAACCACATCATGGCCGTTCGAGACATGGGGAATGGACATTGTTGGTCCTATTTTTCCCCCTTCAGTCAAAGGTGATCGATTCATCCTCGCAATCACGGATTACTTTTCAAAGTGGGCTAAAGCGATTCCGCTTAGAGAAGTGAAGACGAACAACGTCATCAGTTTTATCAAACATCATGTCATCTACCGACACGGCGTGCCAAGACGGATCATTCATGACAACGGTCCACAGTTCATAAGTAACGCTTTCGTCAGATTTTGTGACAAGTTCAAGATTCAAGATGTTTCGTCAACAGCTTATTATCCCGCTGCGAATAGATTAGCTGAGGCATTTAACAAGATGATTATTAAAATCCTGTCAAAGCTCGTGAAGACCAATAAACGAGACTGGGACGATAAACTAGGTGAAGCACTCTAGGCTTATCGCACCACCATACGCACACCTACAGGAGCCAACCCATATTCGTTGGTATACGGATGTGAAGCTGTGCTACCATTGGAGATCCAAATCCCATCCCTTCGGATAACAACATCAGAAGCGTCTCGAAGAGCTCGAGAGGCTGGATGAAAAGCGTTTGGAGGCTCAACAACACATCGAGTTTTACCAAGCCAGGATGTCAAGGGCTTTTAACAAAAGAGTCCGACAGAGAAGCTTTAAGGAAGGAGATCTGGTCCTCGCTGCTCGCCGACCGATAATCCTCAACTCCAAGAAGAAAGGTAAATTCTAACCCAAATGGGAAGGGCCATTTGTGATAGACACGGTCTACTCAAACGGCGCATATCGCCTGATTACCCAAGAAGGCACCACGCAATTAATGCCAATAAATGGGAAGTTCCTAAAAAAAATACTATCCCTAGTACATTCAGGATAACCCATTTACCGAAAAGTTCCTTGAAGAATATTGCACTTAATATTCTAGAGGATAACCCAGAATCATTTTTCACCACCAAAATCCCTCACTGATCAATTTCAATTGACAGTGGGTCCACCAAAAATGTCTTTCTGGCCCTCTTGACTCTTTCCATGAACAAGAGGTCCACTTTCAATTCAGAGTCCCCTTTCGATAAATGAAAGAACTCCCTTCTTTCTCTTTGGTTAAGCCTTCTCATGGTTATAACCTAAGTTGAAATTTCATTTCGATAAACGAAAAACCCGTCTTCAGTTTAGATAACCAGTCCTATAAAAGGTAAGTTTATCTAGATCTTCCAGATTCTCGGAGTGGAGATCCCGCTCCTAGTTTCTTTTGCACTGGAAATAGAACATAAAATTCTTCCTTTCCAGAATCAAGGAATAGAATATAAAATTCTTCCTTCCTTGTTCTCGGGTTCGCCTTCACCCTAAAAGAAGACCGGGAAATAGAATATAAAATTTTTCCTTTCCCGCACCGATCTTTTCCAAAATTTGTCAATTTAGGATTCATCCTAGGAAGTTTATCCTGAATCCTAAGCAGGGATAAGTCTGCACCTAACACGCGCTGCCGGTTTAGTCTTTCTTCGTAGAAAAAGACACCAGAGTTTGATTCTGGGGTATCCTATCCTGAAACCTAAGCAGGGATAAGTCTGCGCCTAACCCACACTGCCGGTTACTTCTTAACCATTAAAAAGAACACCCGTCCGCATATTCAACATTGTGGCAGGTTGTTATTAATAACACCAAAATCCATGTCTTACACGCATGGGGAATTTCATCCTGAATCCTAAGAAAGGATATGCCGACGCCTAACACGCGTCGCCGGTTTAGTCTTTCTCGGGAATTTTATCCCGAAGCCTAAGTAGGGATAAGTCAGCGTCTAATACACGTTACCGGGTAGCCTATTCCCGTAACAATGGCGAAGTCTACGTATTCGAAGTCGTAGCAGCGAGTCTAAGGGAGTTCATTCCGTTAGCACAACGTCACATGCGGAACGGATTTAGATAATCCGTATGCTAGCCCGATTCAAACGGTAGTCGGTAAAGGCTAATCAAATCCGTTGAAGGCTTGGGGGTTAGCCAAAAATCCTAAAGTCAACGCCTAACACGCGTCGCCGGGTAGTCTATTCCTGTGAGAAAGACGAAGTCTACGTATTCAATATCGTAGCACTAAGAGCGTTAACTCTCTTAGAACAACTTAGATAATTCGCATGCTAGCCCGACTCAAACGGTAGTCGGTAAAGGCTCATCAAACCCGTTGATGGCTGAGGGTTTGCCAAAAATCCTATAAATACGAGAGTTACTGACGCATCAGCTTCATTAGTTGGTCTCGTGACTTGAGCATCCAACGACATTCGAAACCCTAGGGTCAATGCCGGTCAACGCGTAACCCTAGGTCAACGCCAGTCAACGCGTTGCGATTAAAAAGTCAACGTACGATGTTCAAAACCCTAAGGTTAATGCCGGTCAACGCGTAACCCTAGGTCAACGCCGATCAATGCGTTGCAATGAAAAAATCAATACTTCGAAAAGTATACGAGTATAAACTGCTCCTTAATACTCCGAAAAGTATACGAGTATAAACTGCTCCTTAATACTCCGAAAAGTATACGAGTATAAACTGCTCCTTAATACTCCAAAAAGTATATGAGTATAAACTGCTCCTTAATACTCCAATAAGGTATACGAGTATAAACTATTCCCTATTTTTGGTTGAGAAGTTTCTGGAGAATATTTTTCTAAAAATATTCTTAAGGATAACTCAACAACACTACGCCGGATAACGCGTCACGAATAAAGACTCAACGATAGGTGGTCAGTTCAATGTTGAACCAACAAACACGAGCTAAAGAACAGAAAATCAGGAATCAACTTCAAGTTCAAAATTCCGACAATGGTCAGATAATAAATGCAGCACCGAAACCCTTACAGACATTCGACGAAGCACCGAATAGCCTGAAGGATTGAAGGAATCAAGAACAGAAGCCATTCCAAGGTCCCGTTACACCGACTGAAGGTTGGGACAATCATATCCAAAGTATTCCAGACTCTTCTATAAAAGAACGAGGCTGAAATACTTTGGACGGGTATCTGTAGGCGTATAAAATTGCTTATAGGTCCCTTAGCACAGCTCGACGACGCCGATTCGACGAACCGACCATCGGGCGACGTATGCAGACACGATTGTTAGTCCACAACACCGAAGCCAAGTGATACGCGACAAAACGGATTAACGAGGCTAACGAACTGCACACAAACAACGGAATAAATCCACTCGCGTGCGGAATTTAGCTAACGGGTTGAGGAATCAACGAGTTATCCAACCAAGAGCGGACTCGGAAGAATCACGATCAAATCAAGATCAGTTTCGGACTCGAACTCAGAAGTGGATTTACTGCCAAATCGGATCAATGAATCGAGTCTGAAAAAGTCAACCACACAACCGAATCACGGACAGAACTGAAAGACGGAAAACAACAACACCTAGGGGACTCGGCCAAAACCGAGCCACCTTTAGGTGGCTCGGTGGCCGAGCCACCTATAGGTGGCCGGCCAGATCTGTGCCCGGGCACAGATCTGAGAGCCTATAAATAGGCCCTTGAGTGCTCATTTTTGGGGGGTTGGAATTTTTGGAGGCGAAGCTCTGCTGGATTCAAGACTCGAAATTAAAAAAGATTGAAGCTTTGGGACTTTGAGGACTTGCTCATCCAGATCCGGTGCTCGGCGATCGTCAACGCCAAATAAGGCAAGAGTTCGAGAGGAACCAGATCTCAGATCTACGTAGTCATCCTCCGGATCAAAGCATGGCCTTTGATCCTGAGAATTAGGGCGATTATTTCCTTGGTGAATTAATCCCCCCCCCCGGCTATTATTTCCTTCGCTAAATAATACACGTCATACTGCATAGATCCGACTGGATCTAGATTGCGCGGTGGTCCACAGATAAACCCCGGCGCAGGCGAAGAACCCACGCAAGCGAGTGACCAAAAAACAGGAGCTCGTGATTTGTTCGACAAATAAGGAAAGAATTGTAATTTTCTTTTTCTTTTGATTTCGTTGTAACCGGATCTTATGAAAAGACCGGATCTTTTGTAATCAAAAAGCAATTACTTGAGAGAACAATGACATCAATGAAGAAAACAATTTTTCCCGCGAACAATCTCAACCAAGAGAAATTACGACTCTTTTCAAGATCAAAACAAAGTTTGATCCGGAGGAAAGGGGAAACGGGCCTCAGATCCTTCAAAACACTCCTTCTTTATGTCAGAGTTTGCCAAAATCTGCTAGCCTCTCTCAAATTCATTAGAACCTTACCCTAGCTCCTCTAAAATTCTGGCTCCCTTTAGTTTGACAGCACCTCTCTTTTTGATCTCCGATCTTTACAAATGAAAGCCCTAGGCTTGTATTTATAGGCTTCGGTCGTAGTGTTTTCGGATAAGAACTAATGTTTGATGTTATTCGTAGTTAACAACCACTTAAACATGTTCAGAGATAGTATCAAAGTAGTTGGGAGGCTCTGAAAGGATCAAATCCCATGAAACCTGTCGAAAACATGTTTTCGGCTCAAAACTACACGAGCCACCATTTAGTGGCTCGGCAGGGTGCGAGCCAACCAATATGGCTGGCTTCGGCCTAAGCCTTGGCTGAGCCACGCATTTGGTAGCTCAGCATTGTACGAGCCACCAAATGGTTGCTCGGCCTTGGTCGAGCCACTAGCTTTGGCCGAGTCATTTTGGTGCAACTTGGCCGCCTGGGGTTGTTCCAGTTTTTTCAGGTTTTGACTTGTTTTGTTGTTACACCCATTTTGTTGTTTCATTGATTTGTACACTTCACTGATTCCCTTCATGCGTTTCATTAATTTGGAGGTGGTTGACGAGTGCGTTGGCCGCTTGGAGCTGGCCGATGAGCGCTTTGGCCACTTGGAGCTGGCCGGTGAGCGCGTTGGCCACTTGGAGTTGGCCGGTGAGCACTCTGGCTACTCGGAGCTGGCTGATGAATGTACGAAACACTCAAAGCTGGCTGGTGAGCATGCGGGCCACTTAGCGGTGGCTTGTTGCTACATCATCAATGATTTTCCGATTCGCTTCATGCACTTGTCGGCGTCAGATAATCCTCCTTGACTAGAATAATGATGTTCATCATATTCTCTTCATCTCAAGCTATGTTCGGGGACCAATAGGCAAATTTTTATGCTTACGCTATAGAAAGGTTTGAGTAAAGAGGAATGGATGAAAACATTTCATTTATCGAAAGGGAATTTCGATTTTTTCCCTAACTATAGGAAAGTTTGACCAAGTAGGAGTTCGAGGTGACCCTAACTATATAAAGGTTTGATCACACGATTTGAAAGTGGACCTCTCGTTCGTGGAAGGAATCAAGAGGGGATTTTGGCTTTGGTCCTAATTGTAGGAAGGTTTAACAAGATGGGAGTTTGACGCGACCCTAACTGTATGAAGGTTTGATCACACGATTTGAAAGTGGACCTCTCGTTTGTGGAAGGAATAAAGAGGGATTTTGGCTTTGGTCCTAACTGTAGGAAGGCTTGACCAAGAAACAACGGGAGTGGAGATAACAGTGGGAATGTTGACTTGTACAACTCATTTAGTGGGGGTTTTTTGGTGTTAAGTTGCAAGTACTTAACAAGAAGGGGATTTGATAACTGCCTTGGATCAACAGATTGAAATTTGAAGTTTCGTGTTAGGACTTCAACAGTAGGAGTGTTAAAGGCTAGACACAATGGGAGTTTGAATGGATTTAACCATGAAAAATTTTGGTGGACCCACCATCAATAAATTTGATCAGTGAGAGGCTTTGTGGTGGAGGACCGTGGATTATCAAGCACTCTACAGTTACACCATGAGAGTTTCATGAGGAAAGATTGACCCGATAAAGTCGTTGAATCTCATCTCGACGAAAGAGTGCTCGGAAAGTCACATTGCGAGGGTTTTTATCACCTTAGAAATGATTAAATAGCCATAGTGGAGGTTTTTAATCATTTTTTTATTAAGAATGAGTTATTCTGATGACTAGTTTTCATCCGGAACAATCAGCTCATTTCGAGTTATACTTAAGAATACCATGCGTAGCATTCTCTAAGAACTTCCTATTAAATAGGTTATTCTGAGCGTACTATTAGAAATCTTGACCCTAAGATTAGTTTGTTTTGATGATAACAAATATTATATGTTGTGTGTATTTTGTGCTAACATTTGTTTTTAGTATCAGAGCTATATCCATAAATATATTCAAAGAGATACTCAAGACATAGATGAGTTCAAGGCAAAATGAAGCAAAGAAGAAGATATACTTTATTGTTAAAATATAATTTTACATTTTGTTTACTTAGAAATTTATACAAGCCTTGATCACTCACACACATGCACACACATAGTGTTAGAACACACTAACACATGCTTAATATGTTGGTTAACAATAGAAATCCCCTATGTTATTCATTAGAGTTTATAGATATTGAATGAGTCTTAAAACATTTTATTTATACCCCTTAAAAATACTAATCTGGAAAAACTCAAAAGACTAAAGTTGTAGGTCTCTTCAACAGCTTTCTAACAAATCTTAAATCACCTCATTCTGAGGTCAGATGAGAAAGTTATAGCTAAAATACTAAAAATAGAATTCCAGAATCTGTGAGTTTACAATGTAGTCAACTACTATGCCTTGTTGTCGACTACTAAGTAATTTTCTAACTTCATAGAGTCCGTTTAGAATGAGTGTAGTCGACTACTATGACCTGTAGTAGACTACAGATGTAGTTTTTCTAGATTTTAGGTTTTGAATAAGTGACTATTTATAGCCGTTTTGTGGATATTAATTGGGTTTAAAATTATGTCATTTCAAAGGCTATAAATAGGTTTAAACATCAGAAAATAAGCACCAAGTTTTGTACTTGTAAGATTCACATATTATGCAAATTAACTCTCTAAACTATTAGTTTTTCGATCTGTTTTTCCGTAAAAGAGTATTTCTGATATTGCCTTTGTTCCTATCATTCTTAGAGCTTGCTTAGGCAATATTCAGAGAGTTAAAAGATTAATAAGCCACTGTTATACGTTCACATCCACATCAAGGCTTATAAGATTAGAATTGTACATTGCTTCAAAAGGTTTTTACGGTTATGAGAGGGGTTGATCTCTTGATCTAGAGGTTTTAAAATCATAGTGGAAACTCTCAAGAGGGATTTGCTTGGGGACTGGATGTATACCGGGGAGGTGGAACCAGTATACATGCTTGTGTTTGTGATGTTCACTTTCTGAGATTGTCATTCTTTCTTTGTAAGTTATAATCTACTTTGCAAACTCACCCTCTAGTGTTTAAGTGTAAAGCTTCTGCAAATTTTTATAAGAGCACACTCTATTCTTAAGGGTCACGATCCTACACTTGGTATACATAAGCAAAATCAGACCCTACACGTACTAGGGATAGTACTTTTTCAAGAACTTCTCACTTATTGGCATCATGAGCTTGTCACCATCTTGGATGATTAAGCGATACGCGCTATTTGAGTAGATTGTCTCTATCACAAACGGTCCTTTCTATTTGGGTTGGAATTTGCCTTTCTTCTTAGAGTTGAGTACCATTGGTCACCGGACAGTGAAAACCAAGTCTCCTTCCTTGTCGGACTCTTTTGTCAAAGGCCCTGGAAATTCTGGCTTGGTAAAACTCAATTTGCTGCTGAGCTTCCTATCACTTTTCATTTAACATCTTAAGTTCTTCGAGGCGTTTCTGATATTGTTCCTCCGTCATCATTCCCGTTGCGAGAGCGATGCGAATGGATGGAATTTGGATTTCTAAGGGAATGACGGCTTCGCACCTGTATACTAGAGAATACGGAGTTGCCCCGGTAGGCATGCAGACTGTGGTGTGATAGGCCTAAAGACCTTCGCCGAGTTTGTCATCCCAGTCTTGTTTATTGATTCTCACAAGCTTTGACAGAATCTTAATAATAGTTTTGTTGAAAGCTTTTGCTAATCCATTCGTTATGGGATTGTATGCCGTCGATGAGACGTCTTGAATCTTGAACTTTCAACAGAATTTGATAAAGGTATAGCTCACAAACTATGGGTCGTTGTCATGCACGATTCGTGTTGGAACACTGTATCGGTAGATAATGTGGTATTTGATGAATTTGAGTACTTTGAGAAGTAATCAGTGATTACCAAAATGAAATGGTCACCTTTGGCTGATGGTGAAAAAATAGGACCGACAATGTCTATTCCTCATGTCTCGAATGGCCATGAAGTGGCCGAAGGTTGCAAATTCTCTGGGGGTTGGTGCATATAATTCGCATGTATTTGACACATGTGACATCATCAAACGTACTCAACTACATCCTTGACCATGGTTAGCCAATAATATTCCATCCTTCTGAGACGATCACAGAGCTTTAGACCGGGCTAATGTGCACCACAGGTTCTACCATGTGTTTCTTTAAGAGCCTCCTCCGCCTCTTTGGTCAAAAGGCATCGGAGTAATAGACCATCGTATGCGTGACGAAACAGTGTCTGGGTCGCCGTGTTATAATAGAATCTTAGCTCTATTCGTCAGACCGAGTCTCTTTTTTTATGTTTTCTGGTAAAATATCGTGCAAGACATAATCAATAATGGGGAAATGCTAGTCTCGAGGCTCGAGTTCAATTATGGCCGAGTACGCCTCTTTGATGTCCAAGATGCAGTTCGGTATGAAAAGTTGGTGAGTTTTTACTGTAACTAATTGTTCTGTTTTAGGAGGTTGTGCCAGAGATACCACTAACGCTGCCAGTGCATCTGCATGTGCATTCTGGAGATGTAGAATATACTCGATGAAGAATGCTTCAAACAAGTCTGCCATCTCAATGGTCGTCTGGTGGTACAGGATCAGGTCCTAGTTCCAAACTTCGTACTCTCCTCAAACCTACTTGACTATTAGTTGAGAATCACCGAAAGATTCAAGATATTTGACCCCCAACTCTTTGGCGAAACTGAGTCCAATGAACAACGTGTTGTATTCAGATTCATTGTTGGAACATGGTTCGACTAATGAATAGACTCAAGGCATCACATGTTTCTCTATGGAAACTAGGACAACTCTGACTCCTGAGGATATTTTGGAGCATCGAGGAGCACTCGCTACATTAGATGCTCGGGAAGCACCGTCGAAGTACAATTTCCATACCTATTAATAGGAGGTAGTATTGACTTTGTGGTTTTCATCCGGCAAATCGTCATATAATTCGGCTGTATTATTCGCAGGGTTAGCCGCTAGAAGATCACAAATCGCTTGCCCTTTGACCGAATGCTGTTGTTTGAAGTGCAGGTCGTATTGGGACAAGAGCAGGGCCCATCTCACTAACTACCAATTCATTAAAGCCGGTTACATCATGAATACCCGAACTAGGTTGACATTAGAAATGACGTAGATTGTCTGTCCAACCAGGTAATGTCACATTTTCTAAATTGCAAATACTAGGGCGAGACACTCTTCTCAATCATTGGATATCAAGATTCTGCACCTACCAAAGTCTAACTAAGGTAATATATTGCCTGCTCGTGGCTGTTGTCATCGTCTTGAGCGAGTAAAGCACTTAACGAGTAGTTCATCACCTTGACATAAATCAAAAACGGTTTCCCTGACTTCGGTGCAACGAGAATGGGAGGATTTGACAAATACGTCTTGATATCCTTGAATGCCTTTCGGCAAGCATCGTCTTAAATAAACAACATGCCCTTCGTCGTGAGCTTGGAGAATGGTTGGTAATTCCTAGAGAGGTTCGATATGAACCGCTAGAAGTAACATAGTCGCCCTTGCAATCCTTTGAGTTCTTTAAGATTTCTCAGGGGTTGCAATTCATGTATCGCCTTTACTTTATCGGGATTGATGTGGATATCCTTTGTGGTGATGACGAATCTGAGGAACTTACCACTGGACATTCCGAGAAAAGACTTGGTGGGATTCATCTTCAATTGGTGACTCCGGTTGAGATCGAACATCATCCTCAAGCCTTTAATGTGGTCGTATTTGCTGCGGATTTTCATGACCAAGCCATCAACATAGCATTCGACGGTCTTTCAAAGGTATTCCTGGAAAATCTTCATCATTGACCAGAGTGGTGTTCTAAACATGGTATGATTTTCATCATCCGAGTACATCTTGATTTGATTGTAACTCAAGAATCCATCCATGAATGACATTCTCTCAAACCCGCACCTGTTGTCAATGATAACGTCCGTGATTAGGAGAGGAAAGTCGTCTTTTTGGCAGGCGGAGTTCAGGTCTCTGAAGTCGATGTAGATCCTAATTTTTCCATTCTTTTTAAGGACAAGTATAATATTTGCTCGCAAGTTAGGATGTTGCTCTTCCCTGATAAAACCCGAGTCGATCAGCTTTTTAACTTCAGACTTGATCGCTTTCATAATTTGCAGACGAAACCGTCTTTGTTGTTGCTTGACAAGTTTGGCATTCAGTTTGATATTGAAGCGATGCATCACCATGATTAGATCAAGTCCTGGCATATCTTTGTAATTCCAGGTAAAAACATCTATGTATTCTCTAATGAGGGCAATCAACTCTTCCTTCTCCTCTGGTGGAAGGCTATTGCTAATGAGTATGGGCTTCGGATTTGCTTCGTCACCCATGTTCGCCTGGACCACTTTGTCTTCGATGGGAGGATCTCTTTGTTCGAATCTATCACCATATTGGATATGCAAGTGATGGATCAAAGGATCTTCCCAAGTTGGCAATTGATCATCTTCCTCTATTGTGGCGGGGGGGGCTTTTAGCCATATTCGACATCAGGCCTTTGAACATTTCTCCAAGGTTAACGTCAGAGTCCTAATTTGAAGAATCAGATGAGTATTCGTCCTTATTCGCTAATCGGTCAATGATTTGCTAGCAACATTCATCATGGATGAAGAGATATAGCCTAGACCCCTTTTATATCTATAATAATTGTCGGGTTATCATTTCGGTACATAGGTCGGGCGAGGTGGAACTCTGGACCTCGACCAAAATAAAGACCTTCTTCGAATGCAAAGTTGTATCCCTATTTCTTCATGAAGTTACGTGCTTGTTGACTGTATTTGAATAAGTGAGGACCGGGTCTCTCATCATCACTATCTCCTTTTGAGAAGAGATTTGATGGTGAAGATATCTCCAATTTGTCAAAGATTAACTCATTTTCACCCCCTGCCTTAGCTGGAATGACGAGGGTTGTTCCAAATAAGTCTTGGATACGCTTCTTTGTCATACAAGATGAACGAAGTCGCATATGTATATCGGGGTTAACATACAGCCTATGTATTACATCATCAAGACAAGGTGAATACTCTAAATCATCATTTATTTCTACTTTGGTAAGTTACCAATTATAACTACCATCTGACGATTCTACACTATCAAGATTGATTACAAAGGATATAATGTCATTTAATACAAAACCTTTATTGTAATCAAGCCCAGCTTCGGTGTTAACTTCTTCTTTGATGTCTGTGCCTTGGGTCGATGGTTCAATATCAGATTCAGCACCGTAAAGAAGGAAATTAGTGAAATAGTTTCCAACAACTTAAATGGTTGCTTATCTGTGACCAACGTCTTGACCTCGTTATTGGTGTCTATATATTTTAGACACTGATGGAGGGTGGAGAGGACTATAACATTACCATGGATCATGGGTCGACCCAACAGTAAGTTATAAGAGGTCTCCGCATCGATCACATAGCACATGACTTTGGACCTCAGGTCTCCAAGTTAGCACTTCACTTAGATTTTACCCAATGGTTTGGACCCAGTGGTGTTGAATCCATAGATAATAGTACCTGTGGATGCCAGCTTACTGGTGGGGATTCCGAGATTATACATCAATCAGAGTGGTATGATGCTGACAGCGGAACCCAGATCAACTTGGATCTAGTTGACAACGCTGGAGCCTATGTATCCGGTGAAATACAAAGGTCTGCCATGCTTTGAATTCCTTGTTTGCATGTCCTCTTTAGTGAAGGTGATGCAAGGGAACTGTTTGGCCGCAAGATTGTAGTGTTGAATTGACGGCTCTGGTCTTCGGGGGCTGGCTTGATCTGAGTGAGAAACACATTAGAATCGGCCAAGGCTTCTTGCAAAGCCTCCCTGGTGTCTTTGGAAAGCCACAATAACTCATATAAGGTTATCCTTGCTGGGATGTTAACTAATTGGGTCATAACATCTAAACGGTATTGAGTGTTCGAAATTCCCAGTTTATCTTTTCTAATCGGATGATTGAATCGAGACTACTTCGGGTTCTAAACCTCTTGGTGTTAGGGTTCCTTCTCCTTTTGTTTAGCTACAACCTCCTTTTGTTTGGTAGCTGACTATTTTTTAGGTTCTTCAGAAGACTTTGGCGTGGTTGTGACCACCCCCTGCTCAGACAATTGATCGACCATATTAGGATAGTTGAATCGATACTCAGTCCCATTTCTGGTGGCAAAGGCTAGTTCTCCGCTGATCACAAAAGACTCATGATCATCATCGGAAAGTGGGAAGGTAGGGATCCCTTCAGCATTTTCCTCCAGAATCGCTGTGTTGACGCAACAAGAATTTCCCTTGCCCTTGGACTTCTTCTTGGATGAGGACCCCGTCCACTATTCATCTTCGAGCAGATATAGATGGACCCAAAGAACTTTGATGTTGGGGGTTTTATGTGGCACATGCCCCTTCTGGCATTGTCCATGAGGATCATCATTGACGGTCTTCATTTCCACCTTTGTTATGGGTTCCGGTTGAAACCATGTTAAAGGGACAGAGCAGAAGCTGATAGTTACTGTGTTTGCACCCACTTTCTTTTCCTTGGGCTACTTTGCAATGATGATCCGATGTTAATTAAGACTTGCATCTTGTCTTTGAGGGTGTAGCACATCTTAGTGGGATGATGAACCTGCCTGTGGAATGCATAATATCTTATATCCGTTGTCCTCTTGGTTTCCTCCTGGTCAGTGATTGGAGGCAACTTGATTTTGTTGTTCTCCAGGTGGTATTTAAAAATAGTAGGAACTTCATCTTCCTTGAAGGAATACTCCTTCGAAAATTTCAGTTCAAAAGTTTTTTGCTGCCTTTGAGGTCGTTGTTGCTAATGAGACAACGACTGTTGTTATGTTCGCTGATGTGGTTGCTGTTAGAATATTTTATTTGTGTCTATCACAGTTACTGACACCTTCCCTCTACCATGAGGAATGAAGCTTTGCTTTGGAGGATGTGCCACTGGTTGGCCTCTTTCAGCTTTCTTCCTCTTGAGAAAGCATTCGGATTGTTCTCTGTGCACCTTCAGATTTTTTCTAAGTTTTTTCTGTGCATTAGGATTATTATGACAAGTATGAAGGATGAACTCCTCTGTGACCAGGTCTCGGTAATTCATTGCTATATTCGGGAAGCGTTTGACGAAGTTATCGACCGACTCTCCATCTTTCTGCTTCTCATCAAAAAGTGTTCCGATCAACACTTCAGTATCATCGTCAAAGAAGTTGGTAAAAAATAGGGTCTCTATATCATCCCAGTTGTTGATGCTCCCTAGCTTGAGACAGCGGTACCAATCGAAGGCGGCCTCATGAAGGGTCCCAACAAATGACTGGAATGTCAGAGGTTCATTGCCAGAGATCATGCCTAGGTGGGACTTGAAATAAATCAGGTGCTGAGTGGGTGAGCCTCCCCCGTCGAATAGTATAAAGTTAATTAGATTGAACTTTGCCGGATATGGAATTGACTCTCACTCTCTCGGGTATGGACAGAGGATGCTGATCTTCTTCACCTTTCGAGAAGACATTAAGGCGTTGATTTTGCTCTCGAGGTCCTTCATCTTCTTATCTTCGCCCACATTTTTCTTTAGGGGTTGCTGAGGAGGTTGAGGAGGATCAACTGGACCACCCCCAGTGTTATTGTTATTAGAAGGAGTATCAGCATTGATATTTTCATCCACTTCCGAGTCGTTGTCTACTTCATTAGTAATGTTACGATGACTGGATTCACCCTGCTGATTTGACAAAAACTAAAATTGTTAGGCATGTATTTCCCTCATGCGCTGCATGTTCCACTCCATTTCCATCTTCATTTCAGTTATGAGCTCCTCTTTCTTCTTGGCTAAATCGTCTTGAAGTACCTGAGCTAACTGCTCAGTAGTGATCGTGAACGCCCTTCGAACTCGTCCTGTGCTGGACAAGGTGTCGTCTGAGGTGACTGTGGAACAAGTGTCCGATGCTTCATCATCTAAGGATAGTACTCTCTACACCCTCTTATAATCCCTATGTCTGATAGTTTCAGAGCACAATCAAGTTAAATGCTAGGATATTAACAGTAAAGAATTAGGATTGGAACGTCGTACTGACTTCTCTTTACCGGCCATGTTGATGATGACTTCTAGGAGTTCATCATCTTGAACGTTTGATCTTCTCTTTCGGAAACACCTTGGCTTAGTCTTCGACACTTCAGTGGAAAGCCTTTCAAATCCTAAGACCCTCTGCTAGGTGGTCTTGGGGTAGTTACACTCTGATAACACTGCCCTGATAAGACTCTCACAATGACAATGAGAGTTTATTTCTTGGTTATTTCTCTTCCGAGACTCATTCGTACCCCCAGCCTGATAGTACAACTCATCAACATGATGACCGGAGCAACCTATCGGCTGTTGGTTTGAATCCTTAGGTATAATGTCTTCTTTTGATAGACATGTTTTCTTTCAAGGATGTAGAGCCTTATTAGCATTCTCAGGAGCCATGCGTTTGGACCCACCCCCTTGTGAGTGTGGAATCTCAACAGGCTCCCAGATTTGAACACACACTCCCAAGCGGGTTGCGATAGGAACTAACTTTGGCTTGATGGGAGGAGGAGTACGACCTTCGTCCTGAAGAGTCACTTGGGATTTGTTTATCGGACCCAAGCATTCTTTAATCGGAGCTTTGCCTCGATCATCATGCAATGGACCAAGGTGATCTACCATCGTTATCTTGAATCTAGACAGATCCATGCTACCGTGAGGCTTAACCGGAGGTATTGAGAAGACCGGAGCAGGAACGAAAGCTGACGCAAGCGGAGAAACCGTTGTGAGAGCAGCCTTTTGGACGAGACACCTCAGAGTGTCTCGGTCATGGACGAG
>NC_033794.1:74530368-74553817 GCF_001876935.1 Asparagus officinalis | reverse complement strand
GGTTTCGAGACACTTCAGAGTGTCTTAGCTTGCAAGACACCTTAGAGTGTCTCGGTCATCAGGTAGTGGTTCGGCCGTCTTCCGAGTTGATTTTGACACTATTTTGGACTTCGCATCTAGACATGGCATGATTTTGGTGGTTCTTTGGCCACCTCTTCCTTCTGTAATTCTTGCGTCTTCTGCACAAGGATAAGCACGTGCGCAAGAAGTGCAACACATTTCCAGATGCGTTCCTCGAGAGTTAAACGAGTCCTTTTGATATGGACCCATTAGTTAGCTGATGGCTTAGAGGAAGAGCCAATCGGTGGTCGTTGAGGTGGCTGAGTCATTTGACACCTCCTAAACTCCAGATCCATGTGATAACAGATTCTATTAACCGGTTCTATGTCTTTGGCGAGCTGACGTGCGAGACGTTAGCGCTGCCTCTGAGGAGTCCTCTTTTTCAGAACTGGCACACCTTTAGTAAATAACTCCTTGACTTAAGAGGACTTGTTGTGAGCAGAAATACTAGCTTTGTTGGATGCCGTAGGGGTGTTGTGAGGGGAAACCTCAGTAATGATTGGGCGAGAGTCATCACCCGTAGTCTTTAAAGACTGAAACATCTTCTTTGATGCTGAAATCTTCCTGTACTTGCGGGATGAGGAAGATCTTGATGAAGAGGAGAAGAGATACTCCTCAAACTTGGCTTGGTCAAACTTGTATTCGACCTCTGCATCAACCGGGATTTTGATCTTGGGTTGTGACACAACAGCCTCAGTAGAGAGGTTGTTGGCTCTTACTATGGTCGCCAACGTGTTTGTGTCGAAAATGATTTCCATTACTGAATCCATTACAATTATTTATCAATTATAGATTCAAAGAGAGTCTAGCCTTTTTATAAGACTTCTCGCTTACACAAATGAAATAAACAAAATTTCCTAGAAACACACGTATGATCGTTTATCGGTCGCTGCTTGCATGAGATCTTTGCCTGTGGCAGGGATGCTTTGATCCATGGACCGTCGAATAATAGATCCGAGTTGATCTAAAAGAAGGCTCGGTGTTATTTCTTTCAATCATGGAAACTTAGAACAGAAGTGAATAACCTCAACAAAGTGAGATTACCACTCTTCTCAAGATCAAAACAAGGTCTGACCTTAAGGAAACGGGTGTAAGGCTATGAATCTCTCAAAATTCTCCCTTTATATTCAGAAAATCACTAAGATCTCGCCCCTCTCCCTTTGTAAATCTTGGCTCTGCTCTAAAAAATGTGGGTTCTCTCGCACGTTCGTCAGTCAACCGTTAGTACCCTTCACAATTGCATGAAGGGGGTATTTATAAGGCTTGAACACCATGTTTGAGAATAAGAATTCATAATTTGGCCTTATCTTTAGTTAATAATGGGTTTACCATGTTTAGAGATAACTCCATGGCAGTTAGGAGGCCGCTAGAACAAAAGAATCACGAGAAATCTATCAAAAAACGTGTCGTCGGGAGGCTAATCGAGCGAGACGCTGATGTTTGTACGAGAGACATCATTGTGTCTCACTTGCGAGACACTTTGAATTGTCTCGCAGGTGAGACACTTTGGCGGTGTTTTATTTTGCTATTTTATCGATTTTCATGCTTCTTTGTTTCACCGATTCGTCATTTCGCACGTTCCTTCACATGTTCCTTTGCTTCCTTTTAGCATCAGATGAACTTCTTTGACTCAGACATTGACGTTCATCATCTTCTGTTTATCTTGAGTTGCGTGCGGGAACCTATAGGTAAATTTTGACGCCTACAGTAGGAATGTTTGACCAAGTAGGAGTTTGAGGCGACCCTAATTGTAGGAAGGTTTCATCGCTCGATTTGAAAGTAGACCTCTCATTCATGGAAAAAAATCAAGTGGGGATTTTGATTTTGGTCCTAACTGTAGGAAGATTTGACCAAATAGGATTTAGAGGTACAAATAACAGTGGGAATATTAACTTGTACAAATCACTTAGTGGGGGTTTTTGGTGTCAAGTGGCAAGATCTTGACATGAAGGGGGTTTGATAATCACTATGGATCAGCAAATTAAAATTTTGAGTGTCATGTCAGGACTTTAATAGTGGGAGGGTTAAAGGCTAGATACAATGGGAGTTTGAATGGATTTAACCAAGAAGAATTTTGGTGGACCCACCGTCAATTAATTTTATCAATGAGGGATTTTGTGGTGGAGGAATGTGAAACATTAAGAACTTCATAATTACACCGTAGGAGTTTCGTGAGGAAAGATAATTGCACCGTAGGAGTTTCATGAGGAAAGATTGACCAAATACAGTCATTGAATCTCTTCTGAATAAAAGAGCGGTCCAAAAACACAGCGGGAGTGGATGGGATTGATCCTGGCATTTGAAACCAACCCAGGATTGCGAGTGAAGGAAAGAAGACATTCGTTATCTTTCACTTCGTAAGAGAATCCTGGTTATTAGGAAGATGCTGGTGACCGAAAAGGGTTTTGACAACTTGCTCCTAAGTGGGTTGAAGCAGATGTGATGTGCTTCATCCTTGAAGTATTTTTGAGTTACAATGAGAGTTTAGTGAGGGAAGATTGATCCGATGAAGTCATTGAATCGCATATCGATGAAAGAGTGCTTGGAAAGTCACAGTGAGGGGTTTTAATCATCTTGGAAATAATTAAATAGTCATAGTAGGAGGTTCTCAATTATTTTTATCATGATTAAGAATGAATTATTCAGATGACTGGTCTTCATCTTGAATAATCAGCTGATATCAGGTTATCCTTAAGAATACCATGTGTAGTATTCTCTAGAAACATCCCATGGTGGGCAATGCTACCACGGAATCAGGTCTCGGATTCTAAATTTGTATTCTCTTCATATCGACCCCCAGCTTTTTTGGCAAAACTGAGTCCAATGAGGAGCGCATTATTTTTTAACCACGTTGTTGGGTTATTCTTAAGAATATTATGTGATATTCTCCAGGAACTTCCCCTTAGAAATAAGAGAAGTAGTTTAAACTCATATAGCCATTGGAGAAAAGGGAGCAGTTTAGCCTCATATACTAGTAGGAGGATAAAGGAGAAGTAGTTTATATTCGTCTACTCATCAGAGTCAAAGGAGAAGTTTAACCTCGTATACCTGTCGGAGGTTCATGAAGAAGCAATTTATACTCGTATAATCTTTAGAATATTGAAGAAGCAGTTTATACTCATATACTTGTTGGAGTCTGGGAGAAGCGGTTTATACTCGTATACTCTTTGAAGTATTAGAGAAGCAGTTTATACTCATATACATTTCGGAGTATTGGAGAAGTAGTTTATACTCGTATACTTGTTAGAGTTTGGGAGAAGCAGTTTATACTCGTATACTCTTCGGAGTATTGGAGAAGCTGTTTATACTCGTATACTTGTTGGAGTTTGGGAGAAGCAGTTTATACTCATATACTCTTCGGAGTAGTTGCCGTCTTCATTTTGCTTGTTTTATCATTATGATGCCGGCGTTAACCAAGTCTTGGATTTTGTCTTTAAGAACAAAGCAAGCCTTAGTTGGATGATGGATCCTCCTATGATATGCACAGTATTTTGGATCCGAAGTTTTGTTGGCTTCCTCCTGATTTTTAATAAGTGGCAGTTCGATTTTATAGTTGTTTAGGAGGTACTTGAAGAATATTATCATTCTTGAAGGAGTATTGTTGCGTCTGAGGCAGATGTTGTGGTGATTATTGTCCGAGATTGTGGTGATTGTTGTCGTGATTATGGTGATTGATGTTAACATTTGATTAACATCAACAGTAGCTACAAGCGCCGCCGGTTCGCTTCTCTCAGTCTTCTTTCTTTTAAAAAAAATGTTCATCTTGTTCGTCACGTAGTCCTAACTCCTTCCAAGTTTTGGATGGCACAACTCCCACAGCTTCCAGGACATCAAGTGAGAGATTATTGTGGCAAGTCTAGAGTATGAACTCCTCTATGACCGAATCTCGAGAGTTTATTGCTTTATTTTGAAAGCATTTAACGAAGGTGTCGACATACTCTCTGCTCTTTTTCTTCTCATCCAAAAGGGTTCCGATTGATACCTCGGTGTCATTATCGAAGAAGTTGCTGAGGGACAGATTTTTCATGTTATCCTAACAGTTGACACTCCCTGGCTTAAGATGTCGATACCAATCAAAGACGGCCCCGCGTAGGGTGCCTACGAATGACCAAATCTTTAAAGGTTCATTCCTAGAAATTATACCTAAATGGAATTTGAAGTAGACCAAGTGCTGTATTGGCGAGCCTTTCCCGTCGAATGGCGTGAAGTTGATTAAATTAAACTTCAACGGGTACGAAATTGACTCCCACTTCCTTGGGTATGGACACAGAACACCGGTCTTCTTTACTTCTTAAGCAGACATCAATGCTTTTACCTTATCCAATAGCTCTTTCATCATCTCGTCGTCACCTTCATTTCTCTTCGAACGATGTTGAGAAGAAGCAATATTGGGCCACCCCCAGTGTTATTGAGGGGTGCACTTGAACTACCCCTAACGTTATTAAGGGGTGCATCAGCCTTGATGACTTCGTCCATTTCTAGATCACTATCGTTCATGACATTCTGAGTGTGATGGCTGGATTCGACCCGCTGATTGGTCTTAGATGGTTGAAGTCCTTGAGTTTGTAACTCTCTCATTTGCTGCATAGCCAACTCCATCTCTATTTTCATCTCAGCTCTAAACTCTTCTTTTTGCTTGGCTAGAGCATCTTGAAGTATTTGGGCTAATTGGTCCAGCATGATAGTGAACGCCTCTTTGGTTAGTCCCATGCTAGACATTGTTTCATCTGAATCGACCGCGAAGAAAATGTCTGATACTTTATCATCTGAGGATATTCCTTTATACATCCTCTAATAATCCCTGCATATGATCATTCCCTGTCAGAGCTGAGTTATACACTGGGATATTCCAGGATAAGAATTAGGACTGGAGTTGGTTGAACACCGTTTTGACTTTCTTTTATCCGTCATGTTGATGGTGACTTCTGGAAGCTTATCATCTTGAACGGCTGATCTTTTCTAGCAGAAACACCTTGGCTTAGACTTCCAAACTTCAGTGAAAAGTCTTTCAAATACTAAGACCCTCTGCGGAGCGGTTTTGGGGCAGCTACACTCTGATAATACTACCTTAATAAGTCTCTCGTACGAGCAACGAGAGTTTGTTTCCCGGATACTTCTCTTCTGAGACTTGTTCGCACCCCTAGTCTGATAGTACAACTCATCGGTATGATTACCGGAGTACCCTATTATTGGTTGGTGTGACTTACCAGGTTTAACATCATCTTTTGAAAGACATGTTTTCTTCTAGGGATGTGACACCTTGTTAGCATTATCAGGAATCGCATGTTTAGAACAACCCCCTTGCAAGTGTGGAGTCTTAACGGGCTTCTAGACTTCAATACGTGCCCCCAAGCGGGTAGTTACAGGAGTTTTCCTAGATGGGGATAGCTTTGACTTGACGGGAGGACGTGTACGACCCACAGTCTGAAGAGTCACTTGGGATTTATTCACCGGACCCAAGCATTCCTTCATCGAAGTTTTTCATCAATCTTTGTACAGAGGACCAATGTGATTTGTCATCATAATTTTGAATTTTAATAGGTCAACACTACCCTGAGGCTCCATCGGGGGTATGGCAACAGACGGAGTAGGCACCGACATCGACAGAGGTGAGGAAGCAGCCGTGAGGACACCTGTTGGTGGGAGACACATGGATGTGCATTGGCCTTAGCTGAGACACATTGTGGTGTCTCAGCCTTGGCCGAGACACATGACTATGTCTCAGTCTGGGAGAGGACTTCTGGCTATTTTCGGGTCGGCTTGAGTCTGGATTTTGGCACCCATATCTTGCGAGATTTTGACTGTCTTTAGTCACCTCTTTCTTTTTCTTGCCTTGCACTTGTCTTTTAAGAGAACACGTGCTTGCCGCACGTGCACGATGCTTCTGGATGCGCTGTTTTAGGGTTGAACGAGTCCTCTTTATGAGAACTCATTCCTCCAATGATGGCTTGGAGGAAGTGACAAAAAATTGTTGTTGAGGAGGCTGGATTACCTGACGGTTCCTGAACTCTAAGTCTGCGTAATATCGAACCTCGTCAACTGATTCTAGGGACTTGGTGATTTGATGAGCGAGACATTTTCTTTTCCTCTGACGAACCCTCTTTGTCAGAATTGGTGAACTTTTGACCAACTCCTTAACTAGAGAGGAGTTTTCGCAAGTAGAGATTCTAACTTGGTTGGACATCGGAGAGGCATTGCGAAGGGAAAATTCAGCAACAATCGGGCGAACCTTCTTTAAAGACGAGATCCTGTTGCAATTGCAGGGAGAGGGGGACTTTGATGAAGATGAGGAGAGATATTCCTCGAACTTAGCTTGGTCCAACTCATACTTGACCGTTGAATCAATCAGGATCTAGATTGGTTGCGGCACTCCGGTCTCAACAGCGAGACCGTTGGCTCCCACTGTGGTCTCCAGCATGTTTGTATCAAAAATCTTTTTCATTATGAAATTCATTATAATTATTTATCAATTATAGATTCAACATGAAGGAGCCGTTTATAAGACTTTTCTTAAACAAATAAATGAGGACTTCCTAGAAACACATGCAGGATTATTTATCGATCGCTGCTTGCGTAGGATCTTTGCTTATGCCGAGGATGTGTTAGTCCGTGGACCACTAAAAATCAGATCTGGTTGATCATGAAGAAGGCTTATCATTCCTGTTCCCTTATAGAAATAAGGATAGAAGTAAATATCTCAATGGCACGCGATAAATACCCTTCTCAAGATCAAAACGACAGTATGGTCTTAAGGAAAAGATGAAACAGCTATAGATCTCTCAAAATCTTCTCTTTATTCACAAGAATTCACCAAGATCTCTCCTCTCTTACTGTAAAAATGTGGCTTTGCTCTGGAAAACATGGGTTCTCTCGCACGTTCGTCAGTCAACCGTCAATGCGTTAATCCCCTCTCTCCTCCTTTTTTCACAAATAACGAAGGGGGATATTTATAGGGCTTTGGATGTCGTGTCCATGGATAAGAATGTATTTTCAATTAATAATAACTCCCCCCTGTTTAAGGATAGCCTCAAGGCAGTTAGGAATCCTCTGAAACGAATGAATCCTGCAAATCTATCAAAATACACGTCGTCGGGAGACTGGTCTGTGCGAAACAACCCTGTGTGTTTCGCACCTGTACAAAACACCCCTGTGAGTTTCGCACCTGTGCGAAAAACTCAGGTGTTTTTCACACTTAGTATGAAACACTTTTGGGTGTTTCACACATGGTGCGAAAACACTCTTGAGTGTTTTGCACTTTGGGTGCGAAACACAGTGTTGGTTGTGTCGTTTCACTATTTTGCGCATTTCGTACACTTCATCGACTCGCTTTGCTTTTTCATGGCATCGGATGATCCTATTTAGACTCTGATAATGGTGTTCATTATCTTCTCTTCATCTCGACCTGCGTGCAGGAATCTATAGGTAATTTTTGACACCTACGGTATCAGAAACTCATCATCATATATGGGCATGGATTAGATGTTCCTCATTTACAAGAATATGTGAATGTGGTAGGACTATTGGACTCTGTCGGACTCGGTTTGATAAAGAATAAAGGAGGGGAGAAGGCCAACGTTACATGGGTTCAAGAGTTCTATATGAACTACAATCAGGCTTACGGATCTACAAACATGAGGACTATAGTCAGAGGGCAAGAGATTAAGATTAGTGTTGACTAAATCAGCAGGCTTCTTCATTTTCCTCTTCCACAGCTAGAGTGTCCCGAAATTTTTTATTTTTCTGAGGGCATCACCATAGTTATCCTGAGTGTACCTACATGCCTAAGTGTCTTTCAGAGCATTTAACTTCAAGGGTTTTCAACTCAGGTTACCTAAAACCTAAGTATATACTTCCTAACTTCTTTCTTAAGTTTGATTTATACCCTAGTGCTTCTCACACCACTCTGACAGTTAGAGATGTCATCCTACTTTATTGGTTAGCTATGGGTCAATCTTTTGATCTAGCTCAGATTATCTTTATCTGTATGTTATGTGTAGCTACTATAGCTAGGGAGATGGTGGAGAAGAGAAAGAAGTAGAATACCCAATTAGTTTACCCCTTCCTGATCACCCATATCTACAGAGGCTAGAGGATCCCATCTTTGTCTTTAGATCAGATGGTGAAGTGGAGAGTTGCCTTATGTGATGACACGGTTAGGAAGAGTCTTGGGGCAAGAGGTAAGACAATGCCTTCAACTAGTCAACCATTAGTGTCCCAGCCTATAGGTGATGATTGTAGGCAATAAAAATTACCTTTAATCCCTATCAGAGAAGTTCAGAACAAGACTGCTAAAACCTTGCTCGAAATAGCAAAAAATTAAGGAGAAAACACCGATATCTCTCAAACCGGAAGGAATTTGGCAAAACAGACAAAAGCAAATCAAACCCTATAGGGTCCATTTGGTCGGCTTTGTCTCGTCGAGATAGTCGATTTTCATATATAATTCGTCTAATTCTGACTTATGGTTTGAAAGTTATGATCTGTTCTTCGTAGCATGTTCTAGAGCCTGCCTGCAAAGGAGTTTAGCTCACCTGAATGAGGCTGGCTCGCCTACATAGCCTCGCCAGCATGCTTAAAATTCACCTGCATAGCCTCGCATGCATGCTAGAAGTTCACTTGCACAGCCTCGCCTGCATGCTAGAAGTTCGCCTGCACAGCCTTGCTTGCATGCTTGAAATTAGCTTGCATAAGGCAAGCTCACATGATAGCTGGAAGCTCGCCTGCACAAGGATACCTCGCCTGACAGCTAGAAACTCGCCTGTATGATCCAAGCTCACCTACAGACTCGCCTGCTCACCTGAAAGCTCGCCAGCTCGCCTACAATGATAAGCTCGCCTGTATAGCTAGACCAAGTCAACCACTTGAGCTTAAAACATAGGAGTGGGTACACCCACTCCCCATGATCTAAGGGATGAAGTATGGTTCTCCTTACCTCTAATGATCACATCCCAAGATTTAAGGGATGGAGTTATGGTCCCCCTCAACCACAATCCCACAATTTGAGGGAGTGGCCATGCTTCCCCTCCATTATAAATAGTCAATGATGGCTATCAAAAGAGAGGTCTTGAACTCTTGATCAAGACCGAACCTATTTGGCTCCTTGGCAATAAGTTCTCTTAAGCTCTAAGAGAATCAAGTCTGGCTCTTTGCATTATTCTTGCACTATAGCATCTTCTTTCAGCTTTCGGCCTTGATAGACATTAAGCTCGGGAACTCAAACTCGATCAACACGAGCTTCTACTGTGTACTGAAGCTCGCCTGCAACCTCGATCGAATCGTCTAAGGGAAGCAAATTTGGTGCTAGAACCGAGAGAGGCGTCCTATTGCTACCAAAGTCCCCACTTTAAACAATGAGGGCATTCCATCCGCTTCTATTGTAATTCTTAATCCATTAGTTTGTAATAAGCTATTCTTATCAATACAAAGGAGATCCTAATTTTGGGAGATCATATTTTTACACATACAGAAGATGGCGACCACAGTAGAAGTAATCGTTTCTTCAACTGAAATGGTGGTGGCACAGTTCAACGAAATTGTGACCGGGGCTACTGTTGAGTCTCTTGTGATCGAGTTCAAGGAGTACTTATCTTTATCCTCTTCTGGCGACAATACATCTCACAAGTGCTATAGAGTTACACATGTGGCCCAGCCCCAAGTGGCCGAGGCAACCATGCCAGAGAACTCCGCCCGAGCAAACATAGGGGGTTCTATCTCCCCCAAGCCCATCATGGCCGAGCAGAAGGCAAAGGATGCAAGTTCAAGGGCTGCACGAGGGCGCATTGAATGATCCTCAGAGAATCCCATGCAAGAGGAGATGACGGTTCATGACGGCACGGACCCTACCTTCGCCATCAACATGAACGCTTCCCTCTCCAAAAGAGCCAAGCCAAAACACATGGTTCCTAATTTTTGTGAACTGAACCGATCAGGTAAGCTAACCTACTCAGGCATGCTTTGCTCTGTTGACAAAGTTCTCAAAATTGGCAAACTTGGTGTTCTCAGCAAGCCTAGAAGTTCAGGCGAGCCCCACGAGCTTCTCTCCTTGAGCAAGGTTCCTAATTTTGGCAAACCGCTCAAATCAGTCGAGCCCACCTATGCAGACGAGCTTCGCTCTTTAGGCGAGCTTCCTAAATCTGGCGAGCTTCCCAAATCTGATGAACTCTGTAGTTCAAACGAACTTCATCAAGTTCGCTTAATAGCCCAACTTTGCCCACAAGCCGGCCTTCGCCAGAAAGGCAAAGCTACAGCTCATCCAACAGGGGAGCCTTGATAGGCCAAATCTCGTCAACACATGTGAGCTTGCCAACAAATGCAAGCTCGCCCAACAGGCAAACCTCGCCAGGCTAAGTCTCGCCGATGAACTCAAGTATGCTAAATAGGCGGACCTCGGCAAGCTCGCCTAACAACTCGATCATGCCTGCAAGAAGCGGTAGTTCTCCAAATAGGCGAACCTTGCCTAAAAGAACTAGAGGTTGAACCTCACCAACGGGCTCTAGGTCGCCAACCACGCGAACCTTGCCTGAATGAATAGACGGCTGAACTTCACCAACAGGCCCAAGCTCGCCTGTCTAGACAAGGTCGCCTGAGTTCAACGCTTGGGAAATTTACCAAGTATTCCTATTTAGACTCCCTTGAGACTCCTCTATTTGAGCGCCAACAGTCGGTTAAGGTTCAAGCTTGCCTTGAACCTTACCTGAATGACCACTCGGATCGACCTCGCCAGCAGTCGGCTGAAGGTCGCCCAAATGCTCGAGCTCGCCTGTAGTCGGCTAAATCTTGCCCACATTCCAGACCTCACCTATCTTAGCATGGTTGGTTGGATCCGACACTTAGGGAATTTCCCAAGTGTCCTCATGTCGGCTCCCTTAAGCCTTCTTCATGCGACTTCACGTCTCGTCCTTCCGACGCTGGGGTTTGTCACTATCAACCTACAGGGGATATCAGATGATGCTTGACTTACAAACGCACACCCTATGAGACTTCCAATGAGGTAGAGCTCCCCACCGTAACTATCAATGTGACGGGGAAGTCCAAGGCCATTGAGCATGAAGGTATCCACCAACGCACTCGCGCCCAAATGGGGTAGCCATTCCTTTTGACTATACGGACCTAGCACCCTTCTCTGACAATGACGATGATGATTGCTCGACAGTGGCAACATCGCAAGCTTCAAGCTCTATTCAGGGTGAAGGTGCAGAAGTGCATATGACCAACACCCCTGATGAGATATCCAGGAGACTTGATGAGCAACAAGCAACCATCGATTGCCTGAAGGAGATGTTAGAACAGCTTCTGAGTAAGAAGAAGAAGAAGAAAGAAAGAACTTTGTGGGCTTCACGTAAATCCTCGAAGCACAAAGAGCGGGTGCCTACTCCTTCTCACTCCTCATCCGAGTCATCTAGAGGAGTGTCATCTTCGGATCATAATCCGAAGGACAAAAGGCTTGACGAGTTCCAAAGCCAACTCAACGCCTTGAAGCTCTAGAAGGATATGAACAAGCTGAGTGTTGTCAAACTGTATCCAATCGAATAGGATATAGTCTCCTACCCGACGAAGTTTTAGCTACTGGACCTCCTGTAGTTCGATGGCAAGGATTCTCCTACCCAGCACATTTACTACTTCCAGACACAAACTGGACACATAGTGGAGAATGATCCCATTATGATTTGACTATTCATTGGTACCCTCAAGGGGGTTGCTTTTGAATGGTTTCGCAGATTGGAGACTGGATCCATCACTTGCTGGAAGGACATGGAATGACTCTTCATGGCCAGATTCTTCGACGATGACAAAGAAGTATCTGTGACCACCCTGCTAACTGGAAAGCAGAAGAAGACAGAGTCTGTAAGCAACTTTGTCAAGAGGTTCAGGAAACTGATCGCAGCATACATGTGATTAAGTTTCTGAGGCCACTCTCATTGAGATGTGCCGGAACAATCTCTCCATCAACATCCTATCTAATATGGACGCAGTCGTAGCTCGCTCATGGAAAGACTTAATCCGCCAAGGAGAACAAGTCGAGAGCTTGCTCAAACGCATGGATGTTGAAGGGCCATATGAATTTCAAAGGGGTGATGACCAAGACACCTTGGTAGTGGAAACCACCTCCTCATGCAATACTTCGAAGCACCAAAAGCCCACGATGGCATCTGTCGAGTTCGCCAACTCAAACCCAAACTATAGGGCCGACTACGAAGACTTGGCTATTATTGGCTAAAGATGACCAGTGATGCTTGTATGTGTCAATCGCAGGAGGACCTGCCTCTGACAATAGCTTCATACCCATTCGTAGTAGATACGGTCTACTCGAATGGGCAATGTATTAGCAGAGGATTTCATCCTTCAACTCCCGCGAGGTTAACTAAGGCGTCTTTATCCTTCAACCCATATTCTCACCGGAGTGGGGGTGGTCTCGGTTTCTCTGCAAAACTATATACTACCCCAAATCTCCTCCAAATTCCCCAATTGATCCTCTTCGTTAGGACAATGGGCCCACATGAACTATCATCACCCCTGATAGTCAAGTTTTATAATACCATGCGATGAACACCCCGATAAGAAATGGTGACCTACCATGTGATGTGTCACTATTCTAATCAATATCGTTATACTCATTCCTGAGTCAATGAACGGTTTGCCACCCTCCCACTGGAGCATGAGGTTAAACAACTCCTTACATATCCCACTCGGTCAAACCTTCCTATAGTTAGGACCAGAGCCAAAATCCCCTCTCGGTTCCTTCTAAGAATGAGAGGTCCACTTTCTGGATGATCAAACCTTCTCACAGTCCGGTGCATCCCAAATCTTCCACTTGGTTAAACCTTCCTACAGTTAGGACCAAAACCAAATTCCCTTGCCGATCCTTTCAAATAAGATGGCGGGTCCCCAAAACTATCAAGTTAACTGCCACATCTGATAGTCATTTCTCCATCAGTCTCATTTAACTAGATGATGGATCTTGTAAAACTATCAAGTTAATTATTACCTCTAATAGTCTCCTCCAAATTTCCCCCGTCGATCTTCTCTAATAGGATGATGGGACCACTCCCACTGTCACGTTAACAATCACCTCTGACAAATCAACCTACAAATCCTCTTCAATAGGATGGTAAGTCCACAAAGTTGGCTAAATCACAAAAAATGATCATGTCATGTTAACATCACACCTCTGACCAAAATCTACTTACCGACTCTCTTCAATGGAGCGGTAGGTCCACAAAGTTTTCCAATCGTGGCAATTCCTATCAGGTTAATGATTACCTCTGATAGCCGACACCGTCATTCCTACAAATAACGTTGTCCGATCACTCATCATACTCATATGTCGCTGAACGACCTGATCCTTTTCGAGTGTTCTAATATCCTTAGAACAATCGATGGGTAGTAGCCTACCATGTGATGGCTCCTATAACAATCAATCGTCACACTCATACATCCCTGAATGATTTGATTCCCCCAGCACCGTCTTTCCCACAAAAGGTGTTGTTGTTTGATAATGGGCTACCAAGCGATGTGCTTTTATCTAAATAGTGGTCTACCATGCGATGTGCTGCTATTTTGGGTTCTTCTTTTCCCCAAGAGAAGACAAATCAGGGTTGGTCTTTGCCGTAAGAGAAGACAAATCAGGGTTCATCTTGGCCCCAAGAGAAGACAAGCTTCTCCTAATCTCTAACTGGTATACGAGGCTAAACTGCTTCATAGACTCCAACAAGTATACGAGTATAAAATGCTGCTCCTTACCTCCAACTGGTATACGAGGCTAAACTGCTCCATTTCCTCCAACCAGTGCACGAGATGAAACTACCCCTTTACTCTGATAAGTATACGAGTATAAGCTACTGCTCCTTTACTCTGACAAGTATATGAGTATAAATTACTACTTATTTACTTTGATATGTATACGAGTATAAACTGCTCCTTTCCTCCAACCGGTACACAAGGCTAAACTGCTCTATTTCCTCCAACCGGTGCACGAGGCTAAACTGCTCTATTTCCTCCAACTGGTGCACGAGATAAACTGCCCCTTTACTCCAACAAGTATACGAGTATAAGCTGCTGCTCCTTTACTCCAACAAGTATACGAGTATAAACTGCTGCTTATTTACTCCGATAAGTATACGAGTATAAACTGCTCCTTTCCTCCAACCGGTGTATGAGGTGAAACTGATCCTTTCCTCTAATTGGTACATGAGGCTAAGCTGCTCCCTTTCCTCCAACCGGTGCACGAGATGAAATTGCTCCTTTCCTCTGACTGGTATACGAGGTTAAACTACTCCCTACGTCCAAACACCTCAAATGGCTAAGGATAGAGAAGAAATCTTTGCATTGAGCCTAAGAGAACCTTCTCGACAACTTACCATGCTAAGGGCAAGAGCATAGCTAGTCCAACTCAAACAACAGTTGGTAAAGACAAATCAAGTCCGTTAATAGCTGAGGGTTTGCTAAAAATCCTAATTCAATCTCGCCGAGTTCGATTGGATGTCGCCTCGCTCCATCTGAGCAGTGATCACTTTACAGGTCTTCATATCCAAAGTGTTTTAGACCCCATGCGACCTGATTTAGGTCTAAAAACTTTAGAGGAGATTCTGTAGCCAATAAAAATTGCCTTTAATCCCTATCAGAGAAGTTCAGAACAAGACTGCTAAAACCTCGACCGAAATAGCAAAAAAAGGGAAAACGCTGATATCTCTCAAACCAGAAAGAATTTGGCAAAATGGATAGAAGAAAACCGAACCCTATGGGGTCCATTTAGTTGGATCCATCTCGTCAAGATAGTTGATTTTCATATATATTCGTCCAATTCTGACTTATGGTTTGAAAGTTATGACATGTTCTTCATAGCATGTTCTGGAGCTCGCCTGCAAAAGAGTTTAGCTCGCCTAAATGAGGCTTGTTTGCCTACATAGTGTAGACGGTAAAAGTTACCACCACGAACTTGTACATAAATCCCCCGCAAATCAGAATCGCCCACTTGGGTGAAGGGCTAACCGCAACCACGGATTGGGCTCGCTGGCGCGAGCCCAAACCGCACAAGCCCCATAATTCGCCCTCATGAGCCGAAGTCACCTAGATTCGCCAGTATGGTAGGCTCGCCCTCATAAGCCGAAGTCATCCAGATTCGCCTGTATGATCTACTCGCCTTCATGAGTCAAGATCATCCGAATTCGCCTGCTTACTCGACTCGCCTGCACGAGTCGAGAGCCAAATTCATACCCGACGGCCTTTCCACTACAAACAAGGATGGGCTTTCCCCCACTTCCTGTGATGTGAAGGGAGGGAGCACAGTACTCTAAGTCCGTCGAGTGGCCGCTCACAGTACGAGTGATCGGACAGGCGCCAAACCAGCCTGCGCACTCATAAATGCAGTTCACTTTGCCCGTCCGAATCGAGAGATAGACCCGCCGGCACTCGGCAAGCTGTCCAAACCCACTCGAGTACTAGGAACCCATTTTCCCATTTCTCGTGATGTGAAGGGAGAGAGAACGGTATTCCAAGCCCGTCGAGTAGCCTCCCATAGTACGAGTGATCGGACAGACGCTAGATCGACCTGCACCCTCATAAATGCAGTTCATCTCGCCTGTCCTAGTCAAGGTCAGGATTCGCCGGCATTCGGCGAGCTAGCCAAACACACTCGAGTATTGGGCAGCCGCTATCTCATATACGAGGAAAGGCCTTTTCACTCCTACGTGACGTGATGTGAAACACAGCACCTCGAATGACCGCTCATAGTACAGGTGAGCAGCAAGATAGCTCTCAACAGTACATGGTTGTTAGACCCTAGAGGGGGGGTGATTAGGGTCTTATGCTAATCTAATCCGATTATATGCCAATTAAAATTAATTAACAAGTTATCCTAGCAAGTATGAAATACCACAAGATATATAAACTAGGATAAGCAATGCAAACAAAGAGATATATCCTATATGATGAATATGTACATCCAAGGATATATAAACTAACACAAGATGATATATCCTATCAAAGAGATATACAATGTGATATATGTAAGGATATGCAAACACAAGGGTAAACAATCTAAACTAGATAGTGGGAAATATAATCAACAAGCAATATACAAAGGCGAATGCAATCACAAACAAAGGATATGTTTACGAGGTTCGGTCCCCACGACCTATGTCTCCGCTCCTCACCTCGAGGGGATCTCCACTATCACAACCGGGTTTTCTACGTTCACCCGAACAACGTTTACACCTCACAATACAATCACTATGCAATCACACCTTACACACTAAGTGTTGGTCCTAGCCCATGTCCTCCTCCTCAAGTGCTCGGTTACAACCTCTCCCTAGGCACGTCAACCGACGCAACTCCTCTTGGATTCGATCTCGTCTCTCACCACACACTTCTCTTGGTGTACAAGTATATTACAAGTGAATCCTCACAATTAAGCACAATATAAATCAATTGATTGTTCTCTAAACAAGGTGAGAACTCAATTAAGCTCACTCTCAATGTCACTAACCCACAACCCTAAATTATACTATGAATGTAAATACAATAAGCTCAAAAGGTTGTGTGTGAACAAAGAGATATAAATCAAAATCAAACTAAACTCAAATATAAAATCTAGCTTAAGAACAATGATAATCAAACAAGTATATAAATGTAAAGCTAGAGATTGAGTTTAGAAAACTTCTCCAATAGATGACAAGATGGAGAGATGGAGATTGGAGCCCAAACAAGAAGATGATCTCCTCCACTTGTGAAAACAATCTTCAAACCAAACAAACACTAAAACACACTTAAACCCTTGTTTAAAACTCTTTAAACTTGTTTAAAACATTTCTTGAGTACCCTTAGAAGTATGAGGGCATGGAGTATATATAGGCTCATGAAACAAGCCCAAAAACCCAAGAAAACCAAGCAAAAAGACAAAAAAACGGATATATCAAAATCTGGGAATATGAACTCAGGATATGAACTCAGGTTCGGTCGACCGGTTCGGTCGACCGAAAACTGACATATTCAAAAAACTGGTTTTTATAAGTATTTTTTGAGACTTTTAAAAATAACAAATAAAGTTCAAAAATTATGAAACTTTGGGAAAAGTATATAAACATGTAAGTGAACATGTTACAAAAAGAATTTTCCAAATTTCATTTCCCATTTGTGAAAAATCATTATTTTGCAAAATAGTTCAAACACAAAAATGTAAGCATGTGAAATTTGATATTTTGGCTAAACCATGTTTTGAAACTTTACACAATGATTATATAGACTTAATAAAATATGTATATGATTATTATTAAGTCTAAAAACAATAAATACCATATTTTCACAAAATTGCATATTTTATGTAATATTTTCAAAAACACAATTGTAAATATGAAATATGTGATTTCATATTTATAAACATGAAAATCCAAAACATATGTATGTATATATATATAAAACTATATATATATATATAATATGTATGTATATATATAAATATATATATATATAGAAACCAAAACTTGTGTATATATATATATATAACTATATATAAGAACAAAATATGTGTGTGTATATATGATTGAGCTTAAAGTATTAACACACATAATATAAAACCTAAACTAAATTACCCAAGCTAGATCTTGATCTTCAATAAGCTCTTCTAGGTAATCTCGCGGATGAAGCTTTAACTTGGATCTTAAACTTTGAATAGCAAGGCTTCACCGACATTCCGCCAACCTCCTTTGGATATCATCGTTGAAGCGCAATCCATCCAACCTCCGACTACGTTGTTTGTCTATAATACATAGGAAAACACAAATACTAGACAGACAACATTAGTGGTAAATTGTTTGTTAAACATCATCAAAATAAGAAGGCCAACAATGGTCACATCCCATGATTCAAGGGGCGACTAAGCCATCTCTCCTCTATTTAAGAGTCTCTTCCAGCCATAATAAGGAGGTTCGAAAAAAAATAGGTTCGGAAAAAAGGTTCGAAGGGTTCGAAGGTGTGGAGCACTCAGCATAGAGCGATCAAACGTTCAGCAGCTCGCCCATAGTTAATTGATTAATCTCATCAGTTAACCAAACCACTAGCTCTCGACCCCCGATCGAGTCGACGACAACCTCTTTGCATAACCTTTGCACTGTAGCGCCCTCTTCTAGTTCTGAGCCCTGATCACCGTCGAACTAAGAGATTCGAACTCCATCAACCTAAGCCTCTACTATGTACTGAAGCTCGCCAGCAACCTCGGTCGAACCGTCCAAGGAAAGCAGACTCGGTGTGAGAATCGAGCGAAGCATCTTGTAGCTACCGAAAGTCCCCACATTTAAACAAGGAGGGCATTCCCTCCGCTTCTGTTATAAACATTTGATTATTAGTTTGTAATAAGCTATTCTTATTAATACAAACGAAGTTCCCTATTTTTGGGAGATCAAAATTTACACCTACAAAAGATGGCGACCACAGTGGGAGAAGCTGTTTCTTCAAACAAAATGGTGGTAGCTCAGTTCGACGAGGTTGCTATTGGGATGGCTGTGGAGTCCCTAGAGATCGAGTTTGACTAAGCCAAGTACAAAGAGTACTTGTCATCCTCTTCCTCTGGTGGTAATGCATCCCGCAAACGCCACAGAGTCGTGCGCAGAGGCCAACCTCAAACGATCAAAGCCTCCGTGCCTGAAGTCTCAACCCGAGTCTCGACGGAGGGACCTGCTCCCTCCAAATCAATCAAGTCCAAGCCAGGGCAAAAGCCCGCCAGATGGGTCGCCAAGCGGCCCTCACAGGTACCCACCCCGGAAAGAACGGAAGTTCCTTCCGGCGCAGACTGTACCGCCATAGCCCTCGCGGACACTCTTCTCTCTAGAGGAGCTCGCCAGCGGTGACAGCAAGCACTCACCAAACAAGAGGCCCAAGCCTTCGTCTCACACGACGGCTTGAACTGTTACACGGGCCAAAAAAATGTTAGACGAGGGAGCAACTCGCCCGACGCCAGAAGGCTCTCCAAATCAGGAGCGTTAACCAAGAAGGATGGGACCGCCTGCTCGGGTGGACTTCTCTTCTCAGGTCACATCCCTGATGTGAATAAGCCACCCCAAGTGAGCGAACCAGCACGGAAAGACGAACCCTCGAAGGCAGGCGAGTCTTACCAGGACCCCTCGACAGATAAGCATAACAAGCGGGAGAGCCTTGACCCAAAGGGAAAAGCGGTAGACGATGCCTCGCAAACCCACCCACACGATCGAGGGGTTGAATCCCGCTCGCACGCTGGAGTTCGCCCGAACGCGAGGACTCGCCTGTCAAGGCAAACTCGCCCAACTTTGATGCCCAGCCATCCTACCCAGTGTAAATCAGGGGACGCATCCAGAACTCTCTTGTGCGGTCACCCAGGCGATCCGTCTGATGCCGGGGGTTGTCGCCAATCATTCGCGGAAGACCTTCGGGGTTACTTAACTCGCAAATGCACCCTACGCGAGGCGAATCCTCAGTGCCACTGCGAGAGGCTCATCCAAACAGTACTCGTTGACTGCCAATGTATAAGAACGGCGAAACCTTCGGTATTTGAGAGGCTCTCTCTACACCCTTCCCGACCGAGACCCTCTCGTCAAAGGCGTCATCACCAAAAAGGACACACCGCCGAAGATCGAGAACTCTCATCCGCTACAATCAACATGACGGATAAGGGCAAGGCCATCTTTTCTGGTTCTCACGATTCAGACTCTTTCCTGGGACCTAATCCTCCGCTCGCCCAATGTGAGCGAGACGGTATATACCCACGCACTCGTAGTCGCACGGGGGTGAGAATTAGGTTTGATTATTCGACCTTAACACCTCCCTCCGATGGTGAGAATGAGGTTCACTCGGCAGCAGCTACGTCCCAGACATCGCACTCAAGTCAGAACGCACTGGCAAGGGTACACATGGATGAACTCACCCATGAACAGGCGGTGACCCAAAAGCTCAAAGAACAACAGGCAACTATTGACTCTTTGAGAGAGATGTTGGAGCAGCTTCTGAGCAAGAAAAAGAAGAAGAAAAGCACCCAACATACCTTACCCCGACGAACAGGGGATAAGGAGTGGGTGCCTTCCCATCATCCAGCGACCGAAACGGAAGATAATATCGATCCACCATCCGATTTCTCTTCCAAGACATCGCTAGGAACATCGCATACTGGGGCTAGTGCCCGCGACAAGAGGTTCGACAAGTTCCAAAATCAGCTCAACACGCTAAAGCTTCAGCAGAACATGAATAAGATGGGGGTAGTCCACCCCTATCCTGTCGACTGGGATACAGTCCCCTACCCGATGAAGTTCAAGCCTATTAGCTTGGTGCAATTCAATGGCAAGGGCTCACCCTCGCAACACATTTATTACTTCATGGCGCAGACCGGGTTCCTTACGGGGGTGGCCTTTGAATGGTTCTGCAAGTTAGAACCTGGCTCTATCAAGTCATGGACCAATGCCGAAAGACTCTTCTTGGCCCGCTTCTTCGGCGACGACACAGAGGTGTCGATGGCCACCCTTCTCACTGAAAATAAACGGAAGTCGGAGTTGGTCAACGACTTTGTGAAGAGGTTCAGGAACCGATCGGTCCACTATCGGGATCAAGTTTCCGAATCAAAACTGATTGAGATGTGCCGCAATAATCTCTTGATCCATATTCTATCCAAGGTTGGCGCGGTGGAAACCCGGACCTGGAAAGAACTAGTTCGCTAAGGCGAGCAGGTGGAAAATATGATCAAGAGGTTGGAGGCCGAAGAACCGCAGCCCAAGAAGGGAGCTGCAGAACCGACCGTGCCAAAGAATCCTCCTTGAACAAGAGGAAAAGAGATCATGGCCGTCGACTCCACCCCGACGCAAAAAACTGCTCAAAGGCCGAAGCCCAGACAATTCGAGCAACGCCCCCCACGGTAATACGACTTCAAAGAAGATCAGGTGGTGGCGACATTCGATACTCTGCTCAAAAGCGATCGAATTAAATTGCCAGAAGCCGCGAAGCCTGAGGAGGCGAACAAAACCAATGACCTGAGTTATTGTGCCTATTACAGATTCCTTGGCCACCACACGTCTAAGTGTTACATCCTCAAGGATAAGCTCTAAGCCCTCTACGATGCAGAAGTCCTAAAGAAGGAGAAGGTTCAAAAGCAAGTGACCACGAACATGGTCACCTTGAGTTTTGGGATGGGTCTCCCAGAGGTTCAGACTCCAGCAGGGATAACCCCTATCCCCAAGGTAATCCTGAAGGTCACTAATGATGATCACAATCAAAGAGGAAAGGGGTTAGTATCGTAGATTTTTCCCTCAGGTCAGGTGATGTGGGTCCATCCGGACCTCCTCAATGACGAGCAATGGACTACAAAGTCATTAAAAAAGGCTAAGGGAAAACCTTGCAACGTCATCTCCGCTATCCTAGGTCGAGATAAGGAAATAATGGCCACCCCCACCGACTCTGAAGAAGAAAACACTGTCCTCGCCACAAGAGTAGGGAAGGAATTCGCGAAAGAGTATCCCACGAGGTCAGAAAACCCGGCAGGACCTCCCATGAGGCCAGTCGCGACAACCCCTCTAGAGCTAGACAGGCCAAGCTCAAGCTGTCAACCTTTCTGATTCAATGTACTCATGTAGCTGAGGAGCATCCCCACACGCATTACTATGTACGACCTCCTGCGGCTATCCAGGCCTACCCGGGAAGCCCTACAAGAGGCGTTGGCCGACTCAGAGGCCTTCTCCACCCACTTCTCGAGGGAAGAGGATACAGAGTAGGAATGTGCAACATGTTGCCAAACCTCCAAGAGACGGGTCCCGTGCATCACTTTCACTCCTGAGGACATGCTCATCAAGAGCACGTCTTATGACCAGCCCTTGTACTTCACGGGGTTTGTCGGTTCATCGAAAGTGGATCGAATTCAGGTCGACCCAGGCTCTGCATTGAGCATTGTCCCCCTGAAACTGATCAAATACATAGGGATACCGCCAAAGCGTCTGTCCACGACTACCACGACTATCTTTGGTTTTAACGCCACAGGGACTCGGCCACTTGGCAAGATCCGCTTGAAATGTCAAATAGGCGACATGAAGACTAAAGTGACCTGCTATGTTATCGATGCTGAACCATCCTACAACTGTTAGCCCTTATGTTTTGATGATGTTTTACAACCACCATTATCGGTACTAATGGCTTATTGAGTGCAAATGTAGTAAATTCTTTTATCAAGCTCGTTAGTGCCAAAAATAGAGGATGGATGGAATATATGCTACAACAATGATATCCAAAGGAGGAGGAGGTCAAGAGATGAAGCAACGTTATTTCAAGAACTACAAATTCGAATAAAAGCTTCATCCGATTCAAGCTATATCAAAGCTCAAGTATTGCTCTCTATATGAGGAGCTATATCAAAGCTCAAGTATTGCTCTCTATATGAGGATATTAGCTTTCTTTTGTTTTTCTCTCTAGTGCTAGAATGTAGGCAAAGAGTTACTGAGTTTACTTGAAGCTATTGGGAATTACACACACGTTTTCATACTTGTGTTTTTAAGTGTTTTTCACAAAATACTATTTTTCACAAGTATAAAGACCTATCTGCAAAATTCCTTTTCCAAGCAGTTTGTTTTTAGTATTAAAAACTTTTTACAAAGTTTCAGAATTTTCAGAGGTCAAATAAATATTTTGCAAATATATCAAGTTGAGTCAAAATCTGTTTTCTGCAATATATCAGAAAGCGGTCGACCGGTCCGGTCGACCGCTCATATGATCTTTCGTCAGAAGTTTCCAGAGAGTTCATCGGTCGACCGTCGCGATCGACCGAAAGCTCAAATCTTTGGTCGGTCGACCGTGCCGGTCGGCCGATAAAGTCTCTGCTCGTTTTCTAATTTTTCAAAGCGGCTAGCGGTCGACCGAATTTTTCGGTCGGTCGACCGACGTAGTTTTTCGGTCGACCGAACGTTTACTTCGAGTGATCGAATTTCTCTTCGGTCAGCCGCGACTTTTTCAAATGGTCATTTGCCTAGTAAACTGCGCTTACACTTAACTGTGTTTGGCACAGTCTGAGATAAGGGTCTGTAAAGGAGATTATTATCCTATTTGGGAAGATTGGGTTTTGTTTTAAATTGATTTAATCTCTTCTATAAAAACCCCAGTCTTCTTCTTCCTGCTTAGCCCTAATGTTTGCAAAAAACCAGAGAGTCTGCTGTTTCCTGAGAAAAATTTTCAAAGTCTGGTTTCTGTGTTTTCTCTCTGTTTTTAAGTGTGATTCACTTCCCAGCTTCAGTACTTTTTCTCTTTGCTATAGGAGATGTGTAAAGAGAGAGTCTTGCATCTTTTCTTCTGCTGTGTGAGTGAGATCTTGTGTAGATCAACTGTGAGGGAGTGTGATCTGTTGAGATCAAACTGTGTAGTGAGAGAGATCGTGTGGGATCGCTGTGTAGACGAAGTT
>NC_033794.1:74518421-74527436 GCF_001876935.1 Asparagus officinalis | reverse complement strand
GTCAATACGGCTTGCCATGTTTTAAATCGTGTTTTGATTAGACCAAAGCTTAAGAAAACTCCTTATGAACTTTATTATGGAAAAACTCCTTTCATTGGTTATTTTCGTGTCTTTGGTTGCAAATGCTTTATTTTAAATACAAAAGATCACCATGATAAATTTGATTCCAAAATTGATGTTGGTATTTTCTTGGGTTATGCACCTCGAAGTAAGGCTTATAGGGTCTTCAATAAACGAAGCCTCGTTGTTGAAGAGTCTATAAACGTTACTTTTGATGAGACTAATGTTGGCTCTCAAGTTGTGTTGCCTAGGAAAGATGATGATGATGATATTGAGGGAGGATTGGACTTGTTGCAAATCAATGACACTCCCTCTATAGAAGTTCAAAAGGATGTGGATAGCACAAACGCTCAAGATCAAGTTGAACCACCTAAAGCTTGGAAATTCACATCAAACCATCCAAAGGAACAAATCATTGGGAGCCCTTCAAAAGGAGTTATAACTCGCTCAAAAGCCTTGAGTGAATGTGGTAATGTTGCATTTCTATCTCAACTAGAACCTAAAAAGGTTAATGATGCTTTAAATGATGAGTTTTGGGTTTTGGCTATGCATGAAGAATTAAACAATTTTCAAAGAAATGAAGTTTGGAAGTTAGTTCCTAGACCTAACAATGCTAGTGTTATTGGTACTAAATGGGTTTTTAGAAACAAACTTGATGAACATGGCATTGTTACTAGAAATAAAGCTCGTTTGGTTGCCCAAGGATACAATCAAGAGGAGGGCATAGACTATGATGAAACCTTTGCACCGGTTGCAATGTTGGAATCTATTAGGATGTTTTGGTATTTGCAAGCTTTAAAAATTTCAAATGGATGTTAAAAGTGCCTTTTTAAATGGTTTTATAGAAGAGGAAGTATATGTTGAGAAACCCCCCGGTTTTATAGATCATGCTTTTCCTAATCATGTTTACCGGGTACAAAAAGCTTTATATGGGTTGAAACAAGCTCCTAGAGCTTGGTATGCTCGCCTCTCTAGTTTTCTTATTGAAAATGGTTTTTCAAAAGGAACAATTGATAACACTCTTTTTGTGAGAAAAAGGAAAAATGATTTCATTTTAGTTCAAATATATGTAGATGATATTATTTTCGGTGCTACTAATGAATCCTTGTGTAAGGAATTTTCTAAAGTTATGTAGGATCACTTTGAGATGAGTATGATGGGAGAGCTTACTTTCTTTCTCGGGCTCCAAGTCAAGCAAACTAAGGATGGGATCTTCATTTCACAAAGCAAGTATACGAAGGAATTAGTGAAGAAATTCAATTTGGAGAATTCCAAGCATGCGCCTACTCCCATGAGTACTAGTGTTAAGCTTGATGCGGATGAGAGTGATGAAGACGTGGACCAAAAATTATATCGAGGTATGATAGGTAGTCTTCTTTACCTTACCGCTAGTAGACCCGATATCATGTTTAGTGTGTGTGCATGTGCACGTTTTCAAGCATCTCCTAAAGCATCTCATTTAATTGTGGTTAAAAGGATCATTAAATATGTTAATGGTACTTTTAATCTTGGCTTATTTTATCCAAGAAGCACTTCTTTTGATTTATATGGTTTTTGTGATGCCGACTTTGCCGGATGTAAGGTAGATCGCAAGAGTACTAGTGGAACATGCCAATTCTTAGGAAATTCACTTGTTTCTTGGGCTTCTAAGAAACAAAATTGCGTTGCATTGTCCACTACGGAAGCGGAATACATTGCCGCCAGCCTATGTTGTGCTCAAGTTTTATGGATGAAACAAAATTTAGTTGACTATGATTTGAATTTTCAAAATATTTAAATCTTTTGTGATAACACAAGTGCTATAAATATTTCCAAAAATTTGGTTTTGCATTCTACAACTAAGAATATTGATGTGCGCCATCATTTCTTACGCGATCATGTAGAGAGACAAGATGTATCCCTAGTATTTGTTGACACAAAATCTCAACTAGCGGATATATTTACTAAGCCTCTTGGAGAGGATGATTTTTGTTGCATAAGAAATGGTTTGGGCTTATGCACTATGTGAAAGTTCTACATTGTTTGCTTGTTTAGTTGCATTTTGCATTTCTCTTTAACCCATTTTTGATGGTGACAAAGGGGGAGAGAACTCTCCTCATTTGTTGCATATATTTAGGGGGAGCTCATAGATAGGGGGAGCACCTATCTATAAGCTATTTTATTTTTGCTCTTATATAATGGTTGGTTGTCATCATCAAAAAGGGGGAGATTGTTAGCCCTTATGTTTTGATGATGTTTTACAACCACCATTATCGATACTAATGGCTTATTGAGTGCAAATGTAGTAAATTCTTTTATCAAGCTCGTTAGTGCCAAAAATGGAGGATGGATGGAATATATGCTACAACGATGATATCCAAAGGAGGAGGAGCTCAAGAGATGAAGCAACGTTATTTCAAGAACGACAAATTCGAATAAAAGCTTCATCCGATTCAAGCTATATCAAAGCTCAAGTATTGCTCTCTATATGAGGATATTAGCTTTCTTTTGTTTTTCTCTCTAGTGCTAGAATGTAGGCAAAGAGTTACTGAGTTTACTTGAAGCTATTGGGAATCACACACACGTTTTTATACTTGTGTTTTTAAGCGTTTTTCACAAAATACTATTTTTTACAAGTATGAGGACCTATCTGCAAAATTCCTTTTCCAAACAGTTTGTTTTTAGTATTAAAAACTTTTTACAAAGTTTCAGATTTTTCAGAGGTCAAATAAATATTTTGCAAATATTTCAAGTTGAGTCAAAATCTGTTTTCTGCAATATATCAGAAAGCGGTCGACCGGTCCGGTCGACCGTTCCTATGATCTTTCGTCAGAAGTTTCCAGAGAGTTCATCGGTCGACCGGCGCGGTCGACTATGATCTTTCGTCAGAAGTTTCCAGAGAGTTCATCGGTCGACCGGCGTGGTCGACCGAAAGCTCAAATCTTTGGTCGGTCGACCGTGTCGGTCGACCGATAAAGTCTCTGCTCGTTTTCTAATTTTTCAAAGCGGCTAGCAGTCGACCGGATTTTTCGGTCGGTCTACCAACGTAGTTTTTCGGTCAACCGAACGTTTACTTCGGGTGACCGAATTTCTCTTCGGTCAGCCGCGACTTTTTCAAACGGTCATTTGCCTAGTAAACTGCGCTTACACTTAACTGTATTTGGCACAGTCTGAGATAAGGGTCTGTAAAGGAGATTATTATCCTATTTGGGAAGATTGGGTTTTGTTTTAAATTGATTTAATCTCTTCTATAAAAACCCCAGTCTTCTTCTTCCTCCTTAGCCCTAACGTTTGCAAAAAACCAGAGAGTCTGCTGTTTCCTGAGAAAAATTTTTAAAGTCTGGTTTCTGTGTTTTCTCTCTGTTTTTAAGTGTGATTCACTTCCCAGCTTCAGTACTTTTTCTCTTTGCTATAGGGGCTGTGTAAAGAGAGAGTCTTGCATCTTTTCTTCTGCTGTGTGAGTGAGATCTTGTGTAAATCAACTGTGAGGGAGTGTGATCTGTTGAGATCAAACTGTGATTGCACAATTATAGCCTTAAGACCCTAACCCCCCCCCCCCCCTCTAGGGTCCAACAACAACATGCTCTTAGGACGTACGTGGATTCATGGCAACCGAATAGTCTTGTCCACGTTACACCATGCTTGAAGTATGTGGATGATTACGAGCAAGTGAAGACGGTAGTGGCCAACAAACAACCCTTCAAGGGTGTCGAGAACTACTTCACGAACTCTCTGCTATACCAAGACCCCGACGAACCACCGGTTGAAGAACTGGAGAGCGGCAACGAGGCAGATAGTGAACCTGAGTACGGTGATGTCCTAATCTTGAACGACTTCGAGTCAATTGTAATCGGTTACGAGAGTCACAATGTAACCAACGTTGTTCAAGCAGAGGAGATTATCATGAATGAGAAGTCTGACTTTGCTTATTTGTCGTCTTGCTCCACATCCGAGGATGATGCGCCTAATAACCTAGTGTAAAAACTCCGTAGCGATCCCTCCCTGCACTTGCCCATATGCTCGTCATATGTTGCGAAGGCCCAGGCGATCGAGTCGTTGCAAGCTGTACTTGTCGTGCCAGCCCAGAACAACTATCAAGAAGACATTATCTTTGGGCGTATTGACCACCCATTGCGCACGATGAGGGAGCTCGGGCCTCGGGCTCCTCGGATTCGTCTAGACCCACGCCAAAACCCTCGATGTCTTTAGCCGGATCTTCTGAAAACCACTCTCTAGCAGTTTGGTAGCCCCTTTGCCTCAAAGTATGAAGAGATCCTCTGGGAGGACGCCCGTGTTCCACCAAACAGGAACTCTGGAACCGAAAGCCCTCAGGATTGGCGTTGGTGCCCCGATACCACCGGCAGTACAGGAGCGTATAGTGCAAATCACGATCCTTCGCGGGTAGCTCAAAATGAGCCTGGGTACCGCCAGCATGGGTCCAGAACCATCCCCGAGCTCCATTCACCAGCCCGCCTTCGAAGTGTAGGTAGGGATTAATGTCCTCCACATACAGTTGGTCGTACCTAAACTAGCAGGCAAACCTGCAAGGGATGTATGGCTCGAGGTAGCACACAGAGCCTATTCGCAGGATGTGATATCCCAGTCGAATGTTCACCAACCATCGAAAAGCGCCACGGGAAAGGACGGTGTGATGGTCCACCGTCAATACATCCCTAAGAGACTCCCCATACCCCTCTCCGCTGAAGTAGGGGAAGAACCGGCGAAAGTTATAGTAGCCAAAATGGGAGAGCATCTTCCGCGCATCAGGGATGTCTTTACACTTCCAAGAGCACCTTTCCAGGCGCTGAACGAATGGAACGAACTTGTCTCCTTGAAGAGTCGCTGGGGCACTCATCAAGCACTCGCAGTGGTATACGAACCACGCCATCAAATAAGTGTACGGCAGCCCCACCCTAGGATTGGGGTTCCTGATGACCTCTCCTTCCCCCTCGTCGACGATCGACACACGGCAGAATTGGACCGTCAGTGTGCGGAGTCCCCGATGGATACATGCTACCATAGCTGACACCAATGCGTAGGACCTCCCATGGGCCAAGCGAACCGCGGGATACACGACCTCCACCGGAAGCACCTCAAACGAATGGGTGGGGACCACGTACCTCTTCAACCACAACATAAGGTACCCCACGAGCAGAGCCTTCTCGGATATAGGGGACTTGGCTTGGTGGTGAAATGAATGGAAGACCGTACTGAATTTGAATCCGCCCTCATCATGCTCAAGGGTCACGGTGGCTCCCTCCTCGGCTGTCCTCCTCTCCACTTTGGACTGGTCACACTCACCCAGCGGAAGAGTAGGCCTCCCTTTGACATCATTCTCCAGGTATAAGTAATCAGCCCAGTTCTTATGGTTGATCCCCAGAGCCCTCTTCTTCTTCCCTTTGTGGTCCACCGCCCCTAAGGTGTTGAGGCATATATGGTAGTGACAGATCTTCTTCTTCCCTTTGTGGTCCACCGCCCCTAAGGTGTTGAGGCATATATGGTAGTGACAGAGCAACTTTCATAGAGTCTCAACCACTAAGGGGGAACGGTCTGAAAGCTGGTCAATCTCATCTTGGCCCGGGACGTACTCCTCATATGGGAAGTCTCCTAGGGGCAGCCCTGATACGTCATACATCTCATGGATGGTCATGCCGAGCTCACCATTGGGGGTGAAGATTGTGTCACTGTCCATGCAATACAGTTCTAAGATGCTGTGGAACTGGGGGGCGTTAATCTTCAAACCATGACGGGTGGCCCGAAGGGCCACAAACAATTCCGAATCCGTGAGATCAGAATTCTTAGCCAAAACATAGTCAGTGATTTTGGACCACCAGGTGTGGCTGCCAGGCACAGAATAGACCCACCCCGGGGCTCGGAAGTCCTTTGGGGGCAATCTCCCACCGGCTTGGAAGAAGCAATGACGGAAAGTCTCTGCAACCACCGTCGTCTCCCCTACGGGCATCTCATTGAATGGTAGGCCAGGGCGTAGGCCTGTCAGTTGTCACGCGTTTGTAAGAACTCTCCACCCCATACCTAGCTGTGGAGCCTGTAAAAACACCGCAAGTAACCCCATCTTGAGTGGGGGTCAGATCCCATTTCATCACTCTGGGGACCGCGAGAGACCGCAACTCGACGATCGAAAACCCTCTCGGCATGCTGGGAAGATAATAGTGGATCCCGTCCACCACGCGGAGCCACTTGCTCTCCTTGATCAACAGGGTGGAAGGATCAGTCGCGGCATCACCGAACAAAAACTAGGGTTTTTGTAACTCCGTCCTGGCTTCGTCTATCAGCACCACGTCGATAGTCAGCTCACGTAACGTCTGAGGATGACCATCAGTGACTCTCTTTATCAGGTCGTCCGGCTTATCAGCAGCGAACACGGGCACCGGATCTAAGGAAGGGAATCGGGGAGGTGCCGTATAGCCTGTACCTCCGGCGAGACCGACGGAAAAGGTCGCTGTAAGAAAGAACCAAAGAATCAGGACAGAGTCCGCCCTAGGGGTAAATCCGCCTATCAAGCCAAGGCGGGTGAATCCGCCTGTCAGAAAGTGAAATCTGCTTAACGAGAATGAGATCTGCCTGTATAAATGGTATTTTCCTTTACCAGAGAAAAGTTGAACTCTCCTATCAAAAATGAGTTTACGTTCACCCGATAAAGGTTAATTTCGCTTGTAGAGACAGAGATCGTCCGCTACAAATAAATGTAAAATCCTCCTAAGAAGGGCCAACTTTACCCAAATCAGGAAAACTGCCAAAAGACGACAGAATCCACCAGGGAGGGCGAGCGATACTCATCCTCCCAACCCGACGTTTGTAACCAACACAAGGTCATCAGACGAACCCCTTGACTTACCTAAGTGCGTCTCAGGCACGCTGGCGGGCGCACCGGCGGCGAGGCGGTCGGAATAGCATACAGGACCTCCTCCCTTCTCAACGCACTTCTTAGATTTTGACGCCATTGGTGGACAAAGCGGGAACTCTCTCTATTTAGAAAATTTTCAAGATTCCTGAGCATGGTAGTTCTCAAAGGAAGGGAACAGCCTATTTAAAGGCGGAGTTGCTTACGTGGCCACGATCACCCTCAAAAGGCGAAACGCTGGAGGACGAGAGACGTGACCACGATCGAAATCAACGGCCCAGATGGCTCCTAACGTTTCGAAGGAACCGCCGAAGCGGGAAACAGGCCGGTCGAAACCCAGAACCCGAGCCGAAATCAACGACTGGATCCGACGGTTGGATTCGAAAACCACGGCCATGATTCGAACGAGACGCACGAAGCTAACGTCGGACTGTCGAATCACAATGGACGTGACCTGACGGAACCATGTCGCCTTAGCTGGAAAGGACGAAGCCCCATCGGCAGACACGTGGCTCACTCCTACTGAATCTAGTTTTGCCCAAAGGAAAGGTCTCACCTGCAAAAACTCGACTCGAATCCGCGAGTCGCGCAAAATTTCGCCCCCAAAACCTAATTTCGCCTGAACGGCTCATCCGCCTTTGGAGACAAACGACGAATAAAATGACTTGTCCAAAACCATAAACCGCTAATGAGATGGCCTCATTTAAGCCCGCGCCTCAGGTGGCTAAGGGTTAGAGTAGAAATCTTAGCATTAAGCCTAAGAGAAATTATTCGACAACTCATCATACTGAGGGGAATAGTATGGCTAGCCCGATTCAAACGGTAATCGGTAAAGGCAAATAAAACCCATTGATAGCTGATGGTTTGCTAAAAATCCTAGAAAAGGCTAAATACACCTGATTCACTAGGAACTTCTCTATTCAAAGTATTCCAGACCACACACAAATTGGCTTAGGTCTGAAAACTTTGAAGGGGGTCTTGTAGATGGTAAAAGTTACCACCACGAACTTGTACATGAATCCCCCGCGAATCAGAACCGCCAACTTCAGTGAAGGACGAACCGCAACCACGGATTAGGCTCGCTGGCGCAAGCCCAAACCGTACAAGCCCCATAATTCGCCCTCATGAGCCAAAGTCACCTAGATTTGCCAGTATGGTAGGCTCGCCCTCATAAGCCGAAGTCATCCAGATTCGCCTGTATGATCTACTCGCCTACATGAGTCAAGATCATCCGAATTCGCCCGCTTACTCGACTCTCCTACACGAGTCGAGAGCCAAATTCATACCCGACGGCCTTTCCACTGCATACAAGGATGGGCTTTCCCCACTTCCCGTGATGTGAAGGGAGGGAGCACAGTACTCCAAGTCCGTCGAGTGGCCGCTCACAGTACGAGTGATCGGACAGGCGTCAAACCAGCCTATGCACTCAAAAATACAGTTCACTTCGCCCGTCCGAATCGAGAGCTAGACCCGCTGGCACTCGGCGAGCTGTCCAAACCCACTCGAGTACTAAGCACCCATTTTCCCATTTCTCGTGATGTGAAGGGAGAGAGAACGGTTGTTCGCGGTGAAAATCGTTGTTTTCTTCATCATTGATTCCATTGCAAATTCTTGTAATAGTTTATCGATTACAAAGATCCGGTCTTTTTTTAGATCCGGTTACAACGAAAATCAAATAACACAAGAAATAAAGAAAATTACAACTTTCTCCTTTTGTGTCGAACGAATCGCAAGATCCTGTTTTGCGGTCTCTCGCTTTTGTGGGTTCTTTGCCGACGCCGGGGTTAATCCGTGGACCACCGCGCGATCTAGATCCGGTCGGATCTACACAGTACGACGGGTATTATTTCACCAAGGAAACAATAGCCGGGGAGGATTGATTCACCAAGGAAACAATCGTCCAAGTCTCGGGATCTAAGACCAAGCTTAGATCCGGAGTACGTCTGCGTAGATCTGAGATCCGGTCCTCTCGAACACCTGCCGTTTTTGGCGTTGACGATCACTGAGCACCAGATCTGGAAGAGTGAGTCCCCGAAGTCCCAAAGCTCCAATCTTTTTTAAGTTTCGAGTCTTGAATCCGGCAGAGCTTCGCCTCCAAAATTTCCAACCCCTCA
>NC_033794.1:74512183-74518165 GCF_001876935.1 Asparagus officinalis | reverse complement strand
GGCAGTAAATCCGCTTCTGAGTTGGAGTCCGAAACCGATCTTGATTCGATCGTGATTCGTCCGAGTATGCCTTTGGTTGGATGACTCGTTGACTCTCTTCAACACTTGGCTTGATTCCGAACGCGAATGGATTTATTCCGTTGCTTGCGTGCGATTCGTCGCCTCGTTGGTTCGTCGGTTTGTGCCGAGCTGCGCTAAGGGACCTATAAGCAATTTTATATGCCTACAGATACCCCCTCCAAAGTATTTCAGTCTCGTTCTTTTATATAAGAGTCTGGAATACTTTGGATATGATTGTCCCAACCTTCAGTCGGCGTAACGGGACTTTGGAATGGCTTCTGTTCTTGATTCCTTCAATTCTCCAGGCTATTCGGTGCTTTGTCGAATGTCTGAAAGAGTTTCGGTGCTGCATTTATTGTCTGACCGTTGTCGGAATTTTAAACTTGAAGTCGATTCCTGACTTTCTAATCTTTAGCTGACCATCGATTGTTGGCGTCGTATTGTTTGAGTTATCCTTAAGAATATTTATAGAAAACATTCTCCAGGAACTTCTCAAAAATTAGGGAATAGTTTATACACATATACCTTATTGGAGTATTTAAGAAGCAGTTTATACTCGTATACTTTTCGGAGTAGTGATTCTTTCGTTGCAATGCATTGACCGGCATTGACCCAGGGTTACGCGTTGACCGGCGTTGACCCTAGGGTTTCGAACGTCGTACGTTGACTTTTTGATCGCAACGCGTTGACCGGCATTGATCTTAGGGTTTCGAACATCGTAGGATGCTCAAGTCACGAGATCAACTAATGAAGCTGATGCGTCAGTGACTCTTGCATTTATAGGATTTTTGGCAAACCCCCAGCCATCAACGGGTTTGATGAGCCTTTACCGACTACCGTTTGAGTCAAGCTAGCATGCGGATTGTCTAAATCCGTTCTGCTTGTAACGTTGTGCTAAGAGAGTGAATTCTCCGAGACTTCGTGCTATGATGTCGAATACATAGGCTTCGTCTTTCTTACGGGAATAGACTACCCGGCGACGCGTGTTAGGTGTCGACATATCCTTTCTTAGGATTCAGGATGACATTCCCCATGCGTGTAAGGCATGGATTTTGGTGTTATTAATAACAACCTGCCACAATGTTGAATATGTGGACGTGTGTTCTTTTTAGCGGTTAAGAACTAACCGGTAGCGCAGGTTATGCGCAGACTTATCCTTACTTAAGTTTCAGGATAGAATACCCCAGGATCGAACTCTGGTGTCTTTTTGTACGGAAAAAGACTAAACCGGCGACGCGTGTTAGGCGCAGACTTATCCCTTCTTAGGATTCGGGATAAAATTCCCTGTACCTGTGAGGCACAGATTTTGGGATTTGAAAAAGGTGGTGTCTTCTCTTGGGGCAAAGACGAACCCAAAATGGGAGAGGAAGAATTTTATATTCTATCTCCCGATGCTGAAAAGAAGAATTTTATATTCTATCTTCAGCTGGAAAGGAAACTCGAGGTGGGATCTCCACCCGCAGAATCCGGAAGGGTGAAACCAAGAGTGGAATCTCCACTCCGAGATTCGAAAAGATTTAGATAACCCTAACTGTCGAAAGGTTTGATTACTGAACTAAAGATGAATTTCTCGTTTATCGAGAGCGAATTATGGTTTTGACCCTAACTGTAGGAAGGTTTGGCCAAACAGGAGTTTGAGGTGACCCTAACTGTAGGAAGGTTTGATCACTCGATTTGAAAGTGGGCCTCTCGTTCATTGGAGGAATCGAGAGGGGATTTTGACTGTGGTCCTAACTGTAAGAAGGTTTGACCAAGTGGGTGTTTTGAGACAATCCTAACTGTAGGAAGGTTTGATCGCTCAATTTGTGGACCTCTCGTTCATTGGGGGAATCGAGAGGGGATTTTGACTGTGGTCCTAACTGTAAGAAGGTTTGACCAAGTGGGTGTTTTGAGACAATCCTAACTGTAGGAAGGTTTGATCGCTCAATTTGTGGACCTCTCGTTCATTGGGGGAATCGAGAGGGGATTTTGACTGTGGTCCTAACTGTAAGAAGGTTTGACCAAGTGGGTACTTTACGTCCAGACTCTAACAGAGAGAGTGTTGAGTGCATAGACATGGTGAGAATGGGAGTTCTTATTCATTACATTGCTGTGGTTTTGGGAACTTCCCATTACATAAATCGTCCACCCCCAGTTTCCTCTGCGGAACTGGTTCGGACATTATTATCAGTTAACTAACCGGGTTATCCTTAAGAATATTAGCTTAATATTCTCCAGGAACTTCCCGTCAAAAGTGGGGAAACAGTTTAGACTCATATACCTATTGGAGTATCAGGGAGTAGTTTAACCTCTTATACCGGTCGGAGGATTGAGAAACAGTTTATACTCGTATACTCTTTGGAGTTTTAGGAAGCAGTTTATACTCTTATACCGGTCGGAGTTGTGCCATTCTCAATTGGCTTACCTCAGCGTTATGACGCCGGCTTCAACCAAGGTCTGAATGCTATTCTTGAGAGCAAAGCAATCCTTGGTGGGATGAACGACCCTCCTGTGGTATGCACAGTACTTTGGGTCCGTAGTGTTGTCAGCTTCCTCCTGATTTGTGATAGGTGGTAGCTTGATCTTGTTACCTTCAAGGAGGGATTCGAAGATGGCTGGAACGTCTTCGTCCTTGAAGGAATACTCTCTTTGGAGTCTCGGACCCGAAGTCTTTTGCTGCCTTCGGGATTGCTGTTGTGACGCTTGATTAGCACCACCAGTAGCTGCAGGTGTTTTGCCCTTACCACGAGAGGCGAAATTTGAGTCCAGCGGATTAACCGTCGGTTGGTTCCTCTCGGCCTTCTTCCTTCTAAGGAATCGCTCAGCCTGCTCCCCTCGGACCTTCAGATCCTTCCAAGTGTCAGACGGTGCTGTTCCCATTGCTTCCAACACGTCCAACGCAAGGTTGTTGTGGCAAGTTTGGAGGATGAATTCCTCTGTGATCGGGTCCCGGCAATTCATCGCCTTGTTCCGGAACCTTTTGACGAAGGTGTCGACTAACTCCCCGTCCTTCTGCTTCTCATCGAGCAATGATCCGATAGATATCTCGGTGTCGTCGTCGAAGAAGTTGGCCAGGAACTTGGTCTCCATGTCATCCCAGCTGTTCACGCTTCCTGGCTTGAGGCGGCGGTACCAATCGAAGGCGGCTCCGCGAAGAGTGCCGACGAATGACCGCACCATCAGAGGCTCATTGCCGGAAATAATACCCAGGTGCGATTTGAAATAAATCAAATGCTGAGTGGGGGAACCCTTCCCATCAAACGGCGTAAAGTTAATCAGACTAAACTTCGCCGGATAGGGGATCGATTCCCACTCTCTTGGGTATGGACAGGGAATGCCTGTTTTCTTCGTCTCTTGAGCGGAGATCAATGTGTTGATTTTGCTCTCGAGATCTTTGATCTTCAAGTCTTCACTTGTATCTTCGTTGGCATCCTCGTTACCACCCCCTGTATTGACAGGAGGGTTATTGGCATTGTGAGCTTCATCCCTTTCTGCGTGCTCCTTTTCCTGAACAATCGGGTTACGGCGGTTCGATTCACTTTGCTGGTTCCTGAATGCCTGGATTTGCTGCTCATGCATCTCTCTCATCTGCTGCATGGCCATCTCCATCTCGAATTTGAAACTTTCTTTCTGCTTAGCCAAAGCGTCTTCAAGCATCTTGGCCATTTCTTCCGCGCTTATCATAAATGACTCGCGGGGTTGTCCTTCGCTGGACACTGTATTGTCCGATGCGACAGCAGAGCAGGAATCCGATTCTTCATCTTCCGAAGGCAATCTTGTCCGAACCCTACCATAAGTTCCTCGTGCGATGGCTCCGGACTGCAGACGGGTTACACGCCGGGACGCTTCCAGAAACGATTTGAGATCAATCTGTGTCGATGTCTCTTTGCTGGTCATGTTGGCGGTGACCCTCGGAAATTCTCCGTCTTTAACCACCGTTCTTCTTTGCCGGAAACGCCTATGCCTTGGTTTTGGCGTTTCGGTGCCGAGCCTTTCGAACACTGAAATTCTCTCGGGGACTACCTTGATGCAGTTGCATTGAGACAGTACCGCCCGAATGAGCTTTGAACAAGGGCACTGAGTTTCCTGTTCTCGGGGACTCCTCTTTCTGGTTCTGTTCGTACCCCCAGCACGATAGTACAACTCGTCATTTTGACAGTCGGAGTAACCTATCGTGTGTGGGCACGACTTCTCAGGTATAACATTATCACTATCAGATGATAATGTTTCCATCTGAGGGCGAATTGCCTTCCTTGGACTTTCAAGAGTCACGCGCCTTGAGACATGCCTTTTTGGGCGTGAATTCTCAGCGGGCTCTTGGACCTCAATGCGCAAATTAGCGCGCGCAGTTGCCTTGAGCTCCTTGTCATGTTGGAGGTGGCGGCGACCCCCAGCGTGTTGATTCGTTCGGGGTTTTCTTAGTGGGCCCAAACGTTCTTGGATCGGAGCTTTGCTTCGCTCATCGGGAATTGGACCGAGGCGCTCCAAGACTGGCTTTCTTCTTCGGGAGGATTCTGCATGATCTCCCGGAGTAGCTATGGGAATTCTCGGCGACTTAGCTGGGTTCGCCGGAGGTTGAATTTTGGTTGGAGGCTGCAAAGGTTGCTCCTTAGCCTGAATTGCCGCTTCAGACTTTGGCCTCCAAACTTTGCGAGTTGGTGGCGGCTTCTTGGCCACTTCTTTCTGCAACTTTCTACGGGCTTCTTCGGCTTGAGCCCGTGCCTGCGCTGATAGTGCGCGGCGTTTGCGGATGCGTTCTTCCAGCGTCGAACGATTCCGTTTGACACGGACCCATTCCATTGTTGGCGGCTTGGAAGAGGCGCCGTTCATCTGTTGTTGAGGCTGTTTGCCTCTCTTGTTCTTCAGACCCGCGTTGTAGCGGACTCCGTCGGTGGACTCCATCGCTTTGGCGAATTGTTTGGCCAAGCGTTGGCGTTGCCTTTGGCGGGCTCTCTTTGAGAGAGTCACCGCTCCTTTGGTGACGGAGGAATTGGTTGGAACCAGCTTGATCTGGTTGGAGATTGGTGGAGCCTCATCTGACGCAACTTTGGCGTCAATCGAGATGAGGTCGTCGTTGGTAGCTTCAACTTCTTCGTACCAACGCACCTTTCTGTTGGAAGAGAACTTGGACTTCTTGGACTTGCGGGGGGAGGTCGATCTAGACGAGGATGAAAGGTACTCCTCGAACTTGGTCTGATCGAACTCGTATTCGACCTCCTCCACGACTGGGATCAAGATCCGCGGCTGCGACGCTCCGATCTCGGCAGCGAGATCGGTGGCTCCCACTGTGGTCACCAGATTGTTCGCGGGAAAAACCGTTGCTTTCTTCATTAATGATTCCATTGTACACTCTTGTAATAGTCTATCGATTACAAAGATCCGGTCTTTTTATAAGATCCGGTTACAACGAAAATCAAATAAAAATAAACAAAGATTACAACTTTTCTCCTTTTGTGTCGAACGAATCGCGAGCTCCTGTTTTGCGGTCGCTCGCTTTGTGGGTTCTTTGCCTGCGCCGGGGTTGTTTGCCGTGGACCACCGCGCGATCTAGATCCGGTCGGATCTACGCAGTACAACGGGTATTATTTCACCAAGGAAATAATAGCCGGGGAGGATTGTTTCACCAAGGAAACAATCGTCCAAGTCTCGGGATCTAAGACCAAGCTTAGATCCGGAGTGTAGCAACGTAGATCTGAGATCCGGTCCTCTCGAACTCCTGCCTTATTTGGCGTTGATGATCGTCGAGCACCAGATCTGGATGTGCAAGTCCTCGAAGTCCCAAAGCTTGAATCTTGTTAAGTTCTGAGTCTCCAATCCAGCAGGGCTTCGCCTCCAAAAAATCTAACCTTTACAAATGAACACCCCTTGGCCTATTTATAGGCACCCTTTACTGTGCCCGGGCACGGATCTGCCGGCCACCTATAGGTGGCTCGGCTCTTGGCC
>NC_033794.1:74483538-74511183 GCF_001876935.1 Asparagus officinalis | reverse complement strand
TATTCCACGAAGGAATAATAGCCGGGAGGATTAATCCACCAAGGGAATAATCGCATCAGATCTCGAGATCTAAGACCAAGTTAGATCTGGAGTGTAGTCTCGTGCTAGATCTCAGATTCTGTTCTTCTTCTTCTCTTCGAGATCTGCTCTTTCTGTTCTGGATGGTCGCCGAGGATCCAGATCTGAATGTGCAAGTCTTCTGGTCTTCAGCCTCCGATTCACTCTCAATCGGCAGAGTTTTCGCGCTTCGAAAGTTCGACTCCGAAAGATGAACATCTCCAGGTCCTATTTATAGCTCACCAGGGACGTTTGCTGCCAAAAGGAATTGTCGGCCACCTGCGGCACATGTCGGCCACCTTGGGGTGCCGACGAGCGTGCGTGGCCCTAGACCACCTGGGTGGCTCGGCTCATGCCGAACGGCCACCCAAGGTGGCTCGGCCACCGAGCCACCCAAGGTGGCTCGTCGATTGGCGACGCCACCTTGGGGGCTCGGCCTCGGCCGAAGCCACCCGAGGTGGCTGCGGCGGCGGTGGCTCGCCGACGAGCCACCCCAAGGGTGGCTCGGCCTTGGCCGAGCCTTGAGTGCTCGCTTTGGCGAGCCCCCGCGGGCGTGTTTTCCGACTTTCCGAGTATCGTTTTCCTGGTCTCGTTTGCCGGTTATCGGTTGATCTTGAGACCTCTGATTTGATGATCTGATTTGGATCAATTGGATCACTTGATTTGGCAGTAATTCGCTTACTGAGTTCGAGTTCCGAAATTGCATCTTGATTCGATCGTGAATGTCGTCCGACGTCGCTCTCCGTTGATGACTCGTTGATTCCTCAACTCATTAGCGTTGATTCTGGGCACGGCGGCGTGGATTCATTCCGCGCTTCCGTGCGATTAGTCGATCTGCGTCGCATCGTTGGCTCGTCGTTTTGTGCCGGCTCATGCAGGGCGACCTATAAAGCAAATTTATACTGCCTACAACGCGTGATTCGGGAGTTGGTTTGGAGTGGAGGTTCGTTCCTCAGTTGTAAGAAACGATCATTTCACTTGGAGCTTTGAGCAGCAGGCTATAGGTGACGCTTGGTGGATGCACGCTTGAAGGTTACATTTGGTCCATGATGTAGAGGGCCGTCAGAAGGAGCAATTTAATACTATTTGCGGGCTGGAGCACGGTGATTGATAGGGAGATGACGACTTCATCAGATTCGGCTATACTGTGGCATTGTTTGGTGCTGGGGTATATAATTGGTAATGCCGTGCATTGGTTATTGAGGAGTGCTATGACCTGTAGATTGAAGTCCTGTAAGCATATTGGGATGAGCAAGACCGTGGTGGAGTTTGGCATTCCTATCCATCGAGCGATGGGTCTTTTAGGAGGTGTTCAGTCAGGCATTTGGGGGCCATCCAAGGAGGCATCATTGGGAGGTAATCGTATCTTAGTTTCCGCAGTTGAAGATTGTTCTAGGCATTATTGGGTCACGACCAGTTCCCGTTGGTGTAAAGTCCTAGAAGTCAACAACAATTGGAAGAAGTGTATTGGCAGAAAGGTAACTCGTTGTTCTAGATTTGATAAGGGTCCTTTCTTGAGTTTGTGCCGAACTCACGGCAATAGGAGACACTTCATTGGTGTGGAGACTTTGGGGCGACAAGATGAGATGACAGTTTCGATGAGTCGTTCCTTTCTGGAGGAGGATCGGCGTTGGTTGTCGAGCATTGGTTCTGGAACTTCGACATATTTGGGTCATCTTAGTCACAGGTCGCCGACTGCTGCATTAGGAGTTATTGGATCTGGTGGAGCTGCTTCAGATTTTGGGTTGCGTCGGATATTTGGATACCCAGCATTTGGTCACATCGAGGATGTGAGATTTGATCTGATTGCGTGTTTGGGGTTCGGAGGCTCAGTTGATTATCGTTTGGGAGCTTCTGATTTTGTTCTGAGCAGGTATGTCACTTTTGACTCTCGGCAGGTGGAGAGTGTTGATCAGGTCCAGTTTGGACATGGCCATTGGTTCACCTCAAATGGAGGTGTTTGATTTGTATCAGTTTGGGGCCGCTATTAGTTGCAGATCCGTTGGTGATATTGGGGAAGAGTTGCAGACTTTTCTATTTGTTTGAGGGCCTTTGGAGGCCGTTTGGGTGAACTACGTGAAGGCTTGATTCCTTGGGCAAGAGGATACGTAGGCAGTCAGTTTTGATGCAGCCGATTTGGTGAGTAGATACCGACGTTTGGGTGAGTGTTCGCACTCCCGTTTGGGTCTCGACTTGTGTGGATGGAGTCCGTTGTCATGAGTCCGTTGCCGTGGCGTACTGGATGCAACAAGTGAGGCATTTTTTTTGGTTGGTGTCGGCTCAGTGTTGGGGACACTTCGCCGAGGTGGAGAATTGTGAAAACGGCGAAGGAATTGTGAAAAACGTGAAGAATAACCCAAAACAGACTCCACCACACCCTGGTGTGGTGTCTGCCATGGGTGTGGTAGAATCTGTCCTGCACCACACCCTCTGCCACACCCACGGTGCAGGGTGTGGCAGAATCTGTCTTGCACCACACCCTCTACCACACCCATGGTGCAGGGTGTGGCAGACTCGTTTTTAGAATCCCAATCAGTTTGGGATTGTGTTTTGCTATAAATAGAGACACGTTTTTTAGGGTTTCCTAGGCTTGGTTTAGGCTTTGATTAAGCATTGATTGGGGGCTATTTGGAGCACAGAAAAGAGGTATTTTCTGAGCTATTTGTTTAGGGTTTTATTTGGAGAGATTAAGAGTTTTGTTGGTGAGATTAGTTTGTTCCTTCGAGTGATTTGTAATCTCAGTTTGTACTCTTTCTCTATTAGTGAAAACCCCATCCCCCCTTGCCCCGTGGACGTAGGCAACTTGCCGAACCACGTTAAAATTGGTGTTTTGTTTGTGCATTGATATTTGGTTCGTTTGGCTCTCTTGGATTGGCGTTTGGTTTGGTTCCTCGACACAACTTCAGGCACAACAAATAGTATTGCTATAATTTTTTAACAAGACTCAAAAATATGCAATGAAAATGAAATGAGAAATACTAAGAGTAAACCAATACAGAAACACACGAGAATTTTATAGTGGTTAAAATCAAAATCCTACGTCTACTCTTCCTTCTCGCAAATGTGGTCATCTTCACTATGATTGGAGTTCTCTTAAATCACAAAAAAAAATTTGGTAGGCTTTACACACAAGAGTTTGGAATCTACCCAAAACCAGTCGCTTGATCCGACTCCTCACAATAACAAGAAGAAACCTAGCCCCAGCTAGCCAGACTCAATTCACCTAGCTTGAGTACGTCAACCCTCAATTACTCCCGCTTAAGTACGCCATCAAACTCACAAGTTTGAAATACAAGTTAAAACAAATCTAAAAATAATTAAAGCACAATTAAAAAATCTTACAGCCCTTTAAATTTTCAGAACATTGATGTTGAAGATTCATGAAGAAGTAGTGTTGTAGTTGAACGCAAATGGCACTTCTCCTTGCAGAAACAGTCCTCTGATATTGAGCACGACGAGAAGAAGTTGAACGAAGCTTTGGGGGTTAAATTCTCAAATCAAATTCTCTCCCTAAACCCTACAATAAATCTCTCGTTTTTATTTATTCTCTTTGTTATTTATTATATATCTCCTCTTAAATAGGCCTTGGTAGAACAGGAAGAGATACCAAAATTAGATTCCAAATTAGAGATCAAAGGGGTCGATGAACGGCTGAGATTAAATCTAAAAATCTGCCAAAACACGTCGCAACCATCGATGATTGTGTTGGCCTTCTTGTTTTGATAATGTTTAATAAACAATTTACTTCTAATATTGTTTGTCTAGTATTTGTATTTTTGTATTTATTCTAGGCAAACAATGAGTTGGAGGATGGATGGAATAAAGCTTCAATGATCATATCCAGTGGAGGTTGGCGGAATTGTGGAGTGAAGCCTTGCAATTCAAGTTGAAGATCCAAGTTTAAGTTTCTTCTGCATAGTGTACGAAGTTAAACTACAATGAAGATCAAGATCAAGCTTAGGTAACATTAGTTTAGGTTTATATTATGTGTGTTAGTACCATAAGCTCAATTATATACACACATACACGTTTTGGTTTTTGTATATATATAGTTATATATATACATATATGTTTTGGTTTGATAGTTTTCAAGTTTTAATATGAAAAAATTTAATATAATTAGAAAACATATTTTTGTTTCATACTTATATGCATATATATGATTTCATCAATATCAATTTTATTTAGTTCAATGAAATTATATTTTAGTGCATTATATGTGTATTTTGATAAAATACTACATTCATTGTTTATAGACTTCATAACAATAGTTTACATCTTTCTTCAAGTCTATAAAATCATTTTGTAAAGTTTCAAAGTATGGTTTAGGCAAAATGTCAAAATTCATATGTTTACATTTCTATGTTTTGGACCTCCTTATAAAATGATGATATCTTACATTTGGGAAGTCCTTTTTGAAAACTAGTTTTTGTAGCATGTGTATGTTAGACCCTAGAGGGGGGGGTGATTAGGGTCTTATGCTAATCTAATCCGATTATATGCCAATTAAAATTAATTAACAAGTTATCCTAGCAAGTATGAAATACCACAAGATATATGAGCTAGGATAAGCAATGTAAACAATGAGATATATCCTATATGATGAAATATATATGCAAGGATATATAAACTAACACAAGGGTAAACAATATGAAACAAGATAGAGGATGATATGAATAATGAGACAATGGTGATATGAGCAATGAGCACAAATATAAATAAACAACCGACGCCACTCCTCTTGGAACGATCCCCGACTCTCACCACACACTCCTCACTCGGTGTACAAGTGTATTACAAAGTGAATCTCACAATTAGGCTCAATAAATGTTTGTTCTCTACTATGGATGAGAACACAATGAAAGCTCACACTCAATGTTACAACTCTCACAACCCCAAATATATTATGAATGCAAATACAATAAGCTCAAGTGGGTGTGTGCAACAATGAGTAAAATCAAATCTAAACTCAATATAAAAACTAGGTTTAAAGAATGATAATCAAATAACTAAGCAAATATAAAGCTAGATAGAATTTAGAAAACTTCTCCAATAGATGACAAGATGGAGAGATGGAGAATGGAGCCCAAACAAAAAGATGATCTCCTCCACTTGTGAAAACAATTTCATAAACCAAACAAACACTAAAAACACACTTAAACTCTTGTTTAAAACTTTCTTAAACTTGTTTAAAACACTTCTTAAGTGCCCTTAGAAGTATGAGGGCATGGAGTATATATAGGCTCATGAAACAAGCCCGAAAACCCAAAAAAAACAAGGAAAAAAAGACAAAATAACGGATATATCAAAATCTGGAAAATATAGCCATTATGCTACAGTAACTTCTAGAGAGTTTGGCGGTCGACCGCGTGTACTGTAGTACTGCTTATTAACTTTGTAAAATCAGTTAAAAATAGTAAAACAGTTCCAAAAATTATGATATTTTGTGGGAAGGTTCTAGATATGTAGAATGACATTTCTGAAAAAGAATTTCTCAGTTGAGAGAAATAAATGTTTGAACACAGATATACAGTTTCTAAAAATCTGCTAACATACATGATTTTATAAAATCAATTGGGCACAATAAATCAACTCCAAAAATAATAAAATTTTGAGGAAAGATTCTAAACATGTAAATAAACATGTCAAAGAAAGAATTTCTTGAATATCACTTTCCATTTATGAAAACTTATCTGTTTTGTAAAACATGCACGAACAAAAACATGATTTTGTAAATTCCATTAAACATAACAAATCAATTCCAAACTTGATGAAACTTTGTGAAATGTTTATAAGCATGAAAACAAACATGTTAGAAAAAGAATTTCTCAAATTTAATTTCTATTTGTGAAAACTCATGTATTTTGCAAGTGTGTCCAAAGCATAAAAACTCAAAACCGTGCATGTATATATATAACTATATATATACATAGAAACCAAATACGTGTGTGTATATGATATTGAGCTTAAGGTACGTAACACACATAATATAAAACCTAAACTAAGTTACCTAAGCTAGATCTTGATCTTCAATAAGCTCTTCTTGGTAATCTTGCAGATGAAGCTTGAACTTGGATCTTCAACTTGAATTTGCATAGCTTCAACCACTATTCCACCAACCTCCATTTGATATGATCATTACGGTGGAATCCATCCATCGTCCAACTCGTTGTTTGTCTATAATAAATAGAAATATACCAACACTAGACAAACAACATTAGTGGTAAATTGTTTGTTAAACATCATCAAAACAAAGAGGCCAACAATCTCCTTCTTTTTGATGATGACAAACAATTTACAAAAAGGATATATGCATGAAAGGAAATAAATATACAAAGTATAATATATCATGCATATAAACAAGAAAGAATATACTCATAATATTTCTCCCCCTTTGACAACATCAAAAAGGGGACAACCATATAGATGAAAGAGAGCAAAAGCTCCCCTTACATATGAGCATGGGTGAGTATAAAACAAATATAGGGATTGCTCCCTCTATCAAAATGCCATATGGAATATGAAATAAAGGATCATGGCAAAAATATGAGCAAGCATAAATAAAAGATATACTAAAAATCATTCACATTCAAGAGATAATGAGAACATATATAAATATATCAAGATGGACATATTGTCTCATATCAAAAAAACATAAAAACCATGTATAAAAAAGATTTATGAAATCACAAGAAGGAAGACATGAGAATCATGTAAAAAGTTTTCAAATAAAAACAAATCAACCAATGAAATCATAAATCACAAGTAAATCATATAAGAACATAAAACCAAATCATCATTGATTTTCAAAACTCAAGAGAGGTAATTATATCTAGCTATTGAGCTAGTATCAACCCATATAAATATTTTAGCATCCGGTAAACAAGATTTAGGAATAAACACCCAATAAATCCGGAGGGTTATATGAACACAAACCTCTTATCAAAATCAAAACAAATAATCATGAAAACAAAAGATTTAATCAATTAAAATTTTATTTTCATAATCAAAAGATTTTAAGATATAATTTTCAAAACCAAGAAAAGAAAAAAGAAAAACACTAAAGTACTTGGTTTTAAAAATCAAATTTGTTTTGGTACCCAAGAATTCTTGGTACCAAGAGATTTAGGGACATGACCCCTATCTTTTAAGCTCAAAGCCCTAGGGTTATGAATCCTCTTGGGCATATGTGGTGCACTAACACGGTCAAAGCAATAATCATTAAAATGACCCTTCCGATTGCAATTTGTGCAATGAAAGAGATCCATTTGCTTATGTTGACCAAACGGTTGTGCACGGGACTCATTTGCAAAAATAGATTGTTCTTTAAAATTATTTTGCAAATAGGAAACTCTCTTCAAATCAAAACAAAACTTGGTCAAATGACCAAATCTACCACAATAATCACACTTAAACTTTCGTGGTCTTTTAAAATCATTTGGCAAAAGTGAAGTCTTTTTCAAATCATAGCAAAATTTTGCCAAATGGCCAAAACGTCCACAAAGATCACATTTGAACACATTAGCATGTTTATGATGTGCATGATAAGCATATGCATGTGTATGTGATGAAGAAGCTACATGAGATGCACAATGAGCATTATCATTGTTATGTTTGTATGCATCATAGCAAAATTTAGAAAGATGGCCTTTACGACCGCAAATTGTGCATTTGTAGACTTTGCTATATATGTGTGCATAGTCAGTGGATGATGACTTAGACTTGGCATACATATCCATAAGCCTCTTATGGTTGTCAATGCATATTTTCAAAGTTGAATCTAAAGATGAAATGCGATTATTCATAAGATTCAAATCTTCATTTTTAGGCACATATGCATTTTTATTAGAAGTAGAACATAAATATTCATTTATAAAAGAAGCTGTATCATTCTTTATGTTATTTCCCCTTGATGTGCTTCTATAAATTTTCAAAGTTTGTAAGCACTATCAAAATGAACAAACTTGTTAGACATAGATGAATTAAAAGCATTTAGCAAATATTCTAACAAAATATTGTTCATTGTAAACATACGATGATCATTCTTATTCTACTTGGATTTCTCCAACGTGGGCACAATATAAGCATCATCTATAATTTCCCATAAATCAAAGTGTTTAGATTGAATAAAAAGTTTAAATCTAACACACCATTGGGCATAGGGGAAATTATCTAATGTAGGAGAAATATTGATGGCATAACATAAACCATGCATATCCATAATATAAAAGACAAGCAAGATACAAATAAAGCTCAAAATTAGATTAGCACAATAAGCTAACTTGGATCTTTAATTCAAGGAGATTAGACCTTAAATCAAAGAGCACCAAGCTCTGATACCAATTGTTAGACCCTAGAGGGGGGGTGATTAGGGTCTTATGCTAATCTAATCCGATTATATGCCAATTAAAATTAATTAACAAGTTATCCTAGCAAGTATGAAATACCACAAGATATATGAGCTAGGATAAGCAATGTAAACAATGAGATATATCCTACATGATGAAATATATATGCAATGATATATAAACTAACACAAGGGTAAACAATATGAAACAAGATAGAGGATGATATGAATAATGAGACAATGGCGATATGAGCAATGAGCACAAATATAAATAAACGCCAAAGCACACTCAAACAAAATCAAATGATCACGGAGTTCGGACCTTCCGTCCTACGTCTCCGCTCCCTACTCCTGGGGAGAAATCCACTATCACAACCAGGTTTTCAACGTTCACCCGAATAATGTTTACACCTCACACTCGGTTTTCTAGCTAACTAAAAAGTTTATAATCGACACTCTTGCAATCACACTCTACACCCTCACAAGTGTTTGACCTAGCCGTGTCTCCATCAAGTGCTCGGTTACAACCACTCCCTAGGCTTGTCAACCGACGCCACTCCTCTTGGAACGATCCCCGACTCTCACCACACACTCCTCTCGGTGTACAAGTGTATTACAAAGTGAATCTCATAATTAGGCTCAATAAATGTTTGTTCTCTACTATGGATGAGAACACAATGAAAGCTCACACTCAATGTTACAACTCTCACAACCCCAAATATATTATGAATACAAATACAATAAGCTCAAGTGGGTGTGTGCAATAATGAGTAAAATCAAATCTAAACTCAATATAAAAACTAGCTTTAAAGAATAATAATCAAATAACTAAGCAAATGTAAAGCTAGATAGAGTTTAGAAAACTTTTCCAATAGATGACAAGATGGAGAGATGGAGATTGGAGCCCAAACAAGAAGATGATCTCCTCTACTTGTGAAAACAATCTTCATAAACCAAACAAATACTCAAAACACACTTAAACCCTTGTTTAAAACTTTCTTAAACTTGTTTAAAACACTTCTTAAGTGCCCTTAGAAGTATGAGGGCATGGAGTATATATAGACTCATGAAACAAGACCAAAAACCCAAGAAAAACAAGCAAAAAAGACAAAATAACGGATATATCAAAATCTGAAAAATATAGCCGTTATGCTACAGTAACTTCCAGAGAGTTTGGCGGTCGACCGTGGCGGTCGACGGCGGGTACTGTAGCACTACATGTTAACTTTATAAAATCAGTTAAAAATAGTAAAACAGTTCCAAAAATTATGAAATTTTGTGAGAAGGTTCTAGACATGTAGAGTGACATGTTAGTGAAAAAATTTCTAAAAAAGAATTTCCCAGTTGAGAGAAATAAATATTTGAACATAAATATACAGTTTCTAAAAATCTGCTGACATATATGATTTTGTAAAATCAATTGGGCAAAGTAAATCAATTCCAAAAATAGTAAAATTTTGAGAGAAGTTTCTAAACATGTAGATAAACATGTCAAAGAAAGAATTTCTTAAATATCACTTCCCATTTATAAAAACTTATCTGTTTTATAAAACATGCACGAACATGTGCACGAACAAAAACATAATTTTGTAAATTCCATTAAACATAACAAATCAATTCCAAACTTGATGAAACTTTGCGAAATGTTTATAAGCATGAAAACAAACATGTTAGAAAGAATTTCTCAAATTAAATTTCTATTTGTGAAAACTCATGTATTTTGCAAGTGTGTCCAAAGCATGAAAACTCAAAACCATTCATGTATATATATAACTATATATATACATAGAAACCAATTACGTGTGTGTATATGATATTGAGCTTAAGGTACTTAATATAATATAAAACCTAAACTAAGTTACCCAAGCTAGATCTTGATCTTCAATAAGCTCTTCTTGGTAATCTTGCGGATGAAGTTTGAACTTGGATCTTCAACTTGAATTTGCATAGCTTCAACCACTATTCCACCAACCTCCATTTGATATGATCGTTATGGTGCAATCCATCCATCGTCCAACTCGTTGTTTGTCTATAATTAATAGAAATATACCAACACTAGACAAACAACATTAGTGGTAAATTGTTTGTTAAACATCATCAAAACAAAGAGGCCAACAATGTATTATCATATCTACAATCATTTCCTAAAGTTTTACATTTTTCTGAATTTATTTGATATTTTTAAATAGGGCTCTAAAATCAAAAAATTAACTTTCAAACTGTTTTGTTCATGTATCAGTTTGCGGTTGACCGTCACGGTCGACCGCACCTGAGTTTTTACCTGCGGAATCAAACAGAAACTTTCACGATCGACCGTCACGATCGACCGTCACGATCGACCATCAGCTCAAATTTTTTCACGGTCCACCACCACGATCGACTGCCAAAGTCTCTGGAAAATTCTCAGTTTCGAAAGTGGCTCGCGGTCGACCGCGAGATTTTCATGGTCGACCGTCGTTCACTCCAACAGCTATTTTTATACAGAATCAGATTTCTGATTCGTGGGCATTTTGGTCTTTTTCTTTGGGGTTTTGGCTGAGAATTTGGGAGGCTATAAATACCCCCTTGCTCTCATCCTTCACATCCATCCAAGAAGTTTTTAAACAAGAGTTTAATAAGGGTTTAAGTTTGTTTAATGTTTGTTTAAAAGAGTTTTATTTGTGAAGAAGTTTTACACAAGTGGAGGAGATCATCTACATTCTTTGGGCTTCATTTTAATCCATCTCTCCATCTTATTTTTTATAGAAGAATTTCTAAACTCAATACTAGCTTTGTATTAATTCTTTGTTGTTTATCATTCTCATTAAGCTAGTTTTTTCAAATGAGTTTACTTGATTTGATTTCACTCATTATTTACAGACACCCACTTGAGCTTATTGTATTTGCATACATTGTATATTTGGGTTGGTGAGAGTTGTAACAATTGAGTGTGAGCTTTCATTGTGTTCTCATCTATATTAGAGAACAATCATTTATTGTAATTGTGCTTATTATGAGATTCACTTTGTAAAACACTTGTACACCGAGAGAAGTGTGTGGCGAGAGTCGGGGATCGTCCCAAGAGGAGTGACGTCGGTTAACGAACCTAGGGAGAGGTTGTATCCGAGCACTTGAGGGAGACACGTCTAGTTTAACACTTGAAAGGGTGTAGAGTGGGATTACAAGAGTGTGTTAGTTATAGAGTTTTCGGTAAACTAGAAAACCGTATTGTGAGGTGTAAACGTTGTTCGGGTAAACGTAGAAAACTCGGTTGTGATAGTGGAGATCTCCTCGAGGTGAGGAGTGGAGACGTAGGTCGTGGGGACCGAACTCCTTAATCATATCGTTTGTTTGTGATTGCATTGGCACACTTATTTTTATGTTCATATCTTATATCGCCTTTGTATATTACTTGTTGATTATATTGCCCACTATCTAGTTTAGATTGTTTACCCTTGTGTAATTATATATCCTTGCATATATCTCATAGTATATTTCATTGCTAGGATATTGCTCTTTGTTCATATTGATTATTCTTGCTTGTAATATATTATATATCTCTCTTAGAAGAATAATTTGTTATTAATTTTAATTAGTATAAAATCGGATTAGATTAGCATAAGACCCTAATCACCCCCTCTCTAGGGTCTAACAATTGGTATCAGAGCTTGGTGCTCTTTGATTTAAGGACTAATCGCCTTGAGTTAAAGATCCAAGTTATCTTATTTGTGCTAATCTAGTTATGATTATATTTGTCTTGCTTGCATATATTCACATATATATATCATGAATATAAATGTATTTCGTTTAGGCTATAATCCAAATATTTCTCCAAAATATAGAAATTTCCCTTATGCTCAATGGTGCTCTAAATTTAAAATATTTATTGAATCTAGAAATATTGACTTATGAGAAGTTATTGATTGTGCTTACATTGTGCACACATTGGAGAAATCCATGTGGAGCGATCATGATAATAAAATATTTATAATGAACAAGCTTTTGTTAGAATTTTTGCTTAATGCTTTTGACTCATCCTTTTCTAATAAATTTGTTCATTTTGATAGTGCTTACAAACTTTAAAATTTTATTAAAGCACATCAAGGAGACTTGGAGGTAATCCGGCGAGCTTTGGAGGATTCTTCTTCAAGTTCAAGTGGAGCATCATGTACACGGCCACAAGAGGATAATTCTTATGTAGTAAGCGATTCCGATTCCGATAATGATTTATCTATTGATGAACTTGCTTGTGCATATGAGAAATTATCACATGCCTATACTAAATTACAAAATAATTTTATTAATCTTAAAAGCAAGCATGTAGAATTAAAATCCGATCATGAGTCGCTAACTTCCAAATTTGATATTGTTGTTAAAAAGAATGCTATTTTGAAAAAAAACAATGAGTTATTAAGTTTGGAAAATAATAACATGTCTTCATCTATTGCTAGCTTAACTCATGCTAATAATGATGCCATGATAGAAGTAGAAACTATTAGAAATGAGTTTAGTTCTTTTAGAAATGATCATGTTTCATCTACTTCTATTTCCAATGCTTGTATACCTAACAATGAGTTGGATCATGTTAAAGAACACATATCATCTTTAGATTCAACCCTTAAAACATGCATTGTAGATAATAAGAAACTTATGGACTTGGGTGCAAAGTATCGTACTACAACTTCTAAACCCGTACATTTTACACACTTGTATAGTAAAACTTATAAATGTTCTATTTGCGGTCGTAAAGGCCATTTAGCTAAGTTTTGCTATGATGCACATAAATCCTCCAAGACTAATGTTTCTTGTGCATCTCATAAAGTTTCTTCATCACATGCACATGCACATGCTCATATAGATCATCATAAATATGTCCATGTGTATAAATGTGATTTTTGGGGTCGATTTGGTCATTTGACCAAGTTTTGTTTTGATTTGAAGAGAGTTTCCCATTTTCAAAATAATTTTAAAGAACAATCTAATTTTGCAAATGAGTCTCGTGCACAACTGTTTGGTCAACATAAGCAAATGTCTCCTTTCCATTGTACTTATTACAATCGGAATGGTCATTTGAGTAATTTTTGTTATGACCGTGTCCGTGCACCACATGCACCCAAGAGGGTTCATAACCCTAGGGCTTTGAGCTTAAAAGATAGGGGTCATGTCCCTAAATCTCTTGGTACTAAGAATTCTTGGGTACCAAAACAAATTTGATTTTTAAAAAACCAAGTATTTTAGTGTTTTTCTTTTTCTTTTGTCTTGGTTTTGAAAAATGTTTTGAAATTCTTGTAAATAAAAATAATTTTCTTTTGATCAATTCTTTTGTTTTCATTTTATTAACTTTGATTTTGATAAGAGGTTTGTGTTTATAACCCTCCGGGTTTATTGGGTGTTTATTCCCAAATCATATTTTCCGGGTGCTTAAATCTTTATATGTGTTGTTACTAGCTCAAGAGCTAGATATAGTTGCCTATCTTGATTTTTGATTTTATACTCTTAAAAATAATTTTATGCTCTTAAAAATAATTTTTATACTCTTAAAAATAATTTTTTTTAAATCCATAGTTCATAATTCTTGTATGTTACTTTTGAACTATGAAAATTTTGCTCTGATTTGTTCTTTTGAATTCATTATATAAGCACAAATAGATGATTCAAATTTCAAATATGCTTTATAAGGTATTCTTTATGTGGTTTGATCAAGTTATACAAAGAAAATTTTTTTCTTTGATCAAACATTGTTTATGGACTCAAATCTTGATTTATGACTTCATTTGAGTGATTTGTTTTCCCTTAAAAACTTTTTTCATGGTTCTCATGTTTTCCTCATTCCTTTGTTTTCATAAATCTATTTTTATATACTATGTTTTTATAATTTGTTAATAAGACACTATTTTCATATTGACATATTTATATGTGTTCTCATTGTCTTTTTGTATTGTGTTTAGCATGTTTCTTGCTTGCTCACATATGTATGCCTTAGCATTCATTGCATATATTCATTAAGGCATTTTGATAGAGGGAGTCTTCCCTTTTCTGTTATTGTTTTTATACTCACCCATGCATATTGATAGGGGGAGTTTTCGCTCTCTTCATTCTTTTGTTTTCCCCTTTTTGATGTTGTCAAATGGGGAGAAATATTGTGAGCATATTCCTTCTTATTTATATGCATGATATATTATACTTTGTATATTCATTTCCTTTCATGCATATATCCTTTTTGTAAATTGTTTGTCATCATCAAAAAAGGGGAGATTTTTGGCCTTCTTGTTTTGATGATGTTTAATAAATAATTTACTTCTAATATTGTTTGTGTAGTATTTGTGTTTTCGTATTTATTCTAGGCAAACAACGAGTTGGAGGATGGATGGAATAGAGCTTCAATGATCATATCCAGTGGAGGTTGGCGGAATTGTGGAGTGAAGCCTTGCAATTCAAGTTGAAGATCCAAGTTCAAGCTTATTTCGCATAGTGTACGAAGTTAAACTACAATGAAGATCAAGATCAAGCTTGTTTTCGTTAAAAGCTGCCTTAGTCATTGATTTCATTAAACTTTAGTCGTTACAAATGAATTCAAATAACAAAAGTAAAAGATTACAACTTTCTTGAAAATAAACACAAGATCCGTTTATCGACTCTTGCTTGCGTGGGTTCTTTGCTGGTGCCGGGGTTAATCCGTGGACGACCGCGAATCAGATCCGGTTGTAGGAAAATTCGGCAGAGCTTCGCTCCGTGGACGACCGCGAATCAGATCCGGTTGTAGGAAAATTCGGCAGAGCTTCGCCTTCACCAAAAGGGGATTTTGCTTGAAGCGCTGAGATCGACAAAGCGAAATCAGGGCTCTTCTCGAGATTAAGACCAAGCCTAATCTCAAGGAACGGACGTACGGGCTTCGGATCCTTCGAACAGCTTCTCCTTTGTGCTGAAGTTCGTCGGGATCTCACTAACCTTCGCTGAAATTTCGTGCTCATTGACTCTCCAATCCAGCAGCACCTCGTCCTCTTGATAAAATTCCAGATCCCGAAAATAGAGGCCTTTGGCTCATATTTATAGGCCATGGATGCAGTTATTTTGGATGAGAACAAGCGATTTGGCTCTATCTTCAGTTAACAACAGCCTAACCACGTTTGGGGATGATATTAAGTCAGTTGGGAATCCCTGGAACAGATAAATCCTATAAAAACAACTTTAAAACCGTCAAAATACGTTTTAGGTTCTAGACTGCGCTTGCGCGGGTCGGACAAGTCCGACCCGCACAATCGCGGGTCGGATTGACCCGACCCGCACAATTGCGGGTCGGATTGAACCGACCCGTGCTTGTGCGGGTCAGACCACGGATTGAACCGACCAGTGCACACGAGATGATTAGGTGAATTTCCTTGACTCGCCCATTCATTGCTTCGAGTTTCGTGCAGCCTCTCATAGATAATTTTAGACGCCTACAGATACCCCCTCCAAAGTGTTTCAGCCTCATTCTTTTATAGAGGAGTCTGAAACGCTTTGGATATGATGGACTCCCACCTTCAGTCGGTGTTAAAGGGCCTACAAATGGTTTCGATTATTGACTTCTCCATATTTTAGCATAATCTATATTTTGTCGAATAGCTAAAAATTTTCCCGGTGCTGCGTTTATCGTCTGACCGTTATTGAAGCCTTGAACCGGAACTTGTGAGTAGATTTTTTGTGGATGTGTCATTGAGTTGACTTTTGGATCAATCGCAACGCGTTGACCAGCGTTAACCTAGAGCTACACGTTGACCGGCGTTGGCCTTAGGGTTTTGAATCGATCGGCGTTGACTCTCATTGCAACGTGTTGACCGGCGTTGACCTAGGGCTACGCGTTGACTGGCGTTGACCTTAGGGTTTCGCATTAACCTGAGGAGAACCATTTTATACTCGTGTACTCTTGGGAGTAGACTAAACGACAACGCGTGTTAGGCGTTGACTTACCCCTTCTTAGGCTTCGGGGTAAATTCCCCAGACTTAGACTCTGGTGTCTTTTTCAATCGGCGAAAGACTAAACCGGCGATGTGTGTTAGACATAGACTTTAGGATTTTTGGAAAACCCCCAGCCTTCAACGGGTTTGATGTGCCTTTACCGATTACCGTTTGAATCGGGCTAGCATGTGAATTATTAAAACCCATTTCACATGTAACGTTGCGCTAAGAGAGTTAATTCTCCTAGACTTGATGCTATGATTTTGAATACATAGACTTCGCCATTTCTTACGGGAATATAGCACCCGGCAACGCGTGTTAGACGCTGACTCATCCTTACTTGGGATTCGGGATAAACGTCCTTAGACTCGTATTCTGGTGTCTTTTTCACTCGGTGAAAGACTAAACCGGCAACGCGTGTTAGACGTAGGCTTATCTCTATTTAGGAGTCAAGATAAAATTCCCCGGGCATAAAGTGCACGGATTTGAGAATTACGTCTTTTCTCAGGGTAAAGACAAACCCGAAAATAAAAGAGGAAAAATTTTATATTCTATCTTTTAACACTGAAGAGGAAGAATTTTATATTCTATCTCCAGTTGGAAAGGAAACTCGAGGTGGGATCTCCACCCCCAGAATCCGGAAAGATGAAACTAAGAGTGGGATCTCCACTCCGAGAATTGGAAAGATTCAAACGACCCTAACTTTTATAGGATTGGTTGTTTGATCTAAGAAAAGAGTTCCTCATTTATTGAGGGGAAATTCCGATTTCGACCCTAACTTTTATAGGTTTGGCTGAAAAGGAATTTATGGAAGTCTTTCGTTTATCGAAAGGGATGACTCGATGTTAGTCCTAACTATCTGCAGGTTTGACTAAGTGAGGTCGGAGACAATCCTAACTTTTATAGGTTTGATTGCTCAAATTGAAAATGGACCTCTCGTTCATGGAAGGAATCGAGAGGAGAATCTGGCTTTGGCCCTAACTTTTATAGGTTTGACCTGAAAGAAAAGAGAGCGGAATACGGGTATCAGTAGAAATACTGGTTTGTACTAGCCACTCAATGGGAAATTTTGATGTTAAGTGATTAGGACTTAACACGTCAAGTTTTGAGAATCATCGTAAATTGGCGGATAGAAATTTTGGTGGGCCCACCGTCAATTGACTTGATCAGTGGGGGATTTTGTGAGGAAAGGTTGATCTGTCAAAAGGATTGAATCTCGTCTCAACAAAATAACTCATGAGAGTTTGTGAATTCGATATTAATAATAAAATATGCTTCAGTTTTGAATACATTCAGAGTCCAAGTGTGGATTTCTTATTCATTACTTTCATAGCAAGGGGTTATCCCTAAGAATATCACATGCGGTATTCTTCTGGGAACTTCCCGATACATTGGTTATCCTAAAAATACTAAGGATAGTACTTTTTCAAGAACTTGCCGTTTATCGGCATCATAAGCCGATCGCCTTCTTTAGTAACAAGGCGATACGTGCCACTCGAATAGACTGTCTCTACTACGAATGGCCCTTCCCATTTGGGTTCAAATTTGCCTTTCTTCTTAGAGTTAAGGATCATAGGTCGTCGTTCGGTTAAGACCAAATCTCCTTCTTTAAAACTCCGTTGTCGAACCTTTTTGTCAAAAGCTCGAGAAATTCTGGCTTGGTAAAACTCAATGTGCTGTTGAGCTTCTAAGCGCTTTTCATCAAGCATCTCGAGTTCCTCGAGACGTTTATGATGTTGTTCTTCGGTCATCATCTGGGTTGCAAGAGCGATTCGAAGAGATGGAATTTGTATTTCTAATGGGAGGATGGCTTCACATCCGTATACCAAAGAATACGGGGTTGCGCCAGTAGGCGTGCGAACTGTGGTGCGGTAGGCCCACAAGGCTTTGCCGAGTTTATCATCCCAATCTCGTTTGTTAGTCTTCACGAGTTTTGATAAAAGTTTGATGATAGTCTTGTTAAAGGCTTCAGCCAATCAGTTTGCTGTGGGATTGTACGTCGTTGACGAGAGGTCCTGAATTCTGAACTTCTCGCAAAACCTAATGTAGGCATTGCTGACGAATTGAGGACCATTATCGTGTATAATCCATCTTGGGACACCATATCGGTAAATAATATGGTGTTTGATGAATGCAATAACGTTGCTTGTCTTAACTTCCTTGAGCGGAATCGCTTCAGCCCATTTGGAGAAGTAATCGGTAATCACGAGAATAAATCGATCACATTTGACTGACGGGGGATTTATGGGACCAACGATATCCATTCCCCAATTCTCAAAAGGCCATGACGTAGCCGAAGGATGCAAATGCTCCGGGGGTTGGTGCATATAATTCGCGTGCACTTGATACGCGTGACACTCTCGGGCATATGCGACCGCATCTTTGATCATGGTGGGCCAATAATATCTCATTCTTCTGATGCGGTCATAAAGCTTAGGACCAGGCTGGTGTGCACTACAAACCCCTTCGTGCGCCTCTTTCAGGACTTCTTCTGCTTCTTTAATCGATAAGCAACGCAGTAGTAAATTATCATACCCCCTGCGATATAACGTTCGACTCTCCGTGTTGTAGTAGAATCTCGGTGCTCTTCATCGGATTGAGTCTCTTTCTTTCACATCTTCTGGTAAGATTCTGTGCAGGACGTAATCTATGATAGGAAAATGCCAATCTCGGGGTTCGAATTCAACCTGAGTTGAATATCCTTCTTTAATATCCTCTTCCTTGTCATCTTCATCGTAGATTAGCACGAAGAGTTGGTGAGTTCTCACCGTAACGAACTGTTCCATTTCTGGAGGCTGCGCCAGGGACACGGCTAACGCTGCTAGTGTATCTGCATACGTATTTTGTAAGCGTGGAATGTATTTGATGAAGAATCCTTCAAATGATTCTGCCATCTCGAAGGCCATCTTGTGGTATGGTATCAAGTCTTGATTTCTGACCTCATACTCTCCCTGAATTTGTTTAACTACTAGTTGAGAATCACCGAAGGCTTCGAGATATTCGACCCCCAGCTCTTTAGCAAAGCTGAGTCCAATAAGCAACGCATTATACTCGGCTACGTTGTTCGAGCATGGTTCGGTCAGCGAGTAAGCTCGAGGCATCACATGTTTTCCCGGGGAAACTAAGACAACTCCAACTCCGGAGGAAATCTTAGAAGGTCCAGGATCACTTGCTACATTGATTGCTCGAGAAACACTGTCGAAGTACAAATGCCACACCTGTTGATGGGAAGTTACGTTGACTTCGTGGCTTTCATATGGAAAATCATCGTACACCTCGGCGGCATCCGTAGTTGGGTTGGCTGCCAAGAGATCACAAATAGCTTGTCCCTTGACTGACTTTTGTTGTTTAAAATGTAGGTCGTATTGGGACAGAAGCAAAGCCCATTTCGCTAACCGCCAATTCATGAAAGCAGGCTGTGTCATGAATATTCTGACTGGGTTAACATTGGAGATAACGTAGATAGTTTGCCCTACCAAGTAGTGTCGCATTTTTTGGATGGCGAATACTAAGGCGAGACACTCTCTTTCAATCATTGGATACCGAGATTCGGCACCTACCAAGATCCGGCTTAGGTAATATACTGCCTGTTCGTGACCATTATTGTCATCTTGTGCAAGTAGTGCACTTAATGAGTGTCTCATCGCTTTGACATAAATCAAGAACGCTTGATTTCGGTGCAACGAGTATAGGGGGTTTTGAGAGATATTCTTTAATACTCTCGAACGTTTTTTGACAAGCGTCGTCCCATACGAATGATACGCCCTTCTTTGTAAGCCTGGAGAAGGGCTGACATTTTCCCGAAAGATTCGAAATGAACTGACGGATATAAGCCAACCGTCCTTGTAATCCTCTGAGCTCCTTAAGGTTTCTCGGAGGTTGCAATTCCTTAATCGCCTTCACTTTGTCAGGATCAATGTGAATACCCTTGGTGGTGACGACGAATCCAAGAAATTTGCCACTAGACATTCCGAGGAATGATTTGGTAGGATTCATCTTCAATTAATGAGTCCGCATTAGATCGAACATAGTCTTTAAATCTTTAATGTGATCATTCTTGTCACGACTTTTTACGGCTAGATCGTCCACGTAGCATTCGACGGTCTTTCAGAGATGTTCTTGGAAAATCTTTGACATGGCTCTTTGATATGTGGCACCTGCGTTCTTTAAGCCGAATGGCATAACCGTGTAGCAGAAAACACCGAGGGGTGTTCTAAACGCAGTATGCTTTTCATCATCTGGGTGCATCTTTATCTGATTATAACCAGAGAACCCGTCTATAAAAGACATTCTCTCGAATCCGCACGTGTTGTCAATAATAACGTCCGTGATGGGAAGAGGAAAATCGTCTTTTGGACATGTAGTGTTCAGGTCTCTAAAATTGATAAAAATTCTGATCTTCCCATTCTTCTTAAGGACTGGGACGATATTGGCAAGCCATTCGAGATGTTGCTCCTCCCTGACGAAACCCGAATCGATAAGCTTTTTGACTTCGGACTCGATTGCCTCCATAATTTGCGGACGAAACCGTCTTTGTTGTTGTTTGACAGGTTTGACATCCGGTTTAATATTGAGAAAATGCACTGCTACATTTGGATCGAGCCCTGACATATCTTCATAATTCCAAGCGAACACATCGATGTATTCCCTAATGAGAGAGATTAGTTCTTCTTTCTCATTTGGCGGGAGGCTGTCGCTAATGAATATTAGCTTCGGATTATCCTCGTTACCCATGTTCACCTGGACTACTTGATCTTCGGTAGGAGGTTCTCTTTGTTCAAACCTATCACCGTACTGCATATTCAAGTGATGAACCCAAGGGTCCTCCCAAGTTGGCATTTGATCGTCTTCCTCTATTGTAGTAGGATCAACCGTAGTCATGTTCACCATTAGCTTTTTAAACATTTCTCCAAGACTGGCGTCGGAGTCCCAGGCTGAAGAGTCGGAAGAATATCCATTTTTACTCTTATTAGCGATCTGGTCGATGACCTGCCAGCAACATTCGTCATCGGACGAGGAGACATAACCTAAACCTCTTCTGTGGCGATAATAATCATCAGGTTTTCCTTTTGGTACATAGGCCATTCGGGGCGGAACTCGCGGACCTTGACCAAAGCAAAGACATTCTCCTAGCGCGAAATCATATCCATACTTCTCCATGAGATCACGCACTTTCGTGTTATACCTAAATAGATGAGGGGCAGGCTTATCGTCATTGTCCCCTTCTTCCAAGAAGTGGTCGGGTATTGGAGATCCTCTTCCTTTACCGTAGATAACTTCTCTTCCAAGAAGTGTCGTTCCGCATGTATCCCGGTGAACTTCACCAAAAGGGGATTTTGCTTGAAGCGCTGAGATCGACAAAGCGAAATCAGGGCTCTTCTCGAGATTAAGACCAAGCCTAATCTCAAGGAACGGACGTATGGGTTTCGGAGCCTTCGATTAGCTTCTCCTTTGTGCTGAAGTTCATCGGGATCTCACTAACCTTCGCTAAAATTTCGTGCTCCTTGACTCTCCAATCCAGCAGCACCTCATCCTCTTGATAAAATTCCAGATCCCAAAAATAGAGGCCTTTGTCTCATATTTATAGGCCCCGGATGCGGTTATTTTGGATGAGAACAAGCGATTTGGCTCTATCTTCAGTTAACAACTGCCTAACCACATTTGGGGATGATATTAAGTCAGTTGGGAACCCTTGAAACAGATAAATCCTGTGAAAACAACTTTAAAACCGTCAAAATATGTTTTAGGTTCCGAACTGCGCTTGCGCGGGTCGGATCAGTCCGACCCGCCCTTGCGCGGGTCGGACCATTCCGACCTGCGCTTGCGCGGGTCGGATCAGTCCAACCCGCACAAGCGCGGGTCGGACCAATCCGACCCGCGCTTGTGCCGGTCGGAGTTAGGAACCCTTGAAACAGATAAATCCTGTGAAAACAACTTTAAAACCGTCAAAATATGTTTTAGGTTCCGAACTGCGCTTGCGCGGGTCGGTTTGTTCCATTCTACGCTCGCGCAATTTTGCTGACTTTTCCTTTTTTCTGTTCTCTTTCTTCCGAGACTTGTTCTTTTCGCGTGTTTTGTCGATATGTTGACTTTTATCGCAACGCCGCAAGACCAACCGTCGAACGTGCTTTGGTTAATATACGCGTGTTGATCAATACGCGCGGGCTGGTTGACGTGCGCGCGTTTGACCGGCTGACGTACGCACGTTGACCGGCGCGCACGAGATGATTAGGTGAATTTCCTTGACTCGCCCATTTATTGCTTCGAGTTTCGTGCGGCCTCTCATAGATAATTTTAGACGCCTACAAAGCTTAGGTAACATTAGTTTAGGTTTATATTATGTGTGTTAGTACCATAAGCTCAATTATATACACACATACACGTTTTGGTTTTTGTATATATATATAGTTATATATATACATAAATGTTTTGGTTTGATAGTTTTCAAGTTTTAATATGAAAAAATTTAATATAATTAGAAAACATATTTTTGTTTCATACTTATATGCATATATATGATTTCATCAATATCAATTTTATTTAGTTCAATGAAATCATATTTTAGTGCATTATATGTGTATTTTGATAAAATACTGCATTCATTGTTTATAGACTTCATAACAATAGTTTACATCTTTCTTCAAGTCTATAAAATCATTTTGTAAAGTTTCAAAGTATGGTTTAGGCAAAATGTCAAAATTCATATGTTTACATTTCTATGTTTTGGACCTCCTTACAAAATGATGACATCTTATATTTAGGAAGTCCTTTTTGAAAACCAGTTTTGTAGCATGTGTATTATCATGTCTACAATCATTTCCCAAAGTTTTATATTTTTCTGAATTTATTTGATATTTTTAAACAGGGTTTTAAAATCAAAAAATCAACTTTCAAACTGTTCTGTTCATGTATCAGTTTGCGGTCGACCGCCACGGTCGACCGCACCTGAGTTTTTACCTGCGGAGTCAAACAGAAACTTTCACAGTCGACTGTTAGCTCGAATTTTTCCACGATCGACCGCCAAAGTCTCTGGAAAATTCTCAGCTTCGAAAGTGGCTGGCGGTCGACCGTGAGATTTTCACGGTCGACCGTCGTTCACTCCAACGACTATTTTTATACAGAATCAGATTTCTGATTCGTGGGCTTTTTGATCTTTTTCTTTAGGGTTTTGACTGAGATTTTGGGAGGCTATAAATACCCCCTTGCTCTCATCCTTCACATCCATCCAAGAAGTTTTTAAATAAGAGTTTAACAAGGGTTTAAGTTTGTTTAGTGTTTGTTTAAAAGAGTTTTGTTTGTGAAGAAGTTTTACACAAGTGGAAGAGATCATCTACATTCTTTGGGCTTCATTTTAATCCATCTCTCCATCTTGTTTTTCAAAGAATAATTTCTAAACTCAATGCTAGCTTTATATTAATTCTTTGTTGTTTATCATTCTCATTAAGCTAGTTTTTTCGATTGAGTTTAGTTGATTTGATTTCACTCATTGTTTACACACACCCACTTGAGCTTATTGTATTTGCATACATTGTTTATTTGGGTTGGTGAGAGTTATAATAATTGAGTGTGAGCTTTTATTGTATTCTCATCCATATTAGAGAACAATCATTTATTGTAATTGTGCTTATTGTGAGATTCACTTTGTAATACACTTGTACACCGGGAGAAATGTGTGACGAGAGTTGGGGATCGTCCCAAGATGAGTGACGTCGGTTGACGAACCTAGGGAGAGGTTGTATCCGAGCACTTGAGGGAGACACGTCGAGTTCAACACTTGAGAGGGTGTAGAGTGGGATTACAAGAGTGTGTTAGTTGTAGAGTTTTCGGTAAACTAGAAAACTATATTGTGAGGTGTAAATGTTGTTCGGGTAAACGTAGAAAACCCGATTGTGATAGTGGAGATCTCCTCGAGGTGAGGAACGGAGACGTAGGTCGTGGGGACCGAACGATCTCCTCGAGGTGAGGAACGGAGACGTAGGTCGTGGGGACCGAACTCCGTAATCATATTGTTTGTTTGTGATTGCATTGGCGCACTTATTTTTATGTTCATATCTTATATCGCCTTTGTATATTGTTTGTTGATTATATTGCCCATTATCTAGTTTAGATTGTTTACCCTTGTGTTAATTATATATCCTTGCATATATCTCATAGTATATTTCATTGCTAGGATATTGCTCTTTGTTCATATTGATTATTCTTGCTTGTAACATATTATATATCTCTCTTGCAAGAATAATTTGTTATTAATTTTAATTGGCATAAAATCGGATTAGATTAGCATAAGACCCTAATCACCTAATAGATTGATCATGATTATTGACTGTTTGATGATGATCATTGATGGTTTCCTAAAGTCCATTGATTGTGCAAATTTTAGTTTCTTAATTTTAGCAATTGTTGATTATAGTCCATCGATGGTCCCTGCGATCATCAATGGTTGATTGTAGACCATCGATGGTTCGAAATATGGTTTTTGTTTCTCCACTTATTTCCTATAGTCCATCTATGATTACACTTGGTCATCGATGGTACCTCATGACCATTAATGGTTCGAAAACTGAAATCAACATTTGTGATTATTTTTGTATCGTCTTGAACCATAACTCATTTGTACCTATTTATTTATGAAATATATCATCTCACAAACATATCAGTAGCAAATGAGAATTTGTTATTTATCAAATAAGAGATATTGCACGAACAATGTCAAACCCAAAAAATGTCCTGTCAATCTCCCCCTTTTTATAATAACAAATTTTGAAATTTGAAAACAAAATGCAAAACATAGTGTCCCCCTTTTTATAATAACAAAATTTGAAATTTGAAAACAAAATGCAAAACATAGTGAGATATGTATATTCAGTGCATGATAAACTTATGACAAGTATGATATGCAAAACAAAACCCCCTCTACAAAATATGCATACATGAAAAAGTACATGTATTATACTAAAACAAAGAACTTAGTTTCAAAAGAAACTCCATGAAATCTTAAACCATTTTTTTAAATTTCACCTCGAACACAAAATTTCAAAAAAAATAAATAAATAATCTCAAACTATTTTTTTTAATTTCACTCTTTCTCCCTTTTTTTAATACCAAAAGAAAACACACTTAGGATATGTAATATACTTAAAATTTTAAATAAAAATTATCTAAAGATGCAAGGAAGAGAAATACATATCGGTTCACAAAAGATTTAAAAAAAATAGCACGTGAGATACATATTTTATTTTAAAACATGTGAATCACGATGATAAGTCATATTAAAATTCACATACAAACTATGAATATATCAATGAAAAGTTTGTAAAAACAATAATACAGATAATTATATTAGTTATAAAATAAATTTAGATATATCTTAGTTTGAGCTTTTTCTTTTGTTACACAACTCAACCTTTAGAAAAGGTCCAGAATCTCATCTGTCACCTAAACCATATAGAAATTTTTTAAGAGGAAGTGTTTGGAGGGCGATGTACACCATCTCTAAATGTAGAAAATATTTAGTGTATAATGGATACCCTTAAGATATTGCACAATTATATACATGAGTGTGGGTCTTTAATCATTTTTTAACGAATACACTCAAACTTTACCGTGGATTTATAGAGTGTGGATCTTTGACTATCTTTTTCACAAATACACTCTTTTTGCTTGATGTTTATAGCTCAAATGCACTGTGTACATGAATAAAAATTTAGTGTTGTACCCAAGTGTTGATCCAGCTAAAAACTAATTGATATATCTAAAAACACTTCATAAATAATATATAAAAACATTTATTCTTACGTTTACAAGACTAAACATAGTATGATAATATTAAGATGTGAAAAGTATTACGAAACATATTGTAAAACATCATGTTTATCAATCAAATATGTAAACATATGTGTGCACATTTAATATAGATAAATGTAAAAAAAATATGTGAACCAATATGATAAGCTCATGCCTATATATCAATAGATAGCCATATCTAAATATTTCATGTAAAACCATATACATAAGCAAGTTCAACTTTATTTATTTATTTTCTTAAAATGAAAATGAAAGAGAGAGAAATTTTTATTTTGTTTTTGATTTTTATAAGAAAACAAAAATTAAAGAAAGAGAAATTTTTATATTGTTTTTATTTGTTATTAGAAAAGAAAAATGAAAGAAAGAGAAATTTTTATTTTAATTTTCAATATATAAAAATAACCAAAAAATCAAGAAAAATCAAATAAAAATAAAACATAAAGAAAAAAAATCCAAAAATATGTATATACAACAAATCTGGTGAGCATGAATTTGAAAACTTACTAATAAAGCGTCTTTTCCCACTAAACACTCTTACCCTTATTTGTCATCTCCACTTGCTCAACTTCAGACTCATCCTTATATGTCAAATCCGAGGTTGTAACTTTAAGACTCTTACCCTCCTTCCTTTCCCTTTATGTTCAAAGGGTATCAATTATTGTAGTGACCTGGTTTCCTACAATGATAATAGATATGTTCGGTTTCAGAATCACTTGAGGAATTATTATTTACTTGTTTAGTAAATTGATTCTATCTTTTCAGAAGATATTTTTATCCTATTTTTTATTCTAGAAAAGAGTTGAATCTTTTTGCAATAAATGCATATTGATCATCCTCATCTTTTGAACTTGAGTCTAGCTCCATCTTCTTCTTTGATCAGGATTTCTCCTTCTTTACTCGTAAAGCTAATGATTTATTCTTTGAATCTTCTTCTGATGCATATTTTCTCTCTTTCAATCAGACTTCGTATGTTATAAGATGGCATACAAGATCATCAACAGATAGATTAGAAAAGTTCTGAAGTTCTTTAGTAGCCGTTACTTTTGGTTTCCAATCACGAGATAGAGAACATAGTATTTTTCTGCATAGCTTCTTTTTGTTGTACTCCTTTCCTAAATCTTTTGAGTTGTTCACGATATCAGTAATCACATGAATATCTCATGTATGCTTTCTAAGGCATTCATATTGAAATTCTCATATTTTCTTACCAGCATTGCAAACTTGGCTCTTTAACTTGCGGAGTTCCTTTAAGTGTGACTTCAAATGTTCTCCAAATTTTCTTCATAGTACAATTAGAAACACGATTAAATTCTTCAATAGCAAGAGAACAATATAAATCATTCATGGCTTTTGAATTATGAGAATGAATTCATTTATTTTGTAGAGTCCATTTATCCTTATGTAGAACAACTATAACATTATTTACCTCAGTAGTAGGTTGCTTATACCTACGTTTTACTATTTTCCAAACATTAAAACTAGTGGACAGCAGAAAATTTTTTATACGTGCTTTTCAATAG
>NC_033794.1:74471968-74482833 GCF_001876935.1 Asparagus officinalis | reverse complement strand
GGGTCCTTCAGAAAAGGTTGTAGCGGTGGTAAGGCTTGAGATCTCTACCCTAGATTGTGATACCTAAAGATGGATAACGATGCTTTGATACCACTTGTTAGATCAACTGTGATGCAAGCCAAGAGGGAGGGGGATGAATAGGATTGTTATAATTTTTTAACAAGACTCAAATGATATAGTGGAAATAAAATGTGAAAAACTAAAAGTAAACCAACACAAAAACACACGAGATTTTTATAATGGTTCGGATCAAAATCCTACATCCACTCTTCCTTCTCACAAAGGTCCTTCTTCACTATGACTAGAGTTCTCTCAAATTACAATCTGATTTGGCAGAATTTATAGATAGATCCTGGAATCTACCCAAAATCAATCGTCTGACCTCACTCTTCACAATGGCCAAAAGAAACCTAGCACTAGCTAGGCATTCTCAATTCATTTTGCTTGAGTACACCAACCCTCAATTACCCTGGCTTGAGTATGCTATCAAACTCATAAGTTTGAAATACAAAACCAATTCAAAAATAATTAAAGCCCAATTAAAAAGAAGTTAATTACAACCGTTTAAATAAATCGCTCTCTAAAACGTTGACGTTAAAGGTCCGTGAAGAATCGATGTTGTAGGAATGTAAGGGGCACTTCTGTTCACTGAAACAAATCCTTCAATGTTGAGCATGACGAGAAGAAGTTGAACGAGACTTTGGTGGTTAAATTCTCAAATCAAATTCTCTCCCTAAACCTTAGAATAGATCTCTCCTTTTTACTTGTTCTCTTTGTTATTTATTATGATCTCTATCTCCTCTTAAATAGACCTTGATAAAATAGGAAAGAAGTACTCAAATCATAGCTCAAATTGGAGATTAAATGGGTCGATGAATGGCTAAGATTAAATCTAAAAATCTGCTAAAACTCGTCGCGGCCATTAATGGTTGATCACGATTATGATGATCATCAATGGTTGCATGTAGTCCATCGATTGTGCAAATTCTAGATTCTGGATTTTAATAATTGTTGACTTTAGTCCATTGATGGTCCTTGCAACCATCGATGGTCGACTGTAAACATTGATGATTCGAAATATGATTTCTATTTCTCTACTTGTTTCGTGTAGTCCATCGATGAGCAAACTCGACCATCAATGGTGCATCATGACCATTGATGGTTCAAAAGCTAAAATCAACATTTGTGTTGATTTTTGCATCGTTTTGAACTGTAACTCATTTGTATCTGTTTATTCCTGATATATCTCATCTAACAAACATTCAGTAGCGAATGAGATTTTCTTATTTATCAAACAATAAATATTGCACCCCAAACAATTTTCTAACATAATCATAAAATGTTTTAAAGAGAAAGATTGATTAGTAATTGAAAGCAAAATGAGACTTATATTTTTGGAAGTTAATGATGATAGATTTGGATCTTCTCTATCAATCAAAGAATGTTGAAATATTCATTCCAAGAAAATAAAAATTATTGAAGTAATCGTTGCTTTAATATAATCTTCTATATTTCGTGAAAGATTGTGATTAACTTTGAGAAAATGGATGATTAAGTATAATTGAAAGGAACTAGAATCATCTATTAAAAATAAATAACTAACTCTGATTAAACTTAATGTTTTCCTCTTCTCTTGAACTAAAGGACATTTGTAACTTATGATGGTAATTATCCCTGGAAGGACCATAACCAGTTTAGATATAATGGATGGTTTTGAGTTATAGTTTATCTCTTAAATGTTGCGAACCTGAACACCAGTGTCGCGCACCTATGCGGAAGCGTGCACGCACACACCGAACGAGTCAGAGATCACTGAGAAGAAGAGAACCGCACACAAGCACAATCCAATCCAAATACGACAAATCCAAACCAAACACAGAGATATACATGGTTCGGCAATTTACCTACGTCCACGGGGAGAGGATAGGGAGATTCCACTAAATCAAGGAGAGTACAAAAGGGCTACAATCAGACAAAATCATTCCAACTAACCCTCAACCAAATCTCTCAACTTACTCACAATATCTCCCTCTCACAATGCTCAAATCTCTTATTTCTCTTCTATTTTAGAAACCCTAAACAACACATTTTATATGTGTAACAACGTAGGTGACAAAGTGGTAAATAACCAAGCCCAAACTCCACATTAATTCGTGTAAACAGAGACCAAAACGAACTAGAAAATTGTTAATGAGTCGACTCATGACTGAGATGATTCGACTCGTCCGAGACTTGACAAAACAGAAACCATCTTGATGAGTTGACTCATAACTGAGGTGAGTCGACCCGTCAGAAACTTGTGACAAAACGGTTAGGTTTCGTGAGTCGACTCATGACAGGCATGAGTCGACTCAACCTGATGAGTCGACTCATGTGCATGTATGAATCGACTCACAATCTGAAAACTATTTTCTGAATTCTTCCACAATTCTCCACCTCGACAAAATTTACCAAAACTAAACCGACACCAAACAAAGAGTATCAATGCGTCGTCTCTCCAAATACGGCTGCACCAACATGGTTGCATATGTACCCCCTCTCCCAACGGATCAAGCCGCCCATAGTTCATCCAAATGGCCGCCAACGGCCTCAACAATCGCGAATATATAACAAGTTTCTACAATGATCAAACTTGTTGCTCGAAACTACCTTAGTGAGCATATTCGTCAGATTATCCTTCGTGTGGACTTTCACAATCTCCACATCGCCATCTTCAAGAACATCTCGAACGAAGTGATAACGAACATCAATGTGTTTTATTCTCGCATAAAAAAACATGATTCTTCACCAAATAGATAGCACTCATGCTATCACAATAAATAGTAACAGACTCTATGATATACCAAGTTCCTCCAAAAGTCCCCGAAGCTAAATAGATTCCTTCATAACCTCCGTAATTGCCATATACTCTGCCTCTATTGTAGACAAAGCTACCGTTAGCTGTAAGGTGCATCTCCAATACACTGGCGCATGGGTCAAAGTGAACACATACCCCATTGTAGACCGGCGCTTATCCAAATCCCAGGCATAATCCGAATCCACATATCTAATGCACAACTGCCCACCTGTGGTGTTCTGCTCATAAACCAAGCCAACATTGAGCGTACCTCAAATGTACCTCAAAATATATCTTACGACATCCCAATCACCCACTCCTGGATCGTGCATGTATCTCGAAACCATGCTTACCGCCTGTGATAAATCCGGCCTCATACATACCATCGTGTACATCAAGCTCCCAACCACACTCGCATATGGAGTCTTCGACATCAACTCTCGATCTTTAACTGACTTTGGTGAAAGACCAGCTGAAAGCTTCAAATGGGCTACTAATGGTATATTAACTGGCTTCGTATCCATGCAAACATAAAATCATTATAAAACCTTTTTCAAATAATCCATCTGTGTCAAACAATTTCTGCCCTTCTTCTTGTCTTTGCCAATCTCCATCCCTAAAATGCGCTTCGCCTCGCCCAAGTCCTTCATCTCAAACTCATTTGAAAGCTGAACTTTCAACTCATCTATAGCCGACCTAGAAATAGAGGAAACCAATATGTCATCGACATAAAGCAACAAATAAATATACACATCTCCTCTCAACTTGCGAAAATACATGTAAGGATCAAACTGGCTCCTAGTGTGTGAATGATCAAGCATAAAACCATCAAACCACCTATACCACTATCGAGGAGACTACTTCAATCCGTATAGCGATTTCTTTAACCTGCAAACCAACTTATCTTTCCCTGTAGCTCAGAATCCCAATGGCTGGGTCATATATATTTCTTCATCAATATCACCATGAAGAAATATCGTCTTCACATCCAATTAATCTAACTCTAATCCATATTGTGCCACCAAAGCTAGCAAAATCCGAATCGAAGAGTGCTTCACCACCGGAGAGAAAACCTCATTATAGTCAATACCTTCCTCTTGTATATAGCCCTTTGCAACCAACCTAGCTTAACCTCAATGGAGTGTCCTCAATGCTTTCCTTCTTCGTGTATACCCACTTACAACCAATCGCCTTCCGCCCCTTTGGAAGCTCAACAAGATCCCATGTATCATTCTTATGAAGAGAATCCATCTCCTCCTACATAGATACCTATCACGAATCAGCCTCCGAACTCTGCTCGGCCTCTCTGAAAGTAGTAGGTATCATCTCATCAATACTCTCCATCGGAAGTGCATACGCAACTGTGTCGGCATACCGTACTGGTACCCGTATGTCTCTCCTCTATCTCCGAACCGTAATAGAATCATAAACCTGAGCCATCGGTCCCTGATCCTGCACATCAGTACCCGTATCCTCTGTGTCATCGTCATGCTCACCTGGCATCACCTCAGTCGGTACTCTAATGGATACTGTACCATCTAGACACTGTGGAGCTGCATCGATCTCCACCACCTGTAATATCTCCTCTGTCGGGTCGCTCTCCACCTGATGAGAGCTGTAAAGCTTCAAGATAGAAGCCTCATCAAATGTGAAGTCCCTACTCAGTATATTCTTCCTATCAACTGGATCCCATAGCTTGCATTCCTTGACACCACGCTTGAATCCTATAATATGGCTTTCCTAGCTCGAGGTTCCAATTTATCTATTCTAACATGATAATATGCAGGGCAACCAAATACCTTAAGCTGGTCATAGTCATGTGATGTCTCTCCCAACCACATCTCCATAGGGGTCTTCCCCTCAATCGCAGATGAAGGCAACCTATTAATGAGGTGGCTCCCATATGTAAGTGCCTCAGCCTAAAAGATCTTCTCCAAACCACTCTGCGTCAATAAGCATCGGACCTTCTCCAGTAAAGACCGATTCAGTCTCTCTGCCACCCCATTCTGCTACGGTGTATGACTAACTATGAAGTGCTTCTCTATGCCCTCGTCTCGACATAACTCCTGAAAGGGGTCTGAAGTGTACTCACCGTCGTTGTCAGATCGTAACGTCTTGATCTTTCTCCCAGTTTGTAGTTCTAATCTCTTCTTCCACTCCACAAACAAATCTAGAACTTCATACTTATGCTTCATGGTATACACCCAACAACGTCTAGAATAGTTATCAACAAATATGACGAACCAATGTCGACCACCATGTGATGCCATCTTGGTAGGACACCAAACATCTGTGTGCACATAGTCCAGGATGCCCCTCGTCCTATGAATAGCAGTCCCGAACTTCATCTTAGTTTTCTTGCCAAGAACACAGTGCTCATAGAAATCCACTTTTCCACTCTTAGCTCCTTTTAATAGCCCCTGCTTGCACAAAGCCTGAAGTGATTTTTCTCCTGTATGCCCTAACCTGTGGTGCCAAAGCCTGCTCATGTCCGCTTTTGAAATAGCTAAAGTAACCCAGCCAACCTCGGTGCTCCCCTTCAGATAATATAAGTTCCGACTGCGGACTCCCTTCATCACCACTAAAGATTCCTTAGTAACCTTTGCTACAGCGTCCTCAAAGATCACCTTGAATCCCTCCGCCTCCAAAGCTCCAACAGAAATAAGATTCTTCTTCAGCAGATGAACGAATCTCACCTCCTTCAATTCACGGACTACCCTCATCGTGCATCCGAATCCGCACGGTACCTATCCTATAAATACCACAGGATTGATCATTTTCCATGACAATAACACCCCCATCAAGTCTCTCAAATGATGCAAACCAATATCGCCTAGGGATCACATGATAAGTAGCATTGGAATCAAGCATCCAATCTGATGCATCCAAATGGTTCACCTTCGGAGTAATCAAAAGAGAAAAGCTCGAACCATCGGAATCATTTCCTTTCACAATGTTCACCTTATTGGCATTCGGGCCATTTTTCTTGCTATTCTTCTTCTCTTTGATCTTTGGATAATCTCTTTTCCAATACCTTTGTTCCTTGCAGAATGCACATTGGTTCTTTCCTAGCTGGTGACGACCTCTTGACTTTGACCTTCCTTTATTTCTACCTTTCGGATATGGGCTTCTACCTTTTGTCGATAAGGCCTCTCCTGAAGTACTAATGCGGGAAGTCTCCTTATCCTTCCTCCTCAAATCGTAGTTCATCAATGCGTTAATCACTTCACTATAAGTGATAGAAGATTTCTCATTCAACAAAGTAAGCATAAAGGTATCATACTCATCATCCGGTAAGGAGCCCAAAAGAATAATAGCCTTGTACTCATCCGTGATCTTCTCATCCACATTCGCTAAGTCCGACAACAACTTAGTGTAGTTGTTCACATGAGCCGCAAGCGAGGTGCCTCTGGACATATAAAATCTGAATAATCTTCGCAGCAAGTGCAAACGATTCTCAATACTCTTTGTAAGCTACTTATTGTTGAGAGTTTCTCACATCTTCATTGCAGACGTCACCCCAATCACATCATATTTCAGCTCATGTTCCAAACAAGACCTGATCACCCCCACAAACGTTCTTATTCATCTTTTCTCATATCGCCTCTTCATATTTAGGTGGCATCTTATTGACCATGATAGTCTCCTCCAAATTTTAAGCATTAGGCGCATCCTGTACGTCACTCATCCACAAACCAAAATTAATTTTGCCGACATATTTCACAATACTAATCTTAGTATTCTGAAAACCAACTTAAATTGTACCCACCATCTTACTGCTTTCACCAACTTTTTCACCCATAATCACAAACTCTAAATTACAAAGAAAGATTCAAACTTTATAGAATTTAGAAGTTACCCAATTGAACCCTAGATTGGATTCGAAATAGAACTCCTAACCACACGAGGAAAGCGAGATCTTCAACGGCAACTTCAAACCCTAACTCCACCGAAGCCTAGAACTCCAAGATCCAAGCTTCCAACTGAATCTTCCTCCACCTAATCCAAAACCCTAGCTCTGAAATCTGAGCTCTGATACTACTTGTTGCGAAGCTGAACACCAGTGTCGCGCACCTATACGGAAGCGTGCACGCACACACCGAATGAGTCTGAGATCACTAAGAAGAAGAGAACCGCACACAAGCATAATCCAATCCAAATACGACAAATCCAAACCAAACACAGAGATATACGTAGTTCAGCAATTTTCCTACGTTCACGGGGAGAGGATGGGGAGATTCTACTAAATCAATGAGAGTACAAAAGGGTTACAATCACACAAAATCACTCCAACTAACCCTCAACCAAAGCACTCAACTTGCTCACAATATCTCCCTTTCACAATGCTCAAATCTCTTATTTCTCTTCTATTTTAGAAACCCTAAACAACACCTTTTATATGTGTAACAACGTGGGTGGCAAAGTGGTAAATAACCAAGCCCAAACCCCACAGTAATTCGTGCAAACAGAGACCCAAACGAACCAGGAAACAGTCGTTGAGTCGACTCATAACTGCGATGAGTCGACTCGTCCGAGACTTGACAAAACAGAAACCATCTCGATGAGTCGACTCATGACTGAGGTGAGTCGACTCGTCAGAAACTTGTGACAAAACGGCTGAGTTTCGTGAGTCGACTCATGACAGGCATAAGTCGACTCAACCTGATGAGTCGACTCATGTGCATGTATGAGTCGACTCACAATCTGAAAACTGGTTTTCTAAATTCTTCCACATTAAAGTCCTTACCACTGCGTCAAATTCAACATGTGGTTAGGATTGAGTAATGGATCCCAGCTGATTGAGCATCTTTTTCATGGATTGAAATTTGAGATATTTTGTATATATAGAGATATATTTCTTAAATCCGTTTTAAATGCATGCCGCTCAAAGAGTAGAACTGTTTTGATTCTATGTTAAAACTATTTAGTGACGCCAAAATGATCTAGTGCAAGCTAATAAATGAAATGCACCCAAACCCTCATTTTTGTTGCCTCTTAATGTGTTTGAACTTTTACATGCACGTTGTCCCATTTTTGGTGCACCTCCTTTGTTTTTTGTTTCAAACTCTTTTTCTCGTCTCATCTCCACACCTTGAGCTCAACAGAGCTCATAACCTCCCCATATAAATACATCATGACCAAAGCCCAACTAATCAAACCACAAAAGAGTAGATACCCAAAACGTGAGCAAGAGAATGGAGCCGTTAGGCGTGGAGGAAGTGCTCTCCAATCTTGAGAGCTCAAGAAGAAGCAGTTTCAGAGTCAACGATGATGAGCAGGAGCTGCGATGGGCAGCGCTCGAGAAGCTGCCAACGATCAAACGGGCTCAGACGACGATCGTGAAGTCAGCAGTGGATGGCGTGCACAAAGAGGTGGATGTGAAAAAAATGGGGGCAAGGGAGAGAGAGGAGTTCATTAAGAAGGTGCTGAGAGTGGCTGATGAGGGTAACCAACGGTTGCTCAGTAAACTAAGGGATCGTTTCTCTAAGTAAGTTTTAGGCTGTGTTTGGGCAAACGTAGAAAAATCGGACGAGGATTAATCAAAACTGAGCCAAAATCGAATCACACACCGCGGTCATGATATAGAAACGCATGTGCTCATAAAATAGAAAAAAATATTATAGATAATGAAGGCCCTTGTCGTATGGAAGTTATTTGGGTGTAGAATAGTACCTGCAAGTTCTAAAATAGATTTTTAAAATATATGTTCTAAACGTATTGAAATTTCCTTAATCATCATAACCATCTATTATTTGAGGGATATACGGATAATTGCGGATCACTTCAAATCGATCAAATGCTTGCCACTATTTTTAATTCACATGCGCTCATAGTTTTTATTTTTTTTAACTTCAAAGAATCATAAATGTTTATTAAGTAACAGGCGATTGAGTGAGAAAGTAACTGCCAACATACAGCAAAGATGATCTCCAGTTGTCTTTTGTTCTGCATTTATTTTAGTTTGTTTCTTTTTGGTGATGCTTTTCTACTATCTCTAACGAAATGATGTAAGGTTTCTAGTTGATTACTTGCCATCTACCTTCTCATTGGTGATTGTTTACATTCAATGATGCCTGCATTATTATCTCTGATAACTGCTGAACGAATATTCTACCATAAAACAATCTAAAATTATTTTTGTCAAAGAATGCAGACACTCGCTAGAAACAAACTTACATTTAATAAAATAATCCAGTGTCACATCTTTTTGGCTGCAGGGTTGGAGTAAAACTTCCAACAGTGGAGGTCAGATTTCACAATCTAACAGTTGAAGCCAAGTGTTTTATAGGAAACAGAGCACTGCCAACGCTACTGAACTCAGCCAGAAACCTGGCTGAGTCAGTACTGGAAATTTTGGGCATAAAGCTAGCAGAGAGAACTAAATTACTCATAATTCTCAAAGATGTATCTGGGATCATAAAACCCTCAAGGTCTTTACTTATTCCAATAAATTCGATGCATAATTACTTGGAAGGTGATTAACTTTTAGAAGTTTTATGTAACTTTTTGATATACAGGATGACACTTCTATTGGGTCCTCCGTCTTCAGGGAAGACCACCCTTTTGCTAGCTCTAGCAGGGAAATTAGACCAAAAGTTGAAGGTTTGATATCAATTGGACAGCATTTATTAATCAAGTATAAGTTACATGCATTTTTTTTAATCTACATCTCCAGTAGAATTTATCATTCCTGGGGTTGACTGTTTAGAGAAGAACAACATAATCCCTCTCTCTGAGTGACTAAAGGACAACTTAAGAGGCCATAAGTGCTACTAAAGGTGTAGATGAGGATGCTTTTTTTTTTTGCAATTTAAAAGAATATTGTAACAATTTTTGTATAAATATTGTAGGCTACAATTTTTGTATAAATATTGCAGGCTATGGGAGAGATAAAGTATAACGGGTATAAGTTCAACGAGTTCGTGCCGCAGAAAACGGCGACATACATTAGCCAAAATGACATGCATACTACAGAGATGACTGTGAGAGAAACCCTAGATTTCTCTGCAAGATGTCAAGGGGTTGGTGCTAGATACGGTAATTCTTGTTCATACTTAATTTGGAAAATTAATAGAGAACTTTGTTTTTAAGTGTATAAGATACACATTAAGTGGCATGTGATTGTAAAAGTTCATTCAACACTGTGAAGGAATGTGACATCATTGACCTCCCGATAAAGTTAAGGGAAAGTATAAAGGATGGTGGTTTACTTCCTTTGGCATTTGTATGCTATTTGTTCTATATGGATAGAATTTTAATTTGATTTATTTAATTAATTTATTTGTTTTGATGTAGACCTTCTAATGGACTTAGCAAGGAAAGAGAAGGAAGCAGGGATATACCCTGAACCCGAATTGGATTTATTCATGAAGGTATTAATTTGACCAAGTCTAACTAATACCTAAAAACTTCAGTACATGAATTATATATGACATTTTTCTTTGCCCAAATTTACTTTGATCCATGGGGATAATTTTTCAGGCCATTGCAATGGAAGGCGTTCGGAGCAGCATGTTAACGGATTACATTCTAAGGGTAAGTAATCAATTTAATTATAAGTCTTTTAGGATATTACTTTTTTTCCTAATGTTTTATAACTTCAGTACAAAAAGGGTTACAGATATACCCTATGTACTATAGAGATATAGCCACTTATACACGTAAGCTATTTTATTAGTAATTTCCCTCTTAAAACAAGCACAAACTTATGCATTTGCCCTCAATTTAGAGGGCAATTTATTGTTTTTTCAATTAATTTGAAGGTAAAAATCTAAAAATGGTGATTTATCTTTAAGTGAAGCCCGACACGCACGATATCACAACCTAAGGGAGAAAATAGTAAGGAATACATGCACAGGGTGCAGCTGCCGATAAAATAGTATACAGGTAGATAATGAATATAAGTGACACCCACTATAGTGCAGATGATGTTGTGTGTATGTAATTACTCCTCCGTTCTAGCCCATGTAATTACTGTTATTATAATACTATGCTGACAACATGGGACTCTTCCCTCTTAAAATATTGG
>NC_033794.1:74431243-74471958 GCF_001876935.1 Asparagus officinalis | reverse complement strand
AAGAAAAAGATAATTTATAGAATCTATTTTTATTTTCAATTTATACATAAACCACATTTAAAGTGGGTTTTTATTGCAATCAACAACTTCCTACTCAAATTTTCACTAAAAAACTAATACTAAACTTTAAAAAGTCAAGTTCAAATTACGTGAGTTGTATCCTAACAAGTCCTAAACATTACAAAGAAAGTCATGTACATTGAATGCGAATTTTTAAAAGGTAATTTTGGGTTTTCAGTGAAAATTTTGACCGGAGGTGGTTGATTGCAATAAAAACAATTTTAACTGCAGAAACATCGAATTGCTTGCTGTATTCTGATTCCAAATAAAATCCAAAAAAAGGGGGAGCACTCCAAAAGTAAGCACACCTTACTTATATAAGCACAAAGAGGCACACCAAGAAATTTTAGATGTAATAAGTTCAGAAAATTAACGGACGTATGTGCCTTTGATCTATTATTTTAAGGGGCTTATTGGGCCGAAAGCCCACTATGCTCCGTTCTATTATAATGCGATCCCCCTTTCCCGCGGAGAAAGAAAACAAGAGATCCCTCCCCAAAAATCAAGAACTTGCGTTTTCCGTTTGGTTTTTTCGATAATGGCCCCTTAAACCTTTATTTGTTCGAGAAGTTGCCCCTAGAATCTTGTTAGTTCTTTCCAGTGGGTTCTCTCCGATTGAACTCTCCAGTTAGTTGGCGTTAGATGTGAAGGAATGTTAACCCACACTACAGAATGACCAATTTGGAAGAACAAATAAGATTTGAGAGAGTTAACAGCAATTTCAATTATTTGATGGACTTATTCAAAATATTGAAAGATGCTAGGTATCAATATCGAATAGAACCAAACATGTTTAGTGTAACTCCATCCACTGCTAGTGAAGCCATGCACACAAGCTGTTTGTTGTATTGCCCCTGTGGTCTTCAATCGCCACTGTCAGTTGTTGAGCAATTAGCACATCAAATTTATAGCTATAATTTTTAATTTACAAAAATGTGATCATTATTGACATAGAATTTTGAATGAATGGATGCAGATATTGGGGCTGGACATTTGTGCTGATACCATTGTGGGAGATGAGATGAAACGAGGAATTTCGGGTGGAGAGAAGAAGCGGGTTACAACTGGTTTGATCTACTTCTTCAATACCCATTTGTAGATTATCATACTAGATATATAACAAGCAATTAACATGATTTATTTGAAACAACAGTATTATAAGTAAATCATTGTTCAAAGTTGGGAAATTTCAATTTGGTCTTATGAATTATTGTTTCAAATCTACCCTGACAATGAGTTCTTCTGAGGTTAGTGATTTCACAGAAATTCTGTAGTACTCTCTTCAAATATATTGCACACATACAGCCTCATTCACACTGCCTGGACTGGAGATAGGTGTCACTCTATCAACTGTGGAAAAAAGCTCTTGCGTAAATGGTAAACAAGTAAGGAGACGGTTTCTGGATCGTCTCGATTTGGATCCTTAAATCGAACTCCTGCGTGGGGCTCAATGCACCATTAATCCTGCTATTAACCTGAGCTTATGAATACGGTCAATACAATTATTCCTATTGAGTAATATTATGTTCATAGGTACACCCATTAAGTTTTTTGTTCTAGAGCTCACAGGTTGAAGTTTACTGGTACCGTAAAGTTATTACCTCATGAAAATTATTATTGCCTCCCTCTGACAAACATTTCATCAAATTCTTGAAGGTGAGATGATTGTTGGGCCCTCGAAGACCCTTTTCATGGATGAGATATCTAGTGGTCTGGACAGCTCCACCACCTTCCAAATTGTAAAATGCCTGCAACAGATTGCCCGTCTGAGGGAGGCCACCATATTGATGTCGCTCCTTCAACCAGCACCTGAGACATTCGAACTATTTGATGACATCATCATCCTAACTGAGGGTCAGATTGTATATCAGGGACCCCGAGAGTTGGCTTCGGAGTTCTTCGAAACCTGTGGCTTTCGTTGCCCCGAGAGGAAAGGCACTGCTGACTTCTTACAAGAGGTAATTTTGAAAAAATAAGTGTTAGTTGCTTCCTGAGTGATATTTTTTTAATAACTCTTTTAAACCCAGGAGGCTTTTGTCAAAAAACCAAAATTCTCTTTCTGAAGGTAAAAAAGTTAGAAAAGAAATTCACTCTGGAGGCCTATCTGCAAAAATTGATTACAGGCGGTCTATCCAGTATCCACAATTGGGTGATAATATAGGGGGTCTATCTGCAATTAGCCCAAAAAATAAAAATAAATATTATTTCAATGCCCATATTTACTAGTCGGGCATTTGACTCGTGTTCTGCTTTCATTAGGGAATATAATTATGCTTTTATTTATTCCCTCTATTAATTTAGTTATTTGTCACAACCACCGTAATAGGTGATATCAAGAAAGGATCAAGAGCAGTATTGGGCAGACAAGAGCAAGCCCTACAGCTACGTATCCGTCTCCCAATTTGCTGAAAACTTTAAGAAATTTCACGTTGCGCTTCAATTAGAGAAGGAACTCTCAATCCCCTTTGACAAGAGCTGCGGCCATAAAGCTTCTCTCGTCTTCTCAAAGCACTCTGTTTCTTATTCTGAGCTCCTTGAAGCCTCCTTTGCAAAAGAGTGGCTTCTCATCAAGCGCAATGCCTTTGTCTACATTTTCAAAACTGTCCAAGTGAGCTACCACCTTACTGTATTATATCTCAGCTAGTGGTGGGGCTGATACAACAACATCTTTTTTTTTTTTTTTTTTTAAAAAAAACATCATAGTAGGTGTCATTGCCTCGACGGTGTTCATAAGAACTAAGATGAGTACAGAAAATGAAGAGGATGGAACCATTTACATTGGAGCTCTTCTGTTCAGCTTGATCATCAACTTGTTTAATGGGTTCATAGAGCTGTCCCTGACTCTCGTAAGGCTCCCTGTGCTATACAAGCATAGGGATCTTCTCTTTTATCCAGCATGGGTCTATACCCTTCCAAATTTTCTTCTCAGGATTCCCATTTCTGTTTTCGACTCTCTTGTTTGGGTTATTGTGACCTATTACTCAATGGGATTTGCCCCAGAAGCTAGCAGGTAGCTATTATTGGGGTATTGTATATTCTAAGCTCAGTGAAGTACTTTGTGCTTGTGTTAAAAATAGGTTACTGTTTTGCAGGTTCTTCAAGCAGATTCTTCTTGTCTTTCTAATTCAGCAGATGGCAGCAGGGCTCTTCAGGGTGACGGCAGGGCTTTGTAGGACAATGACCATAGCTAGCACTGGAGGAGTTCTCTCTCTCCTTATCATGCTTGTCCTCGGGGGATTTATCCTACCAAGAGGTTCAAAATCCTTGAACTTGTATTATCATTCTGTTCAAGTTTTCTTAGTTTTGGGAGTCATCTGTACAATTATAGACTAATAATGCCATAGAGAATGCCTTCCACCTTTTGAAGTTTATCTATCGAAAAACCCGCAAAGTTCCATAATTACTAAAAGAAACCTAGAGAACTTTATCTATTGCCTTATTGTAACGAAACAATATAATTCACATCATATCTAAGTTGCCTTCAATCCCTTTTTCTTAAAGGAATGGTGATCTGTTGAGCTTTAAACTCAGGATTACTTGCATTCAGTTGCTCTTGCAGAAACAGTCACAGAGATGGAAATCAAGAATGATTTTATTCATTGGTCTTTCATTAGAATTGACGTCGTAGAAATAATTGACTATCTTCTTCTCATAAGAAAAGTACTCGGAATTTAAAATTTTCTAACTGCTGAAATAAACTAGGAATACACATTATCACTAGAGGTATTAATTGCATGATGATTTATTTGATTCAATCTCATATTTTCTTCTCATGAACTTGAAAGTGGAGCTTCTTACAATAAATAGGCAAAGATCAAGTGTTTTGGGGGCAAAAAATAAAACTCAATATTTCTTTTAGAAGGGTCGCTGTGAAATAAGGGTGGTCTGTTATAATAGACACTTGTAGTTTATTTTACTGATTTTTCTATGTTAGAGTTGTGACTCTATAGGACTTTCATCTACACCCATCGAGATACCCAGTGGAAACTCAAAACCCTGTTAAATTCGATTATCAGTAGGATGATTAATATACTTTCCTGACTATTTTTTTTTTCTAAATATATTCTGTTTATATTTTTAATAGACCTGATTCCAAAGTGGTGGATATGGGGATATTGGATTTCACCGCTGCAGTATGGATTTAGTGCTCTTGCAGTAAATGAGTTGTTGGCTCCTAGGTGGATGAACAAATTTGTAAGTTCCTAGTCATTCATTGAGGTAGAAATTTGGTCTTTTTTCAGATCATAAAGTGGATCTGTGTATGTGAGTCATGGGAAATTGCTGGTTCAGGTCTGGATATGGTCTTCGAAATTCAGAATATTGTTGTTATGTTATGTATTTTCGTGAATTTTGTAGTTGTTAACTAGTATTTATAATGACACAGACAACTGATGGTAGGAGATTAGGGGTGGCAGTACTTGAGAATGCCAGTGTGTTCCCTGAGAAGAAGTGGTTCTGGATTGGAGTTGCGGCGCTTCTAGGTTTCACTATCCTCTTCAACGTCCTCTTCACCCTTGCACTCATGTTTCTAGACCGTAAGTAACTATTCTGATGATGGATACTTTTTTACACATCTATTTGGTTATGAGGACCGATTAAAATGTTTGTGTTTTCTGCTGTCATTGGATAATAGCTTTTCGAAAACCACAAGCTATTATACCTGAAGAAAAATCTATGGTTGACATGGATGAAACTGAGGAGCTTCCAAGGATTAAACGAATGGAACCTGATGAAAATTCAACATTACGAACTTTATCAGTGAAGGATGATAGCAACACCAGTAAGCTGCTCAAAGAACACAGTTCAATTTTTGGCAAAATCTCCATTTAATTTGCGGTGGATATAACTATAACTAGGGAGTAACAAATTGTGATGCCTATTGATGCAGGAACCGATGTGGTTACTCCGAAGAGGGGAATGGTTCTTCCATTCCTACCCTTATCCATGTCTTTTGATGAAGTAAATTATTTTGTTGACATGCCAGCAGTAGGTTCCTCAATTTTGTTCTTCTTCTTCTTCTTCCTGACCTATCATCAGATACTTTAGAAATGTCCACGTGCATCCTAGTTATTGCTCATCTTATACCTAGAGGAGAGTGGGACATTTTATTCCGTTAGGAAATGTAAATTATTATTATTTTGTCTTGATAGGAAATGAAACAACAAGGGATTAATGAAGACAAACTCCAGCTTCTAAAGGGTGTAACTGGAGCTTTTCGGCCTGGAGTCTTGACCGCACTTATGGGAGTAAGTGGGGCCGGAAAGACAACTCTTATGGATGTTTTGGCTGGAAGAAAGACCGGTGGTTATATGGAAGGAGATATCAGGATCTCCGGTTACCCCAAGAACCAAGCTACTTATGCAAGGATTTCCGGATATTGTGAACAAAATGATATCCATTCTCCTCAGGTCACTGTTAGAGAGTCTTTGATATACTCTGCATTTCTTCGTCTTCCTAAGGAAGTTATTGATGAAGACAAGATGGTCAGAACTAATGCTTTAAAAATTATCGTTTTAAAGTTCGCTCACATAGTCGGTCACACCACGCTAGATTGAGAATTTTCTCTTTTCTACAGAAATTTGTCGATGAAGTTATGGATTTAGTAGAACTCAAGGATCTAGAGGATGCCATTGTGGGACTTCCCGGTGTCAGTGGTCTGTCAACAGAACAAAGGAAAAGGTTAACAATAGCAGTTGAGCTTGTTGCTAATCCTTCAATCATCTTCATGGATGAACCGACCTCAGGACTCGATGCAAGGGCAGCAGCTATTGTTATGAGAACCGTCAGGAACACAGTTGACACTGGACGAACAGTTGTGTGCACAATCCATCAGCCAAGTATCGACATATTTGAATCCTTTGATGAGGTAATGGATATCCCAAGTTCATGCATTTCCTTCATATTCATTCTTGATACCCTTTTGATTTCATGAGGCTTTGTGCTTGTTTACATGCTCACATTATTTTTTAATTGTTTCCTTCCCTCTTTCTTTTCCAAAAGCTCCTGGTAATGAAGAGAGGAGGCCAACTAATATACTTTGGACCTTTGGGCCAAAACTCACATGAGGTCATAGAATATTTTGAGGTATGCTCCTACAAATGATTTTCACATGTCCAACCGTTATTATGCACATACATGCATATATAGGCGCAGTAGATTTTTTTTTTCCTTTTCACATACAGAAATTAAAACTGAGAACTCCTAAATGAGAGCTTTTGTAAGAACCCTGTATCAAGATCCACATCTCCAAATTAGTCATTAAATGAGAAGCCTAATTGATGGGGAACAGAAGCATAGCGATCTGTAGAGATTGATTACTTGGAAATATAGAAACCGCACTCTTCATTTAAGAATAAAAAATGATACAAATGCAAACTTCACATCCGGAGTTTCACATGTCATCACCTCACATGCCTAATACTAGCGGTAATTCACATGCAGATTTCTCACTAACATCCTTCTCCACTTCCCTAAAATGAAAAGGTACATCATTATTTATAAAACTAAAACAAAATCATAATCCTAGCTAATGGATAACATTAAGCCACACATCCTAATAAAATAAAAGATTCATTCCTGACTATTACAACAAACCCAATTCTAAATCCCAATCCAACCAAAAAATAAAAACTTTTAGAAGAAATCCTAATATAATATTCATCAAATCTTTTGCAAGACTTAGATGTGAATCTGTTTTGAAACAGACTGTTCTCTTTATTGTTAGACCATTTATGATTTCTACATCATATGTCTTAATCATCTAAACAACGGTTCATTATTATTGAGTTCTTACAAACTTATTTGAAAACTTGTTCTCACCAAGATCACACACAAATATACACACATGTATGCACAGAAAAAAAAATGCTGTTCACAGAAGAAAACTTCAAGTTTAATATAGTATGTTTTTTACTTTTAAGTTTCGTTGAGTGCCTATAAGTGTATTATAGGTATGGTAACCTGCAGATAACATATCATCCCATCCCCCCCCCCCACCCCCCAACACACACACACACACACAAAAAATCCCTTCAGTTGTGCTTACCACCCCTCACCTACTTGAATAGCAGTTAACTCCCCTAGAATCAAAATGGAAAGGGTGGTTATCCGCAATTTTATTCTTCTCAAAATGAGAATCAGGGGGGTGCTAATTTCTGGTAAAATAATGGACTGATAACTAATAAGTGCAACATAGTTATGGAGAAAAAATTTCACACTCATGGCACATGCATGTTTTATAGTATAAATAAAATAAAATAAAATAAAAAATAACTATCACTGTTTTGTTGCTCCCAGTCAATTCCTGGAGTTCCCAAAATAAAGGAAAAATACAACCCTGCAACATGGATGCTAGAAGCCAGTTCAATCTCTGCTGAAGTAAGTTTTGAGATTGATTTTGCAGAGTACTACACGTCATCAGAATTATACAGGTAAGTGATTGAAGCCTTCATTTGAATCCCTTCTACAGAAGAAGCTATACATTTGGGTAAATTTGGCCCATTTTGAGATAACTCCTAAAAGGTTTGGAACCGTCACTAAACCCCCAGTACCTTTTCAGGTAAACTCCAATTAGGGGTCATCTGAAAATGGATTCGGAAAAATGCAAAAGTTTTTGGGGGTTAAGTGAGGTTTCTGACTTCTTGGGGGTTATCTCAAAATGGACCAAACGTCTTGGTTTTTTCCGTGAAATTTATCCTATATAGTTTATACATCTGTCAGTAATTTCAACATTCTCTATCAGGCGTAACAAAGCCCTGATCGAGGAGCTGAGTAAACCTGCACCTGGAACAAGCGACCTCCACTTCCCAATGCAGTATTGTGAATCTACGTTTGGGCAGTTTAAAGCTTGCCTATGGAAACAATGGTTAACTTATTGGAGGAGTCCAGATTATAACTTTGTCAGATTTTTCTTCTCTATCGTAACTGCTCTGCTTCTAGGAACCATCTTTTGGAGGGTTGGTCACAGAAGGTAATATTAGCTTCATTTGCTAACATTTTATGAATTTCAAAGCGTTGCAGTAATTTCATTTTTGCAACTTGGTCCAGAGAGAATGCAAATGATCTTAGGATTGTCATTGGATCTATGTTTCTGTCAGTTTTGTTTGTGGGCATCAATAACTGCTCAACTGTCCAACCAGTTGTAGCAACTGAAAGGACGGTCTTTTATCGCGAAAGGGCAGCTGGGATGTACTCTGCTTTACCTTATGCTATGTCGCAGGTAATGAAAGAATTTCGACATCTTGTGCTCAATTCTTGTACAGGAATAACATGAACTATATATTTGGGTTCATTGCAGACACACCCTCTGTAGTAAGGAGAGCATATCCACTACTATTCCTAAACTATTTTGTTAGCACTTAAATCCTCTGGACCCCAAACCCTATTATTTATCCCGTTGGTTTAGATGTCAGGTGTGCGCTAAATTACCTTCGCCATCAGTCTAACCGAGAAAAACTAAAATGCCCTCTAAATTGAGGCAAAAGCAGCACCATCTGAGGTTCAGGGGTTGTAAGCACTAATAAAATAGTTTATGGGTATAGGTGGCTACACTGCCATAGTAGGGGGTGTATCTGCAATTAACCCTATTTTTTTAATTAATACATAGATCAATTTCTTTCCTCGAAATACATCTAGTAACATGGCTCTATGTAAACCGAAGTTTAATAATTATCATCTTTTAAAGCTGTTTTCTTCTTTTGTGATTGCAGGTGGTTGTCGAAATCCCATATGTCTTTCTCCAGAGCTTGCTTTATACTGTAATAGTTTACTCCATGATGAGCTTTGAATGGACAGCAGCAAAGTTTGCTTGGTTCTTCTATATCTGCTTCTTCTCGTTCTTGTACTTCACGTACTACGGAATGATGACAGTGTCCATCTCACCCAACCATGAAGTTGCTGCAATCCTTGCATCAACATTTTACACGCTCTTCTATCTTTTCTCGGGCTTTTTCATCCCTAGACCTGTGAGTTTCTTCTACATAACCTACTTCTTAGTAAATTGCAGATAACCTCACTCACTTATACTTTCAGTAGCACTCATCTCTCCTCAACTCTTTTACTAGCCATTACTATTCTTTGATACGCAAATTAAGAATGATAAAGTGCTAAATGGCCCTCCTTTCCCTTGTTAATTAAAAAAAGGGGAGATACGTACTAATTAATGAGTTGAGGGGTGATAAGTGCTATTGAAGGTGTAGGTGAGGGCGGTAATATGCACTAGACCCGTCTGCTGCATAATGACTATGACTACTGATGATTGCTGGATATTTCTTGATTGCAGAGAATTCCAAAATGGTGGATCTGGTATTATTGGATTTGTCCAACAGCGTGGACAGTATACGGGCTGATAGTTTCTCAATATGGAGACCTTGAGGACGTAATCATGGTTTCCGGTCAGCCAAACCAGACGATAAAATTCTATGTGAAGGATCATTTTGGATACGATACTAATTTGATGGGAGCAGTGGCTGTAGTTCTCGTAGGGTTTGCTGTATTTTTCGCTTTAATGTTCGCCTTCTGTATCAAAAAACTAAATTTTCAACACAGGTAAGAAATTTACTGCGCAAAGTTTAGCAATGTGTTCAGTTTACTATTGAGTGTTGATCAAGGCCTTCACTGTTTATTATTTGTGGAGGCTAAAGTGCATGAGGGCTCCCATGTATTTTTCATATACTCTCAGCTTCTGTACATGTGTGTGTGTCCTGGAGTTTTTGTGTATATTATCTGTCCTTATGAAAAGTGTTTTTCCCATCTATCCACAGTAAACGGTGTAAGCTTTGTTAACCTGCCAATAAAATGAAAACCTTCACTCCGGTAGACTTAAGTACGAAATTGTTCAACTAATTTGGCATTATTATGAGGAATTCTGTAAAAGACACATTACTTCCAATCAATTGTGGAATAAGGTGGAAGCGCAAACAAGATTCTAGCCCAATGTGTATCTGAGACATCAGTTTGTATAACTAATTGTGGCTGGTAAAGGACTTTTTGTTCATTTATTTCCTTTTTGATGTTGGCAATTTCTTGTAATTGCTCGTCATTAAGTGTAATTTTAATTTTATCAGTGTCCCATCGGGTCACGCTTTTATTATTTATTTCCTTATATTTCTTTTGTTCTTCGGTAAGTTTATTCTGAAGCGAAGACATATTCTCAAAGAGATTGGGTATAATCCTTCTTGCATAATTTAGTAAGCCGAAAAAACTTCGTAGATCTTTTAGAGCTTCAAAATTATCTTTGAACTCTTTGATCTTTGTGATAATGTGGTCTTGCAATTCAATGCGACCACTTTTAATTCTTTTCCCTAAAAATTCGATATCTTTTGTCATAAGAGTTATCTTTTTAGGGGACAAAATAATACCACGATTGAGCAATAGCTGGGCTACTGCTATCAAATGCCATTTGTGTTCTTCCTTAGTTTTAGAGAACACAAGAATGTCATCTATATAGACAACAACAAACATTAGGTGCCCAAATATATTATTCATCCATTTTTAAAATATTTGTGAAGCATTTTTTTTAGTTCAAATGGCATAACGTCCCAGACATTACTTTCAATCAGTTGTCGAACAAGTGCATACAAACTGATTAGAACTAAGCGTTATATAATGAGCCCAATATGTGAATAGGGCCCGACCAATTTTCTTACCCGTTGGAGCATCAAAGTTGATTGAATTTTTTTTCTTTCTCTTCTTTTTTTAAATTTTTATTTTTTGGCGAAAATAGAGATTCTGGTTTAATTAAATTTTAGTGGCCAGGCCATTTTTTTCCATAAATATTTTTAGTCTATTTTAGGGACGGTTTCGAACTAATTAAACTTGACAAGAAGAATGACTAATTTACCAAAGTACATTACCAATTGTATTGCGAACGAGTCGCAAATCTGTATAGAGAGAAATAATTAATGAATATCGAATTTGCAGCATGAGTCTAGCTTAATTAGGTGATAAAAGAACAGAAACTCGAATCCAAACTATAGCCCTTAATTTAATATAAATAAAATGAAAAAGAAAAAGAAAAAGGGGGAACGAAAGAGAACCACTAGGTGAGAACATGGGCCAAGATGGTACAAGAAAGGACACATTTTCTCTTTTAGAACGCTTTAATTTTATATGTTTTCAGGAGTCCCATGACACAATTGGACGCCCTAAGTAATGGAGTAGAAACTTGCCAAAATATAACGGAACGCAAAACAAAACTTATCGATCCACAACATAAAAATTGAAGAAGTCCATGAAGGCACGTCTTGATCCTCTCCGAAACTCTTCTTATGGGGCAAGACAAAGTGCTTCGTTTGGTCCACAATTTGGTCTTCAGAAAGCTATTAATGAACGGTGGGATATGGTTTCTAGAAGCGTAGACAATTTTACGGCTGAGCTAAGTTTAGACTGAACTGTACAAGTGTACCAAGAGCCTCATTTTCCTCGCCACATTTACTTGATGAGCTAGTGAGTGAAGATGCTTGATGTGCCGAATGACGAATACGTACGAAAGTCCATTTGTCCACACAATAATTTCTCTTCCACGAAAACGGATGGAGCATGCATGTCTCCTTAAAAAAAGATGGAATCAAATATAGAACAGAAGTAGATGCATAATTTTGGACCTCTCGTTTCACGAAGTGAGATCAGATGAATTAATGTGAGGTTGATGTGATGCCGATACTTTGTTAACTCTTCGTAATTCATTTAGCAAAATGAGGTGCTCGTGTCCATTTTTCACGAGCACAAATTAACTCCGTATATATGTATTTATCCATAGGCTAAGTTATCAGATTGGTATACAAAATAGAACCTAATAATTAACACGATCGGTATTTTTTTTTAAACTCCGGCAACAACAAAATATTAAAACTTACACGATTGGACAAATAGACCAAATAACTCGCCACCAGCCTTTCTTTCTCCGGCATTCACTCACCTGACCAACCGTTTATTCAAACAGCTTACCAAATCATGAGGATCAAAACTCATGTATATTATAGAAACTATAAAATATATCCACCCTTTGTTCTGAAAATAAATGATTTGTGAGGATCTTAGAAACCAGTTCTTTGAATTGTGAAATAAAACTTTTCAAACTAAATGATTCTGACGCACTTATGTTTGATGATGTATAAATCAAAATGAACGGTTTGGACTAATACATGGTTTTACAAGCAGATATATACTTGTTAATTATACCTCGTTGTGTATTATAATCTTACTCGTATACCTGCATACATATATACACACATACATACACATATGTATGTATGTATGCACATATATGTTTATCTATATTTATCTATCTATGTATGTATGTATATATAATACGAGTTGATGGATTCTTTACCAAATTTTCTCGATGGATTCTTTACCAAATTTTATCGATTCAAATATCATCACCAGACTAGTTTTAAGTAGTATCCAAATGAGTCCGTTCCGTTTTCTCTCTAAAAACACGTAACACTTCTCTCCCCCTCCCTCTTGACGGGCCTCTATCGGCCAGATGTAAAACCCCGTAAATTTGAGAATATTATGATTAATATTGATAAATAATTTTTAATTATGATAAATATCATTTAATGATGGATGAGTATGGTAGTAATTGATTTGAGATCAACTAGGCGTGTGTATGAGAGTATACAAGTGTTAAACATGCACAAAACGAGTGGAAACATGCACACATGCAAAAATAAAATGACTCAGTCAGACCTTTGGTCGGTCGACTGATGGTAAATCTTCAGTCGATCGATAGGCACCTATCAGTCGACTGATGGCAACCCATCAGTCGACCGACGGGCAGTTTTCCAGTTTGACCGGGTTTCTGTTTTCGGGTCTATTGTTTGGAATCGGATTTGTTCGTACATATATATATATATGTATATTTCACGAATTCCCCCTCTTTTCTTACTCATATCTAAGCCCTAGCAGCAGCCATACCCTCTCTCAAAACCCTAATGTTTGTTGGAAATTTGCAGTAAAAGGACAATGAAAGAAAAATTGACTTGTATTCTCTCAAAATCAATTACAATTTGGATTCCGATTACAAAAGAGAGGAGAATAAATTTAGTTCTCCCCTTTGTGTTTAAAACTGGGTTCTTCACGGTGGCGATGGAGTGCCTCCCTCGAATGCTCGCGTCGAGTTTGCTCTCCGTTGACGATCCGACGTCTTGATTCACTGGAACGATGTCTCCACCTCACGATTTGACGTTGTGGAGAACTTGCGTGGCAAGTTTTAGAACTCTGGACGAGTTGATAACTCTGAATGAGTTTAAACTCTTGAAAAAGAGTTGATTTGAACTGAAAGTTCGATTGATAAGCCAAGGATGAAGAAGCTCCTATTATCGATCTCCAAAATCCCAGCCGAAGGATGAAGGCGCTTCTTTGCTACCAAGCTTGCTCTTGACCGAATCTCCCTCTGTTGATGAGACAAAATCCCCTCCCTTAACTCATGCGTTCTGGAATTGGAGACGCACAGGTCGCTTGTGCGTTGAAATTCAACTCTGCATCAAGAGTTTGGGACGCATGGTTGAGTTTGTTGAAGAACGCACGTTATGTGTGCGTTTGTGCTTTAACTCTGCGTCACAGAGTTAGATGTCTGCTGGAGAACGCACAGTCCGTGTGCGTTTTGTGTTTGGGAGACGCAGAGGTGGGTTCTGCATGGACTCTGCACTTTGAGTCCACGAACTCTGCGTTTGGAATCTGGAACGCAGTCACGACCTCTATGTTTTGAATCTGGAACGCAGTCACGACCTCTGCGTTTTGAATCTGGAACGCAGTCACGACCTCTGCGTTTTGAATCTGGAACGCAGTTACGACCTCTGCGTTTTGAATCTCAAATGAGGTCACGACCTCTGCGTTTTGAATCTTGGATGCAGAGGTGATCCTTAGGTGGGCTCGACGAACTTCATGCTAAGTCCAATGCTCAGGCGAAGTGCAGTCTCACAGACGGACTTCAGAACATAACTTGCTGCGAAGAACATGTCATAACTTTCAAACCGTAAGTCGGAATTGGACGAATTATATATGAAAATCGGCTATCTCGACAAGACGGAGCCATCTAAACCAAGCTAAAGGCTTTGGTTTGCTTCCTTCGTTTCGCCAAATTCCTCACGGTTTGAGAGATATCTGCGTTTTAATATGAAGAGACCGTCAATTTGTAGTCTCTTTTGCTAGAGCGTTGCAAAGATCGTCACCTTGTAACCTTCGTCTTGGCTCCTTAAAAATATGAGAGTCATCAGATTGTAACTCCCGATGTTGATTGTGAAGGCTGTTGAATTAGAGCTTTCATCAGTTGTTGTGAAGGTCGTCGGATTGTAACCTTCAGCGATCTACGTTAAAGTCTTCAAATTATGGCCTTCTGGAAGTCGTCAGATTGTAACTTCCATCATCGGTATTTGATAGGGGATAAGCTATCTATTGTGATTTTTAGACAGCCTACAGAACCCCCTCCAAAATTTTCAAAAGTTCGCGGTTGACTAGGACGAATTTTCGGAATACTTTGGATCTCAACTCTGATCTTGGAGCTATAGAGTCTTTGGCATAAGGAGTTGTCCTCTGCACCCGCTTCAAAGGCATCTTGGTTGAAGAGATTTGACACGCAGGACCTATGAGAGGATGAGCTTCAAATAGAAACTATTGCGACGATACAAGCCACTCATGAGCAGAAGCTCTCAAATGCCACGCCACGGCTCACATCCATTCAGCTGATGGGCCCACAAACATTCATAGGATTTTTGGCAAACCCTCAGCCATCAACGGATTTGATAAGCCTTTACCGACTATCGTTTGAGTCGGGCTAGCATGTGAATTATCTAAGTCCATTCCACATGTAACGTTGTGCTAAAAGAATAAACTCTCTTAGTCTTAACGCTATGATTTTGAATACATAGACTTTGTCATTTTTACGGAAAAAACTAACCGGCAACGTGTGTTAGGCGTAGACTTATCTCTGATTAGGGATCGAGATAAAGTCCCCCATGCGTGTAAAGCATGGATTTTGGTGTTATTAATAACAACCTGCTACGATATTGAATACGTAGGCTTTGCCATTATTACGGGAATAGGCTACCCGACAGCATGTGTTAGATGCAAACTTATCTCTAATTAGGGATCGAGATAAAGTCCCCCATACGTGAAAGGTATGGATTTTGGTGCTACGATGTTGAATACGTAAACTTGGTCATTTTCGCGGGAACGAACCATCCGGCAGCATGTGTTAGATGCAGGCTTATCTCTGTTTAGGGGTCGAGATAGATTCCCCCAGGCATGAATCCTGGTGTCTTTTTCACGGCGAAAGATTAACCGACAACGCGTGTTAGGCGTAGACTTATCTCTAATTAGGGATCGAGATAAAGTCCCTCATGCGTACAAGGCATGGATTTTTGGTATTGTTTCTTCCTGTGTTACTTGAAACACTAAAAGAAAGTTGGAAGCGCCAGAGGTGTAGCATTAACTTGGCATGAATTTTTACTTAGAGTGAAATTCATAAATTTTCTTGGTTATCACTAGGATAATTCCAGAAAATCTTTAATCCACTGGGGATTTTATAATAAAAACTTGCTATTGAAAAATGATTAACAAGTTCATTGGGGGTTTGGCTGTTAGAGGTGTGATGTTAACCTAACAGTATTTTATGGACCTATCGCTCTATTGAAGAGAGTCGATAAGTTGATTTGGTCGTCAGAGGTGTGGTGTTAACTTGACGGGATTGTGGATCTATCGCTCTATTGAAGAGAGTCGATAAATGGATTTTGTCAGAGGTGTGATATTAACGTGACAAGAAGAATTTACGATCGGGGCAATTTTGAGGACTTATCGCTCTATTGATGAGAGTCGATAAGTTGATTTTGTCAGAGGTGTAGTGTTAACGTGACAAGATTTGTGTTGCGATTGGAGCAACTTTTGGGACTTATTATCCTATTGACGAGGATTTATAAGTGGGTTTTGTCAGAGGTGTATTGTTAACGTGACAAGAATTTGTATTGCGATTGGAGCAACTTTGGGGACTTATCATCCTATTGACGAGGATTGATAAGTGGGTTTTGTCAGAGGTGTATTGTTAACGTGACAAGAATTTGTGTTGCGATTGGAGCAACTTTGGGGACTTATCATCCTATTGACGAGGATTGATAAGTGGGTTTTGTCAGAGGTGTATTGTTAACGTGACAAGAATTTGTGTTGCGATTGGAGCAACTTTGGAGACTTATCATCCTATTGACGAGGATTGATAAAGATTGCGATTTGAGCAATTTTGAGGACTTATCATCCTATTGTCAAGGATTGATAAGTTTATTGTCAGAGGTGTATTGTTAACGTGACAAATTGGAAGTGATGCAAACTGAATGCATACTCTGTGGGGATGATGATCGTCAGAAGTGTAATGTTAACTCGACGATGTGAAAGATTCGTTACTCTTAATCCAGTGGATTCCAAGTAATCAACCACCAGTCTTGATTAAGACTTAGTAGGGGAAAAGAGGTAGACAAGGCACATCACCTAGTGAGGTACTATCCATGAAGTCGGAATAGAGTCACATCACCAAGTAGGCCATTATCTGATGAGTTTGACTATCAGAGGTAACTGTTAACGTGATAGTTTTGTGGGCCCGTCATCCTGCTTGAAAAGGATTGGTGGGGGAATTTAGAGGAAATGGACTATCAGAGGTGATCATTAATGTGATAGTTTTGGTAGACTATTGAACATGACAACTCAGAGAATTTATTATTCATAATCCAATGAACTACAAATAAACCAACCCCCAGTCTTGAACAAGTGTAGGGGAAAAAGGATAGACGTGGCACATCGCCTAGTGGGTCACTATCTAACGAGTTTGACTATCAGAGGTAACTGTTAACGTGATAGTTGTTGGACCTGACATCCTACTGAAGAGGATTGGCTTCAGTGGTCGTAATATCTTCCTCTTCTGACCGAGAAGATTGGGCTTGGTCCGATTGCTCAGGTTGATCCTGCTTACTTTGTTCTTCAGCTTTGATCCTGGCAATAATCTTTTGAGCCTGTTCGCCTTGAGAGATTAGTTATCTCCAAGAACGGTATTCTGCAACTCCTATTCGGGCTAGGAGGTCGGTTTGCAAGTTGTGTCGACAGGTCTCTACTAAGGTAGACTGTGTCATACCCGTCGGACATCATAGAGCCATATTTCGAAACCTTTTGACGAAGGCTTTGACAGACTCCCTCTTCTTCTGCTTAGTGGTGAGAAGGGTATGGATGGAGATTTCTGTATCCTCTTCAAAGAATCTTGACAGGAATAGTCTCTCTAGATCTTCCCACTTTTGGATACATCCGGTAGGCAGTTTTCTGAACCATTCAAAGGCAACTCCCTTGAGGGTGCCAATGAACAATCGAACCAGTATGGCGTCGTTTGATATCATATTTCCAGCCTGTGACTTAAAATGATAGATATGTTGGTTCGGTGATCCCGTGCCGTCAAAAGTTTGTAACGTCGGGATTTCGAACTTCGGAGGATAAGGGGTTGCATCCCATTCGGCAGGATAGGACCTGACAACTCCCTCGTCTTGGAGCTCGCTTCTGTTGGCAATGGCATTGAGACGGGTTTCCAATTCTTCCATTTTGGCAGATTAGAGATTTTGCTCGTTCTCCGTCTCTCTTCCTTCATCAGAGGAAGATTCCAGGTTATGAGCTTCTTTGTCAGAAGCAGCGTCATCAATCACTTTTTCCTTCCCTTTGCTTGTGTGAAGTCGGGATGAAGACGCTTTTCTCCTCCGGGAAGATTCTTGCTTAAGCGGCGAATCTGTCTCCTGAGATTTGGCCTTGTCTGCGACGATTTGAGTCAGCATGGCCATGAGTTCATTGATGGACTCCTGTTGAGATTTGAGCATAGCCTCCTGTTCATTAAGTCTCTTTGAAAGGTCTTCAGAATGTTCTGCCATGTGGGCGAAGCTCTCATGCCCAATGAAAGAGCTTGTTGATTGGGACTCCGCAATGGCTGAGTGTTCGTCATCGGAATTAGTTCCTCTGGCTAAACTCCAATAGTTGATAGGAGGAATGGCTCCTGTTCGAGTTCGAGTACGTTAGTAGATTCCTTCAAACTCGTTAGTGATTGCTCTGACGCTTGGAGAACGATCTGTCTCTGACTCGTCAGAACTAGGGATTGATGATCTCCCTCTGCCAATCATGTTAGAAGTGACTCCAAGGTATTCTGAGTCCACTCCTTTAGAGGTGGGGCTGCTCGAGTAATCTCGGCGGCTGAAGGAGAGGGTTTCCTTTGGCAGGGATGAACCTCTCACAGAGCGTGAGGGTAGAGATGGAACCCCCCTGTCCGTTAAAGGATGAGACTGGTTCCTGGCAAACATGAATTTTAAATCCATGTTGATCATTTTGAACACGACGAATCACATCGCGCTCCAAAGAAGGAACACGAGGGTCGTGTTTAGCTTGATTAACGCAAGACCAAAGTCTGTGTTTTGCCAGTGAAACGCAGTCCTGCGATCTGCGTTCGGATTCTGAAACGCACTCCTGAGAGTTGCGTTCAGTTTGTGAAACGCACTCCTGAGAGTTGCATTTTGGTTCTGGGACGCACTCATGAGAGTTGTGTTCAGCCAGATCAACACAGGTTTGATGTCTGCGTTTAAATGTTAGAACGCACTCCTGAGAGTTGTGTTTTGGTTCTAGGACGCACTCCTGAGAGTTGCGTTCAGCCAGATCAACGCAGTTTTGAGGTCTGCGTTTTGATGTTGAAACGCACCTCTGAAGGCTGCGTTTTGATTGCACAACGCGCCACTGAGGGGTGCGTTTGGCATAAGCCGAGCCTACTCCTTCGGAGGAGGGGCTGCCCGAGCAATCTCGGCGGCTAAAGGAGAGGGTTTCCTTCGGCATAGGAGCAACAATTGGAGCTTTAGTCTCCTTGGAGATTTTGCGGGTCTTGCGCATAGCCTTGGGGCTAAGGGATACGGAGGAGAGGGCCTCCTCGTACTTGGCTTGATCAAACTCGATAATCAAAGTTTCAACGGTCGTTCCAGTGAGATGAACATCAGATTGCGCTACCACTTCTTCGTCAGAGAAGCTGATCCCCAGCGGCGTCACCATCTTTTGTTTGTAGAAAAATTCGATGTAAAAGAAACAAAAGAAAAATTGATCTGTATTCTCTCAAAATCAATTACAATTTGGATTCCGATTATAAAAGAGAGGAGAATAAATTTGGTTCTCCCCTTTGTTTAAAACTGGGTTCTTTACGGTAGCGATGGAGTGCCTCCCTCGAATGCTCGCGTCGAGTTTGCTCTCCGTTGACGATCCGACGTCTTGATTCATTGGAACGATGTCTCCTCCTCACGATTTGACGTTGTGGAGAACTTGTGTGGCAAGTTTTAGAACTCTGGACGAGTTGATAACTCTGAATGAGTTTAAACTCTTGAAAAAGAGTTGATTTGAACTGAAAGTTCGATTGATAAGCCAAGGATGAAGAAGCTCCTATTATCGATCTCCCAAGCTCCAGAAAATGCTCCAAGGATCTCTTCTGCTGCCAAGCTTGCTCTTGACCGAATCTCTCTCTGTTGATGAGACAAAATCCCATCCCCTAATCCCTTAACTCAATTGAGTTTCTCATATTTATAGGGGATTAAGGGTGGTAACTGCCCCCTTAATCTGCTCCTAAGTGGGACGGAAATCCCTCAAATCGTAGGGAAAAACAGTTCCTGGAACTGTTCAGTTCATGTTTGAACAAGTCAAATGCCTAAATTGGTGTTCTGGACCTTAACTCTGCGTCTTAGAGATGAGACGCAGAGTTGGGCGCTCGCTGGAAGTTGAAACGCACAGGCCGCTTGCGTTCTGGAATTGGAGACGCACAGGTCGCTTGTGCGTTGAAATTCAACTCTGCATCAAGAGTTTGGGACGCATGGTTGAGTTTGTTGAAGAACGCACGTTATGTGGGCGTTTGTGCTTTAACTCTGCGTCACAGAGTTAGATGTCTGCTGGAGAACGCACAGTCCGTGTGCGTTTTGTGTTTGGGAGACGCAGAGGTGGGTTCTGCATGGACTCTGCGCTTTGAGTCCATGAACTCTGCGTTTGGAATCTGAAACGCAGTCATGACCTCTGTGTTTTGAATCTGGAACACAGTCACGACCTCTGCGTTTTGAATCTGGAACGCAGTCACGACCTCTGCGTTTTGAATCTGGAACGCAGTCACGACCTCTGCGTTTTGAATTTCAAATGAGGTCACGACCTCTTGACCTCTGCGTTTTGAATCTTGGATGCAGAGGTGATCCTTAGGTGGGCTCGACGAACTTCATGCTAAGTCCAATGCTCAGGTGAAGTGCAGTCTCACAGACGGACTTCAGAACATAACTTGCTGCGAAGAACATGTCATAACTTTCAAACCGTAAGTCGGAATTGAACGAATTATATATAAAAATCGGCTATCTCGACGAGATGGAGCCATCCGAACTGAGCCAAAGGCTTCGGTTCGCTTCCTCCATTTCGCCAAATTCCTCACGGTTTGAGAGATATCTGCGTTTTAATATGAAGAGACCGTCAATTTGTAGTCTCTTTTGCTAGAGCGTTGCAAAAATCGTCACCTTGTAACCTTCATCTTGGCTCCTTAAAAATATGAGAGTCATCAGATTGTAACTCCCGATGTTGATTGTGAAGGCTGTTGAATTAGAGCTTTCATCAGTTGTCGTGAAGGTCGTCGGATTGTAACCTTCAGCGATCTGCGTGAAAGTCTTCTAATTATGGCCTTCTGGAAGTCGTCAGATTGTAACTTCCATCATCGGTATTTGATGGGGGATAAGCTATCTATTGTGATTTTTAGACAGCCTACACCTAATCCTAAATTACAAGTTTGGCAAATCTTCGTGAAGCGAACACCGAGAGGAGGGCGAGTTTGCGACATTTGGTGACGAGGGATCGAGTCGATCTTGCTTGCCTCTGTGAGATTTTCATGTGGTCAAAGGCAAAATCATATTCCTCCAAACCTCTCCTAAGTTAAAAATTAAGTTTTTATGTGAAAACTGTGGTTAATCTCATGTTTAGGTTTAATATGATGTATTAAAGTTTAGTTTATGATGTTTAATCTTAAATCAATGCCAAGAATAGTAGTATAAATCTGTAATTGTTGAGTTTAGATGATCATAATTATTAAAGTTGTTTTTAACTTGTTAATTACATTTTAATTTGGTTTAAATACTCTAATTAATCAAATTAAACAAGAGTTTTGTTAATTAGAATGTTGAACCCCTAGGTTTGTGAATCTACATGATTTATCTTATTTAAATGAATCTCTTGTTAAGAATTCATGAGTTTAAAATCAATTTTCATTAGTAATATTAATAAAAACCTGAGTTTTGAGGAAAAATAGACAAAAAACCACAACCTGCATTTTCGGTCTGATCGGTCGACCGACCATGAGTGTCAGTCGACCGACGGGGTGCTTTCTGTCTTGTGCGTGTTTCCAATCAGCCGACCGAAGCTCTATGTCGGTCGACTGATCAGGTCTTTTTTGTGAACTCTTGCTTTCTTTTTCGTGGGTTTGATTTACGAGCTTGAAGTTCAAGTCGTACGTTGATACATACACATGTTTTGAGGAGTACACATACTGAGTTGAGTACATATGAATCCCTCGTTTGGAGTAGTCAAATATTTTTGTATCGTTACGAGTGGTGATTATTACAGTTTACTATAGTTGTGGATGCTTGAGTGAGGTTAGTCGGTACCCGTAATGAGACCGCGGATGGACTACACTCTAAGTGCGTTAGTCAGTATACCACAATGAGACCGTGATGGAATTCACTCCGTAATGCATCGTTGTTTCTACACGAGTGTGCACAGAGGTCGATGAACCTATATCTTTGTTTCCGCATGGTTATACGCAGAGGTTGATATACCTATTTGTCGATTCGCACGATAGTGCGATGAGTTAAAGAATTTTAGTGAATAATGATTTTATGAATTTGTTGATAACATGAGTCGCAGGCGATTATTGAGTTTTCTTTGATATAAATCATTGTGGAGGTGCTTCACATTGTGGGTACACAGGATTATGTATTGGTATCTATTTCATCTACTAAGGGTAGTGTGAGGAGTCAGATGATATTTATGAAGTTGTTTGATAAGACACATTTCTGTATTACTTTCCTTTATCATTTTCTTTCTTAGTCAGAATTTATATCTAGAAACTCACAACTTGAGACACATGGTATATACATGAGGGTTTCCTTGTTTGGATTATTTCGCTAGACGTACCAGTCTACTGTTGTGAGTTTCTAAATATAAATCCCGAATAGTACAGGGCAAAGTAATTAGGTAAACTATGCACTTATATGTAAAGCCTCCATTACACTTAGTAGCCCTTCCCCTGGGGGCGGATGGAGATGATCTTGCTAGCGCTCTGATGCTGTTGATTTCCCTTCTTTTCAGGCAGTGGATCAGAGTTTCAGAGAGTCGTAGGTTGACGGACTTTCAGCATAGTCGCCGTTGTTTATTTATAGTAGTTTCTACTCCACAGTTGTTTAGTTATGATTTTAGTCAATTACTAGACATGTATTTTATTTTGAGAGTTGAGAGCCTATGTACTTTTCAGTTGACTGCTGTAGTTGAGATTATTTACCTTTTTTTATCAGATTGTTGGACATATTTTCTTCTACTTATGTTGAGACTTGATTACCTCTGATGTTGATCATTTATTTCTTATGTTCTATTTTCCTATTTTCATCTCTTTTATATCTGCTTGTACCTACACTCTTTTATTTGTTTCTACTAGAGAGATATTACTATGATGGTGAAACGTGTTATTGCACAGTGTTAGTGCATGACAGGTTTAACATTATTGGGTTCACCTTAGACTGCAGCCTTGTGTGAAACCAAGAGCGTCATAGTTGGTATCAGAGCTTTAGTTTCATCATCCTTAGGATCATCCTGTGTCGAGTCGTGGAGCTAGGATAGAGTTTTCTAGAAATCATGTATAGTGTCCGCTAGGAATTCCTAGATTGAGTGAGGACGTTATATATATACATCTCAAAAATTATGAATTTTCTTTTATGATAACTATCTTACTTTGATAATAAAGTATTGGTGTGAATAATACGTTTTTCCTATTTGATATATATTATGTTATTTTTTTCTTGAGGCCTCATTTACTTTGTCTTATAAGCTCTCCTTATGAAAATTATAGATGGCCAAACGTGGGCTTGGACAAAGAGGACCCCGTACCCAGAGAGCTAGGCAGGCTGAGCTAGAGCCCAAGCCGGAGCAGGCTCCCCCGGAGCCACAGCAGGCTCCACAGTATTTGGTAGACCTCATAGTACCGATTGCAGCGAGATTGGCAGCACTCGAGGAGCAGATAGTGAACCAAGTTTTGCTAGTAACACCACCACCTGAGATACCACCACCAGTCATACCAGTTATACCTATTGTTGAGGAATCCCCAGAGGTTACACCAGGAGTTACACCACACCCAACTATCGGTAGGGCTGCAGAGCAGGAGGCTTAGCTCTGTTTGGTGGAGAGATAAAAGAAGATGAGGGCACCAAAGTTCCAGGGATCATCAGATTCACTTACAGCCCACAAGTGGAAAGAAGATGTAGGAGATTCCTCAGGGACAGATTGTCACGTACACCGTAGAGCCTTTAGCGTAACAGTCCGTAGCTTCAGGTAGAGTTTATGCAGTCATATCACGTGATCACGATGCGAGTAGGGCTGTTGTAGAAGGTATGTTCCTTGTGAACACCTTCCCAGCCCGTATTCATTTTGATTCAGGAGCTTCGCATTCTTTCATATCATATGCTTTCATGCATAGACTTTAGCTTGTAGCACAACCTCTAGATATTCCTTTGTTAGTTTCCACCCCTCTAGATGATGTGTCGCTTCTAGAGAGCATTAGTAGGAGATGTGTGATCAGCATAGATGAGTCCGAGTTCGTGGTCGATTTGATCGTCCTACGTATGTCCGAGTTCGATGTGATTCTCGGTATGGATTGTCTTTCCTCCTATTATGTCAGTATCGACTATTTTTCAAAAAAATCAGCTTGCAAGCGTTCGATGGGACCAAGTTAGTTGTAGCGACCTCACAGGGCAACTAGTTTGCGGAGTGATTTCTGGCATACGTCGATGAGGTGTAGTTTCGAGATCAGGGTGCAGATTTGAGCGAGACTAGAGTCGTCTTAGAGTATCAGGATGTCTTTTTGGATATACATGTATTACCTCTAGTGAGAGAGGTTGATTTCTACATCAAGTTACAGTCGGGCACAACACCGATCTCCTGTGCACCTTATCGTATGACACCTGCTGAGATGAGAGAGCTACAAATTTAGCTAGATGAGCTATTGTCTTAGGGTTTTATTCACCAGAGTCACTCTCAGTGGGGAGTATCGGTCCTCTTCGTGAAAAAGAAGGACGACAGCATGCGTTTGTGTATCGATTATCGTGAGTTGAATAAGATCACCATCCGGAACAGGTATCCACTACCAAGGATTAATGACTTATTCGACCAGTTGCAAAGAGTGTAGTGTTTCTCGAAGATTGATCTTCATTCTGGTTATCATCAGTTATGGGTTCGGGAGATGGATATTTCCAAGACCGTCTTTCTGACTCGATATGGGTCTTTCAAGTTCTTCTCATGCCATTTGGGCTGACCAATACACCCGCAGTATTCATAAATTTGATAAACCGGGTTTTTCATCTATACTTGGACCAGTTCGTGATCGTGTTTATTGACAACATCCTTATTTACTCAAAATCGGAGGCCGAGCATGAGCAGCATCTTTGGATAGCATTGCAAACTTTACGGGAGCACCAGTTGTACGCTAAGTTCAGCAAATGCGAGTTTTGGCTATTTGAGGTTAGATTTTCGGACCATGTCATTAGCAAGGAAGGCATTATGACTGATCCAGCTAAAGTAGAGGTAGTACTTGATTAGGAGCCATCGAAGATCGTTACAGAGATTCATAGCTTCTTGTGTCTAGCCGGCTATTACAAGAAGTTTATCCAGGATTTTTTGAAGATTTCCACCCCACTGACATGCCTTACGAAGAAGGGTGTTTAGTTTAGGCCCAGAGTGCTAGAAGGTCTTTGAGACTTTGAAGGCTAAGTTGACTATGACACCAATATTGACCATCTCGAGCAGTGATAGGATTTTTATTGTCTACACAGATGCATCGCTATCGGGTCTAGGAGGCATTTTGATGCAAACATAAAGAGTAGTATCTTACATCTTACAGCAGTTAAGGACTCATGAGCAGAACTATCCCACACATGACTTAGAGTTGGCAACAGTGATCTTCGCACTAAAGACGTGGAGACATTACCTTTATGGAGTCCAGTTCAAGTTATTCACCGACCATCAGAGTCTGAAGTATCTTTTCTCCTAGAAGGAACTCAACCAGAGGCAGCAGTGATGAGTTGAGTTCATTAAGGATTACGAGTTCACGCTTCAGCATCATCTCGGGAAAGCGAACGTAGTTGCAGATGCGTTGAGTAGGAAGCGTCGTCACGGGCTTGCAACTTTGTGGTGTTTGTTGTTTCGAGATCTTCTCACCCTTAGCCAGTATGATTTTAGGCCAGAGATTGGCGAGAGCAATGTATTTTTGGGAGCTTTAACTGTGCAGCCATTATGGACTGATAGAGTGGTCAACATCTAGTTTGGAGACTCTTGGATTCAAACCCAAAAGAGGGAGATTTCCTAAGAGCTCAAAGCTGATTGGACCATTGGAGCAGATGGAGGTCTTCGAATGAAAGGCCGACTAGTGGTGCCGGATAATCCGTAGTTGAAGAAGTATTTATTTGACGAGGCACATCGCACCAGGTACACAGTGCATCTAGACACAACCAAAATGTACAAGGATCTGAATAGGCATTTTTTGGTGGAGTGGCATGCATAGGGATATCGTGGAGTATGTTGCTAAGTGCTTTACCTGTCAGCAAGTGAAGACAGAATATCAGAGACCCGCAGAAACCCTACAACCTTTTCCCATTCCAGAGTGGAAGTGGGCAGATATTTTGATGGATTTTATTATAGGATTGCCGAGGTCCAGCAAGGGGAATGATTCTATTTAGGTGATAGTTGATCGGTTGACGAAGTCGGCACACTTCTTGCTAGTTAAGATGACTTATACGACGGAGACTTATGCGAGAATTTTCATCGAGGAGATAGTTCGGTTACGTGGAGTTTCAGAGACGATTGTATCAAATTTTGGCTCAGTTTTCACATCGCATTTCTGGAGGAGTTTCCAAAACTCTTTCGGCAGCCAGCTATCTTATAGTAGTGTATTCTACCCGCAGACAGATAGTCAGACGAAGAGAGTTAACCAAGCGTTGGAGGACATATTGCGGGCATGTGTTATGGATGTCCAGGATAGCTGGGAGGATCATATTCCATTGATTGAGTTTGCCTACAATAATAGTTATTAATCTACTATAGGCATGGCTCCTTATGAAGCATTGTACAGGAGGCCTTGTAGATCCCCTATTTGTTGGGCAGAACCGGATGACAGCTTATTGCTTGGGCCAAAGCTTGTGAGACAAGCTACAGAGAAGGTAGCATTAAGTCGGGAGTGTATTCTTGCCTCCTAAAGTCGGCGAAAGTGCTACGCAGAGCAAAGGCAACGACCTTTAGAGTTCCATGTTGGAGATTATGTTTTGTTGAAGGTGTCACCTATTAAGGGTGTTTAGCGATTCAGCAGACGGGGGAAGCTTGCCCCAAGATATATTGGTCCGTTCTGTATTATGGAATGTGTTGGAGCTGTCTCGTATCAGCTAGATCTTCCAGCATCGATGTCGGGCATGCACGACGTATTTCATGTTTTGATGCTCAAGAAGCATTTACACAATGAGGAGCAGCATAGAGTGTTTGATGCACTAGATTTAGAGCTTCAGGCTGATTTGACCACCATTGAGATTCCAATTCGCGTTCTTGCCAAGGAGGCTAAGATACTTAGACATAAGGTGATTCATTTGGTTAAAGTCCAGTGGAACCGAAAAGGAGCTGAGGAGGCTTCTTGAAAGCGTGAGGAGAATATGCGTCGTGACTACCTATACCTATTTGAGCAGGTATATTGTTAACTTTGGTATTGTTTGAGTGTATGGTATCTATATAGTTGCATTTACACTTAGCGCTGGAATGAGGATATTAACACTTAGCTCCTAATCATTTGGAACATATGGTATATGCATAGGGGGGTTTTTGTTTGGGTTTTTCGTCCGACGTAATAGTTCTATTTAATTAGGGGTTAAGTGGGAGTATTTACGTTCTAGATTGTTAAGTGTAAATATCACTTGTGTTTCATATCTGGAGATTAATGGTGTGAGATGTGTATGTGAGGGTTTCCTTATTTGGATTATCCCCTCAGCGTGCTTTTCTCGTATTATTAATCTCTAAGATACAATTACGGAATTTTGAGGATGAAATATTTTTAAGGGGAGTGAAAGTAAAACCCCGTAAATTTGAGAATATTGTGATTAATATTGATAAATGAGTTTTAATTATGATAAATATCATTTAATGATGGATGAGTATGGTAGTAATTGATTTGAGATCAACTAGGTGTATATATGAGAGTATATACAAGTGTTAAACCATCAGTCGACCAATAGACACCTATCAGTCGATTAATGGCAACCCATCAGTCGACCGACGACCAGTTTTTTAGTTTGACTGGGTTTCTATTTTTGGGTCTATTGTTTGGAATCGGGTTTGTTCATACATATATATGTATATTTCATGAATTCTCCCTCTTTTCTTACTCATATCTAAGCCCTAGCAGTAGCCATACACTCTCTCAAAACCCTAACCCTAAATTACAAGTTTGGCAAAGCTTCGTGAAGCGAACACTGAGAGGAGGCGAGATTTGCGACGTTTGGTGACGAGGGATCGAGTTTTCCTTGCCTCTGTGAGATTTGCACGTGGTGAAAGACAAGATCATCTTCCTCCAAACCTATCCTTAGTTAAAAATTAAGTCTTTATGTAATAACTATGGTTAATCTGATGTTTAGGGTTAATATGATGTATTAAAGTTTAGTTTATGATGTTTAATCTTAAATCAATGCCAAGAATAGCAGTATAAATCTGTAATTATTGACTTTAGATGATCATGATCATTAGAGTTGTTTTTAACTTGTTAATTACATTTTAATTTAGTTTAAATACTCTAATTAATCAAATTAAATAAGAGTTTTGTTAATTAGAATGTTGAACCCTAGGTTTATGAATCTACATGATTTATCTTATTTAAATGAATCTCTTGTTAAGTATTCATGAGTTTAAAATCAATTTTCATCAGTTATTTTAATAAAAACCTGAGTTTTGAGGAAAAATAGACAAAAAACCACAACCTGCATTTTTGGTCTGGTCGGTCGACCGTCCATGAGTGTCAGTCGACCGACTGGGTGTTTTTTGTCTTGTGCGTGTTGCCAATTAGTCGACCGAAGCTCTATGACGGTTGACTAATCAAGCCTTGTTTGTGAACTCTTTCTTTTTTTTGTGGGTTTGATTTACAAGCGTGAAGTGTAAGTTGTACGTCGATACATATGCATGTTTTGAGGAGTACACATACTGAGTTGAGTACATATGAATCCCTCGTTTGGAATAGTCAAATAGTTTTGCATTGTTACGAGTGATGATTATTACAGTTTACTATAGTCGTGGATACTTGAGTGGGGTTAGTCGGTACCCGCAATGAGACCGCGGATGGACTACACTCTGAGTGCGTTAGTTAGTTTACCGCAATGAGACCGCGATAGACTTCACTCTGTAATGCATCGTTGTTTCCGTACGAGTGTGCGCAGAGGTCGATGAACCTATATCTTTGTTTTCACATGGTTATGTACAGAGGTCGATATACCTATTTGTCGATCCGCATGATAGTGTGATGAGTTGAAGAATTTCAGTGAATAATGATTTTATGAATTTGTTGATAACATGAGTCGCGGGTGATTATTGAGTTTTCTTTGATATAAATCATTGTGGAGGTGCTTCACATCATGGTACACAAGATTGTGTATTAGTATCTATTTCATCTACTAAGGGTAGTGTGAGGAGTCGGATGATATTTATAGAGTTGTTTGATATGACACATTTATGTATTACTTTCCTTTATCGTTTTCTTTCTTAGTTGGAATTTATAACTAGAAAATCACAACTTGAGACACATGGTATATACATGAGGGTTTCCTTATTTGGATTATTTCACTCGACGTACCAGTCTACTGTTGTGAGTTTCTAAATATAAATCCCGAATAGTACAGGCCAAATGATTTCGGTAGACTATGTACTTATAGGTAGAGCCTCCATTATACTTAGTAGCCTTTCCCCTGGGGGAGGATGGAGATGATCTTGCTAGCACTCTGACACTGTTGATTTTCCTTCTTTTTAGGCAGTGGATCAGCATTTCGGAGAGCCGTAGGTTGACGGACTTTCAGCATAGTCGTCGTCATTTATTTATAGTAGTTTCTGCTCCACAGTTGTTTAGGTATGATTACTAGACATGTATTTTATTTTGAGAGTTGAGAGCCTATGTACTTTTCAGTTGAGTCCTGTAGTTGAGATTATTTACCTTTTTTATCAGATTGTTGGACGTATTTTCTTCTATTTATGTTGAGACTTGATTATCTCTGATATTGATCATTTATTTCTTATGCTCTATTTCCTGTTTTCATCTCTTTTATATCTACTTGTACCTACACTGTTTTATTTGTTTCTACTAGAGAGATATTATTGTGATGGTAAAACATGTTATTGCACAATCTTGGTGCATGACATGTTTGACATATTTGAGTTTACCTTGGACTGCAGCCTTGTGTGAAACTAGGGGCGTCACACTAGATCTGGCCGTCTCTTTCCTTTTTTTGCGATCGGTTTCTACCTTCTTCGTGCGACACGGCCCTTCCTGTCTCTCTCTTGTAGTTTGTGGCGAATTTATTTGGTGAGATCTGAGTTTCGTCCCTAACCCTAGTTGCAGCTCTCGGGGTTTCCCATCAGTGATTCCCGCCAGTAAGGCCTCGGTAGGTCTTCATTGGTGATTTCTAGCACATTCTCATCAACTCACACCAGTTTCTGGCGTCTTTTCTCTCCGTGTTTTCTCATTCGAATTTCATCTTTCTGGGTCCAACATCGACTGTGAAATCTATCATTCAATCCCTCTTATCTCTGATTGCCAGTGGTAACTGGTGGTTTCTCCACCTAGTTCGGAGCACCGCCACCACTATTTGTTGTTTTGTTGATTGTTTGGGCTCCTGGTGTTTTCTGTGTTCTATCTTTGGGGGCTGATGTGTTGGAACATGGCGAGAATTGATGATGCTAGGCTAGCCGAGCTTTGTGCCAAATGCAGCTTAGATGACGAAGATTGCCCTATTTTTCTATCAACCAAGGACCGAACAGATTCACCTTTACTCAACAACTTTCTTTTGGGGAAGGTTTTTGGTAGGAGGATTGCTAATAGAGATGGCCTTGAGCGTGTCCTTAGGAAGGTCTGGATTGTAGATGCCCCCTTCCAGGTAGAACCTTACAGTGGAAGGAAAACTTTCCTTTTTAGATTTGGTTCCGATGCAGATAGGGAGAGAGTGCTTGATGGTGGGCCGTAGTGCTTTAAAAGGAACCTGCTCAATTTGATTATTCCTCATGTGGTTGGTGCCCTAACTTCTCTGGATTTCTCTTCAACTCTGTTTTAGGTACATGTCAAGAATGTACCACTTGCTGCGATGAACGAGAGGTGCGCTAGAGACTATAGCTCGCTTATAGGAGAACTTAAAGGGATTGACGTATGGGATAACAAGATGCGGCTGAGGATTCTCGTGGATATTACTAAGCCTCTAAAAAGAGGCATACATGTTTGCTTTGAGGAGACCAGGGAGATTAAGAAGCTCTACCTCACCTATGAGAGACTTCTTGACTGTTGCTTTTCATGTGGCATTATTGGCCATAAAGTTGCTGAGTGTGACAAACGAAGTGTACAAGCTGTTGGTTTATCACATCAAAAAGTAGATACGGTTCTTGCCTCAGATAACCCCCTTCATCTTTTAAGGTCTTTGAGACTCGGTCTTCTGGAGCAACTGAAGCAGAACGTGAGGGGCAGAAACAATCATCCTCTCGGGTGGTCTCAGATGATACTCAGGTTGATGACTCAGGTGGTAGTGCTCCACTATAAATTATTCTAGTCATGGTGGGGTGTGAGACCCCTCCTGCACCCTTGCCCATGGATACCGGTGTGGGCTCTGATTTGAATGATGTTATAGTTTCCACATCAACCTCGGGAAAGTGGGATTTATTGACCTGGGAGAGGCTTGCTAGAGGGTCTGGGCAGACAGGCTCCAAACAGAAATGGAAAGGGAGCAAATGCAGGAAAGATTCTCTGAAGGATCCTTCAAATGTACATGAGAAGAGGGCATGATTGGTGGTTCCCATTCCAGATTCTACTCTTGTTGAGGCACACCTTGGTGGCCATGGGCGCCAAGAGCCACGAGTTGTTTTTGCTGGAACGTTCAGGGACTGAGAAACCCTAAAATGTTGATCGCTTTTCGTAGGATGTTGCGGACTCATTTCCTAAGTCTAGTCTTTCTTTCGGAGACTAGACTTTCTAGTAGGTGGGTGCAGATGATCAGATTTCAGTCGGGTTTTCGGAATTGCTTTGTGGTGGATAGTAGAGACATAAGTAGTGGACTCATGTTACTATAGGGCGATGAAATGGATGTGACTATCTGTTCTTTTTCTCCAGGGCACATCATTTGTTGACTCTGCAGGAAGGAATTGGCAGTTCACCGTGTTTTATGGCCATATAGAGACACTTATAGTACCAATCCTGAGATCTGTTGAGATGGTTGAGAGCTCTTTCCTTTGAGCCATGGTTATGTGGAGGTGACTTTAATGCCATCACGAGCCCAGGGGAGAAGTTGGGTGGTAGACAGGCTCATGTTTCGAGTATGCTAGATTTCCAGAGTGTTTTGCTGCATTGTGAGCTACTAGATCTGGGGTATCGCAGGCACACCTTCACTTGGATTAATCATCAGTCTGGTACATCTCATATCCAGGAGCGCTTGGACAGGATGATAGCTGACTCTGGCTAGCGTGACATATTTTTCACTACTGAGGTACACTACTTGGATTTTTCTGTTTCTGACTATCGTCCTATTATGTTATATTTTGCTGCTCCTCACCCCCCTCCTGCTAGGCATGGTCGTCCTTCCGCTTTGAGCCATTTTTCCTCAAAGAGGATGATTTGAGTGATGTTATTAATAGGTCCTAGCCTGGGATCTCCACACAATAAGGTCTATATGAGTCAGTTTGTCAGAAGCTAGGGTCTTGTGCTACAAAACTCAGTAGTTTGATCTAAGAGTGTTTTGGCATATGGAGGCACAGATTATCAGTTATTCAGCAAAAGCTCTAGTCTCTCCACTCTTATCCTGATGTAGGGGATCGTATGGCTGAGATTTGAAGGCTTGAGAAGGAGAGGGAGGTTCTTAAGTATAAGAAAGAGAGCTTCTGGTGACACCGAGCAAGGGTTGATTGGCTCCGAGATGGGGACCATAACACCAAATTCTTCCATATGAGAGCTTCGACTAGGAGGAGGAAGAACTTCATTAGCCATCTACGTCATTCGAATGACACTTGGGTGGAGGAATAGGTGGGAATTACAACGCTTATTGAGGATTATTTCTCAGAGTTGTTTTATTCTTCCATTCCTTTAGAGGAGGTTTTGACTGAGATAGGTGGTGCTATCTCTTTACAGCTTTTAGTGGATGACCTCTGGATCATTTCTGAGTCTTTTACAGGTGATGAGGTATGGGGTGCTCTTCGATCTATGGGTCCTTCAAAGACACCCAATCCAGATGGCTTCTATGCATCCTTTTTCTAGTCCTAATGATCTGTTATTGGCCTAGATATTTTGGCTGCATGTATGAAGATTCTAAATAGGGTCTCATCCATCAGGTCTTGGAATAAGACCAATATGGTTATCATCCCCAAAAAGGATTCACCTAAGACTATGGCAGACTTTAGACCCATCGGCCTATGTAATGTGATCTACAAGATTGTCATGAAGACCATTGCTAATAGGCTGAAGTGGGTTCTTGGCAGATTGATCGGATGCTTTCAGAGTGCTTTTGTCCCAGGGAGATCTATTCAGGACAATGTCATTATTGTTTTTGAACTTCTCCACACATTGCAGAAGAGGAGACGGGGTCGGTCTGGCTATATGGCATTGAAGTTGGACATGAGTAAGGCATATGACAGAGTGGAATTGGGGTTTATTGACAGGGCCCCTTAGATCATGGGCTTTCCAAATCATTGGAGGCATCACATTTTGGAATGTATCTCCACTTCCTGACTCTTTTTTTGCCTCAATGGGCAAATTGTTGGTCGGGTCACTCCTAACTGTGGTCTGCGGCAGGGATGCCCACTCTCCATATTTGTTTCTTCTCTGTACGGAATCTCTCTCTACACTGATCATCAGACATGAGGAGAATAGGTGCATCAAAGGGTTATCTTGTTCTCGATCAGAACCAAGGATTTCTCATTTGTTCTTTGTAGATGACTCTTTGGTTTTTATTCAGGCTTCCCAGGCCACTGCATAGGCTGTCCAGAATACTCTGCTACTATATGAGGCTGCAACCGGTCAGAAAGTTAACTTTCAGAAGTTTGTCATCACCTTTAGCCTCTGTGTAGATGAGGATACTAGGGCCTCTATTTTCTCTGTCTTGGGGCTTCATAGGGTCTAGTCAATGGGCAGATTGTCGGTCAGGTCACTTCTAACTGTGGTCTGCGGCAGGGATGCCCACTCTCCATATTTATTTCTTCTCTGTACGGAATCTCTCTCTACACTGATCATCAGACATAAGGAGAATAGGTGCATCAGAGGGTTATCTTGTTCTCGATCAGAGCCAAGGATTTCTCATTTGTTCTTTGTAGATGACTCTTTGGTTTTTATTCAGGCTTCCCAGGCCACTACATAGGCTGTCCAGAATACTCTGCTACTATATGAGGCTGCAACCGGTCAGAAAGTTAACTTTCAGAAGTTTGTCATCACCTTTAGCCCCTGTGTAGATGAGGATATTAGGGCCTCTATTTTCTCTGTCTTGGGGCTTCATAGGGTCCAGTCACATGATCGGTACTTAGCCCTCCCTTCGGTGGTAAGATGAAGTCGTTGTTAGACTTTTGTTTCCATCAGAGACTCGGTTTGGAAAAGAACCCAAGCTTGGAGGATGACTCTTTTCTCAGCTGGGAGGCGAGAGGTTATGGTGAAAGCTATTTTGTAGGCAATTCCATGTTATGTAATGAGTATCTTCCACATTCCCCTTTCTTTGTGCAGGGAGATTGAGTCTATTATTATGAGATTCTGGTGGGGATCAACTTCTAGTGAGAGGAAGATTCACTAGGTCAGGTGGCAGAAAGGTGTGTCGAGCAAAGTCAGAGGGTGGTATGGACTTTAGAGATCTACAGATTTTTAATGAGGCACTAGTGGCTAAGAAGGCCCGGAGGATCATTCAGGACCCTTCTTCTCTAGCTAGTACGGTTTTGAAGGGGATGTACTTCAGGGACTCGGACTTCCTTTCACCTGGTGCTGGCCCTGGCTGTTCTTATTTATGGCGGAGCATTATCTGGGGACGTGAGCTCCTGGCCCGAGGTCTGAGATAGAGAATAGGTGATGGCCAGTGTGTCTCTATCAATGCTGACCCATGGATCCCAATATACTTTTCTTTCAGGCTAATCACTTCTCTGATCAACCCATCCAGGAGGGTGGCTAAGCTGATCTCTGCTTCGGGTACTTAGAATTATGATTTGATTGCTAATTCCTTTTGACAGCTGGACCGGGAGGAAATTTTACTTATCCCACTGCCCCCTTCTCCTGTCCCTGATAGACTAATTTGGCATTATGAGGAGAAGGGGTGCTACACAGTCAAGAGTGGGTACTGACTTCTTCATCACACTATGTCTAATGTTGCTTCCACCTTGGATTCTAGGGTGGCAAAGTGGTGGTACTTGATCTGGCAAGCGGAGATCCGACCGAATATTAGAGTGTTTCTTTGATGTCTGTTCTATGATGCTCTCCCCATGTCAGTTGGTTTGTCTCGCAGGGGGATCTTTGTGTCCTTTAGTTGCTGCATTTGCTCTGCTGCCTTTGAGAATGCCCTTCATATCTTCACTGTCTGCTCCTTTGCTCGTTCGGTGTGGGAGTCCTTAAATTTTTGGGAAGTGATTGATGGCTTTCGAGGTATGTCTTGTGGTGATTTTCTTTTTCATCTCACCTCTGTTTGACTAGGGACTCTCTAGCTTTAGTTTTCACGACCCTGTGGTTTATATGGGGGGAAAGGAATATGCACTCTCATGGTGGTGGTGTTAGGGAGGCTTTGGTCTTGGTGACTCGGATTCTCTGTTTTGTGGAGGAAGGGGATAGGGTTAGAGGCCTCTATCGTGACATTGCTACCCCTTCCAAATGACCTTCTACTTGGTACCCCCTGCTCCTGGTCTGCTGAAGCTCAACACAGATGCTGCTGTTCCTCTGGAAGGAGATATTATTGGATTGGGAGGTGTTGTTCGGGATCACCATGGGCATGTGATTGGTGGCTACTCTATACTCTATGGGGCTCATAGGTCCTATGTCTGTGGATCATGCGGAGTTGTTGGCCGTCGTGGAAGGCATTCACTTTGTCTGGCGTATGAACTGGAGGATTTCAGTGGTGAAGATTGAGTCTCTAAGGGTTGTCTCCTTGGTGGACTCTCCTTCTCCTTTTGCTTCCATGACTCCTATTGTAGATGAAGTTCATGCTGGTTTGTCTGCTAATGACTGCTCTAAAGTTTTTTATGTAAGGCACACCGGTAATGATGTTGCTCATGTCCTAGCAAAGTCGGTTGACTATCTGTCTTCTTATTTTTGGTCTGTTTATGTCCCTCTATTTTTGAAACAGAGTATTGTTGAGGACTTGGCTGGTTAGGTTGTCCTACCTGCATTTTAAAAAAAAAAGTAGTATCCAAATCAAAATAGATTTTATACGCTAAAAGACAAAACATATAAATCTCGAGGATCCGATAAAAGTCAAAAGATGGTGACGTCAGTTTTAGAAACTAAGAAAGCTAAAAACTTTTGAAAAAAATGACATAATAATGACGAGCTAGAACTAGAACTCAATATGAATGGTTCAAACGTGACGCAAAACATGCTACTATTTTACTTTTGCCAAGTAATTTCAATGGGGACATATAAAAGAGACTTTACTTAATTAGACTTTACTTAATTAGTCCCTATGGTGAGATTTTACTTGTACCTAACTCAACTACATCAATGACAAAAAGCTCCTCGCTTTCTTTTAATTACTCTTCGAAATTCTGCAGTTGCAAACGTTTGCTTAAAAAAATTTCCCTCCAATATTAGAGACAAAAAAATTAAATAAATTTTGAACTTGGAGTTAAACTACAGGGGTCGTTAGCTGAAAACGACTACACGACAAGGGCCTGCGTGCGATTGACTCCTTTAAATGCTTGTTTCACTGTTAAGGTGAGGCGCTTAGTTTCTTGCTTGCATAATATACTAATATATATTAACGGCTGGCTAGTTTATTTGTGTCAAGGAATATTCCAAATTTTAAAAAACAAAAGGAATATTCCAAACACAAGTACAAAGTAAAACTTATTTGGAAGAGCTTTGCTATAGCGATCCAAAATATGGGACCAACAGGAGGGACAAGTGATGTGTCCCCCTCCTATTGTATAATAATGAGTTGGTCATCATTAATGATGACCAACTCATTATGCAATAGGAGGGGGACGTCTCACATGTCCCCCCTGTTGGTTCCATATTTTGGGTCCTTAGGGAATTTTTCTATTTGGAATCAACAATTAGAAAGTTATAATCGATCAGGCTCTTATAAATATGAGAGTCCCAACGAACCCTTTATTATTTCTGACTATTGTCAAGTTTTACTTTCCCTATACCTAACTCAACTGCATCACTGACAAAGCTCCATGATGCCTTTTATTATTTGGTAAGTTCAATACAATCAATCGTTTATATTTGAAAACTTCATTCAGATAGGAAGAGAATCATAAACTTAGATCCTGCGTACTTGAGTCTAGATTAGGGACAAAACAGACCGAAAAAAGAGAATATCTGTTGGAAACAATGTGCAAGTCTGGGGGTGAATATGATTGGTACAATTTTTTGACTAAACTCGGAATATGCAGCGGAAATAAAATATGAAAATACTGAAAGTAACCAATACAGGAACACACGAGATTTTTATAGTAGTTCGGATCAAAATTATATGTCCACTTTTCCTTCTTGCGAAGGAACTCTTTACTATGACCAGAGTTCTCCTGAATCACAACTCGATTCAGTAGGTCTTACTAACAGGACCTTGAAATCTACCCAAAACCAATCGATATACTCAACTCCTTACAATGACCAGAACTAACCTAGCCTTAACTAGCCACCCTCAATACACCTAGCTTAAGTACGTCAACCCTCAATTACCCCAGCTAATTGAGTACACCATCAAACTCATAAGTTTTGAACATAAAATCAACCAAAACAATTAAAACACAACCAGAAAAAACTTACGATCTTTTTATCAAACCGTCCTTCAAATTGATTGAAGTAAAGATTTGAAAGAACGATGATGATGAAGTTCAAGGGTATTATTACTCCTCAAAAGTTGACGATCAGATGATGAAGAACGACATCGAGGATGAGATTGATGAGGCTTTGGGAAATAAAAATCTCTCCTTATTCTCAACACTCAAACCCTAATCACTTCCAATCAATGATCTCTTCTTTCTATCTTTTTCTCTTTCTTTCTCTTATATAGACTCCACAATAGATTAGGAAAGAGATATCTTAGAATTGGAAGAAGCTCAAGATCAAAAGAACGACGTACAATTGAGATTAAAACATCAGATCTGCTAAAATATACTGTCACCAAAGGTTGACGATCAGATGATGAAGAACGACATCGAGGATGAGATTGATGAGGCTTTGGGAAATAAAAATCTCTCCTTGTTCTCAACACTCAAACCCTAATCACTTCCAATCAATGATCTCTTCTTTCTATCTTTTTCTCTTTCTTTCTCTTATATAGACTCCACAATAGATAAGGAAAGAGATATCTTAGAATTGGAAGAAGCTCAAGATCAAAAGAACGACGTACAATTGAGATTAAAACATCAGATCTGCTAAAATAAACTGTCACCATCGATGGGCAAACCTGACCTTCGATGGTATGTTCACCCATCAATGGTTTACTATAGACCATCGATGGTACTGTTTACCTCTCGAGAAAATCATCCATTGGTTCTTGTAGTCTATCAATGGCTCACTATAGAACAGCAATAGGCTAAGCTTACCATCTATTATTAGATAGATCAAATCGAGGGCTTTCCGAAAAGATATTACAATACCAAATCCGATAACTAAGTCAAAAGTTATGGCTTGTGCAAGTTTTAGCATCTGTGCATGTTTCAGTCTTGTTGCTGACTATTTCAATATTGTTTAACAAAATATCTCGAGCTATGCATCTCCGAATTGAGTTTTGTATGTTCTGGTGGATTCGTAATAACAAGACAACGACTCCCATATGATTAAGAATGATTTTAACTCTTGAAATCTACCAAAGGAAAAATTACTTCTCGCCCCCAAAATAACAAAAAGTATTCTCCCCACACCCAAGACTTTTTCAAAGCTCCCAAAATCCCTGACAAACCCATAATTCTTCTAGTCCCCAAAACCACCTCATGTGTACTTTCAAACATTTGGTGACCATAATACTCTCTCTCTCTCTCTCTCTCTCTCTCTCTCTCTCTCTCTCTCTCTCTCTCTCTCTCTCTCTTATGATGTCACTGTAGGCATGAATGATGATTAGAAATGGATTTTTGCGGGGGAAAATCCTAGTTCCCTCTAAATTCTTCTAACGGCGTCGATATAGGTGACAAAACTTTTTCAGCATTCGTTCATGAGGCGAAAAACACTACGATTTTGAAGACGGTGGTGACGAGCAAAAGAAAATATGTTGATTCAACGGCGCTGGCAGATCTAAATAAGAAGAGTAGCTTACCTTTAGAGATCGATCTTGAAACTAGGGCTGGAGTCATGTTTGGAGCATTTAAGATGAAGAAGATTGGGATCAAAGTGAGTTGCTTTGTACTTTTCTCCCTTTTTAACTTGTACTTGAATCTGAGTGCTATATTTTTTTATTATTTTATATATTGTTATAATTTTTTCAAAATCGGATAACTTAAGATTGAAGTAGAGTCTATAAAAGTCTGAGGTTCTTTTTTGATGGTGTCAGTGAGGGGTCAATTTGCAAATAATAAAATGTTGGGTTTGGCTTGGCTAATGGGTTAATTATGTGATTAGTTTATTTGTGGAGGTTGATCTTGGTTAAAAATATCAAATCATGTAAGCATTTTAAACACTTTATTTTCCTTACGAGTTAGTTGTTAAGGTAATGAGTTAGTTGTTAAGGTTATGAGTTGGTTGTTAACCTTATGAATTAGTTGTTAAGGTTATGAGTTGGTTGTTAAAATTATAAGCTGGTTGTTAACCTTATGAATTTGTTGTTAACCTCAGTAATGAGTTATGAGTTAGTTGTTAACCTTATGAGTCTGTTGTTAACCTTTATAGATTAGTGCCAAAAGCAATTAGCTATTAAGGTTATGAGTTGGTTGTAAATTTTACAAGTTGTTTGTTGAGGTTATGAGTTTATTGTTAATGTTAAAAAAAGAGTTTATCATTAATATTATGAGTTAGTTGTCAATCTTATAAGTTTATTGTTAACCTCAATAGAAAATTATGAGTTGGTTGTAAAGGTTATGAGTTGGTTGTTAAGCTCATAACCTTCACAACCAACTTGTAGCTATTTACTGAGATTAACAACAAACTCATAAGGTTAACAACCAATTTCTAACATTAACAACCAACTCATAACCTTAACAAGTAACTTATAACTCTCTATTGAGGTTAACAACAAACTCATAAGGTTAACAACAAACTCATAACTCTAACAATTAATTCATAACTCTCTATCGAGGTTAACAACGAACTCATAACTCTCTACTGAGGTTAACAACCAACTTATAACCTTAACAACCAACTCATAACATTAACAACCAACTTATAAGGTTAATAACCAACTCATAACCTTAACAACCAACTCATAATTCTCTACCGATATTAACATCAAACTCATAAGGTTAACAACCGACTCATAATCTTAACAACAAACTCATAACCTTAACAACAAACTCATTATAAGTAACTCGTAAGGAAAATAATGTGTGTAAAATACTTGATATTTTTAACCAATATCACCCTCCACAAATAAATTAATCACATTACTAACCCATTAGGCAAGCTAAACCCAGCATTTTATAGACTCTACTTCAATCTCAAGTCATCGATTTAAAAAAAATTATAACAATATGTAAAATAACAAAATAAAATATAACATTCAGATTCGAGTACAAGTTAAAAGGGGAAAAAATTACACAATAATAATTCAATTAAAAAACTAGAGAAAAAGCTAGGGGGGGGGAGATAGCTCTTAGTATCGAATTGGATCGATCTAGAGCATCCATTTCCAGATCTTGATCATTAGCTTCACTTTGCAGCTCACACCGGGAGTCGCCAGAGTTTTCTTGAGAACAACGATGCTGAATCCATCGCAACTCACCTTAATCCCAATCTTCTTCGTCGTAAGGAAAATAAAGTGTTCTTTGCCTCATGAACAAAT
>NC_033794.1:74416243-74426243 GCF_001876935.1 Asparagus officinalis | reverse complement strand
CCCCTCAATCGCAGATAAAGGCAGCCTATTAATAAGGTGGCTTTCATATAAAAGTACCTCAGCCCAAAAGATCTTCTCCAAACCACTCTGCGATAACAAACATCGGACCTTCTCCAGTAAAGACCATTCAACCTCTCTACCACCCTATTCTGCTGCGGTGTATGACTAACTGTGAAGTGCCTCTCTATGCCATCGTCTTGACATAACTGCTGAAAGGGTCTGAAGTGTACTCATCATCGTTGTCGGATCTCAACGTCTTGATCTTTCTTCCTGTCTGCAGTCCCAATCTTCTCTTCCACTCCACAAATATCTCTAGGAATTTACTCTTCTTTGCCATGGTGTACGCCTAACAACGCCTAGAATAGTTATCTACAAACGTGACGAACCAATGTTGACTGTTCACGTTGAAAGTTGGTTTATTCATGGAACTCATTACAACTTCAATCGTTTACAATAAGTTTAAAGAGTTAGTCTTTTTATAAGACTTTTCTTACACGAATAAAAAAATAAAAATACAACTCTCTAGAAACACATGTAGATGACGTTTATCACCAGCTGCTTGCGTGGGATCTTTGCCTATGTCGGAGACGCGTTAGTCCGTGGATAGTTGCGGATTAGATCCAATTGATAGAATGAAAATTCAATCCTCTTACTTCACAAAGGAAACAATCGCAGAAGTGATAATCTTAACCAAGTGAGATTACGACTCTTCTTGAGATCAAAACCAAGTTTGATCCGGAGGAAAGGGGAATGGGCCTCAGATCTCTTGAACTCTCTCTCCTTATGCTGAATAACTTCACTAAGATCTGCTAGCCTCTCTAAAATTTGTGATTCGCTCTTCGTAGGGACAGCACCTCACCTAAATTTCAAATCCCTTATGTATAGGACCCTAGGCTTGTATTTATAGGCTTCAGATGCAACGTTTTAGGATAGAAATTAATGATTTGACCTTATCCTCGGTTAATAACTGCTTAACCATGTTTAGAGATAATATCAAATAGTAGGGGAGGCTCTGGAACGAAAGAATCCCGAGAAAACTATCGACAAACGCATTTTTAGCACTTCTGGCGTGCGAGCCACTCTATGGTGGCTCGGCCTTGGCTGAGCCACCTGGCCTTGGCCGAGTCGTTTTGATGTGACTCAGCTACCAGGATGGCTTTTACGGACTTCCGGGTTGGACTTGTTTTGTCGTTATGCGCATTTCGTCGTTTCGCTGACTTGTACGCTTCACCGATTCGCTTCATGCATATCATTAACTTGGAGGTGACTGTTGAGTGCGTGGGCCACTTAGAGGTGGCTAATGAGTGCATGAGCTACTTGGAAGTGGATGATGAGCACGCGGGCCACTTGGAGGTGGTCGGTGAACGTGTGGGCCACTTGGAGGTGGCCGATGAGCATACGGGTCACTTGGAGGTGGCCGGTGAATGTGCAGGCCATTTGGAGGTGGTCGGTGAATACGCGGGCCCCGGTGAGCATGCGGGCCACTTGGAGGTGGTCGGTGAGCGCGCAGGCCATTTGGAGGTGGCCGGGCCATTTGGCGGTGGTCGGTGAGCCCGCGGGCCACTTGGAGGTGGATGATAAGCGTGCATGCCACTTGGAGGTGGCCGGTGAATGTGCAGGTCACTTGGAGGTGGCCGGTGAGCACGCGGACCACTTGGAGGTGGTCGGTGAGTGTGCGGGCCACTTGGAGGTGGCTGATGAGCGCGCTGGCTAATTGGAGGTGGCCGATGAGCACGCGGGCCACTTGGAGGTGGCCGGTGAACGTGCAGGCCATTTGGAGGTGATCGGTGAGCACGCGGGCCACTTGGGAGTGGCCGGTGAGCGCGTGGGCCACTTAGAGGTGGCTGATGAGTGCGCACGCCACTTAGAGGTAGCTGATGAGCGTGCGTTCCAAGTTTATTATTATGTAAAGGATATGCTTATTGTTTATTATGATGCTATTATTCTTTTATTGGTTGGTATTATCCAGCCATTACTCTAGCTACTTCACAAGTCTTAAATATTTACACTTTTTTTACACTCAATGCATGGATAATTATTTTGAACAAAAGATCGTGAAAATGGATAATAAATTTAATAGGTATTTTAGACTCAGTCCTACTATATATGGTTGTCGCATTCTTATTGATTCATACTAAAGGATACCGGTCTTTCTAAACTCATGATTTCTTTAATTAAAATCTAATAATAGATCATAATAATGAGAGTGTTACTGTTCTTCGTCATTATAGCACAATCAAATATTATTTTACTAAATTATTTGAAGAGTATAATGCTTGATATGGTTCTAACTCTCAAGCTTCATCTGCTACGTGATCTAGCCCAAGCGAAGTTAACAGTTCCTCTTCAAGACATATGCTTGTTTTTTTTTTTGTTTTTTTTTTTGATAGAAAAACAAGGGATGTACCCTGTTCATTTACTTAAAAAACCAGAAGTATCATTACAAAGAAGGATACGAAATGTATCCATTAATTGGTAGATAGAAAACTTAATTTCTCTTGACTATTGAAGAAATATGCTTGTCAATAAGCTAGTCGGTAGGATAGTGGATCAACATGGATTGACTTCATATTTGATGATTTCCATCACGTTTTATTATTTACTAGAAGTGCAGGTTCCTACTGTTGCTTTAGAAATTGACTTCAGCACTTCAAGATAGTTGATCGATGACCAAAGGAGAAATGCTGGATTTAGATACAGTCAATGCGGTAATGTGCTTACAAGATGTCTGAAAAGAAGACTTCAAGACATCAATGTTGTAGCTGTTATTGAAGGACTTGAGGAGTTGGAGATAATAGATAAAGAATAGATAATAAAATTATTTGTAAGTTTATAAGTATAATTTTGATTTTTAGAAAGAGTCATAAATAATATTAATATAGATGGGTAGTTATCAACCTAGTTGGGATGTATCAATATACTATAATGCGATAATTTTTCAAAAAATATTGTAATTATAAGTAATTAATAATAAAATAGAAATTTTTAAATTTTTAAATTTTTCAAAAATTATAAATTATAATTTTGAGTGATGAATAATAAGATAGATTTTTTTCTGAATTTTTTATTGTTTAAAAATTGTTTATAAAATTAGAAAAAAATAAAAAACATTATTTAGCCGGGATACCTAGTGCCTAGGTTGGGTAAAGACCTGTGTCCGGATCCAAACCCAATGATCAGGGGTTCCGGGTTGGGACACGGCTCTTTACCCTACCCCATTTGAACACCCCCGGTAACTTGTAACCCTCCGCGATTTTCTTACATACGGTGTGTTTGGGAGATGACTTAGGGAAGGGAATGAATGGAAAGGAAGGGAAACTTTTCCTCTTCCTTCCCTTCCCTTTCATTACACCCTAATTTAGGGTGTAAGATTTTGGCTTAAATTTCTCTCACATTTCTCTCTTTTTCCCTCCTAAATGGAACTCCCAAACAAGATTAAAATTAAATTTCTTTTTCCCTCCCCCTCTCTACCCTCAGTAGCCATCAACGGTTCACATTCAAGTTATTATTGTCCTTACAAAAGGACGTTAAATCTACCTGCTTGGAGTGAAAAAAGAGAAAGTAACTAAGTTAGTTTGAAATTATGACTTCCTCGTCTAGCCTCTGTCTCGTATTGATGTGCTCTTTATTGGAAGGAATAAACTATATTTGAAGCATTGCAGAATTAATTTTTTCCATTTTGCAGTTCATCTAGGTGAATAACTTTTCATGGCACTTCATATTATGACCTATATATAATGATTAATAGAAGTTTGTGATGTTAGGATTGTGTCTTTGATTCTTTATAAGATTCATAAAAATTAGATAGGGTTAGAGATCTATCATGATTAGGATCTTGGGTTCCATTATGATTAGGAGTTTGAATCCTATTCTAATTAAGAAGTTAGGCTAGAGATAGGTGTTTTGGTTTCGCTATATATATTCTTCTATTGTTGGAGGAAAAAAAAAAGAAGAAGAAGAAGGTAGAGAGAAGTAGAGAGAGAGAGAGAGAAAGATAGAGAGAGACCCAATATTCTTGTAATCTATGGTTAGCAGAGGGCGTAGCCTGATTCAAGAATATTGTGCGAGATGCGAGGGTTTCGTGATCTTTATCCGTGCAAAAGATTACAAGGAGTGAGCTTTGGAGAGAATATGAAAGTTGATTATGTATGTGAGGTTGAGAGATTGAAAGACGAGAGTTGAGTGGTTCCTCATATAGTTCTCCCTGATACATAGTGAATTTCTCGTATTGTTGCTCCGTGGACGTAGGTCGAAGTTGGTCGACCGAATCACGTAAATCTTGTTGTTTTTTCTTCTTGATTGTAGTTGCTTTCAATCTTATTGATTGTCGGTTCGCTTCCAAATTGCGGAGATCCTAGTATGCGGGGGGGCTTAATTTTCCCAACAAGTGGTATCAGAACGATGGTGATGGATCCGGGAGCGAATTCGCAAGATAGAAGACGACATTGTGCAAGATTGAAGATCGGCATAACAAGAATCAAGATGAAAAGAAAAAGGGAAAAAATACTTTAGCAGTGGCATATTGTAGCTGTAGAAAATTATAGCTGGATACTGTAGCAGAAATATTGTAGCGGCACGGCGGGTACTGTTCACACAGATCCAATGGTTGAGGTTGATTTGTCTTTTGATCGAGTATTTGGAGGTGGATTTTGATGATCCAGTAGTCGTTCCTAGGGGTTTTCGACGTGCTGAGTTCATTTTTGGTATCGGTTTTATCAAATTCAATTTTACAGTGACTGATTTGAATTTTGATCGTGGTTAGAGAATGATGACTTCTTCGGGTCTGAAGTTCGATATTCCGCTATTCAACGGCAAGACAGATCTGATGGCAGATAGGGCAAACGAGTATGCGACAGATGAGACTGGCATAAAGAGTCAGATGTGATTCTAACAGTAGAGTTGTCAGCATATAATTATTCAAAGTCATCATGGGAGCAGTAGTTGGTTGGTGTGTAGACTCAAGGAGAACATTGCCAGATTAGGTGGAGCTTGCAAGCTGGCATGACCGAGTAACACACGGAGTAATGGAGATGGTGGCATTGGACTTGAAGACGATGAGCGCCCATATTCGGTCCAAGCCAAGTGATGGAGGAGATAAAGGCATCCGGCTCGTAGTGTGGAGTAAGAGAGGTGCACCGATATGATTCGAGACGAGCGATGCAGGTGGAGCACAAGGACAACAAGTAGAGGGTGGCTATTGTCAGGCTCAAGTTAAGAGGACAAACATAATTGATTTGCTTGTATTGTCAGAGATGGCGAAGATCTCTTGGTGCACATAAAAGAGGTGGAGGTGCCACGGTGAAGTAGATGATAGTTAGGGTCACGAGACAACCAGTTGGAGTGCAGGTGTTCTGATTAGGAGTGTTGCTACTTCGATTTGAAGTGCGAAAAAAATAGAAGACTCTAGTGGGAGAGGTAAAGTTTCAAGACGACGATGATATATCTTCAAGAGAGTTTGGGAATCAAATCCAAGGTGGAGATTGTTGGGATTGTGTCTTTGATTCTTTGTAGAACTTCATGAGAATTAGATAGGATTAGAGATATATCATGATTAGGAGTTTGGGTTCCATTATTATTAGGAGTTTGAATCATATTCTAATTAGGAAGCTAGGCTAGAGATAGGGTTTTAGTTTTCCTATATATATTCTTCTATTGTTGGAGGAAAAAAAAAAGAAGAAGAGAGTAGAGAGAAGAAGTAGAGAGAGAGGGAGAGAGAGAGAGAGAGAGAGAGAGAGAGAGAGAGAGAGAGAGAGAGAGAGAGAGAAGAGAGAGAGAGAGAGAGAGAGAGAGAGAGAGAGAGAGAGAGAGAGAAAGACAATATTCTTGTAATCTAGGGTTAGAAGAGGGCGTAGCCTAATTCAAGAATATTGTGCGAGAGGCGAGGGTTTCGTGATCTTTATCCGTGCAAAAGATTATAAGGAGTGGGCTTTGAAGAGAATATGAGAGTTGATTATGTATGTGAGGTTGAGAGATTGAGAGACGAGTTGAGTGGTTCCTCTTGTAGTTCTCCCTGATACATAATGAATTTCTCGTATTGTTGCCCCGTGGACGTAGGTCGAAGTTGGTCGACCGAATCACGTAAATCTCGGTGTTTTTTATTTTTGATTGCAGTTGCTTTCTATCTTGTTGATTGTCGGTTGGCTTCCGAGTTGCGGAGATCCTAGTATACAGGGGGGACTAAATTTTCCCAACATGTGAGACTATTATTATACATATTAGTAGAAGGATTTACTTTTTCACTTTGCCATTCTGGCATTAAGACTGGGTTATCTCTTCATTGTATGTGTTCGTACTACAGGAATATACATTCAACAATTATAAAAAAAATATGTAATCTTTCTCCATATCTAACAACTCTCTACAATACGCATATTGACATCATATGATAACTCCATTTTAATAATAAGTCTACTAAAAACGTTCAGAGCTAACAAGCGGCTAACCATCTATATAATACAAAGAGAATACTTGCAAACCGATCCTTTTGAGGAATACATACATCTTTATCCAGTTCGACTCCTTTACTGATGCAGTAAGCCGAATTTTGGGATGTATATATGCTACAAACACAAAGGCGGAAATTAAAGGACTGAGACTATGGTGTGAAAATGTGCTCACATAGTGTGTATATCAACGATATAAAAATTAAGCAAAGAAATTAATGAGACCCTTTTAGTCACAGACTCACACATCTATGTCAAGTTTGAATTAATTAACCAATTAATCGGAGACTAATTAGTGGACCACGAAGTAGATACGATTGGCGTTACCAACCAACATACATAAAATTTGGAGACTCCTCAAGTCAAAACTCGACCAACTTTAGGCATAAGAGTTTGCGTCCCAGGATTTAAGAGGAAGCTATATATTATGAATGAATGTATTATTATTTTGGGAAAATCCTCTTTTAACCCAAAATTTTACCCCAACTTATTTAAAAACCCACTCACTTTTCAAAACATCAATAGACCCATTATATCTCATCCCACTTATTTTTAAACCCAACATGTACAATACACCCATTATTTGTACTGTATTTATCCAATAACTTGAAAAATGCTAAACTACCCTTCATCCCCAAACTGATGTCTCCCTCTCTCCTTCTCCTCCAACTGAGCCCAGAGCTCTCTTCTTCCTTCCTCTTCTCCTTCAACCACTACCACCAACCTCCTCCTCTCCCCTCCCTTCACTTCCCCTCCTCCCTCAAGCCCATCAACCTCTGCATCCACCGCCCCCTATCTCCCCTCGCCACCACGTCACCCACCACCGTCGACCTTGAAGCAGATGAATAGCCCACCAATGATTTCGACATTGACTCCCTGCAGTTCGCCGACGTGGCGGCAGACAAGGACCCAAAGCACTTGTCATTACCACCAGTGGACGGAGCTTGAGGAGCACCCGGAGTAATGGCGGAGGTCGAAGATCGCCTGGCTTTGTAAGGAGCTGCTTTCGCATAAGCCGACGACGATGGTGAGGATCCTTGGCGCTCAAAGGAAGTGGGTTCGGCAGGAGGAGGTGGGTTATGTTGTTCTCCATTGCAAGTCAGGTTAGTACAACTCTTTGCCCACCACATGTTCATTGAATTTACGCTTAGTGTTCTCTCTTGTCAATATTTGATTTTGATGATTTTTGGTTACTCAAATTCTAATTTTCTTCTCGTGGACTTTTGTTGGTGTTGGGAATGGTGAAGAGTTGCAACATAAAAATTCTAATTTTCTTATTGTTTGGTGGTCCTTCGGATTCTTATTGTTCTTGTGGGTTTTGATAATTTGAAGCATTACGACATCAAAATCAATATTACTTTCATGTATTTTGATTTGGAAATGCACGATAAGTTAGAATTGATATTGCATAAAAGCTTATAGATGAATCCTTTGAAAGTGGTATGAAGCCTCTTATGCTAACGTTTCTCAATATTACTTTCATGTATTTTGCTTTGGAAATGCACGATAAGTTAGAATTAGCAGTTAACAAAATTTTCTTATCATGCAATCATTGATTGTGACATTTGTTTGTGCAGGAGTGTAGATTGCAGCATTTTCATGATGGGATACATATATTCCATCATCAATGGCACACCTCCATTCATTCATCAAACGATTGTGAACTCCTAAGAGCAAAGATCGCGATTGCATTTGTCTCGGAGAAATCAAAAAATCTGCTAGAAAATATTATAATTATTGTGCATGCTGTAATCATGAATGATGCTCTTCGGATTTTGGAAAAGTACAACTCTCATAGTAAAGTATTGCATGGTGTGATGATCTTTGTAGTGGTGATGTGTAATTATTGTTTCATGCTTCATAGTAAAGTATTGCATGGTGTGATGATCTTTGTAGTGGTGATGTGTAATTATTGTTTCATGCTGTAATTATGTTCTTATTGTTGAAATTATATCTGATGTGTAATTATTGTTTCATGCTGTAATTATGTTCTTATTGTTGAAATTATATCGTTTTAGAGTTTGGGTAAATTTTGGTGATTTTAGATTATTTTCATTGTTTAATGTTAGATATGAAAGATGCTCCGCAGGTCCTCTCTTAATTTTCCAGTTTTTAAAAAAGTATAACACTTTATGGAAAAGTACAGCAGCTTATGGATAAAGTATAGCACCTTATGGTAATGTATAGCACTTTATGACAATAATATAGCATCTTATTGAAAAAAGTATAGCACTTTATGATCTCTGAAAATTCCGCAACTTAGTGGGATAAACCAAATCAGTTTTTCTCAGAGCAATGCAAACACTCGATAACCTATATTATGTGTTGTTTGATTAATTATCCTCCTCGACGAGAGGTCCTTGCTCAATTTTCCAGTTATTGATAAAGTGTAGCACTTTATGGGAAAGTATAGCAGCTTGTTGATAAAGTATAGCACCTTATGGTAATGTATAACACTTTATGGCAATAGTATAGCATCTTATTGAAAAAGTATAGTACTTTATGATCTCTAGAAAGTATAGCACTTTATGGGAAAGTATAACAGCTTATTTAGGGTAATGCAAACACTCGATGACCTACGTGACACATAACATAGGTCATCGAGTGTTTGCATGGCCCTAAAAAACTGATTTGGTTTATCGTAACGTAATAAGTTGCTGAATTTTCAGAGATCATAAGGTGCTATACTTTATCGATAAGGTACTATACTAGTGTCATAAGGTGTTATACTTTGCCATAAGATGTTATACTTTATCAATAAGCTGCTATACTTTCCCATAAAGTGCTATACTTTGCCAAAAGCTGAAAAATTGAGCGAGGACCCCTCGTCGAGGTGGATAATTGGTCACGCAACACATAATGTAGGTCATCGAGTGTTTGCATGGCCCTTAAAAAATGGTTTGGTTTATCGCAACGTAATAAGTTGCTAAATTTTTAGAGACCATAAGGCGCTATACTTTATCGATAAGGTGCTATACTATTGTCATAAGGTGATATACTTTGCTATAAGGTGCTATACTTTATCAATAAGCTGCTATATTTTCCTATAAAGTGCTATACTTTGCCAAAAGCTAGAAAATTGAGCGAGGACCTCTCGTCGAGGAGGATAATTGTTCAAGCAACACATAATATAGGTCATCGAGTGTTTGTATTGCTCAGAAAAAAATTTATTTGGTTTTGTGGGCATATAAAATTGCTTATAGGTCCCTTAGCACAGCTCGGCATAAACCGACAAACTAACGAGGTGACGAGGTTGACGAATCGCACGCAAGCAACGGAATACATCCATTCGCGTACGGAATCAAGCCAACGGTTCGGGGAGTCAACGAGTCATCCAAACAAGAGCGGACTCGGATGAATCACGACCGAATCAAGATCGGTTTCGGACTCGAACTCAAAAGTGGATTCACTGCCAAATCAGGAATCGGATTTACTGCCAAATCAGGTCAACAAATCGAGTCCAGACAAATCAACCGCACAACCGAATCACGGACAAAATGGGAACAACGACAAAACGACGGAACCCAAACACCCTGAGGAGCTCGGCCGAAACCGAG
>NC_033794.1:74400566-74415934 GCF_001876935.1 Asparagus officinalis | reverse complement strand
TCGAGAAAAGGAAAGTTGTAATTTTTTTTTTTTCTTTGATTTCGTTGTAACCGGATCTAAAAAAGACCGGATCTTTTGTAACTCGAAAAGTTGTTATTCAAGATGACAATGAACTCAATGAAGACGATTTTCCACGCGAACAATCTGGCGACCACAGTAGGAGCCACCGATCTCGCTGCCGAGATCGTCACGTCGCAGCCGCGGATTCCAATCCCGGTCGAGGAGGAGGTCGAGTATGAATTCGACCAGGCTAAGTTCGAGGAGTACCTTTCATCCTCGTCCGGATCTACCTCCCCCCGCAAGTCCAAGAAATTCTCCTCCAGGAGAAAAGGTCGTTGGTTCGAAGAAGTTCAGAATACCAACGATGCTCTCACCCCAAATGACGCCAAAGTTGCGTCGGGTGAAGTTCCACCGACCTCCAACGAGGTCAAACCTATTCTTGTCAACGCTTCTACTGCAAGAATCCTCGTGCAGAAGGCCGAGGAATTGAAGAAAGGAAGAGTGGCCAAGAAGCCGCCATCAACCCGCCAAGTGTGGAGGCCGAAGCAGCCTCCAACCAAAGTTCAACCTCCGGTGAATCAACCAAAGTCGCCGGTAATCCCAATAGCTTCTCCGGGAGATCATGCAGAATCGTCCCAAAGGAAGAAGCCAGTCTTGGAGCGCCTCGGTCCAATTCCCGACGAGAGAGGCAAAGCTCCTGTTCAAGATCGTTTGGGCCCGATGAAGAAGCCCCGAACGACGCAACATGCTGAGGGTCGCCGTTACCCTCAACATGACAAATAGACCAGGGCAGCTACGCGCACCAACTTGCGCATTGAAGTCCAGGAGCCCGCCGAGAACTCACGCCCAAAAAGGCATGTTTCGAGGCGCGTAACTCTTGAAGGCCCAAAGAAAGCAGTTCACCCTTAGAAGGAAACATTATCGTCTGATGACGATAATGTTATACCTGAGAAGTCGTGCCAACACACGATAGGTTACTCCGATCGTCAAGCAGACGAGTTGTACTATCGTGCTGGGGGTACGAATAAAACCAGGAAAAGGAGTCCCTAAGAACAGGAAACTCAGTGCTCCTGTTCCAAACTCATTCGGGCAGTATTGTCTGAATGCAGCTGCATCAAGGCGGTCCCCAAACGAGTTTTAGTTTTCGAAAGACTTAGTACTGAAACGCCGAAAATAAGGCCTAGGCGTTTCCGACGAAGAAGAACGGTGGTTGAAGATGGAGAATTTCCGAGTGTCACCACCAACATGACCAGCAGAGGGACATCGGCGCGGGATAATCTCGAATCGATTCTGAAAGCATCCCGGCCTAGAACCCGTCTGCTGTCCGGAACCATCAAGCGGACAACCTATGGTAGGATTCGAACAAGACTCCCTTCAGAAGACGAAGAATCTGATGCCGGCTCCGCGGTCGTATCAGATAATACGGTATCCAGCGAGGGACAACCCCGCGAGTCACTTATGATAAGTGCAGAGCAAGTGGCCAAAATGCTTGAAGACGCCTTAGCTAAGCAACAGGAAACCTTCAGGTTCGAAATGCAGATGGCCATGCAAAACATGAGAGAAATGCATGACCAACAAATCCAGGCATTGACGAACCAGCAAGGCGAGCCAAGTCGTCGTAACCCGGTTAATCTGGAAGACGAGGATACGAATGAAGCTCGTAATACCAATAATCCTCCCGTCAATGCAGGGGGTGGTAACGAGAATGCTAGTGAAAACACAGATGAAAGTCTGAAGATTAAAAATCTCGAGAGCAAAATCAATACATTGATTTCCGCTCAAGAGATGAAAAAGACGGGCATTCCTTGTCCATACCCAAGAGAGTGGGAATCAATCTCATATCCGGCGAAGTTCAATCTAATTAACTTCACACCGTTTAATGAGATGGATTCACCTACTCAGCATTTGATTTACTTCAAATCGCACTTAGGGGTAATCTCCGGCAATGAGCCTCTGATGGTGCGGTCATTCGTTGGCACTCTGCGTGGAACCGCCTTCGATTGGTATCGCCGCCTCAAGCCAGGAAGCGTAAATAGCTGGGACGACATGGAAACCAAATTCCTCGCAAACTTCTTCGACGACGACACAGAGATATCCATCGGATCGTTGCTGGACGAGAAACAGAAAGACGGAGAATTGGTGGACACCTTCGTCAAAAGGTTCCGGAACAAGGCGATGAACTGTCGGGACCCGATCACCGAGGAATTCATCCTCCAGACTTGCCACAACAACCTCACACTGGACGTGTTGGAAGTAATGGGGACAGCACCGTCCAAGACATGGAAGGATCTGAAGGTCCGAGGAGAGCAAGCGGAGCGATTCCTAAGGAGGAAGAAGGCGAAGAGAGGCCAACAGGCGACGAATACTCCACAACAGAATTTCGTCCCACGGGGGAAAGGTAAGGCACATGCTAACGCAGTTGATGCTAATCAAACCTTTCAATTGCAACCTCAGCAACAGCAGCAGTAGCAACGAGCGCCACAACAATCGCAGTCACAATGGCAACAACGACCTCAGAAGCAGAAATCTTCAGAGCCGAGGTTTCCTAAAGTGTACTCCTTCAAGGATGACGAAGTTCCTGGCATCTTTAAGTACTTGTTGGAGAACAACAAAATTCAGCTGCCAGCGATTGTGGATCAAGAAGGGGCTAGCAAAGTGACGGATCCGAGGTATTGTGCATATCATAGAGCGGTCCATCACCCTACGAAGTCGTGCTACCACCGCAAGGATAAGATCCAGGCACTAATTGATGTAGGCGTCATAACCCCGAAGCCGTCCAAGAATGTTGGAGCAAGCGCGGTTTCAATCAGCTTTGGATCGGTGCCCACGACATGGTTCAAACCGGAGCGCATCACTAAAGTAGGGATGAAGACAGTGAACAATGACCCACATGGACAGCGCCAAAAAGGACTTGTGCCACACACAGCCCCAAACGGCGAAATCCTATGGGTTCATCTTGATCTCATTGAAGACGAACAGTGGGCGACTTCCTCGAGAAGAAAGGGCAAAGGCAAGTCCTGCAATGCTACTTCCGCAATCTTCGAGGAGGATGGCGATGAAGCTCCTACTTTTCCGCTCTCCGAAGAAGAACAAGAAGTCTTCGCCACTAGAAGCGGAAATGAGTATCACTACAACTATCCACCACCTAGTGAGCAGGGGGTGAATAAACGGGGACCAGCCAAAACTCTCACGGAGATGGGGGTGATTACAAGTCCTACACAGGGCGAAAAGGCTCGACGACAGTCGGTGAATAAACCGAAAGAAAAGAATCCCCAGGAGGTGCAGAATCCGAAGCAGTCTCGTTTCAGTCGCCCGATTGGAAGAGACAAACCGGAAAGCTCGAAGACTCCGCAAGTCTTCGATATAATGGCTCAACTAGCCAATATTCCAGCACGGATAACGCTGTATGAGTTGCTGCGGTTGTCCAAGGAAACCAGGGAGGCCTTGCAAGAAGCTTTGGCCAATTCAGAGGTGTTTCTAACTCAAATCAAGCCGGTGCCTGAACAGCCAGAACCACTGAGTCAACAGTGCAACATAGTGACCAAGAACCTTCCTTGCATTACTTTCACCAAAGAGGACATGCAGACGAAGAACTCGAACCACGATCGACCGCTATACTTCATCGGGTACATCGGCTCTAGCAAAGTCAACCGAATCCAAGTGGATCCGGGTTCTGCTGTGAGTATTATGCCACTTCGCTTGATACATTTCCTTGGTATTCCAGTTAGCAAGTTGGCGTCCACAGGCACTGTTATCTACGGATTCAACACTAGCGGGTCAAGACCTTTGGGTAAAATCCGAGTGAAGTGTCAAATGGGAGATTTGAAGACAGAAGTCACATGTTATGATCGATGCCGAAACTTCATATAACTTACTATTGGGTCGGCCTTGGATCCATAGTAATGTTATAATTCCCTCAACTCTCCATCAGTGTTTGAAATATGTCGACACTGATAATAGGGTTAGAACGGTGGTCGCGGATAAGCAACCATTTAAAGGGTATGAGAATTATTTCACTGATTCTCTCCTTTATGGTAACGAATCCGATACTGAATCATCGGCCCAAGGCACGGACAGCGGAGAAGAAGCTGATACCGAAGCCGGATTTGGTTACAATGGTGGTTTTGTTTTAAATGACATTGTACCCTTTGTAATCAATCTTGACGATGAACAATCGTCAGATGGAGGTTGTAATTGGCAACTTGCCGATGTTGAAATAAATAACAATTTGGAGTACTCCCTGTCTCTTGATGATGTGATAACAGAATTGTATAATAATCCTGATTTGTATATGCCGCTTTGGTCATCCTATGTAACAAAAGAACGCCTCCAGGTATGATAATCCTGATTTGTATATGCCGCTTCGGTCGTCCTATGTAACAAAAGAACGCCTCCAGCATTCTTTCGGAACAACCATGGTCGTCCCGAACAAAATAAGAGGCGCAAAAGAAGTGATTTACGGTAAAGGAAAAAGCTCTCCATTACCAGATCATTTCCTAAGTGAAGATGAAGATGATGACAAATCTAGTCGGCATTTATCTAAGTATAGTCCAGAAGCGCGTAAGCTCATGGAAAAGCAGGGGTACGATTTCACACTCGGAGAAGGTCTATACTTCGTTCGAGGTCCTCGTAATCCAGCCAAAGCAGTATATGTACCAAAAGGTAAACCTGAGGATTATTATAAATATGGGCGAGGCTTAGGTTATGTTTCATCAGATGACGAATGTGGTTGGCAAATTATCGATCAAATTGCTAACAAAGCCAAGAAGGGATACTCTCCCGATGCTTCAGAGTGGGACTCCGATACAAGTCTGGGAGAAGTTTTCAAAACCCTAATGTCAAATATGGCTACAGCCGATCCATCCACCATGGAAGACGACGATCAAATGCCAACATGGGAAGACCCGTGGGTTCACCATCTGAATATGCAATATGGCGATAGGTTCGAGCAAAGAGAACCACCCACTGAAGATAAAATAGTCCAGATTAACATGGGTGATGAGGCCAACCCAAAGCCTATATTCATCAGCGACAGTCTTCCCCCAGATGAGAAGGAGGAATTGATTGCTCTCATCAGGGAATATATCGACGTCTTCGCATGGAATTATGAAGACATGCCAGGGCTCGACCCCAATGTCGCAATGCACCGCCTCGATATCAAGCCGGATGCCAAACCTGTCAAGCAACAGCAAAGACGGTTTCGTCCGCAGATTATGGAAGCCATTGAGGCAGAGGTTAAGAAGTTGATCGAATCAGGATTTATCCGAGAGGAACAACATCCAGACTGGTTAGCCAACATCGTTCCCGTCATGAAGAAGAATGGCAAAATCAGGATTTGCATCGACTTCAGGAACCTGAATGAAGCATGTCCGAAAGACGATTTCCCTCTCCCAATCACGGATGTCATTATCGACAATACATGTGGATTTGAGAGGATGTCCTTCATGGATGGATTTTCGGGATATAACCAGATCAAGATGCATCCAGAGGATGAGAAGCATACGGCGTTTAGAACACCCCTCGGCGTCTTCTGCTATACGGTGATGCCTTTCGGTCTGAAGAATGCCGGTGCCACATACCAGCGAGCGATGACTAAGATTTTCCAAGAACATCTCAGGAAAACAGTCGAATGCTACGTTGATGATTTGGTTGTGAAAAGCCGCAACAAGGAAGATCACATCAAGGATTTGAAGACAATGTTCGATCTCATGAGGAGTCATCAGTTGAAGATGAACCCCACTAAATCATTTCTTGGAATGTCCAGCGGAAAATTTCTTGGGTTCGTCGTCACCACTAAGGGTATACATATCGATCCTGATAAGGTGAAGGCGATACATGAATTGCAGCCCCCGAGGAATCTGAGAGAACTCAGAGGATTGCAAGGGCGTTTAGCTTATATCCGGCGTTTCATCTCAAATCTTTCTGGGAAGTGCCAACCGTTCTCTAAGCTGAACAAGAAAGGAGTATCATTCATCTGGGATGATGCCTGCCAAAAAGCGTTCGAAGATATCAAAACATATCTGGCGAACCCTCCTGTTCTCGTTGCACCGAAATCTGGTAAACCGTTCTTGATTTATCTCAAGGCGATGAACCACTCGATAAGTGCCTTACTAGCGCAAGACGATGATAACGGTCACGAACAGGCAGTTTATTACCTCAGTCGGACCTTGGTAGGCGCTGAGTCTCGATATCCGATGATTGAGAAAGAATGCCTTGCATTGGTATTTGCGATGCAAAAGATGCGGCATTACCTGGTGGGACAGACGATCTACGTTATCTCCAACGTTAATCCAGTACGGGTGTTTATGACGCAACCGGCCTCTATGAATTGGCGGCTAGCGAAGTGGGCCCTTCTCTTGTCCCAATACGTTGATGACTTGGTTGTGAAAAGTCGCAACAAAGAAGATCACATCAAGGACCTGAAGACGATGTTCGATCTCATGCGAAGCCATCAATTGAAGATGAACCCTACTAAATCCTTCCTTGGAATGTCTAGCGGAAAATTCCTTGGATTCGTCGTCACCACTAAAGGTATACATATCGATCCTAACAAAGTGAATGCGATACACGAACTGCAACCTCCTAGAAATCTAAGAGAGCTCAGAGGATTGCAAGGGCGGCTAGCTTACATCCGGCGGTTCATCTCAAACCTTTCTGGGAAGTGCCAACCATTCTCTAAGCTAAACAAGAAAGGAGTGTCATTCATCTGGGACGACGCCTGCCAAAAAGCATTCGAAGATATCAAAACGTATCTGGCGAGTCCTCCTGTTCTCGTTGCACCGAAATCGGGTAAACCGTTCTTGATTTACATCAAAGCGATGAACCACTCGATAAGTGCTTTACTAGCACAAGACGACGATAACGGTCACGAACAGGCAGTTTATTACCTAAGTCGGACCTCGAGTCTCGATATCCGATGATCGAGAAAGAATGCCTCGCATTAGTGTTCGCGATGCAAAAGATGCGGCATTACTTGGTTGGACAGACGATTTACGTCATTTCCAATGTTAACCCAGTACGGGTATTTATGACGCAACCGGCCTCTATGAATTGGCGGTTAGCGAAATGGGTTCTTCTCTTGTCCCAATATAATTTGCACTTCAAGCAGCAGAAGTCGATCAAAGGACAAGCGATTTGCGATCTTTTGGCGGCAAACCCGACCACAGATACGGCAGAAGTATATGATGATTTGCCGGATGAAACCCACGAGGTTAATACTACGTCGCACCAACAAGTATGGCAATTATATTTCGATGGTGGCTCAAGGTTAGTTAATAGGGTAATAACCCCGGGAGGTTATCCTCTGGAGTTGGAGTTGTCTTAATTTCCCCGGGGAAGCATGTGATGCCTCGGGCTTATTCACTAACTAGTCCATGTTCCAATAACGTAGCCGAGTACAACGCACTTCTTATTGGACTCAGTTTCGCCAAAGAGCTGGGGGTCGAATATCTCGAAGCTTTTGGGGATTCTCAATTGATAGTCAACCAAGTCCGTGGAGAGTATGAAGTCAGGAACCAAGACCTGATCCCGTACCACCAGGAGGCCATCAAAATGGCAGATTCTTTTGAAGAATTCTATATTGAATACATCCCCCGTCTCCAGAACGCTTATGTGGATGCACTGGCAGCACTAGCAGTATCACTTGCGCAGCCTCCCGAAACTGAGCTGTTAGTCACAGTGAGGACGCATCAACTCTGCATACCCATATACGATATGGATATTGAAGAGGAAGACGATGGAAACATAAACGCCAATGAGGTGAATTCAACTCAAATTGGGCCTGAGTCCCGAGATTGACGTTTTCCCATCGTTGACTACGTCCAGTATGATATTTTGCCAGAGGATATAAAAGAAAGAGAATCAATTCGCCGAAGAGCGCCAAGATTCTTCTATAATGCCGAGACCCATACGTTATACTGTAGAGGGTACGATGGTTTGTTACTCCGATGCCTTTCGAACAAAGAAGCAGAAGAAGTTCTTAAGGAAGCACACGAAGGAGAATGTGGTGCACATCAGCCTGGTCCCAAACTGTATGATCGCATCAGAAGAATGTGATATTTTTGGCCAACAATGGTGCGTGACGCAATCGAATACGCCCGAGAGTGTCATGCTTGTCAAATACATGCAAATTATATGCATCAGCCGCCAGAGCAGTTGCACACGTCAACCACATCTTGGCCATTCGAGACGTGGGGTATGGGGTATGGACATTGTCGGTCCTATTTTTCCCCCTTCAGTCAAAGGTGGATCGATTCACCTCGCAATCACAGATTATTTCTCAAAGTGGGCTGAAGCAATTCCGTTTAGAGAAGTGAAGACGAACAACGTCATCAATTTCATCAAGCATCATGTCATATACCGACACGGCGTGCCAAGAAGGATCATTCATGACAACGGTCCATAATTCATAAGCAACGCTTTCATCAGGTTTTGTGGCAAGTTCAAGATTGAAGATGTTTCGTCAACAGCTTATTATCCCGCCGCAAACGGACTAGCTGAAGCTTTCAACAAGACGATCATCAAGATCCTGTCAAAGCTCGTGAAGACCAATAAACGAGATTGGGACGATAAACTCGGTGAAGCACTTTGGGCTTATCGCACCACCATACGTATACCTACAGGGGCCACCCCGTACTCGTTGGTATACGGATGTGAAGCTGTGCTGCCTTTGGAGATTCAAATCCGTACTCGTTGGTATACGGATGTGAAGCTGTGCTGCCTTTGGAGATTCAAATCTCGTCACTTCGGATCGCCCTCGCAACTGAGATGACGACAGAAGAACAGCATCAAAAACGTCTCAAAGAACTCGAGAGGTTGGATGAAAAGCGCTTGGAGGCTCAACAACAAATTGAGTTATATCAAGCCAGAATATCTAGGGCTTTCAATAAAAGAGTCCGACAGAGAAGCTTCAAGGAAGGAGATCTGGTCCTCGCTGCTCGCCGACCGATAATTGTAATAGACACAGTCTATTCAAACGGCGCATATCGCCTGATTACTCAAGAGGGCGCCAGGCAATTAATGCCAATAAATGGGAAGTTCCTGAAAAAATACTATCCCTAGTACATTCAGGATAACCCATTTACCGGGAAGTTCCTTGAAGAATATTACACTTAATATTCTAGAGGATAACCCAAAATCTTTTTCACCACTAAAATCCCTCACTGATCAATTGTAATTGACAGTGGGTCCACTAAAAATGTCTTTCTGGCTCTCTTGACTCTTTCCATGAACAAGAGGTCCACTTTAATTTCGGAGTCCCCTTTCGATAAATGAAAGAACTCCCTTCTTCTTCTCTTTGGTTAAACCTTCTCATGGTTATAACCTAAGTTGATCCTATAAAAGACAGGTTTATCTAGATTTTCCAGATTCTCGGAGTGGAGATCCCACTTCTAGTTTTTTTTGCGCTGGAAATAGAATATAAAATTCTTCCTTTCCAGAATCAAGGAATAGAATATAAAATTCTTCCTTCCTTGTTATTCGGGTTTGCCTTCACCCTAAAAGAAGACCGGGAAATAGAATATAAAATTCTTCCTTTCCCGCACCGATCTTTCTAAAATTTGTCAATTTAGGATTCATCCTAAGAAGTTTATCCCGAATCCTAAGCAGGGATAAGTCTGCGCCTAACACGCGCTGCCGGTTTAGTCTTTTTCCGCACAAAAAGACACCAGAGTCTGATTCTGGGGTATTTTATCCTGAAACCTAAGCAAGGATAAGTCTGCGCTTAACCCGCGCTGCCGGTTAGTTCTTAACCGTTAAAAAGAACACCCGTCCACATATTCAACATTGTGGCAGGCGCCGCCGGTTAGTTCTTAACCGTTAAAAAGAACATCCGTTCACATATTCAACATTGTGGCAGGTTGTTATTAATAACACAAAAATCCATGCCTTACACGCATGGGGAATTTCATCCTGAATCCTAAGAAAGGATATGCCGATGCCTAACACGCGTCGCCGGTTTAGTCTTTCTCCGAAGAAAAAGACACCAGAATTTGATTCTGGGGAATTTTATCCCGAAGCCTAAGTAGGGATAAGTCAGCATCTAAAACACGTTGCTGGGTAGCCTATTCCCATGACAATGACGAAGTCTACGTATTCGGAGCCGTAGCAACAAGTCTTAGAGGATTCAGTCTCTAAGCACAACGTTACATGCGGAACTCAAACCCGTTAAAGGCTGGGGGTTAGCCAAAAATCCTAAAGTCAACACCTAACACGTGTCGCCGGGTAGCCTATTCCCGTAACAATGGCGAAGTCTATGTATTCAATATCATAGCACAAAGTCTCAGAGAATTCACTCTCTTAGCGCAACGTGACATGCAGAACGGATTTAGACAATCCGCATGCTAGCCCGACTCAAACGGTAGTCGGTAAAGGCTAATCAAACCCGTTGAAGGCTGGGGGTTAGCCAAAAAACCCTAAAGTCAACACCTAACACGTGTCGCCGGGTAGCCTATTCCCGTAACAATGGCGAAGTCTATGTATTCGACATCATAGCACGAAGTCTAAGGGAGTTCATTCCCTTAGCACAACGTTACATGCGGAACGGATTCCGATAATCCGCATGCTAGCCCGACTCAAACGGTAGTCGGTAAAGGCTAATCAAACCCGTTGAAGGCTGGGGGTTTGCCAAAAATCCTATGAGTATTATGGTCAATCATGTCAAACGTGATGAGGAATCATAATAAAGATAAAGATAAAAACCAATTCCACTAAAGAGAATCAAATGTCAAGGTTTTCAGCAAATAAAATCATACATCAAGCCCATGGCTAAGAATCTGCTGACTGAATTCAGATAACTTCTCGTCATAAGAGCGTCTAAGCTCCTCCTGCAACTCAGCTCTAACAGACTCTTCGTTCGCAGCTAAAGTCCTCACAGCATCCTCCTCTGTCTCAGCCAGTCTCTGCTTCAAGGACTTCAGCTCATCAGATAAAGCAGCATTTGCTTGCTGATTCTGCATCTTTGTGTCTTCCTTCTCACGGAGTTCTCGTCGGAGCTGATCTATCTGAGAATCAAGCTCCTCGAGGAAAGAAGATCTAGTGGCGAAATCAGCCTCAACTCGATCTATGCGGTCCCGCTGCACCTGAATCTCGAGCTCAGCAACCATCCGAGTACTGCGCCATGTCTGTAAGCGAGCATCCAACTCGGCAGCAACGAATGAAGAGGCACCTGTATCCCGGAGCTCATGAAACATCTGAAGCTCACGCTCTAAGCGATCAAGGTCATCAACCATAGCCGTCGCTAGATCCGGACATCCTATGTCCCTAATCAAGTTTATCTTGGAATCGAGGTAGGGCTTAAATTGGCGAAGAGAAAGTCCGTCGTGGAGGAGTTTGCCAATTATAACAGTCAGGGAGGAGAAATAAGAGCGGACTTCTACGCTGATGATGATCTTCTCAGGGTCATCCCCTGATAACAACTCCTTAACGAGGATATGAAGCTGAGAAGGAAGCCCTACACAAAGAAGAGAAGTTCGTCAAAAGCCTCAATGAGGAAATGAACGGCATCGCTCAGCTAATTAAATTATACCTCCTTCCCCTCGAGTCACTGGGGGTGATGGAGATGTAACAACTGTAGCTGCATCGACTGGTGGAGTTGGTCGCACAGCCGGCTCAACATGGTCTTTCTCAACAAAAGCTCCTGTCAAATTCAAAACAGAATTCGCAGAGGCGTTACATTATAGCTGCATTAGTCAAGGTCGACTAGTCCTATAATCAACTCAGCAGGAGGCACATACCTTCAAAGGAACCATCCTCAGGATTGTTAGCAAATGCGGACTCAGGAAACATGTCTCCAGGTAGCTGGTCATCAATCTGAGGTGAGCTATATATGTAGTGCATCATAGGAGTGTCCGCAAACAGGCTTCCCTCGTCAAAATCGTCGATGGAGAAATCTGACATAAAAGAATATAAGTGCCAAAGAATAATGAAGAGACTACAACTAATGGAAATGAGTTACCTCTCACGGGTGCATCAGCCTCTTCGTTTCCAAGGTTCGCCTCCTGCAAATTATCTGAAGGAGCAAGGAGTAGAGGACAGTTAGAGGATACACAAATTCATTAATGTATTATCTAAAGAAATACGCTGTCAGTGATAGATGTACCTTGACTCACAGAATCTGGTCCTACACTGATCTCCTCCCTAATGTCAGCAACCCCTGTAGACTTCTCTACAGGGGGTAGTGGGTCAGACTCATCGGGAGATAAGGGAACAGGATCGGGACTCATCTCATCCTCCCCACGCACTCCTATATAGAAATGGAAAAGCATGAGTCAATGTTCAGAATAACCAAGAAAATGGTTCAAAGAGTAGACGTTACCTCTGTCACTAATAGGGTCATCTCCAGCCAGATCCATGTCAGATGCTCGTGAAGCTACACGAGGTTTGCGGGCCAATCTCTTCCGCCTAGCAATAGGGATCGAAGGTCTCGCCTGAGGAGGAGGACGGAAATCTTCATCCTGATCAACTGTGGTATCTGGAACATCAAACCATAGTCAGTTTCAACACTTCTGGAAGATAGAAGAAAAAGATGAAGTGCAAACCTCGCTCGGAAAAGTCATCGTAATCTTCGGGATCCCCGCCCGAAGCCTCGTCTGTGGAATGGAATGTCCTCTGTCCCTCTTCGTCAATCCGACGAGTCTTGTTCCGTATCCTCTGTGCCCGGGCGTTTTCCCGAATCCTGCGGGAATCAACCTGGGAAGCTGCCTCAGCCTCTAACTCTGCGATTGGCTTCACAGGGATAGTCTTGTTGGCTGCTAACAACCATTTGCAGCTCAAGAAAGTAAGGTTCAACTGCCGGTCAGCACTCGGGAGACTAAATCTAACACCAGTACAGCCAGTCACGGTCCACAACCAAGCGCGGAGACCGTCTATCAAACCACTATGAGTACGAAGCTGCTGACGAGGATTCCCAATGTAAAGCTGGTCATAGCCAAACTGGCGAGCGAATCGGCACGGTAGATATGGTTCGATGAAGCACTGATCCCTCACCCGGAAAGTCAGATAGCCGGGCCTAATATTCACTAGCCAGTTGAAGCAGCCGATGTCTAAATAAGTCCGGTACTCTACAATATGGGATGCTATCTCGCCGACGGGATTTACCCAGAGTGGTCCACATTAGTGAAGACTATTCCAGCACCGCGAGGAAACAAGCATAAATACTTTGCTCAACAACAAGAGAGCGCAAGAAAAGATGTTGAGCGAGCTTTTGGCGTGTTGCAAGCTCGATTTGCGATTGTTCGTGGACCAGGACGTTTCGCAACCTAGTGTGTGCTGAAAGACATCATGACAGCTTGCATCATAATGCATAACATGATCGTTGAAGATGAACGAGATTGTCAATTGGACAACAACTTCGACTTTAATGATTCGATACCAGTCGTTGAACCTTCTCATGTGCAGACGGTGCCTCTAACTGAGTTCATCCAAAATCATCATCGGATCAGGAACACGCAAACACACAAATCACTAAAGAATGATTTGATCGAGCATCTGTGGCAGCTCAAGGGATCCATCGACGAGGATTAAGTTTCTAATGTAATTTCAGCAAAGAAGTTCGAGTTGTTGTACTACGCCAATTTTCTTTTCAATGAAGTAGTTGTTTTCATTAAATGCCAAATTTTTCAACTTCAAGTAGAATCATAAATCTAATACAAGATAATTAGGAAGAACTAATTAGGATGCGATGCGAGTACAATCATAAATCTAATACAAGATAATATATGATAATTAGGAAGAATCCTTGGACATCCACCTCTCCAATATCTCTGCCTGACGCATTTCAAAGTATTGTCGTTGAACTGAATTGAGTGTTGAGAGATCCATCTTCATGATATCGTCATCTTGTTTCTTCTGTTTTAGCTCTATTTTTTGATTGGCGTTTTGCTTCATCCACGCGAAAGCCTCTCCCATGATGGACGTAGCGGATCCAGAGTTTTCCACATTTTGTTTCCTCTTGAGCTTTGCCGCTTTCCTCCCTTCAGGCCTTACTACCACATCATCCGAGTCAATGTTCAACCCGATGGGGGTCGTTGGCATGGAATTGTTTGGTGAGGAATCAGAGTTTGTGGTTCTTCTCGGCTGTGATCGAATCTTATTGTAAGTTTCCATTTGTTGGATCCACTTTTGATGATGACGCAACTCAACCCAGCAATGATCAAACACGAATGGTTTACCATAAAGAGATTGGTATAATTCTTTTACTTCTGCAGTCTACACAAGAGTTAAATTTAGAATAATCAAACATAATTAAACATATATATTCCTCTCTTCAATGCTATGCTGTTGACATAAAAACATATAAGTTAAATATTTACCTGGTCAATAATTCCCGTACCAGATCTTTGTCTTCCTTCAATCTGAGCAACGCACCCGCAGAACTTGTTGACGGACAGTTGAATCGTTGACCAACGATGCATCATTTGGTTTGGCGTGCGACTCGTTGGATCGACAGAGTATTGGATAAAGTAGTTGTTAGCTCTGTGCCAAAACTTATCTTTGTGTTGCCCCGTACCTGTGGTCGGTGTTTCTTGGGATGATACTTGTTGTGTTGCTTGGGAGAACTCGATGGGGTTACCTTCCTCTACGACTTCTGTATAGAACGACGGGTATAAGGTCGATTCTTCACCGGTAAGGAGGTGCGAATAATAGTTTTGTGAGGGATCCATGGGATTTGTAATTTGATAGGGAAATATTGAGTTTTTTATGAGAGAGTTGTGTGGGATGATTTTTGTGTTGAAGTGAAATGAATTTATAGATTTTTTTTACTGTTCATGATATTTTTTTAATCTTAACAGCTAAATTTTTTAACGGGAGGATTTTTCATCTTGTCTCCAACGGTAAATTTTGATCAACACCATCTTCAACGGTACATTTTCCTCTCAAAAAACACTGATCAACATCATCTTCAACGGTGCATTCTCCTGTTCAACGGTAAATTTTCGCTCAGCTCAACTTCATCAAATATTTTTTTAATCTTAACAGCTAAATTTTTTAACGGGAGGATTTTTCATCTTGTCTCCAACGGTAAATTTTGATCAACACCATCTTCAACGGTACATTTTCCTCTCAAAAAACACTGATCAACATCATCTTCAACGGTGCATTCTCCTGTTCAACGGTAAATTTTCGCTCAGCTCAACTTCATCAACATTTTCACCTCAAATTTCGAAACCAATAAAAAAAAATTCCAAAAACCCCTCTTCATCTTAGTTTCGACAGACCCCAACCCCACCCCCTTCGTCCAAACTCAACCCCAACCCCACCCCTTCGACAGACCCAACCCCAACCCCAAATCCTCTCCATCGACGGCGGCGACGGCGTCGGCTTGCGGAGGCCAGTCGTCGAACTCTTCGCCACCATCATCTCCGCTCCGA